>NC_141693.1:931995501-932606050 GCF_964263255.1 Lissotriton vulgaris | reverse complement strand
CAGAGCTGCTACTTAAGCAGTGGCGGCTCGCACAGGTAACGCTGTGAGGCAGGGTACAGGGGTAGTGTAGTTCGACATACAACGTGAGAGGAGATAAATAAAACCACTTACCTTGCGCTCGTTGCATCGTCAATTCGGCGAGCTAAGGTAAGTGGTTTCATTTATTTATTTATTTACTTTAATCTTTCCCGTTGTATGTCAAACTCTACTACCTCCCCACTCCGCCCTCACCGCGCCTCACCGACCCAAAGCGTTACCTGTGCCAAACGCCACTGTACTTAAGCATAAATATCCTACTGCAACCGTATTGCGCCTGTTGTGGGTGCAGTCAGGTGTGGCTGCTGGCCATATTGTACCTGATTTGTGTATATTAGTAATATTTTAGGAAACATTTTCAAAACTACTGGCGTTATCAATTATTATTTTACCACACTTGCATCATAACGTAAGTCATTTTATTGACATTCATACAAAGTAGCATGTTGCAAATTCTGGTTAAGTGTGCTAAAATAAGCTTATTTTTTCACCCCTTAACTTTCAATTCCAAATTTAAAGTATTAATTGCGGTGCGACGGAGTTTCGCCGTATCTTCAAAATATCTTGCAATCTCCATGGCAACGATGCTCTGCTGTAAAAAGCATAGGACACTAGAGCAGCATGTAATTGCTTTCTGTGTAGAGTAACGAGAAAAGAACAGAACCAATACAAAAGCGTAAACCTTGAAGTTGAACAGTTGAACTGTAAACGACAACTTCAATACAGAGACTCGGGCAACGTCATGGCTCAGGCAGGAACAATTGGCACCGCTTTAATGAAACTGTCCTTTACCCTTTCTAACCCCCCCCCCCCCCCCCCCCCACCGCCCCCAATCCTCTCTTAATAGTTGTTAGATCTGAGATTAGTTCCGGAGGCGCCTTCCTAGCAGTTCTTCCAGGGCAACAGGAAACGGACATTGAAAACAACGTTTGAAAGTGAAACATTGAGAGCCTTTAGTAGGTTCACACGTCAGGAACAAGTACATCAGCAGTGTGAATAGACTGTACCTGTACACACATCTATCTATAAGGGAAACCCAGTGTTAATTTTCAGAGCGGAAATAAGGCATTCAAAATATAGAGATACTCACGTGCAACTTCTATTTCCTCTATGTTTCTTTATCCACAGTACGATCCATGACATAATAAAAAATATATATTATTTTAGGTTTTTTCGTTCAAAATACTACTGTAATTTTATTTACATCTTAATTCATATAAACATAAAAAAGGGCCTGATTAGCCACATCAGGATGGGGGCAGTGTGATAGCGGTCGAAACACCGACCGCCACTCATCCAACGGACTTGTTCCCGCCGGTGCGGCAGAGGGCCTTGCAATACCTGCAATGGTGGCGGTGCCTACCAGGCACTGCCATAGGGATTACAATATCCCTCCCCGCCAGCCATTTCATGGCGGTTCACCTGCCAAGGAATGGCTGGCGAAAAGGGACATTGGAAGCCCGTAGTGGGGCCCCTTTCCCCCTTCCCCTTGATTTGGGATTTATGTGCCCCCTACATATGCCTGGGGAGCAGGCACCGCATGGTGCCTGCCACGTAGTGCAGGGATATGGTCCCTGTCTATTTCTTGTGCTGCAGTATGTGTGGCATCATAATGAGGTTGACGGGACCGCCAACAGCATGTCGGGAGGTCCAGTTGTCCAATAGGGTAGCTGGCGGACACCTAATCAGGCCCATAATCGTGTCCATATCAACATTTATTAACAAAATGTATTTATTAATTCCATACCAAAATTACTTTTCCCAAAGAATATTTTGCTGCATAATGCCCCTGGAGCCTGAATCAATGTATTCATGCACTCATGATCTTTCATACTTCTAAATAAATCATTGGTTCCCGAACAACATCAGTAGTACACAGAAATCAGTGTGTAGAACATTGTGTAATTTTAACGTACACTCCGAGTCCCAGCAGGTAAACCTAAAATAGGCGGTTGATGCACATTTCCACAGGTACTGCTTACCACCTTCCGGAGGACCAGCAATTGACTTACATTTTATAACAGTCTGCAGGTTCAGGGCTTCTTTTACTACACAACAGTTATCGTGCTTAACTTTCAACCAAAACCATTCCTTCAGAGACCTCAATAATAAAAAAAAAGAAGACTATACACCTGAATATGATGCTCCTTCCCAATCAGGTGTAAGGTAATGTTGTTTACATCAATACGGCATTTCAAGCTAGAGATGAGACAAATATGCAGTTTGTACCAAATGTGTCACATCTGGGCCTTCTCCATGCATCAGTAGTCAAATAGCCATGAGCGGAATCTTCACTGATTCTGTCCTGGTCCTTCCTTCATACACCATTCCATAGCAGAGAGTGCCTGTCAGGGTGCTGGGGGGATTATTTAGAGCTTAGGAAAATGGTGCTGTCATTATACAATGGTGGATGGAAAGTTCTGCCAGGCTCTTGGTTCCCCAACAGAGGTAAGGAACTGCTGTGTTTTCACTGGCGGAGCCTTAGCTGGCTCTGCCAGTAGGCACCCTTGACCCAGCAGTATGTCCATCAAAGGACCACCTGGTCCCTTTTCAGGCTGGGATAGCCATCACTCATTTTCCATAGCAAAGACGGCCTTGCAAGACATGGTAGTCCCAAGTAGGAAAATTGCAATTTGGCCCCAAAGTGCAGGGAAAAAACTCCCTGTGCATCAAGTCATTGTTATTTATTTGGAAAAACCAATCTCCCACTTTCGAACTTTGTTCTTGCAAAATACTTTGGCAAGGGAGAGCATCAAACATGGTACCCGATAGCCAAAGGAAGAGTGTCTTTATTGGAGCCATCACAGCAAATCTCCACTCCAGGCTAGTGGGGATCAACCAGGCTCTAAATCTTCCCGAATCTAAGTGAGGCCCTAACGGGTTAAATTCACCATGGCAGGCTGCCTACCAGCTCAGTGGGCTATGGCCCTTGCTCCACCAGGCAGAGGGCCCCCGTTAATCTCAATAACAGCACAAATAAAGCACTATAGGGGTCCTCCAATCCACTTTGCAGTTCTATGGCCATCACTTCTCACAAAATGTCAAAGGTGAATGTTTTCAGTTTGCATGTAACACAAAAATAAATCTGAGCAGAGCATTCAAACAAATGTACTTTTTCCATGATATTAGGAACAGCCACAGGAAAGAAGACAATGGGGTGGGGGTGGGGGGCACAGGTGACAGGAAAAATAAAAAACAGCAAGAAAAGATTGGGCGAAACAAAGAAGTAGGCAGCCCTGGAGAGATGGAAAAAGAGAAACAGAGAGATGTGTAGAGAGATGTCTGGGAGATACAGAAAGACAATTAGAGAAAGAAAGAAAGAGATGGAGAAAGAAAGACAGGGATCGACGACTGAAAAAGAAGTAGAAAGAGAAGGACAGATATAGCAAGATAGAGACAGTTTGGGAGAAAGAAACGCTGAAAGAAAAAAACACGAAACTGAAGAGGGAGAGGCAGAGAGAGAGTAAGACCAGAGATGCAGAAAAATCAAAGACAGGAATAGACACAATAGACATTGAGGAGTCTATTCACAATGGTAAATCTACACATGCAGATTTACTACAAGCACATTTATTCTTACACTTTTGAGTAACTTTACTAGTTTGTTCTAGTTACAAAATCGGAGTGTAAAATTGTTCAAAAGTGTAGACTTACATCTCCAGCAGTAGTGAGTCCAGCACCACACATGGCCAACCACTGATAACTGCCACACTCTCCCATCAGATCACTTTATGTAAAATACATGGAAAATGGAACATGTTTATTACGCTTTAAAAGCAATTGCAAACTTATTTCTATGGTAAATATTATAATAAATTAATTGTATGTATTTATTTTAAATGCAGAATAAAATAAAATATGTTACAGCACTATTAACTTAGCAACTTTGAATTAAGTATTTAATTATTTTAAATATGTTGAAACAAATTAACATGAGTGTTCTGAAGTTGAAATCATGAAAAATATATATTAATTCTATATTAATATGTACTAAAAGTGATACATATCATTAATTAAAAGTAATTCAATTATATGTCAATAAAAATGAATGTACCTAATGTCTTAAATTAAACAATTCTTTAAAATATGCTTAACATAATTTGAAAATATGATTTCTTTGTAGATATTTGAAACATAACATTAAATGGATACATTTTTTTAAATAGTTCAAATAATTTATTTTAAATTAACATAATTTTCTAAGGGATTTTCTTTTAAGTCCCTACCTTAACTTATTTTTATGGGAGGATGTTGCAGTACCAGTGATTGGCCATGTGAGGTGCCGGACTTACTCCACTTCAGAGCTGGAGTACATTTTCAAGCACTGCCTGATCATTCTCACATTTACTAAGTAGTGAGTGTACATGTGTGAGGATGTTCCCATAGAAAAGGTAGGAGAGGTGGAGATTTACACTTATACGTTTGTGAACACCATTTTGTAATATGTTTAGCAGTACTACTATCGAACTATTAACCCCTTAAGTGCTGCCTCGGTGCATTGGCCGACGGCAGCACTACCTCCCCAGTGCTGCGCACGACCATTGGACGTCCATTCAGCACTAGTTCCAATGGACAGCGCAGCACTGGGGAGGGATGTTTACGAGCATCTATGAGGTTAAATGTACAACAAAATGTTGTTTGTGAATAGATCCCACTGAGAAATACAGGGATAGATAGAAAGAAAGACAATGAGAGAGAAAGAGGGAGGCAGAAAAACAGGGAGATAGAAAGAAAGATGCAGAAAGAGACAGTGAAAGAGGCAATAAGAGTTAGTGAAAAGCCATAAGAAATAGAGACAGGGAGAGATAGAAAGTGAGAAACAGATACAGATGGCTACAGATCAAGAAAGACAGATAGATCGTCATACATAAATATCATAATACAAGATTATCGTTGACAGGAAAAACATTTTGAGGTAAGTCATATAATTTGAAACAATGTCAATGTTTTTAATATTGTTTTCAGTAAGATAGTGGTTAAAATAATGTTTCTTAAGTATTTCAAGGTGTTTTAGTTGATATAATATTTATATATATTGTTTATAAAAAAATTATAATTGTTTTTTTTTAAATATATCATGTAATTTTAAGTGATTGAGATTTTTTTAATTTTTAAATGTAATTTATATTGTAGTTGGTTGTTGCGTTTGAATGGGGGGACGGTGGGAAGCTAATTAGGTAGTAATTATTTATGAATGATTGCATGAATTTAATTTAATTATATGATTGATATTTATTATACGTACAACATGCAAAACTGATTTCTTTTTGTTGTATTTTCTTTGTGGACTGTTAGGCTTATAGGGGTATTAGGTGGAAGTTAAATACAAAATAAATAATTAAATATTAATAAATAATTGTTGAGTAATTATGTAATTGTTTTTTAATTATGTACTTAATGGAATACCTATTTATTTTACTTATATGTGAGATGCAGGCTGCTAGGTTTGTAGCGGTCTAAGGTGGGAAGTTAAGTAATAAGTAAATATTAATGTAATATTAATTGGTAATCAATTATTTAATTGATTTTAAATTTGTAAATTATGGAATATTTTAGGTGGGGACTTTTTGGTTTGTAAAGTGGAAAATTAATTTATAATTGAGCAACAATTATTTATTATTTCATACATATTGAATAATGGTAATGTAAATTGATTAATTGTTTCTGTTTTTTAATACATATATGTATATATATATATTTTTTTTCTTTCATGTCCTTCAATAATTTTTATATTAAGAGTTAAATAAAAATGTACACTCATGGGGTTACTCATATCTGTAATGTGCTTGAAGTGAAGTACTTTCCCTACTCTTGCTTAGACTGTAGTAGGAATAATAAAACTGACCCCTCCGACGTCCAATGCTTTCCCCACTGTTGCACAGACTGAAGTGGGGACAGCTAATTTTCCCCCTCATAAGTCCAACAATTCTCTACTGTTACACTGTTTAGAGTGGGAATAGTAAATGTACCCCCTCCGAAAAATAACACTTTCCTGACTGTTCCACAGACTGAAGTGAGAATGGTAAATTTTACCCCTCCAAAGTCCAACGCTTTCCATACTGTTGCGCTGTTTGAAGTAGGAATATTACATTTAACCCTTGAAATTCCAATACTTTCACTACTTTTAAGGTGACTGGAGTGGGAATAGTATATTTCACTCCTCCGAAGAATGACACTTTCCCTACTGTTCATAAACTGGAGTGATATTAGTATATTTAATATTCTTAGGATCAATAGTTTTCATAATAATTGTTACATTTAGTTTCAATGTTTATGATATTTTTAATAAATGTGTTTTTTAAGCTTTTAGTTTGAATTGTTATTTATTGTATACAATAATTTAAAAACATTCATATTGAATTGTTTATATATGTTTATAGTGTTATTGTGTGTGTGTATATATATACATGTATATATATATATATATATATATATGTATATATATATATATATATATATATATATATATATATATATATATATATATATACATATATATATATATTTATATATATATATATATATCTCTTCGAATCTTCACGTTCGTAGATTTCACGACGGAAGTCACGGCACCACAACAATAAGATAATTTAATTTAGTTTATTTTAGGTACACCATGTGCAAAAGGTGCAAAATGAACGTCCTACGCGTTTCGACTTCAATCAGTCTTCAACTGGACCATAGAGTCCTGGCTGTCTAGAACGTTTTTTAAAAGTGCTCAGTGCTCAAACCATCATTTGTTTCCATAGTTAAAAACAACTAGACTGCCGACTTCATTCACAATTTTAGGCACCAACAGATCGCTATTTTTTTACATAACATGGGCTTCGTTTGCTTTTCTTTTTATTTTACTACACATGCAAAGTACTTTTTTTCTTTTTTCTTTTTTGTACATGTAACCACATTAATAAAGTGCAAAGTGCCAATTCAATTCACAAGGAAGGGTAGGGATATCTTGGGGAGGAAGAGTAAAAAAGTATACGAAAATGTGTATAAAAAACTGTAAATATTTTAAGAGAAAGGAGAGTGAGGAAAAAAGGAGGAAAAGAGGAGGAAAGAAGGGGGCAGAGTAGAGGAAGAGAGCAAAAATGACCGATTCCTGAACTGGATGTAAACAGTCACTAAAATTCATTAGTACTTCCATTTTGGTCTTTATGATGTAATCCTATGTTCTTCTTTTTGCTGATTTCAAAGGATGTGTCTGTAAAGTACTATATCATATCCCTAGAAAGTTCCTGTCTGAGCCCCAATTATATATCATGTTTACATTCATTCTCCCTTATGTTCAGTTTTAGTTCATATCTTCCATCCTCCCTTCTTAGTCCCTATCTTTGTTTTTCTGTTTTTCTTTCTTTCCTTATGTACATATAATACTGTTTTCATGACGATGGAGTTCGATTTCACAATTTTAGAAGGTTTCTCTTCCATTACATTTTTTACATCTTATTTACACAGAGATGAGTGTCCAGATTCTGATTAATGTTTTATTTCATTTACATTGTCCAATTTTTAGAGGTGTACATGTAGTTCGGCGTCCAGATTGTGTCCATGTGGATATTCTGTGCCCATTCCAAGGATCATTCGGCTTTCCATTCTCCGCAATTTCAAGGTTAGATCCCCCCCTCTTTCAGATTTTTTTCCCAAGTCTGATGCCAGAGTATGTTAATTGAGAGTAATCTCCTTGGTGATGTTCATTGAAATGTTTCGCCATAGGGTAGTTTGGTTCCTTGTTCTTTATGGCACGTAGATGTTGGATAATACGCAACTTTAGTTTGTTAATTGTGCTCCCCACATAGTATTTTTCACACGGACACTTGAGTCTATAGATTACATGTTTGACTCGCAGGTGATGTGATCCATGATTTTTTCAATCTTTCCATTCTGTAATTTATACTCCATGATGTTTTGAGCATGTTCACAGGCCTTACATTTCACACACTTCCAAAATCCTGGGGTGCTCAGCCACGATGTTTTTTTGTCATTTTTCTGTTGTTTGAGCTCCAGATGACTTTGAGTTAGGATGTCCCTTAAAGAGGATGTTTTTCTATAGGGGATACTTGGGTATGATGTTAAGTGTTCACATAGAGTTTCATCCAACAAAAGGATCTCCCAGTTTCTCTTAAAGACACCCTTTAACACCTGACTCTGATTGTTGAAATCCAAAATAAGACGCGTTTTATTCTCTGAGTCTCCTTCTTGTACATTTTTGGTTCCTACATCCGGAAATCCATGTTCTTGTTGTTCCACTGGAATTAGAAGATCAGATCTTTTCTTCATATTCATTCAGGATTTCGCTGTTAATAGAACCTCCATCGCAAACCCTCTTTCCAGGAATCGGCCGATACACTGTTACATCCTATATATATAAGCTGAGTCCAATTCACAGTGTTTATTATCATAATAAGAACGCAGTGCTGTTACAACGCAAGTATTACAAGGAAAACCTTTACAACGCATTACACTGGGGGGCGCTCTAGGATAGGGAATAGTTTTAATTTACTATCCAACACCTTCCCTAGTGTCCACGGGGACTGGAGTTGGAATAGTAAATTAAACTATTCACTATCCAGAACCCCCAAGTGTAATGCGTTGTAAAGGTTTGCGTTGTAATACTTGCGTTGTAACAGCATGCGTGGTAAAAGCATGCGTTGTAACGTCATACATCCTATATATAAATTCATACTTATGAATGTACTTTAACAATTATATATATATATGTAATATAAATGAACACATGCATATGTGTTTATACAAGTATATATTTATATAAAGTATTAATAATTAGTGGAATTTATTTAATTTATATTATGTTACATTTTCATGTAAAAATATTTAACAGTTACCACTTTAAACTCTATTTTTATAAAAAGTCTCGATCTTTTTGTTTATTTTAGGATGATATTAGGGTCATTACATTTTTGCCAACATTTTGTAACTTACCATTATAAATATAGAAGCAGAATACTGTGCTAAACGATATTTTTGTCAGCAATATCTTTTTACCACAATATCGTGTCAGTGATCCACCACTCTTTCTTCCTTTCTCTCTCTCTCGCTACCAGCCCCCACTGGTCTGCCCCCTTCCGTTTTCCTCTTTAGATCGAAATCCATTTATATCACTCTCTATTGCAGCATCTGCTGGGACTCATGTGTGTGTTGGTCACTATTTTATCCGTAGATGCCGGGACAGAAGTGCCTTCTGTGCACATTCTGATCCTACATCTCATAGGACAGAAGTGTCAGCCCAAAAGAAATGAGATTTAAGATAGTGGAAATGTTAACCTTGATATATGAACATCATTTTAGTGCTTGTTTCCCACAATTGGTCTCTAGGGCTGAATAAATGAAATGTTGAATTTATTGTACCAGTAGAAATAGTCTATCAGAACAGGGCACAGTGACCTAGGCATATCTTGGCCAGTAAAAAAAATCAAATTACTTTTAGATTGTGTCCCAGTCTACAAACCATGTCCCTCCCACCCAAACCTCCAGCACAGTAAAAGATGTATGTTGTGTAATTTAATTTTTAGTGCCTGTTCTCCTCATTTTGGAGCTAACCAAATGCATAGTTGTTATAACAGGAGCTTAGTAGCTAAATCACTGAATCAGAAAAAGGATATCTGGATTGTGGTATATCTGATCTCCTGATAAACAGCATAGTACATTCGAGAATGTTACTGCAGATTTGTACCAAGTCCCTTAACATAGAGATCAAAGCAGCACTGGTGAAAGGGACACAGAGCCTTAAAGAGAGGTTTTGCTTTTGACTGAAAAGAAAGTCTTTTGCTGAGATAATAAACTGTGGTGCCAAGGGCTGAGTTGTTTTCAAATCTCATCAAAGCCACAAGACAGTATAATCACAGTGTAATAGATGTCATTCGTATATTTCATATGTAAAATAAATATACTTAATGTACAGCAAGACAACTCAGGGGTATATACACAAGAACGCGTGCTAAACATCACCAAAAGATGCTAACGCAACTTTACACATCGCAGCCTATCGAGGGAAAATAACCCTGTGTCAACGTGGAATTCACAAAGCAGTACCATGCGATAGTCTGCCAAACTGCGGCCAATGTCCGCGATACAACCACCTCGACGGAGATAAAAATACAAACCACAACACAAAAAAAACGTGCAATGAGCCCATTTACGCTGAGGAAGGCAGGGATAAGCACCACCAGGCCCGCGACACAAGGCAGGCAGGAATAAGCACAACAAAAACCTAAAAAAGAACAGCCAAGCGCAATGGAGGCAGCCCGAGCCAGTATACAAACCTACAATCCCCATTGGCAACAAAACATTGTAAATGTCAGGCCATCTTGGACAAGGTGAATGCAGCCTGAGAGCGAAGGGGGATGATGGAAAAAAAACAGAACATCCGGAATGATGCAAAACGCACAAACAAGCAGAAACACGGCAACAACAAGAAGGCAGCAATGCAAACCTGAGGTGGGAGTCCAGCACCATACCAGGAGCTGGATGACATGGAGGAAATGGTGTCCACCACATCAGTCTGGAGATGGTGGCAGAACTTGGGGCGCGAAAACTGTCCAAAACAACAGACACAACAGCAACAGGGAGAGGAGCCAGCAGGGACTGGGGGTCGGGGGAGATGGGCACAATGGCACACATGCAAAATTAAGCACAGCACAACCGCAGACAAACCATGCCCAAGAGTAACAACACCAACCAAGAGCACAAGTCGCACAATCCGTCAATCTCACACCACGGGACAAGCCCAAAAGTGAAAAACACACTGCCTGAAAGGGGAAAGGGTGAGCCAAATCAGAGCTGAAGGGACATCGGGAAAGGGTGAGCCAAATCAGAGCTGAAGGGACATCACACACAGGAAGCAGAGCACCCCAACATTGAACAAATGTGGTACAAACACCAACATTTATACAACCAAACACAGGACACAAGTGCACCCGCACGTGGCTGGTAGACAGCCATACGCATCTGGCAAAGCATGAAACAGGGAAATGATAATGCACAAGTACAATCCCACAGTCCTGAGGGGGTAGCAATGCACGTATGGAAGGGAGCTAGAGAGTCTGTGACACACATTGGCATACAAATCAAGACACAACACAGTTGGAGACAAGTGAAAGTGCACAAACGTCATTAACAAGTGTGTGTCAGTACGGCCAAGAGAAGTGCCATGATATGCAGACCAAAGCAGCAGCATACCTGAATGAGGAACGTAGGAAAACGCCCATGTCCACCTCGGTGAGTCCATCACCAACTCAAGACAGTACCAATCTGCATTGGTTGTCTACGCCTGGATCATGAGTCCAAGCCAATGCAGCCATGTCCACTGTCATCTTGGAATATGTGACCAGATTCCCAACATGCATCCAGGCATCAGGACACGTGCAATGGGTCACATCCAGTTGTGGCTGTAGGTACCTTGTTACTCGTCCATGAAGGCAAGTGCAGCAGCGTAGGCCAACATCTCCAATGAGCGATCGTTGTCCACCACATCTGACCATGTCGTCAACGTAATCCACCAACTGACCCAGACAGATGTGCTGACTCCAACCACTGGACCAAATGTGCACCAAAGCCCAATCGGTTAGTGGCTCAATGTGCTCACTGCACACAAGGACTCGTGCAATCTCCCTGGTCCAGTTTCCAGCTTGCATGCCATACATCCATGCATGCCATAAACAGGCATCACACTAAAAGGGGTGCACACACACGTTGAAATCCAGGTCAGCAGGAATTCAAACTATATATATATATATATATATATATATATATATATATATATATATATATATATATATATATATATATATATATATATATGAAATTTATAGCGCGCTCAGCTTACCCGGGGGCATCCCGGCGCGAAACAGATCAAACTGCCAAACTGATCAAATTGGCATCAAAACAGTTGTAGAATACGGCTTTCTGTTTATTTGTATGTCTGTATTTAGATATTGTATAACTTCCCGCTGGTTAGATATTGACCCCCCGGTTTTTCACCACTGGCAATTGAAATTATTAAGTTTTTATCTACTTGAGAATGCGGTCTATAAATTAAAAGGCCGGAAAAAAAAGACATTTGGTCAAAACATTGGTCTAATATTAGTAATTGGATTTTATCAGTTCCCTGCCTTATAACTTCTCTGTTTTCTGAATATATTGTAATCTTTTAATTTTTTACCTTTTCCTTTTATGAAAATGCTGCTTTGCTGGATTTGTATTTTCTTTTTCTGTACTAAAAACTGGATGATATTATATGTAACCTGCCGCTGTCATAAAATCAAATAAATAAATAAAAAATAAAAATAAAAAAAGTAAATCCAGGTCAGCTACCGTTACGTTGGAAAGGCAGACATCCATGGACCACTCGAATATGAATGAGCGACAATGCAACACAGGCTGAACGTAGAAGACGTCCGCAAATCGGAAGCTCAGCCGGTAGCTGATCTGCAACACCTCCAACGGCAGTGCCCCAGGTACATGCAGCAGACATGCACGGTACAGGTCCACAAGACTGGAGCTGAGCATGTATCAGGGAGTGTCTGCCAGTGCGTCAGTGGCTCTGCTTGAAGCAGCTCTGGCTTGCCCTGCGCCAGTCCTGTGGATCAAATGGCAGCCTGGTGCAATGAGCAGTGTCTGGGTGCAACGGGTGCAGGCCTGGGTGGGGTGGGAGTACATGTGAAGGCCATTTTACGCACGCCAACTATGACCAAGCACTTCTGCGTGTGGGATGTGTACACGTTGGTCTCAAGTCAGGCAGTGCATAGTGTTGGAGTGGCAAGCAAATGCTTTTGTATCTGTCAGGGGGTGCTGGCCACATGCAAGTTCCTGCTCGGAGCTGCAGATGTGCTACCGCCTGATAGCTCAGTCAAAGAACCTTTTATCCCTACAGGCATGCATACAGGAGATGTACAGAGGCCTGCTGTGGGTGTGATGGGATGTCTGTGACCCTGTGCGTTAATTTGCCACACAGCTGCTCCTCTCTCCCACGAGCCCCCACACTTGTGTGGGCTGCGCGGTTGCATCACATCATGCACTCCTACAGCACACCATTGTAATGCCTGTCCTCTCATGTCCAGTGGCATGCCCACAACACGTGACGCTGGCCTTTGAAGGTGTGCGGCCACGTGAGTATAAGCCAATGGTCCGGATAGGGCGTACGCAGATGTCCTTACAAAGGACAATGGTCCCTATATGTGGACAGGATAGCAAAAAATAATAATCATACACCTAATAAGTAGTATGTTTCTTTGTCCAGCTGGACAAGAATTTTATTTTAAATGATCAAGTTCATAGAGGGAGTTTTAAGACCAAGATAACAAGTGGGCACAGCCGTGACCCACAACATTTAAGACAAAACAACAAAGAAATGGCCACAAAGGCAAAGCGAAAATCTATCTGTATACTATTGTTCATTGCTACAGACTCAATCTCTTAAACATAACCATACCATTGCATCAAACAATATAGCATTCATCATATTGCATATGGGGTTTTTTGGTCGACAACGTTTCGATGCCTTTTTAAATTATGACATCATTATCAGGACAAGAATTATCAGCATTAATGTTTTGTTCAACTATTATTAACACAATGCCTATTATCGCATTAATGTCGGTTTACTCGCTGGATGCCTCGTTCTGGGTTATTGATGAGAAACCGGGGGCTATTGGCATTCTTTCAAAACAATTCCGGGGCTTCCATCAGGGTTGTATGGAATCGCCAGGAGTGGAGCGCGATGGCTCAATTTGTATTGGCAGGAGCACTGTTGCTAATACGGCAGTCTGATGGGAGTTCACTCGTGTAAACCGACATTAATGCGATAATAGGCATTGTGTTAATAATTGTTGAACAAAACAATAATGCTGATAGTTCTTGTCCTGATGATGATGTCATAATTTAAAAAGGCATCGAAACGTCGTCGACCAAAAAAACCCATATGCAATATGATGAATGCTATATTGTTTGATGCAATGGTATGGTTATATTTAAGAGATTGAGTCTGTAGCACTGAACAATAGTATACAGACAGATTTTCGCTTTGCCTTTTTTGCCATTTCTTTGTTGTTTTGTCTTAAATGTTGTGGGTCACGGCTGTGCCCACTTGTTATCTTGGTCTTAAAACTCCCTCTATGATTTTGATCATTTAAAATAAAATTCTTGTCCGGCTGGACAAAGAAACATACTACTTATTAGGTGTATGATTATTATTTTTTGCTATCCTGTCCACATACAGGGACCATTGTCTTTTGTAAATTGATACTGCCCAAGGTCCCTATGATATACCTTTTGGGTTCCCTTGTTCTTGTGAAAATAATGTACACAGATGTGCAGCCCATGGCTGGCTGTGATCATGCTGCAAATGAGCCCAGGCCACTGACTCATGCATCCGCAGGGCTGGTACACATAACACTTGGCATGCATGATCCAAGACCGGTAACGATCTTGCACTCCTACATGTCCCCGTACATGCGGGCCCATCCTCCTGGTTTCGGCTACATTGAAACATCGACTACTGTGGCCCTGGTGGCAACTACACCCCAACACAGAGACACATTTACTGCACTTCCTGCTCAAGGCCAGGTCCGAGCCACGCCCTGCTCCCCCTGCCGAATCAACAGACCCCAGCGCTGACCTGACATATGCTGGACCAGCACACGCTGCTTGTGCATGCAGGGGGGTGCGTGCAAACCTACATGTCCAGGGTCACTGCCAACGCTGAGGTGACATGCTAACATCCACTGAAGATAGCACACTGTAATGTTGCGGGCCCGTGCCCATCCTGCTGACACGATGACCACACAGACACACTTGCTCAAATGGTGTGAATGGGAATGGGCACGTGTGCATGGCCACATTTATTAGCAGGCACACATACCAAGTGACACCTGTGTTAGATGTGTGAGGGGGGTATTCACACCAGCCAGCAAGGGCTGCCTGGTGCAGTCAGAAAACGACAACAGTGTTCATCGTAAAGGACACAACCATTCAACCATAAAGGCCCCATGACTTGTGCTACACAGAGTTAGTGGTCCCGGATGCACAGGGTCCTGCACAGGCCTACCGCATTGGGCCGCTGACTTGTGGGGCACTGGGCCAGGGTCATTAGTGCAGAGCAGGTTTCCTTAGATGACAAAGGGGCTTGTCGCGCAGTGTCTCAGTGGACAGTGGAAGGTGTACCCCCAGGGCATGATGCAGAGGGCAGGACCACGCTGAAACAGTCACTATGGTGGAGATGAATGGAACAGACACATGTTGGACATCAAGTCCAGTCCAGCCAGACGAAGATGCAGAACATCACCATGCCATGGACTCAAACACCACCGAGGTCCAACCAGATAGTGCCCATGACTCATTGCACGCAGAGTTAGTGGCACCAGTGCTGTTAGGGGATGCCACCTGCGATGAGGCATGTCCAATGGTGTGGACTCCTCCACACCTTACCCAAGACACAGTTCCACATGTGTGACCTACTGGACCGCAGTGCAGGCCTGAGGCAGTGGTCAGCATGGGCCATTCACCGATTGTCACCGGCTTAGGTTGGATGGCCCCTCCAGCCTGCATAGTTCAGGTTCAGTGGCACAACAGGACGTGGACTCGCGGTGAGCAGGGTTGATGGCACCAGGTCAGTTTTTAGATAGTGTTCCCTCACCTCCGTGACTCTGATCCGGCTTTCGTCCGGACTGAGCCACATCTTCCTCTTATTCCTCTCCGTTGACTCTGCCATTCATGATTCACGACTACGGGCCTGATTCTGATGCGGTTAGGAAAGCATTTCCACCTAGAGCCTGATTCTGATGTGGTTAGGAAGGCCTCCTAACAGCATTTGCTCCTTCCAAATCGGATTGGGAACATGTGTTCCCGACCGAGGGCCCAATCATGATGCGGTTAGGAATGTTTGCTCCCACTGAAGTCAATGGGAGTCCAACCAAATCGTATCAGGAAGTATCCGGGTGCATCGTACTCCGTCAGTTGGACTCTTCCGATCCGAGTGGGTCGGAGACCATTTCCAAACTGATTCGTTCTGGAAGCTTTCCAACCAGCATCAGAATTGGGCCCTAAGTGCTGGATGTGGGACCTACAGGCCCACAGGGTAGTGTGAAAAAAACAAGGGTTGAGGCAAAAAGAATGCACCTGCTTACACCTGTGGCTTGTAAATAGGAGTGATGGTGCTTGTGATTCCAAGGAACACAACCCTGTTTGTTCTTTCAAGGGCAAAGCCCAAAAATTGCAATGTATATTAAGAAATCAGCACCGATCCAAAAGGTATTTTCTTTATAATTTCAAATGTCCACAGTACATATAAAAGTGCACGATCTTGTAAAGAAAGTCCGAATTCTTGCAGATTTTCTTATTCAAATTCTTTATTGTGGTGTTTCAACACAAGAAAAATTCAAGAACACAAATGGATTTCCTTCTTAGCCAGCCAACGCGTTTCGTCTCTGACAATGAGACTTCTTCAGGGCTTCAACGTTAATTGGTAATCATAAATTAGTACATCATGGTAGATTTCCTCAAAAACAGCATGTTATGGTAATTTCTCTTTGTCCTGACGAGAAGTTTTCAAGAAGACAGAACCCATACACAATCAGGATTCCATGTCTATAAAATAGTTGTGTTTCTCACACTGTTCTTGCCGTGCTTAATCTTGATAGTCTTAGAAAGGTATGGTGACCAGTAGAAGTTCAGCATCAACGGTAGGACAGCAACCGGGTAGGCCTGGGCCCTCATCCACGTGTCGCGGCTTGCGTTGATCAGGGTTAGTGGCACCAAGTGTCGCCGGCTTGTATTGAACAGGGTTAGTGGCACCACGTTTTGCTGGCTTGCATTAAACAGGGTTAGAAGCACCACATGTTGCAGGCCTGCGATGTGGAATTATGCCTCACTGATCGAAAGGAGTCTGGTGCTGTGGCCCCTGCCACAGATTTGGGGTCACTGACAGTCAGGGCTCAGGACACAGTTCCACATGTGTGACCTACTGGGCCGAAGAGGATGCTGGTGGAGTATGTCAATGAGAAAGGAGTAATGTGGAACAGCGTCTGGGGGCCAGCGATGGTCTGCGGAGGCTGCAGAGGCCACAGGACTGGTGCTTGGAGCTTGCACCTGCACGTGGTGGGCCCTCTTTGACACACGCCGGTGTAGGAAGGTAAGCAGAGCCTGGTTGGCACGCTGGGGCAGGCATGACGGGTCTGGGGACCAGCGGCCTGGGCTGCAGCAGGCGCACAGGGACGCTGGCCCCGCCGCGCTCGGCAGGGGACTCGTGGCGGGATGAGAGGCGCCGCCCTGGCAGATGCGTTGTCCATTCCAAATGAATACTACGACCAGTACGACAGGCTTTTTGTTCACACCCCTACACAGGCCTGGCATATGCAGGTCCAACCCACTATGCACGGGCATGCAGGGGGGATGTTACGTGCGACATTTCCAAGTTCTGCCCCACAGCCTGTGGGGATATGGCAGTGTCCACTGGCCACTACACTCCATGCACCAGCAGTTGATCTCCACATGGCCATTTCCATGGTTTGCACTCTGTGGTCTGTCCGGCACCTCCACGCCACACCTGGCTTTGGGTAAGTTCAGATTCCTTAGTTACTTGCTGCTCTCGCACATGTCTGCTCCATGCCTCTCCTTACATCCTGATATTGTGTGTCTGTGGTGCCAGGCCTTGGCTGGATTGTGGGCATGACAAGGCCAGATTCCCAATGGAATAGTGCTGTCGTGTCTGGTCAGTTGGCATGGTGTGTGTCATGTGGGATACAGTTGTGCTGCGTGCCCATTGGCTGTGTCGCGAGTTGCATGACGGTGGGCAGAAGATGTGTGGTGTGTTTATTTTGGACTTACTAACAGGCACTGCATTTCCATGTGTGCCATCCTGGGAGTGCTGGGCGATGATGGGCTGTCAGGAGATGTGAGTATCATGCACTCTGCCTGGGGAGTTGGCCACGACATTGTTGAGGAGTCCCGGTCGGTCCACTCTTGCCTGCACATTCATGGTATGCGTGTGCTTTCTGTTGTGGTAGTTGTGTGCAGTGTGGGCAGGGAGCACGAGGGGTACATGTGTGCAGTTGATTGTCCCTGACACGTGAGGGAATCCAGCTATGGACAGGTGTGATGACCTTGGATGGGGCTGCTTGTGTGACTCCTCTGACTCTGGCAGTTGTGGGTTGAATGGTATCAGAGGCCGGTATGTGCTACGCAGCCGTCAGCTTTGTCTGCGGAGGGATGTTGGTTGTCCACTAGGTTGGGACCGTCAGCAGGTGGGGGATGTGGCTCAGGATGTGGGGGATGGTTGTCCTTTTGGGCCTAGTGGGCACTGTCCTCCTCTGGTGTTGGGTCTGGGCGGCAGGTGCATTTCAGGTGGTTCCGCTGTCTTTGTGTACGCTGCCTTTGTGGTTTCCCGGGGGGGAGGGGCAGGACAGGTCCTGGGGGTGGTGGCGGGCCTGGAGTCATTGCAGTGGGTGCTGTGGCCCTCATGGGTATCTGCGTTGCATGATCATTGTCTCTATGGCATCTGTGGGTCTTCAGGTGTGGCTATTGGCTAGACTCCATTTTATGCTGCCGGTAGTCGTCCTGCTTAACACCAGCAAAAGCAAAAGCAGGTGTTAAATCCCTGCTGCTACCGCGCCTTATCGTCTGTTTTTGGTTCGAATTGTAGATCTGGCAGTTCTTTGTGAAAGTGATGGTGTGGTTTTTTCGTGTGTTTTTGCCCTGGAAGGTCTACCCTGCATCTCATTACGGTTAGTTGCTGGTGTCCATCCTGGAGATTAATTTTGGAGCAGTTATCGTGGGAATACAGGCGGTGTCTGAAGTTTGCACAAGCTTGTGAATGGGGTGTTAAGTGTATCTCCACTTTTGATGCATTAAGGTGGAGATATATCGGAGATAAGTCCTTTTGAATATCCCCCTCAGTGAGTTAACAGCTGCTGTGGATATCTGATTGATGTGAAGGTGACAAGTAAAGACTCTGCCTTTAATCCCTCCCAGGCCAATATCTGACTGTCATTACATTTTTCATAGCAATAGCTGATATATATATATTATATATGTATATACTGTAAAGGTGGTTTATGAAGACCTATATAAAACTACTTTATCCTTAAAATATTTACTGGTTGAAATTCATAGGAATTATGTGATCTTATCAAAATCAAAAAATGAGAATTAATCTACAGGTGTGACATCAATTCCATAACATGTGAATTGTTAAAGCATTGCTGTTTGTGCAGTAATAAAAAACTATGCATTCCTCTGCTCATAAGATATCTCAAACAAATCACAATGAGCTTTTACAATTTGGTGACATTCAATCAATTATGTTTGATACCAGCTGGGCAGACAGGTCCAACAACAGGAGTATGAATTTAAAAGTGCTTATTTGGGATTCTTTGTATGCAATTGCCCATATCACTGGACTGTCACCCAACTTTTCAGAAAATTAATTCAGCCTAAACCAAGACTTGAAAAGAGTGGCACAGATTGGTTGGTCTATGTATTTATCTGGGGACTAGGTTAAAATGCTTGTTATGGGATCCATCACAAAGCTAACAATGCATGATTGCCCCAAAAAATAAAGAGGCAATCACTTATTGGACGTACATAAAACAATGTTATTCTCTATAACATGAAGGAGAACGATTGACCTTCTAAAGTGAAGATGTGGGCTTACGATTTTGCAATAGGGACATAAATATCCCTTGCCAGCCTTTCAAGGATTTCCTAATTTGTTTTAGGATTTGGTGGGGTGCGTAGTGTAGGTTTTGGGCACAGATATCTATGCTTAGACTTTCGGAGAAATCACATTTCCTGACTTTATTTTGTCATCTTAAAGTTTTGAGCGTTAATAAAAAACATTTTACTTAATACCATTTAGTATCCCACCTGGGCTGGCCTTAGATAATGCTTACAATTCTGGACCCTGACTATGACCAACAATGTTTCATATATGTCACTGGGTTGTGACAGTCAGTAACATTAGATACTTCCTCCATTTAGCGCCAGCTGTGAACAGGGGTAAATGGTAACATAGCGAGGTGGGTGAAAGCGCTCTGATACCCTGCCAGATCTTGTTCGCGCTTTATAAAACTTTTGAAATAAATGTTTATTTTTTTAAAATCCTTCTGTCCCTCCATTGTTTTGTATCCCTATTCTGCTTTATTCAAGGGGTATTACCCTTACTAGAAAGGAAGAAAGGGTAATAATTACCAGCCTCTGCAATTATGGGCCAAGCCAATGGCAGGGGCTCAAAATAAAGGGGAAGTTATTAACACCATTTGTGTCCCGCAGGAAACAGCAATATTTGTATGTTTTTATTTATATATTTATAGAGTGTGGCAACTACCCAAAGGACACACATGAGATACATTCAAAAGCCACCAGGAAAGTCCCTCAAGAAAATGTTATGGGCTTCAGAAAAGATATGTTGTCAGATATTTTCTAAAGCACAGAAGATTAGAGATCTTTATGAGATCAGGTGATAGCGAATTTCTATTTTTGCAGTAAAGATCGAGAAGGCAAATCCCCCATCCAGCCTTAGTAAAACGTGGGATTTCTAATAGATTTGCAGATTGTGATCTGAAACTTCTAGAAGGAATATACTGATTGAAATTAATTTGTATATTGTCAGATTGAAAAAGCAAACAGTGAATTACCCTGTGACTTAGCACTTGGGCATTGATAGGTTCCTTTTCTGTCAGGCAACCAATGTGGAATTATGGTGGCATGATATATGTGAGTTATTGCCTAATTCTAATAGAAAGCATGGTCAAATTTTGAATGTGTTGTAGTCAACACATGGGATAAGCAGGAAGTCCCAGACAACGATAATTACAGAAATCCAGCCATGAAATCACTAAAACCTTGACCAATGTTTTCCTGTCGGCTTTTGCCAGCAAGTGGAGAATTATGCTGAAGGTTCATTAGGTGAGAAAGCAACTAGATGAAAGCTTAGTGGTGTGTGTTTTGAGCATGAGGTTGCCATGTAAAATAATTCCCAATTTCTCAGCAGATTTTAGAGGAACAAGAGGAGATCATTCATCTGGCTACCAGTGACTGGATCAACACCAGTTGCCCCCAAACAGTAATCTCCCTGGTTTGGCTGTAAAATGCACGGAGAATTACTAGTAATCCAGATCATGACAGAACGCAGCAAGTCTTTATATCTATCAGGTCAGAATTGTTGGTGCAATTGAAACATACTATTGCTTGTATATTATCTTTGTAAGGCCAGAAATGAACCTCAAACATGTGAATCAGGGTTGCCATTTGAGTCATGAAATATTGAACAAGTGAAATTAAAGCAGCAGAACCATTATTTTGAAGAATATTAGGAATATGGCCAACTTCTGAGACTAATACAGTTTCAAACTCATAAGGCACAAAAGGCTTTTTGACTCCCATAAGAATATAATTAGATATGAATAAGGATATCTGGAGGTTAATCCCTTCGCTGCGGGACAAATTCCCCCGCGGTGCGAGAGGGGCGGGGCTGGGCGTGGCGCTGCCATACTTAGGACGGCTCCCGGCCGTCATGAGTCACAGTAGGCGTATGCTCATGACGGCCGGGAGCCGTCCGAACTCCGCCCACTGATTAATTCACCCGCACAGGCGGGAAATTAAATGCGCGTGGGCAGAGCAGCAGCGTTCGGACGGCTCCCAGCCATCAGGAGCACATGACGACCGTGACTACTGAATGCCGGGAGCCATCATGAGCACACAAGGTGTTGAAAAACGTTCTGTAATTTTTTAGATTAAAAAGGCAGTATGGATATTGGGCGATAAGTGGTGAGGATCTCTGGGACCAAAGTTTTTTTGTTACTAGTGGAGTGACTACCACTTGTTTCAACAAAAGTCACGGATTCAAGAAAATATTGCAAGACCACATAAATGCTGTTTCAGAGAATCTGAAAATAATCTTTAATACAAAACAGGACATGGGTCGGGATATGAGCTGGTTTTCTCTCTAAAAACACGAGTTACTTCTATATATTCCGCTTTCTTCCAGGACAGACTCGTTGTCTATGAACGTGCACTTTTACTATATTATTTCTGATCCCCTTTGTTGTTTGCAACATCAGGGGTGTCTCAGCTACACAAGATGCAGGGGGCAGAGGACAGCCATGTCTGTCCTGGTAGCTGCCTGCTGTATCATCTGCCCCAATAACTGTTGGCATGGGAATATAGAGCACTAAGGAGCACACCCTTTAGTAATCATAGTTGCCCAGAGTACTGGATAGGTAAAGATGCCCCAAATATCAAATACCAGAAATACGTTACTTAACAAGTAGTATGAATCGATAAAGTCACACAATATTCGTTTTTGCATGAAATATACAGAGTCCACAATATTCAAATTCATCAACTCTGCTATTTTATTCTTGTTCTTTTCACATCCAGCACAAAAATCTGCCAACACGTGTTTAGTCTCCCTTTAGACTTTTTCAAGGCGGTTAGCGAAAAACTTGTTGTTGAACCTGTCCATGAGTGGATCAAAGTTGCATGTCAATCGTAGTTACACAAGCATCCACAGCTACTATCAATAGGTGTCACAGCCCACTTGTAAATCTGGTTACACACCCGTTATATAATAAAATTGGGTGTTATCGACCCAGGAGAGAGATGATCCTAGTTCTTCTCCTTCATTTTAAATTAGGTCCACTAAAATGCCGGTAGGAACCCTGATAAGTTCCACTCCACAATCAGGTGGGAGTAAGTCCTTCACCTCATTCCCGTTCTCCTCGCTGTGGCATGCGGAAGGACTAGGATCATCTCTCTCCTGGGTCGATAACACCCAATTTTGTTGTATGACGGGTGTGTAACCAGTTTTACAAGTGGGCTGTGACACCTATTGATAATAGCTGTGGATGCTTGTGTAACTACAAGTGACACGCAACTTTGATCCATACGAAGAAGAAGAATGTAGCAAACAAAATAAAGTGAAATAAGAGAGAGCTAAAGGAGTCTGGTGCTGTGGCCCCTGCCACAGATTTGGGGTCACTGACAGTCAGGGCTCAGGACACAGTTCCACATGTGTGACCTACTGGGCCGAAGAGGACGCTGGTGGAGTATGTCAATGAGAAAGGAGTAATGTGGAACAGCGTCTGGGGGCCAGCGATGGTCTGCAAAGGCTGCAGAGGTCACAGGACTGGTGCTTGGAGCTTGCACCTGCACGTGGTGGGCCCTCTTTGACACACGCCGGTGTAGGAAGGTAAGCAGAGCCTCGTTGGCACGCTGGGGCAGGCATGACGGGTCTGGGGACCAGCGGCCTGGGCTGCAGCAGGCGCACAGGGACGCAGGCCCCGCCGCGCTCTGCATGGGACTCGTGGCGGGCTGAGAGACGCCGCCCTGGCAGATTCGTTGTCCATTCCAAATTAGAAATACGACCAGTGCGACAGGCTTTTTGTTCACACCCCTACACAGGCCTGGCATATGCAGGTCCAACCCACTATGCACGCGCATGCAGGGGGCATGCAACATTTCCAAGTTCTGCCCCACAGCCTGTGGGGATATGGCAGTTTCCACTGGCCACTACACTCTATGCACCAGCAGTTGATCTCCACATGGCCATTTCCATGGTTTGCACTCTGTGGTCTGTCCGGCACCTCCACGCCACACCTGGCTTTGGGTAAGTCCAGATTCCTTAGTTACTTGCTGCTCTCGCACATGTCTGCTCCATGCCTCTCCTTACATCCTGATATTGTGTGTCTGTGGTGCCAGGCCTTGGCTGGATTGTGGGCATGACAAGGCCAGATTCCCAATGGAATAGTGTTGTCGTGTCTGGTCAGTTGGCATGGTGTGTGTCATGTGGGATACAGTTGTGCTGCGTGCCCATTGGCAGTGTCACGAGTTGCATGACTGTGGGCTGAAGATGTGTGGTGTGCTTATTTTGGACTTACCAACAGGCACTGCATTTCCATGTGTGCCATCCTGGGAGTGCTGGGTGATGATGGGCTGTCAGGAGATGTGAGTATCATGCACTCTGCCTGGAGAGTTGGCCACGACATTGTTGAGGAGTCCAGGTCGGTCCACTCTTGCCTGCACATTCATGGTATGCGTGTGCTTTCTGTTGTGGTAGTTGTGTGTAGTGTGGGCAGGGAGCACGAGGGGTACATGTGTGCAGTTGATTGTCCCTGACACGTGAGGGAATCCAGCTATGGCGTAGAGGCTTTGCTTGGGCTCCAGCTGCTCCTGCGCAGTGTGGGTGACGTGGGGGTGCTGGGGTACCAGGCTGATGTTGGCATCCAGGACAGGTGTGATGACCTTGGATGGGGCTGGTTGTGTGACTCCTCCGACTCTGGCAGTTGTGGGTTGAATGGTATCAGAGGCCGGTATGTGCTGCGCAGCCGTCAGCTTTGTCTGCGGAGGGATGTTGGTTGTCCACTGGATTGGGAACGTCAGCAGGTGGGGGATGTGGCTCAGGATGTGGGGGATGGTTGTCCTTTTGGGCCTAGTGGGCACTTTCCTCCTCTGGTGTTGGGTCTGGGCGGCAGGTGCGTTTCAGGTGGTTCCGCTGTCTTTGTGTACGCTGCCTCTGTGGTTTTCCGGGGGGGAGGGACAGGACAGGTCCTGGGGGTGGTGGCGGGCCTGGAGTCATTGCAGTGGGTGCTGTGGCCCTCATGGGTATCTGCGTTGCATGATCATTGTCTCTATGGCATCTGTGGGTCTTCAGGTGTGGCTATTGGCTAGACTCCATTTTATGCTGCCGGTAGTCGTCCTGCTTAACACCAGCAAAAAGCAGGTGTTAATTCCCTGCTGCTACCGCGCCTTATCGTCTGTTTTTGGTTCGAATTGTAGATCTGACAGTTCTTTGTGAAAGTGATGGTGTGGTTTTTTCGTGTGTTTTTGCACTGGAAGGTCTACCCTGCATCTCATTACGGTTAGTTGCTGGTGTCCATCGTGGAGATTAATTTTGAAGCAGTTATCGCGGGAATACAGGCGGTGTCTGAAGTTTGCACAAGCTTGTGAATGGGGTGTTAAATGTATCTCCACTTTTGATGCCTTAAGGTGGAGATATATCGGAGATAAGTCCTTGTGAATATCCCCCTCAGTGAGTTAACAGCTGCTGTTGATATCTGATTGATGTGAAGGTGACAAGTAAAGACTCTGCCTTTAATCCCTCCCAGGCCAATATCTGATTGTCATTACATTTTTTCATAGCAATAGCTGATATATATATTATATATGTATATACTGTAAAGGTGGTTTATGAAGACCTATATAAAACTACTTTATCCTTAAAATATTTACTGGTTGAAATTCATAGAAATTATGTGATCTTATCAATACAAAAAATGAGAATTAATCTACAGGTGTGACATCAATTCCATAACATGTGAATTGTTAAAGCATTGCTGTTTATTCAGTAATAAAAAACTATGCATTCCTCTGCTCATAAGAGATCCCAAACAAATCACAATGAGCTTTCACAATTTGGTGACATTCAATCAATTATGTTTGATACCAGCTGGGGAGACAGGTCCAACAACAGGAGTATGAATTTAAAAGTGCTTATTTGGGATTCTTTGTATGCAATTGCCCATATCACTGGACTGTCACCCTGTAACTTGTGTAACTACAAGTGACACGCAACTTTGATCCATACGAAGAAGAAGAATGTAGCAAACAAAATAAAGTGAAATAAGAGAGAGCTAAAAAGTGGAGTCACATTAATGCCCAGAGAGATGTAATCTGAGAAAATGGTTGGATGCTTGACCCGGTCTTATAGACTGTTGCACAGTGGTTCAACAACTACATAAACCAGTTAAATAAATCACCCACCAGGAGAACATTGAGATTAAGCAACAACTGTCACAGGATCTCTTTTCAATAAGGGCCATAAATGGTCTTTCAAAGACTACAAAAAGACATTTGGGGCGTCTGAGAAAAAATGCTTGAAGTGGTAGCAATTATGACCTTGGGTGCCGTCTGAGCCCAACAGCTGACTTAAAACATCCACACCACTTGTTATAAGCTGATCCAATTATATGTTATTTATTTATGTATTTTAAAAAAAATCATTAACTGGCAAATGAAATAGAAATGGCTATATACAATAAAATATATGTAGAGAGATGAAACCACAAAAAATTCAAATATTCAAGTAACTAACAACCTTCGGAAAAAACAATAATCAATTTAGAAGTTTTCATGAATACAGTATTCTGAGTCAGACAAACTTCAGAAGTAATATAACAATATAACATTGATGCATTCACTAAATGTAACAGATTATTCATGCACATTCCTAAATGCATATTGTTTGATTTGAGGCAATATGTTAACATATCTAGTGGTAGATTCACCAAATTGCCACGCAACGCTGTGCAGCTTTCCCCGCGAGGCTGCGCGGCGTTGCGCGACAGGGAGGGAGCAGGAGAGCGCCATACTTTCAAAGATATGGCTCTCTCCTCCCACTTCCCATGCGCCGGCGCAAATTACAGCTGCTGTGCGCCACCCACACACCTTAGCGCCTTAACGCTAGGGTTTGTGTGTGTGTGAGTTCAGCATAAGTTTTGTACAGGAAGGATACCCTTCCTGTACAAAATACTATGCCTAGACACAAGGTAAAGCTTTTCCCGCTTTGTATGTGTGCTGCACAGTGCACAGTGCAGCACGCATGCAAAGTCGGAAAAGTAAGAAGAAATTAAAGACTTTCTCCTTCCTTGCTCCTAGTTTAAAAGGGCGCAGTTTTCTCACGCGAAACCCAATCCACTGTGTTTGGTAAATTGGGTTTAGCGTGAGAAACCTTGGGTGGTTGCATGGGAATGCCCATGCACTGCCCTTGGAACGCCCCCATGGCGCAAAGTAATGTGAAGCAGCTCCATGAGCTGCTTCGCATTTCTTTTACGTTATTTCCAGCGTTAAACAAGTTTCGCACTGGAAAGAAAATTTGGAAAAAACAATTTTGCGCCATTTTGCATCACTTTTGTGACAAAAAACACAGCACAAAAGCTTACTAAATCTCCCTACTAGACTCATTCAGGTGTAGGCAACATAAAATAATAAAAGTAACACTCTATACAGATCTTTTACTAATACCTCTCTTATTCATGCAATGTTCAACACAAGCAAATGTTCATAGTGGAATAAAATACAATGTCTGCCATCGTGTTTACTATCCTAAAACAGCAGGTAGAGTGGTGATTCATTTAATTCAAAAGACATGCAGCACTTGTTATCGCTGGGCTTGGACACCAAATACAAATATTCAGAAGCCCTACTATGAATCATATGCCAGGGAAAAAAATGTATGACTCCAGATACAGATTAATCATTAAAAAATCGCATTCGTTCACTAACCAACCATTATCTATCCTATAATAAAAAGGTTAGCATTCATCTAGGCTAATATATCATGTATCAAAAATAATAACGTACATGAAGTGGTTTTTTCTAGGTCATAAAAATCACATCAGAGTATGTGATAGGTGATACCATCTACCTCAATTTAAAACCCAATTCCAGACATTATAATGCAATGAGAATAGAACATTTCACAGCAAGGGATTAAATACAGAAAGGGATCACAATTATGTCAACATGTTTTTCATTATTGGCTGCAGGACGAACGCTCCATAGATTATAGTGGGATAATGTTAGTGTTGTACGCTTAAATATATATATATATATATATATATATATATATATATATATATATATATATATATATATATATATATATATATATATATATATATATATATATATATATATATGATTTGCCATTATTATTGCCAAAGAGGTGTGAAGCTGTAATCCAATTCTCAGCAGATCTTTTTTGGACGCCCATTGGGGTGTCCATGAAGCCTTTTGGCCACTATAGAGCCATGGTGATGATATTCAAGAGCTCCTTGTAAGAGCCATTGCCCTCTCGGTGTTTATCAGGTACCAACTGACATAAACCGAGATTTTATGGTTCATT
The DNA here is from genome assembly GCF_964263255.1 of Lissotriton vulgaris. NCBI lineage: Eukaryota > Metazoa > Chordata > Amphibia > Caudata > Salamandridae > Lissotriton > Lissotriton vulgaris. Next base: position 932,578,101 of record NC_141693.1, on the reverse strand, counting down.
GTTGGTCATTTTGTCACACTTAGCTTGGTTAGGGCTTTCTGGAGCCAATTACAGGTAAATTGCAGAAGCCAATGCTATCTGCATAATACAATGCCTTTATCTCCTCTCGCCGAGTATGAAGATTATGCAAATTGAATAATGATGAATTAAAGATCTGATAAATACAAGGTACACCTCCATACTAGAGTTCATGTTCACAATATTTACCAGGATTTTAGAGGACACTGGCCCAAATACTTCCATAACATTCATCAATCAAGGCAATTAAGGGCTGAATTAAAGTTTGGTACATGGGCTATACCACCATAATTGTCTTGGGTATCTAATCTGTCTTATTACAAGTTCATTGTATACTCTGGCACTTGTGATAAAGCTGACGGGATATCCATCTTTGTTGTGATGGAGTGAGCTCTCTGTCAATCTTTAAATCGGGCCCAAGATTCATGCATCCCCCATCTAATCAGCTTGACCACAAATGTACTTCATCTATTGAATCAAGAGAGGTTGACAGCCACAATTGTATGACACAGCATTGTTGTTCTTCGAACAGCTGCTTTAATTATGTCCTGTGACCTGACCTTCCTTTGCCCTCTGATGCTGGCTCCAGCAGCAGGCATTATGATGTCGGAACTCAAATGTAATAACTCATTTCAGTTGAGTTCTGATGTGATCTATTTATAATCAGCGACGAGGTGTGTCACCAGTCACCGAATATAAAGAAATTAGAGACAGGCTTTTAATACAGGGATTTCAGAATCCCATGTGCCATAAATATATGAGACCTAACTAAGAGTTTGTCGGATGGGTTACTTTGATCACAAATGTGAAAGCTATCCTGTCTCCACGTAAACAATTGCCATAGGATATAATGCACTTCTAATAAGGAAGGCAGGATATCTGTTCGTTTGGATGCAGTAACTCGAACAGCAAACTTAAATCTGATACATAGTTAACAATTGACAATAAGCCACAAGCTACTCTAGTAAATTGAGGAAGAGTGTTGGGGAGAACCAAGCACATTACAAACAGTCCTAAAGGTATTTATTTTTTATTTTATTTATTAATTAGGTCTTACCACAGATAATGCAAAGGGATGATTTCCATATATACCTGATTCAAAAAATACTCAATAAGATACCCATAATGCACAAAATAAAAGCATCAGATTGAACAAATACGCTACATTAGTGAATACATAATTTGCCATGAAAATATATATAATATAATTCTGGTAGCGGGATTTGTCCATAAAAGAGAAAGGGGTTTAGAAAATATGAACCATCCCCACATGAGGTAGCAACTAAAAGATGTTTATATGTTGCTCTAGAAAGTAAGAGAGGAAGGACAGAGCCTGATTTGAAAGGGGAGAGCATTCCATGAACTCATGAGAGGGTATTTTTTCCCTGAATCTGGTGTTCAGAGGTGGGTGTAGGGCTTGGCTTTTCAGAATGTGTCTTTGCTAGCAAGGCCTGTTTCATGTGAGAAGCATTTTTGAGAACTTTTGTACATAGCTTTATATTTTAGAGGTGGGAACATATCATATTGGAGATCAGTTTTTCCACAGTTTATAAATTGTCCTGCATGTTTGGTGAATGGACTCCAACAAACTGGATCACTTAATCAGATATATTTAAGTGTTTTTGTCTGGAGACATGAATACCATGAAGTTGGCCTTTTTACGGCAAGACATGGGGTGCTTTTTGTCTGATTCTCCAGGTTCTGGACAAAGGGTGTGATCCTGCAGGAGTCAGGAGACTTCAAAAGCAAATGATGTATGTGATACTAGCAGGGTTCTCTAAGCAGGTGGTGGAACCAGTAAGCTCCTTGAAGGAGACCAGCTATGCACAGACGTGGGTGGGGTCTGAGAGGAGGGAACCAGGAAGCACTGCCTAAGATTGCCATGGGTATGCCCCTCTGTGCACTCAACTCTAGATGGTGCAACGCAACTACTAAGGGTGCAGAGCCTAGATCAGGGTTCTCCAAAGTCAGTCCTGGAGGGTTGGTTCTAAGCCGGATTTTTAGCATATCCCCATTTAGATGAATGTAGTTATCTCATGAATCTGGCATGGATCCAGCCTTCCAGAACCAACTTTGGAGAGCCCTGGTCTAGACGTATGAGCTAATTAGGTGAGGGGCAGTGTTGTTTATTTCACAAGAATGTGTACAGCACTGACGGATTGCTCTGGATCTTCTGTGGTCTGTCTTGAAAGAGGAGGGTAAGTGAGAAGACAGTGCTTCAGGCAAGTTTATCACACGGCTACTACTCTGGCAGCTGTTAGCCACTCTACAGAAACGAGTAAAAGTAGACTTACTACTCAGGCTCAGTCGCAAAAGCAACCTCTCTGTCAACATTGTGTGCTCTCCACATGATGTTTGTGTCATTAAAATGCACAAAATCAATGCCGGATGATTCTTGGTGGACTCTTTTGGACAACTCCATACACAATATAAGAGACTTTGAAAACACACGTCTGCATTTCTTAACAACCAACAATTTTCCTTCAAGAATCCTGATTTTACATCAGTTCTATAAAGTATACCTTCGTGCTGGGTTCTTTCAAAAATAGATAAGGTTTTCACGTTGCTCTATCTGAATTATTGAAACGTCGTGTTTTCCATCAAATGTTACAATGTATTTAGATAGTTTTGTTTTAGACAACAACCAACTGATTTTTAGAATTTAACTCAATTTTATATAACGTTTCTACATTGACAAAATTGCTCAAATGTATTAAGCATTATGATACTGTATTTTCTTTTAGAAGATTGCTATTGGCCCAGACTTACCTTACATTTTTTATAAGTGAATTACTTATTAAGATATTAACGTAATGTAATTCTAGTTATAATGTTTCCATTAATGTGTATGTTTAATTCTTTATGGTTATGCGGCTTACATTATTTGAATAAATGTTTTCACATGTTTACATTACAAATTCAATAAAGATATTTTCACAAAAAACAAGAAGAATAAAACTATCCAACACTGCAAAGGTTGAACTTTTATTAAGATAACACTAGTTGCTAACTTTTTAAAGTAATTTACCTTTCCTAGGTACAAAAGTTACTTCGCCTAATATTTGTATCATCCTTGTAATAATGCATGTTTTTGTTAGCTATTTGGAGAACATTACAGTTTATCAGAATGACACCATATGGCAGGCATTTTACATGAACTTACTGTAGTTCTTATACTTTTCTGCCAGTGTACCTTGATTGATGTACATTTTCGCACGTCAGGCACAGAACATAACGAAAAGGACATTCCAGCTAAGCATCATCCCACCCAACACATGCGCCACTTCCTGTGAGCAGCACGCGCTTTCCTGTTCCTCAACGTGATAATTCTCACTTCGCACCTTTGACTCTGCAACTGTGTTGAATCACGGCTACAGACACCACCCCTTTCTCCTAAACAGTGTCTCATTTAATAATTACACGCTGTGAACGTTTGGAAAGCAGACACGGTTAGTCACGCTAATATAACCGCACAGCTGATTCGGGCTGCAACACAAGGTCTACTGGATAATTATGAACTTGTGTATCAAAAATACCAAGCCCTGATGAAATAATTTATTTTTCATGAAAATTGTCCTTCTGCATTATTGCGCTGGCATCTTCAGTTCAGTCAGTGAGCGGGTCACAGAAAATGAAAACCATGGAGCAGGTGGTAGGTGACCCCCTTGCATTGTCATACCTGTAGCTCCTCCCCCTTTCCTTTGCCTCATATGTGTTTCTTGCTTTGAGCAAATGTAAGGTTTGTTTGCAATGTGCGTCTTAATATCACTTTGTGTCCCCGCCTTCATTGGTATGGTTATATCAAACTTTGAATCCAGGTCATAAGTGGTTTGAAAACAACAGTGGTCTATGAATTATGAATTATACACAGGTTTGATTCAATTTTATCATAAATCACCAATGTTATAACCGCTTTTTAAGCCAATGGGTAAAGATATTTTTCAATTTTCAATATGAATTTTAATCAATCTGGGAAGGCCACCCTGATTTGTAACAGTAACCACTACTTAATGAGGAGTATAAATATATGATTTCGTGCTTTCATTATAGGCAAATAGGCGGGGGGGAAGGCTTAACCATTTACATAATAATACAGAAGCAAAATGAAATGGGGTTCTTCGCATGTTTCTTCCATTTCGAACTAATTTCTAGATTACAATGTGAAAGGTGTGACTTCACCTAATTTACACTGATGTGCCTGTGAATATGTTCATCTGGGCTCGCTCGGTTCCTGCAGACACCAGAGGGGACAGTTACACCACTCCCCTGAGAGACTCATGTTGTCATGAGCCTAGGCCGACCTCTGCCATCTACCTCATCCTTTTGGTTTAATGAGCCCACTTTATTTTTAACCAAATGCTGTACCGTGGACACTGGTCAACATGTTTGATTCATATACATAAGAGGAACAATTGTGTTCACGGAAATTATCTCATTGTACTTGGGGCTTCCAAATGCCACCCCGTGACGATAATTAAACTACAGTAAACTTTTGTTTGCAATCCTTTTCATTTAACCAGTCTGGTCACTGTTTCTTTAAGTTACTATGCCTTTGGAGTTGGTTGGCTTTATTGGCTTCCTGGCGGCGCTTGCCGTCGATCTGTGTAATGTGCTGCAGCTGTGATATAATGACCTCGATCGAAGATGTGATGATGATACTTCCGGTGATGTCTTACGGGAGCTAGGCCTAGGTGATGTCAATTCCAATGTGCCTTTGTTTTTAGTGAAGTGGTGCGTCTGGTATGAAATATAAACATGAGATTTGAAACATTGTTGACACCAGCTCAACTACACAGCAAGGGTTAAAGTGCATCCCTATAACAGTTTTGAACCGTGTAATGTTATACACATTTACAGTAAGGTAACTTTCTTTTCCTGTGCAAGGAACTTCTTTAAATTCATTCCAGTAATACTATATTGAAATAACTAGCTGCATTATTCAGTCATCTATTTAAGAAACAGCGCCATATCTCCGGTGGCTTCTCAAAAGTATGGAGCATTTAAACTAGATACAAAATAGTCAAAGATAAAAATGTGCGCGCTGAAGCTGTGAGGAGCGCAGCCCTCGGCCACATGTGCCCAATTGGATTTCATGAGCACATTACAAGCTCCGGTCTAATCCATGACAGGGTTACACACAGAGATGACTAATCCAATTAGCCAGTAAAGCGTTATCAATCCTCCAGAGCAGCATCTAGGCTTGAGCACACTCCACAGATGATCTGCTCGGCGCGCGCTCCCTGGCACCGCCTGCTTTTACGCACCAGCTCATGCCCATCAGGTTGCAACGTGAAATCGGCACCATCAAAAGTTACCCTTCGAACTGCACTGGCGCCAAGAGGTCACGGCGTTGGCACCCTACCCTGTATAGAGCACCTCGTGACAACACGAGCAATTGCAATTCTCAAACACAGAATGCAGCACAGCCGCAAAGTGCCCCTTTGAAGAAAGCAATGCACATGGTGCGTATCGGAACAAAGGCAGGGCATTATATCATAGTGTGCCAAGGGCTCTGGGTTCAAGCACCTTCAACATGTGAACCACATACACAACTGCTCTCCTCCATGCCCACACATCATATCCCAAGCCTGTAGACTCGAAGTCATGCTCTGACAGGCAGCCTCGGAGTTTATCCAAATGAGCAAAGTGAGTCTGGCTCCATGTAGAGCGCGAGCCCTGTTCTACGTGCCTCGTGCCATCACCAGTTCGCATCTTCCATGCGCAGCATAGTGCATGCAAAGGGCATCGTCGGCGATAAAAGCAAACAGGCGTGTGAGGAGAAGGGTGCGCTAGAAATGTACTCACCGTCCTCCTTCTCGTCAAACACGGGTCTCTTGGAAGAGCTGTTCGCCCCCATCCTTTTCCTCCACTTGTTCCAGTGAAACATTTAGGCAGGATTCGAGATAGCATTCCCTATCTCATGGAAAGCTAAGAAATGCCGGGCGGCGGCGAGACCTGCGCTCAAGTTCAAAAGCGGGGATGCGTTTACTTGTGCCTTGCAACTGTCCTGCCGTCCAGTGAGAGCTGCTCTGGTGATACCCGGACCACGAGCGCAGCGCTTCCGTCCACGCGGAGGATGCTGGACGCTTAAAAGGATGCTGGCGTGCTATTGTTGCTGCCCGTGTCTGCTGCAGCCTCCAAGAACTCAACGTGAACCGGTTCCTGCTCACGTCTGAAGGACCAGCAGACAGAACAGCTCCACGCTTCTCGCTTTCAGGGATCTCAGTTGATTTCTTTCGGCTCTGGTGTTAAATGGCAGCTCAGCTGTGATCTAATAAGGCTTGTTTATGCCACCCTCTGGCAGGCTCGGAAACTGCACTGAGACCATTGCATCGTTCCTTCCTACGCAACCTAATGCACAGGAGGCATGCCCAAGTGTCCTTTTAGGTCTCACTCACAAATAGCTTTCTGTTGTCAAAAATACCTATTTAAAACAATATCCGAACTTATACTGGGTTTTGAGACAGCCCACTGCCTACGATTTGGTTGGCTTTCTTGTCCATCGTAGTTGCTTGTTTCTTATTTAATGGTGTTCCTTCCTCCCTCTTCTTGTGTTTGTCTCTCCCTTGCAAAATAGCATCTTTACCATCCTTTAGAGCGGCAAGTTGTATCCTCACCCGCTTACAATTAGGAAACAACTTTTTTGCTCTGTCCCTCTGGTTATGTTATGTTATGTTATTGGCAGTGCTTTAAATGGGCCAGTACTGTCCGGTACTGAGTACCAGCACTTTTTTATTTTGAGAGGGAGAGTAACGGCACTTCTCAAGAGAAATGCAATACCTTTAATTGGAGAGTACCGGCATTTCTTAGAAACAAGCAGGTACTCTGGTACAGAATACCTGCACTTCTATTTTTCCATTTCAAGCACTGGTTATTGGGTCTTCTAAAGCGCAGCAAATGTGTCTTAGCACTAGCTACGGCAGTGGAGAACACAGGGGCTGAAAGGCTAGGAGATTAATGGAAGTTAAAATGCCAGGTCTTCAGCAGATTTCTGTACCCAGTATATTGGGGGCATCCTTGATTGCAGCAGGAGTGTATTCCAGCTTTTTGTGGCTCCCACCACAAAGCGGTTGCCTCCCCAGGTTTCTTACTAGAACCTAGGGGCAACTGCAAACTTGGTTTTGGTTGAGCGCAGGTAAGCATGGGCGAATTTTGCGAATTTGCAATCCGCGAATTTGCGGATTTACGAATTTGCGATCCGCAAAATTCGCGAATTTGTGCGAATTTGCAGATTTTTGTTTTTTTGCGTGTTCGCGGTTTTTTTTGCGTGTTCGCAGGTTTTTTTGCATGTTCGCGGGGATTTTTGCGTCTTCGCGAGCCGCTTGCATAGCGAAGTTACCCATGCAGTCGTTTATGGGAGAGGGAGAGATAGATAGATAGATAGATAGATAGATAGATAGATAGATAAATAGATAGAGAAAGAGAGGGAAAGAGAGAGGGAGAGAGAGAACGAGAGAAAGAAAGAGAGGCCGCATCTCTAAAGGGCCAGATTCCTGAGTTGCCCCTACAGAACATACAGCTTTTTATTTTTAGCAAAATGCATATGAAAATTGTGCTGTAAAGGTCTCTTTTAGTTTAACCCCTCCTGACAACTCAAAATGGGTGTATTTGCCATCCTCTCCCTTCTTCCTGTTTTTTATATCTGTAAGTGCTTCCTGATGAGGTTTAATTCCTTGGACAGGTGCCTCGTTGCCTACTTGTAACTATTCTCTGACCCTGCTTCAAGGGTCAGAGCAGGGTCAGAGAATATGTGCAAGTAGGCAACGAGGCGCCAGGAAGCAATTAGCAGCAGGTGTCCAAGTTGAATTTAATTTGTTTGTAACCCTTTTGTAAAAGGTTACAAAGAAATTAGGTTCAACTTTTGTACCTGCTGCTGTAACCCTTGCTTGGCTGAAAATTCGTCCCCGCTGATTCGCGAATTTTAACGCGATTTCGCGAGATTCGCGGATCGCGAAATAGCGGAAAATCCGCAAATTCGTCTGCGAAACGGATTTTACGCCCACCCTTAAGCGCAGGGTACTGCCAGGGGAGTACCATGTGAGACTGTTGGAGAAATCTCTGGCCAGTGCCATGCAGAGCTTTGTACGCAATACAGAGCGACTTCAAAATGATTCTCTGTCTAATGGGGAGCCAGTGCAATTTCCTGAGAGCCTTGGACACTGACTGGTTTTTGGGGATTTTCAAAAGTAGTCTGGCTGCCACGTTCTGCAATGTTGGCAGTTTATTCAGAATTTATTGGTGGGCACCGAGGAAAAGGCAGTTGCAATAATACAATTTTGCAATCACCAATGAGGTGATAAACATTTTCTGGTGAGGGGCAGGAATTAACAGGAGTACCTTTTTCAGGGTTCTGACCAACAGAAAGGCAGAAGAAGAACCGTATTGACTTAATCGGGGCAACTCAGCTTATCATTAATAAGGACTGAGATTGCGGGTCTATTTTACCGGTATAGGTAAAGGACCCATGTCTGGTGGCCAGCAAGATGGGTGCTAGAAGGAGGATTGGGTGCCAAAAAGCATCACCTCGGTTTTATCCTAATACAATTTTATGCAATTTTTATTCATCTAACTATTAACTGCCTGCATACATTCACTTAATCTGTATCCTAAGCCTATATCATACTGAGCTAAAGAGACAACAATTTGGGTGCCGTCTGCATAAGAGGTTAGAGAGAAACCAAAAGAGTGTATAAGGTCTGCCAGAGGGGTGACGTAGATTAGCTGCACCAGTTGCTTACACTGTGAGAGGAAGGATCGCAACAGATCTGAGGCTGAGGTGGTGACCCCGATATTATCTAGATGATCCAGCAGCAGCCTGTGATTGACTGTGTCAAAAGCTGTCAAGAGATCAAGCAGTACAAGATCAGCACCGCCTCCTAGATCTTGCGCTTGTCTAATCTCCTCGGCAGCCTAGAACACAGCACTCTCTGTGCTGTGGCCACTACAAAAACTCAACCGGGTGGTAGAGGCAAAGGTAGACATGAAATGAGATGGTAGCTATTTGCTAATGCCTCAAAAGACGAAGCTCTAAAAATCCCTCCTGCCTTGTTACCGAACAATAGTCGGATGGATAAAAGAGGTGTGATCTTACTCGAAGGTTTGAGAAATTTAGACTTATTAATTGCCAATGGGAGATTAGGAAATGATATTCCAGCAAATATTACACCTAAAGTGTCTACTGGTGGAACTATTATCGATTGTTTCAGCTGATTTTTTCTGTAAGCTCTCGTGTATGGAAGTACTCGAAAATTCTTAAAGGGACCACATGGTGATCTCATGTAAAATCGAGAAGACTCTTGCTGAAGTAGACTCTCGGAATTTTAAGGATAAATCTGTAGGTTTTTAAAAAAAAAATGGCAGAATTTATTGGAATATAAAACTGCCTCAAAACTAAAAGAGACCTTAATAATTTTAATAGGAGATCAGCAGCACACAGTATTAGGAGTTCTACACTCTTCCTAGTCAGATCTATAGGAATCTTATGGCCGCAGTATAGGCACCCTGGTTACTTCATTCAAAACAAATCATTTACCAATCAAGCAGAGACCGCCTTCTAATTTGCTATGTAATATAAATAGGAAAATAAATAAATTAGAGAGGGCCCAATTCCTGAACTTTTCCCTTGAAGGAAGTAAATTAACTAACCCAATAAACAGGAAAAGACTCAGGAAAAACTGCTCCCTAAGGCAAAAAAATGAAGTCTACGAGTGGGCCCAGTTAAAAGAGGCGGCTTCAAAAATGGATGCCAAAATATATTGGGAATTAGCCTCAGATTGTTGTGGCGCAAGGGTGAAATCCCTCCCAGTTCCCATAAAAGAAGAAGAATGGTAATCTATCTTGTGGAACTTTATGCTGCAAACTCTAATTCATTTTGCCCTGCCACTATTTTAACTAATTCTCCTAATATCCCTGAACTTAGCTATGCACCTTCAAGGAGCGAAGTTGTGGTACTCATTAAAAGAATGAGAGCTTCAAGAGTGATGGGCCCTAACAAAATTCCAATGACAATATTAAAAAACAGAGCCTTTGCTGTGGGCCACATATCTTACTCCTCTTTTTAACTGCAAGGGACGACTTACCGTTCCTGGCCCGGTATATTCTAATTCCACTATTTAAAAAGGGTCCTAGACATATTCCAGGTCATTACCAGCAATTAGCTCTACTTGATGCAGTGGAGAAAATATTTGCACATAGTATTCTAACCCATCTTACTGACTGGGTGGTGGAGGAGAAAATTCTCCCCATAGAACAAGCATGATTCAGAAAAAAACTTTCCACTCTGGATAATATCAGTATGTGGAAACGAATAGAGGAGATGTATACCTTATTTTGCAGGTCAATTGTATATGTGGTATTTATAGATTTCTCAACAGCCTTTGATAAGGTAGACCAGCCAACACTCTGGAAAAAATTGCAAAAAATGGGGGTGCCTGCCCCGCTGTTATCAATAATTATTGCCCTGCACTCCCATATGTGGTGCCAGGTGTTATTAGGGGGAGATCAGGGCCTATCAGCAGTAATACCAACAGAAAACGTCCTGAAGCAAGGCTGTTTCTTAGCCCTGCTACTTTTTTCCTTGCACGTAGCAGATTTACCTGAATACTTTCCTCCCCTAGAAAGAGACACGCCGAAGATAGGCAGCCACCCTTTTTCATGTCTCATGTACGCAGATGATAGTGCTATTATGGATTTGACTCCTATTGGTCTGAATAGGAAGTTGATGTCACTGCAGAAATATACAATGGCACGGTATTTGAAGATAAATGTTTCTAAAAGTAAAGTTCTGATCTTGAAATGTAGAAGGAGGAGAACATTTAGCAATTTTAAATTGAAAATTGGCTCAGAAAATCTTGAAATATTAGATTCTCATGTCTACTTGGGGAAACTGATATCGGGCAATACAAAGAATAAACCCGACATTGATCACAGCAGTTGAGCTGCATTACATGCAAATTGTTTACATGTATTTTATAGCGTAATGGGTCGAAGACACTTTCTACAATTGCTATCTATTTTCAAAGTAAAACTCCCCCCAACATTGTTATAGGTCATTTAATCCGTACGTGTAGAAGACTGGAGATTTTGTGATAAGCTAGAAGGCCAGAGTGTACGTAAACAAAGTAATTTCAACACACTGGTCCCAAGTTCCAACACCCGCTGTTAGATAGGAATTTGTCCAGGTAAGTTCATTTTTTCAATTTGGTGGGATACCAGTTGAAGAATAGTGAGTTGTACACCGTAAGAGGTTTCCTATGTCAAGAGATTATTTGAGGAAATGAAGATGAATCGATTTCTGTGGCTTCTGCCGATGTTTTTACAGAATAAAATAAAAAAGGACTATCAGCTTGCAAGTTTCTCTTCTATCCAAAGAATAAAATAGTGTGTACAAAGCTATTAATTTTTTTATGGAGTTTTTGAACATATTTTAGTCCTTACTATACTATGACTTGAGAGGGAGGAGTCTATTTGAGTAGGGCCTTCACTCAGTAGTATGTACTATATACTTAGTATTATGGATAAAGTACCCACTACAGGAGATAGGAAAACTAAATTCCACTCATGATACCACACAAAAACACAAGAACTGTTGTGGCCCAGAATCGCCCGCACAATGTTTGTCCTACTACTTTTGGTAGTACTCACCTTAGGGGTCAACAGTTGTGAATTCCCCAGACTTGAATATACAAATACAAAGTTAGAGGAGCACATTGACCTAAAGTAATGAATTTTTAACTACGACAAAAATTATTAATAAAGAGTCCCCACTTACATATCATATGTTATGCATTTATATTCAAAGTCAATATAGCACATGAGACAACATGAACATCATTTTCTCAAACAAAAGGGGGTAAAGCTCTCCATGTTCTTTTTTCTTTTTCCTTTTTATTCATGCATCACAACAACATCGTACAAAAGACTTGACACAACCAAAACACAGCCTACGCGATCATACCATAATAACATGACACGATCCAGAACACAGCATATTGAAAGTACATTTTGTCCAAATGAGCGATTCACATCAGGGACTCCTAAAACAGTTCACTGCAATCGGCTTGTGTATTCCTAACTTCCACCTTAAATTGCTGTGATGGAATGACCACAGCCTTTGAGTTGTATTCAGAAGGGCCCCAAATGTACGCCGGTCTTTACTTCGCAGTTATACGCCTGATAGGCGTTTTGGTGCTCCCTAGTGCGAGCACACAGAAAACGTCCACTGTAATGCAGTGTTCTGGATCGTGTTATGTTGAGCATTGGAATTAGTTGAACCTGGGAGTGAGTGATTTATTGTCTTGCTGAGGGTTTGGATTACACATGCCTGAATATTTTGCCCTGAAGAAGTCCCGTGAAACAGGGACGAAATGTGTAGGCTGTGTTATAGTTGTGTCACGTCTTTTGTACGACCTTGTTGTGATGCATGAATAAAAAGGAAAAAGAAAAAATGGAGATCTTTTCCCCCTTTTTTTGAGAAAATAATGTTCATGTGGTCTCATGTGCTATATTTTCTTTGAATATAAATGCATAATATATGCTATGGAAGTGGGGACTCTTTATGAAAATCCAACTTTACCTTTAAAGTGAATTTTTATTACAATTTCACAGACCCCAAACATGAAATCCTCATCTGTTCACAATCAAAAGCTAGCACTTAGAAAATGTAATAAGACAACCAAATGTTATCCTATGGGGGAAGTAGGCCTCACAGTAGTGAAAACACATTTAGGAGTGTTTCAATAGCAATACATGTAAAACTTAAGGTACGACTCCAATCTTTTTATTACAATGTACCCTGCTCTTTGGGTTACATAGGGCCTACATTAGGGGTGACATATATGCAATAAAATATGTGTTTAAGGCATGGCTACTGGGTCATATTATGAAATGAAAAGACCATTTGTTAAGCGCGATATCTACCATTAGGCGTCCTAGCGCTGCAGACCACACATGCAGGGAAACAGTTAGGAACTATACAGGTTTATTGAAAAGAAGACAAAATGGCAGAATAAAACTTCATTCAGGCTTCAATGGCAGACCTGGGACATGTTTTAAGGAGCTACTTAAGTGGGCTGCACAATAATTGCTGCAAACACACTAGTAGCATTTAATTTACAGGCCCTGGCTTTAAGGTATACTATTCTACAAGGGACTTACAAGCACATCAACTATGACAATCTGATGTAAGCAAATATTACCATGTTTAAGGGAGAAAGCACAAGCACTTTAGCAATGGTTAGCAGGGGTAAAGTACATAGAGCCCTAAGCCCAACAAAAACGTATTTCAGAAAAAGGGGAGGATGCGACAAAATCCTTGCGGGTAGACCACCCTAAGGGTGACAGGTCCAACAGGGTTTAAAGAGGAAAGTTTGTGATCTATGAAGTGAGGTATAAACCAATTGAAAAATTGCAATAAGAAGAATTAAGGCAAGCAGTCATGAAATTGAGAGGGGGCTATACTTAGAAATAGAAAGCATACAGAGGATGAATGGTAAAAAGAGGGTCACTGAAAAAAGAAAAGAAGGGAATCAAGCGGACGTAGATCAAGGCAAATGTTTCATGCAGGGTTTTTGGAGTATAGTGGGAGATCGCTTTCTGAGATTGTAAGCAATAGGAAGATGTAAGCTGTAGAAAGAAACATTATTCATAGTGCTCGATATCTGGGGCAGACAATTTAAATATGCAACTCCAAAGTGTACACATCATTTAAACATTAAGAGCCCAAACCTGCTCGTCCTAAGCCTAGGGCAGTGTATTTAAAAATAGTCTGGAGTATTGCGACCTTGATACAGGGACTGTTGCACTAGGGGAGTTGGCGCCAAACAAAGAGAAGGTCTAATTTAAAGGTCAACCCTCACTATTCTGTAATTAAAGGTTTTTACACTCACTCATCAAAATCAGTTATTTGGCTCTAGCTGAGAGCATCTCACAAATGAGCAGTCAGATTTATACCCTGTTGCCTAACCCCATCGAAGTGTATGTTGTGTGTGTTAGTGTATGTGGCCATTGTAGTATATGCATTGTACGTATAAGTGAAGCAGAGTGATGGAGGCCTGTGGGTTGCAATTTGAAGGACCATAGCCCGTTCCTGTCCACAAGAAGAGGGTTGATGTTGTTTTCACAGACAGTGGAAGTGTATCAGGAGAGATGTAGGATTGAGGAGACCTAGACAGTGAAGTGAGAGCAAAGAAGACAAGGCTCCTATAGAAACTCGATAATGTCCTTTTGCTGAAAGGAGCTGCTGATTTGTCTTCCTGTAGCACTGTCAATTAGTGAATGGGGGAGAAGTGGGCTGCAGTCTCTGTTTTGTAGAGTGAGAAGTGCCTTTTGGGTAAAACCATCCTTTTGTCTTCTTCCTGGTCACTGTATTTGTGACTGTTCATAGCCAGGTGTAGATAGTTGGCACATGTTTTTGCCTCTGTTGAGAGTGCTCCAGGCTGGAGACTATCCTGCTGTGAGGAACATCACCCCACACAAAGGCTGTGTCGTTAGCACAGGACAAAGAGGCAATTGAAAACATAAGCCTCCGCAAACCTGTTTTCATTTCAGTAGATTTCTGGAAATAAATAGTAATAGAGGGTTTAAGGGAAAACATTAGGAGAGTTTCTGTGGAACTTGGGCTACAAGACCAAAGCCTGACGCTCATCTCATGGTCTTGCTGGGTATTTAATATTTATTGTTTACCCAGGCTAAGACACCAAACAGCAGGTATAAAGGCAACAGAGCGACATGGAGGCCGGCAGTGCATTAGAACGGGCAAAGTTCAACCTTCACTACGGAGGGCCTTGACATTTTTACACATCCATGCATTTGATTTCAATAGGAAATAAACATTTAAAAACTCAGTAGCCCAAGATCAGGCCAGTCTTCTAATCCCATCATTCTGCACAACATAATTCATGGATTTGAAAAGAAATACTGCGGAGTGGTGACTTATTGTTAAAGATGAAATTCAAGAAGCCTTATTAGCATGTAGACCGGTAAGTGGACTAAAACGGGCAATGTGTACCCGCTTTGTGTGCCACCATGGCACAATAGTATTACAGAAAGTGCTGCAGATGTCATTGGATATTACTTCTGAACGAATGGTAGGTTTGGGTAGTGGCAACCACTTATGTGTCAGGCGTAGGAAATGACATGAAAGTTGCTGGCTTTAGAACAACATGACTCCATGTCCTATACAGTTGTGCAATCTCTTCACATAGCAAATTCTTATTTGACATACCATGTGAAAAAGATGAGAAGGGAGTTCAGAGAATGCCCATTGAAATCTTGGCTTCTCAGCTGTGACAGCAAACTAATGGTGATACCACCTTTCATATCAGCTACTCACATTAACACTGTGGCGTCCTGCTGGGGGCCCTCATAGCCCCTCTACTATTCAAAATCTACCTAACCTCCTTACCAAACCTGATCAAATCATTCAGTCTCACTTGTTACAACTATTTAGATGACACCCAAATCATTTAAAAAAAATGGATGGTCTGAAAGAGCTCTACAAATCAAAAATTGATGACTGCTTTCGAGTCATAAACACATATATGACGAATAACCATCTAAAGCTAAATGTCACAAAAACAGAGCATATTAACAGCACACAATGACAAAAATACCAGCCTACTGCCTCATGGCCTAGGGAACATGAGGCCACTCCAACAATATAAAGAGAAGGCAGAAAGCTATGGGTAACGATGGATTCTGACCTATACTTGATACCACATCTTACCAAAGTGACACAGAGTGCCCTCTATACTATGAAAACACTCCCTGCTTCTTCCTGAACATTGGATATGAACTGAAATTGCGAGTGATCCTCAAACTCGTTGTCTCCAAGCTTGACTATGCCAACAGCGTATATCTTGGCGCAACCACATTCATAATACGCAAAATGCAACTCATCCAAAATACAGAGCCTCCAAGGAAACATACCGCTATACCTACAAGCTAAATTCAAGCAATACAAACAAATCAGGAGACTGCGCTCCAGGCTTTCACCACATATCATCCCATCTTACCATATGAAATCGTAGGAGGAACTGATTTTTCAGGACAAGCCGCTAAGTTCTGGAACAGACTGCAAGTCAGCATTCAAAACATCCAGGAGACTGTACCCATCAGAAGACAGAGGAAAACATAACTATTTCCGAGACAACTAGTTCACCACACATCCTGGCAACACACCTGGAAAGACAGTTACACCCTCAAGCTCAACCTTTAGCTTACTATCCACAGATTGGAAACAACCCACCAGCAAGCTACTTTCGATAAGCAGGTAAGTTAAATAGAGCTGACCTATGCTTCGCTGGAGTATTATATAGTTATGTAAGTTCATGCATAATGTTTCTGGCCCACACTAATACTAATACCATAACACTCAGCGGTCGGCAGGCAACTGTAACTTACACTTCTACATTCATTTAAGATATATATGCTACAAGACTTGTCCATCACCAGTATTGTGCAGCCAGTAAACCAGCCATCACTAAATGAACCGGCATAAAATAACTGAAAAGATCTGTCACACACTGCGGGTAAATTGGAGGATTTTAATCAAGTTCATGTCTGCAGGTCCCACATTTCTATGCACTATGGCCACTTCCTTATAACTCCCAATGACTTTTCAAATATGAGCTTATAGTAACAATGCACATCTGAGCAGATCTCTCCACTTATCTCTCCCTCCAACAACGCCAGCTCTGGCTCAGAACTATACACACCTGGGCAGCCACAGCAGCCAATGACTCCTGAAGGGCTAAATCCCTCAAACTGGTAAGAGAATTATTCGATTTTAAGACTCTGAGAGGGTATGAGTCATACTGGGATCAGGTGACTCTATAGACAGAAAGCTGTACTTCCAATTTAGAATGGGGCTCTGCTGCTGAGAGCTTTTACCCTGAGGCGGTCTGTCAGGCCACCAACATATGCCCTGCCTGTACTTCCTTTAGTGGAGAGTTTCGTACATGGTTTCTTTGCATGCCCACCTAAGGCCTGACCCCACAGAATCTAGTTAGCTCCTACCTGTAGACGCCTACACCAGCATAATCATTTGGCAGCTCTTCGTATTTTGAGATTGGACTGCAGTCTCCCTCTTGCTATAACAGTAGCCAAGTCCCTTGGGGCCACATGGATACTTCACAGAAAGGCACTTTTCCCCTCTTAATTTCATGCAGCTCATATTGTTCCATCTCTGTTTCTTTTAAATCATACTGCTACTACTTTTAGTAACCTTTTTTGCTGTATTTTTATTCCGTATATGCATTTTGGCATTTTAAAGTTGCTATTGTACTATTCTGGCACATACCTACAAGGTCCATGATTGTCTGATGCTGCATTGTACAGTTGTATTTATTAATGTACCATGTACTGTTTTATTGGAACTTTCACCTTTATGGCCATAGTGTCCGAAATAAAGTTTCATGCTGATGATGCACTGTGGGACAGATTCACAAAAATTTTGCATAGGTATTGTGTCACTTTTGTGGTGCATCCCAGATGCCAAATCATTTTTGATATTTACTAAGACATACACAACCACCCTGCATGAGTTTACATAGTTTAATAAATGCAAAGTAACTCAAGGCAGTGCACATCACTGCCTTGCATTAACTTGAGTTGGGAAGGCAGTTCATGGGTGGAGCATCGATGTTCTCATGCATCCAACCATGGTTTTGGTGCATTCCTACATTAACTAAAGCTAGTAAACCTAGGAATCCGTCAACATGCTATGCCTTCCCCAGTGACTTGTAACAAGGGGAGATATATTTATTTCTCCTTGTTACTTCCTCATTTTATGTGTGTAATGTAGGAACCCACGCACCATGTCACAAGGGTGCTTGCATTGGCACTAGGGAGCACACAGTGCGCCAGCACTAGATGACAGCAGAAATGTGTCATATCTTTGTAAATATTGCAAATTTTTGCTGTCTGCCTTTCACACAACGCAGTGCAGATAGTTGACTTGCTCCTCAGTGTTGCGTGAAATCTAAGTAAATCTTCCTATACATTTCTGTGACAACTCAGTGCAGTAACCCGCTAAGCAGATGATGATAATAGGAATACCGTAATGGGACCTCCAAAGCAGGTCAAAGCTTGCAGCTTACTGAAAACCATAAACTGCGTGTCTTATATCCCATCATTCACCACATTGCTATGCGCTGCGTCTCATAGTACGATAACTGCACCTCAGTAGTCATCATGCACGACCTGGAAACACTTCCCACACTGGACCACAAAACTAAGACAACACTCTTCTAACTACACACCACCCTCTGCTGCCCATGCCGGTAAGTGCCTCAGTGCCACACACAGAGGTAGTGAGTACTATACACATTTGTAATACAATACAATATTATTACTTGGGAATCATCAAGATTTGTTTTGATCCTATTAAAATCTTTGTTTCCAGCACACTTCAGAATTAGAAAACAAAATGTGCTTCATTCATGCTTTCATAACTTCTGGTATATGCGGACATATTTGTACAGTTCATGTACAGGTATTTACATTTTTTGTCAATGAGAAACAAGTTGTCATCCTTCAGTATTTCTTTTCGCACTTCCTGTATGTAAGGCACACTGGAATTTTTTCAGACATGGAATTGTGTAATTTTTTGGCTGTGGCATTTTCCAAATAATTATGAATTTATCACATTTTCCACATAATCCAACATCAGATGCATAATCTGCAGATTTTAACAAAAATATTTTGTCTGCTCAGCTGATCAACAGTTAGTAAAAATGATGCAATACATGCTGCCCTGCAGTGCAAGGTCCTTCGGGAAGATTGACTGGCCACCTTTTCAGTTACTTACAGATGTATTTGGATGTAGAACTAGTACTTATGAAGTGAAACCTTGGCCCAGACAGATAATGTGTACAAATGACAAATAATTAAGTGATAATATTTCAAAAATGTGCTGCATTAAGCTGTATAATTTTGGTTTAATGGCACATTATTTAGTCAACATTGCCACGTAATTTACGATTTGCCTGCAACCTAATTTTAGTGGCACTGTCTGTACCAGAGAGAGATTGTCATGTTGTTCACGCCACAAAATCGCACTTTGCTGGCAAAGGAAGAAAACTAAACATCTTAAAGTTAAAATAGTAAACGGCAATTTGTCAGAAGTAATAGCCTGACATTTAACATGTTTTGGAACATGCAGCAAATGTAGCAAGAAAAAAACAAAATGTATAGCATTTTTATTGCTCATTCACCTTCTGAACTCCCACAGCTATATACTGTGCCGAGTGCTTCCCTTATTGGGGATTGGGGGGAATATTATCGGTTGGCCCAACCCTCAAATGTCCTCCAGTGGCTACAGCCCTTGGCAAAATCATGATACACTAAGACAGAAACAGATAACTGCACACCTTCTTGCAGCACAGTGCAGGGGTGCCCTAGCTCAGGTAAACATTCCCAGGGGATCAAGACCTGTATCCCTCCCTGTACACATGGACGATGGTACTGTAGGTTGTCAAAGATAAGAAATGGGCACCTACCTGCCAGGTCCAGGGGTTCATGTGCCAAGGACCTGAGGGGTGTGTGAGAAACTACAGGACTTTGTAGGGTCGAATAGCAGCTCATAGCTCTCACATCAGCTGGACTCCCATGGATGGCTGAGGCTTCCAAATTAGAGTTACAAGTTAAACTACAAGCCCCATAAGTCCTTGTTTTGTTGTCTAGAATACAATGACATTACCTTCCCTCAGCTACTTACCCTCCATCCATCTTCCATCCAGGTTCTAGGCCCTCGGCAATCCAAACTTCCTTGAGATGCTAGAAAAGTGGCAATGTGATCCTTTCTCTTAAATTCCTATACTACCCCCAAGAAAATTACAGTGGGTCCTCTAGTTACCTCCCGCAAACGGTGTCAAGAACAGTAAAAAAATAGGTGCCGCCAATTCCCAATCTTAAACCGTGCCAAAAGCGCCCTCTGATCAGTTCCAACTGCAAATTAAGATCAAATACTTACACCAACTGGCCAACTGCCTCCCTTAAAAAGACTGTTGGAAATTGCCCTTTTTGAACGGTTATTCCCAAACATTTTGCTTCTTCCTCCTTTGTTTTTCCTGACCTGTGGTTGTTGGCTATGGGACTCTAGGCACTTTACCGCTGCTGATCAGTGCTAAAAGTGCATATGCTATCTCCGTAAATTGATATTGTGATTGGATTTCAATGATCGGTATATTTGTGTTACCCGTAGGTCCCTAGTAAAGTGCAGTATGTGTGCAAAGGCTGGTAACTCAAATGCTACTAGGGGGCTTGCAGCAGTGGTTGTGCCACCCCCACGAGTAGCGTGGAAACAATAACTCAGGCCGGACATTGCCGTGCCTGCGCGCAGTTTGTTAACTGCACCATCGACCTGGCCGGTGTCCACACCTGCCAGGCCTTACCCTTCCGTTCTCGTACACATTAACCACCCCTATAGTAGGCCCAAGGTACCCCCGTGGGCAGGGTGCAGTGTATTTGAGAGGCAGGACATGTACTCGTGTGGGTAACATGTCCTGGAAGTGAAATACTGCCAAATTCATCTTTCACTATTGAGGGGCTATCATGCCCATAGGACAGAATGGGGAAGGCTGCGTATCATGTTTACCTGCCTATCTTCCAATAGGAGCGAGATACAGAATCAGAGTTTAGTACCCCTGAACTCAGAATTTTATAAGGCATCTTTTAGGACAGATGGTTTTTAAATTCTGTGTTTGAGAATGGCACTTTTAGAAAGTGGCTGTTCTCATGTTCAACCTTTCTGTGTGCCTCTGCATGTTTGTGAATTGGCCATCTGGGTTGTGAGTGACATGGTCTGGTGAGGTGTGCATGATCCCTGGGAGGGTAGGATGAGTCAGCGCTAGGCTGAATAGGCCAATTGACACTTAGAACGGGGTTAGGAGTAGCACCTGGGCCTGAATAGGGCTGTGTCTGCCTTCCACATAGCTGGCTCCACCTCCTGCGGTGTGTCTGAAGACCCTGGCCCACATTCACAAAAGAAGAAGACGTGCCCTGGCCAAATACACCCCAAACTGGTTAGAACTGGCTCCAGGAACTCTCACACATCGAGAACAAAGACGTTTGGGTTATAAATATTACAGCTGAAACCCCTGAACTTCAGACTACTTTGGAATCAAGGAGGAACCTTTGCTGCTGAGGAGAAAAGCTGAAGAGCTGATGGAGAAGTACTGCCATTGCTGAGCGTCTGGGGTGGGCCTGCAGTTGCTATTTCTGCCTATTTCTGCTATTTCTGCATCTCAAGGAAGGAGAAGGACTTTGCTGTGTGCTGTATCGCCTACTTGAAAAAAGGATTTTGCTGTGTGCTGTATCCTGAAAAGAAAGTCTCCAAGGGCCTGAGTAGAACTGACCCCCTGTTGTAGAAACACAGGGATATAAAAGTTTCCGAGACTCATCTGAATAGACACCGTCATGATCGGAATCCCTGCCGAAGAAGATCAGCTGAATAGACTCAGGAGAAGACTGCCTTTGATGTGTGTCTGGGGTTCGCCTGCAGTTTGCTGTTTCCACTGAGGAGATGATGAAGGGACTTTGCTGTGTGCTGTGTCCCCTACTTGAAGATGTACTTAGCTGAGTGATGTGAGCCTCTGAAGGAGAAAGTATCCAAGGGCCGGAGTAGAGCTGGCCTCCTGTTTGACGTCCCAGGCACAAAAGGACTTCACCGTCAGTCTCCTTGAACTTCCTTGCTGGAAGTTCCAGTCGTTAAGAGGGCCTGAAACTGAGTGTGAGGCCTTTCTACTATCAGGAGCTGTGCATGCGCAAGAAGAGAAGAATCTGTTTCTGATCCACCATAACCACCGACATCGCAAATTCGCCAGAGACAACATTGTTCTTTGCCGACTCCGTGCACCATCATCGAGATCCCTGTCTGAGATACTGTTGTTCAGGAGTCTGGGTGACTCCGCACCTGCAGCTGGATCCTCGCAGGCAGTGTTGTACTTTGAACTTTGCTTTGTCCTGACGTTGAGATAGTCCTGTGGGTGCTATCTGATTCCTACAACTTATTTTTCATCTTTGCAATGATCTATTTAAAGACATTTCATTGAGCAATCTTGCATGTGGAACTTTTTGTTGTTTTGGTCTTGTTTCTGTTTAGTAAAGATAATATATTTTTCTAAACTGGTGTGGAGTCCATTTGTGGTGTTATCACTGTACTACTATGAGTGTTTTTTTAATTTTCGCATTGCCTTTGAAGATAAGCCTGTCTGCTCGAGCCAAGCTACCGAGGAGGTGAGCAGGGGTTTTCGACAAGCGTGTATCCCCCTTACCCTGATTGGAAGCAAAGGTCCCTATTTGGTCTAAGGTACCTACCTCAGCCAACTAGAGACCCGCATTTCTAACAAAGACCCTATCCAATTTTTTAGCCCCCCTCCATAACAGGATGAGAAGATCATAAGCCAGAGCACAGAAGGTACCAAGCAAGCTGTGACCCCTGCTTCCTCAAGCCCACCAAGGCCCCCCAACACTGGCTCCCCTAAATTTGAGCCTTGGTGAGTCCAAGACCATGTGCATGAACTCTCCGACCTGGGACCACTCTGTGTTTTTTAGTTTGAGGTTTGCAAGGGCTTCTGGGTAAAATAATCCTTGTTAGCACCATGCAAGTCACACCACCCTGGACAACCCTTTGTGTCGAGTTTTCTGAAATGTAATAATCCGAAGCAACCCATGTTGTAAAAAACACATGGATTCTGCTGAGTAAAATATGAAGTCTCCAGGCAACATTTGGGTTTATTTTGTCACAGGCAATTGGCACAGCTACACAAATTACCCATTTTGTTCTGGAGACTTGTAGGACTACAGAATGGTAGAACATATGTTATTACAAGTTAGATTTTCTTTGCACGTGTGCCTTTCAAATGTAAGCCAGTGTGCACTAAAGAAGACAGTTGCCAAGAATTGTACCATAAATTCAGGGGAGTGTAAATTACAACTGCTCCTAAACTCAGTATCTAGTGTACCTTTCAGAAATAGTTAGCTGTCCTTCATACCAATATTTCACTCTTTATATTTTAACATATGAATTGCTCTATACTCATTACACAATAAAAAACATTGTAAGGTGCAGCTCAGTTGTTGGCTTTGGCTACATTGGGTTCTTGGGTTATCCCCACACCCAGAAAAGTCCAGCGGACATGACATATTTCTCTTGTAAAATGGTCATCATTACAAACAAAAACATTGTCACAAAAGGCTGGTTTTCAACTCATTGTATTATTTTATTACCTTGAGGGATCTACATAAAGGACCTATTATTGAATTCAAAATGCTATCTACTTTTCAGAAATTTATAAATTTATAAATTTCCTGGATCACTCATTGGTTTCACATCTGTTTCCACCATGAACTGGAATTAGGTTGAAAGCACAAACATTATAGGCTACCTCTTAGAAAGATGACTGTGGTAAACAAAGATTTATTTATTTTTGATGCTGGGAAGATGGTGGTTTTAACACAGCACCCCTTTAATTAGTGCATTTTTTAAAGAAACAAAACAGACTCTGATATGCAGAACCTTTTCTCCTTTCCCCCTCAAAAAACAATATGTAGCTAAATTTCTGCAGAGGAGTCAACAAACCATGGTTACCCTGAGAATCCCCCTGATGTTGGGTAAAATGGATGACAATTTGGTATGTTTAGCCTATGTGGAAAATATGTTATGGTTGAGTAAGCACAACCAAATAGCCAAAACAGGGATTAGCTCTGGAGTGGAAAAGCCTCAACAGTTTAGTGGTTAAGCTTAATTCTGGTATGCCTGAGTTAGAGAGGTTTGATCATCAGCAGGTCCAATATTTTTCCCTACATCAAGCAGCTAAGCTAATCATAATTAGTTGCCTAACTACTTTTGAGATATGATTAATACAAAAAGAGGGCGGCAAGAAACTTGATTCAAAACTCTACACCCTCTCCATTCAACCAGTAACTGTGGAGACTTTCCCTGAGAGAAAACAGTGAAAGGAGGAACTAGGATATGGTCTAACTGACTAGGATTGGTTAAGAATATACTTCAAGACTCACACCACTGTTAGAAAAGGTTCTAGGTAGGAATCTATGGACAAGGTCATTCTGTACTGGTACCTCACAAGAGGAGGTAAATCACATACTTGGAACCCCCTAACAATAGAACTGCTAGAGAGAGTGAGGGGACAGCAGTGTTAGACCTGTCAACCCCAGAATGGTCTTACCCCAAACGCTTTGCCTTCAACACTTCTTTTTTTGCTGATCTTGTTTTTTGTTGGTCTTAGGTCGCTGTGCACTTTACAGGTCCTAACCAGTGCTAAAGTGCTTTTGCTCTCACTCCTAAACATAATAGAATTGGCTTGTACCAAATTAGCACATTACATTTTCTTGTAAATCCCAAATAAAGTGGTGCCACATGTACCTCTGGCCTGTAAATTAAATGCAACTAGTAGGCCTGCAGCATTGATATTGACACCCACTGAAGTAGCCCTATAAAACGTGCCCCAGGACTGCCATTGCAGCCTGTGTTGCAGTTTTAAACTGCCATTTCAACGTGGCCAAATAAACATTTTGCCAAGCCCAAACCGTCTTTTTAAATGCATATAAGTCAACATAAACTAGGCCCTTATACAAAGAAAATGGCGGTAGTGTTTCTCATCAGAGAAAACGTCCGCACCTACTGTTTTAGTTATTCTCCCCGGGTACGTAATGCGTGAGGTATCAAAAATAGAGGTGCACTGAGAACTTGATAAGACACCCACCACCAGGGGTGTTTGAGCAATGCAACTGAATGCAAATACCACGAATCAAGAGAGAAAACCAAATTACACAAGCACCCTCTTAAAAGTCCATTAATCTATGAACATAAATGTAGTTATTTCCAAGGTTATTGCACCAACATCATTCAATGGTTCAATGGCAATTCAAAGTATGGATCCAAAACCAAATCTTGTGCTTCAAGTTCTTTATTGTTCAAATAAGTTAAAAGTTTCCCAGCTTTACACTGCCGACACGTGTTTCGCCCTCTCCAGGGCTTTTTCAAGGCTGGAAACATAAAAGTTGCAATAAGTACATCTCATAAAATATATACACTAAATGTATACAATGTCCCTAGATATATACAATTGGTCTATTTACATGGTCTCATATATACAATCCCCTACATATACATTCATATTAACATCCCTAGAAAACCACTAAAAACAGGGACATTAACATGTTGCCTATGGGCTGATCACAAATAGATAAAGAAGTGTCAGATACTGCCTATAAAGTCATCACAAACACATCAAGACAGGCTAGAAAAGTCCATATAGTTTCAAACTACAAGGCTATAGTCTCATAATACTGCACGTGTGGATTTGGTATATTAGAGGCTTCTTGGCTCCAGTATTTTGAAATTGTCAGATGTCTGAGCAGTACCAAGATTTTATTAATTTGTCACTTGACCATGTTCAAGATTAAATAACACAGTATTTTGCAAAAAATGCTTGGATTTGGATAGACAAAATGCAACTGTAATAAGACAAAGACCTACCTATCTTGTTCTGGTCTTATGCTGCTCTGGCATCGGCGAGGTCTATAGTTCGAAAAGATATGGGTATGAAGCGTTTATGCGAAACCTAATGAGGATGGAGTACAGCATATGTTATACAACTATTAGGATCAAGATGTTTCAAACATAAGCAAGAGTGTAGCCTGATTTACGGAGACTACCCCTACCTATTGGATGTCTTGGTCACAGCGAGCTATTCAGAAAGTGGGTTCCCTCTAGGTAACTTTAATCTTGTTAAGTCCCTCGTGGAGCATTGAAAGAACAAAAGTGATTTGGATGCAGATTTGTCCTATATTTAGACAAAAAGTGGACATATTAGTCTTAGTCCTAGGTACAACAGAAGAAACACACAAGAAAAGTATACAGGTGTGTTGGCACATAAATCAAGCCAGCTGTACTGTGCTCATTATGAATACAAGATACCAATCTAGCTCCAAGAGACAACCATCCTATAGTGGGAACAAAAATTCTATGTTTGTAATTCCTTGTATATATCCAAGGAATTGCGAAGTTGGAGAAATTGCAAAAGAGAGATTTAGTTTTGGACAGGTCACTCACTTGTTATGGGGGTGCGACTCGCTGCGTGGAGGTAAATCCTATCTTGTTGAGTGAAAGATTCTTGAAGACCTTGATAAGTCTGGAAAAAAAAAAAAAAAACAGATGAAAGAAGGACTGGTGTATCTTGAGTCTCTATGCCCTGCATGTATGCGTTTCAATAAGTGATATGTTAGGGAGAAGCCCAGTGTAAATTTGCAAATGGGGTGTCGTAGTTCTTATTTAACCATGTGGAACCAGTGGCATGAAATAAAACACACCACAAACATTTCAATGCATTGTGTGCACCACATGGCTTGTCCGTGGCATGCCAAGAAGGATTAAGTGAGAAGAAACCCAAAGAAAACACACAGACAGATCAAACTTAGTAATGTAATTGATCTGCCCCAGGAAGTAAAAGTACAAATGGACAAATGGGAATGTCTGGTGAATCATACAAAGTGTATGTAAAGGGATTGGGTGCTCTTAATTAAAGCCCATATACATGAACTGCTATAAGCACAGAGCCCTATCCGTGTTGCGGTACGTTATAGGCACCAAGTGGTTGCCCGTAGCATGTTGTACTGACATGGACAAAATAAAAGGATAAAAAAACGGACAGGCGGCTAACTGTCCGAGTCAAACAAATAGAGGGTGGCGCATGCCAGGCCAGGTTCCACACATGTAAGGGCTCTCTCATTTACCTTATTTTCGTAGTTTTCCGGCGCCGAGTCTCCACTGCAAGGCACTGAAATTGACGCGATCCCGCGTTCATTATTTAAAGAGACGCCGGGAGGGAGTTACCGCGGGAAAAAAAGTAGAAAGCGACGACCCTATCAGATGCGGCTAATCCCAAGGAAATACGGCGGCCATCTTGGAAGAGTATTCGGACCATAGTGTTGCATGCCGGTCCGCTAAAAACCCTTAATTTATAGACTCGAACAGTCAAAGGGTTTGAAAAATATGAATTTATAAGTGAAGAACTTCATTTATGCGGTAATGTAGATTACGGACCCGCCTTAAGCAAGATTCAAGGCAAAATATTGTGTTCAGTTCATTTCCACATTCAAACTAATGCCTGTAAACGAAATAATGACAGGCTAGTGCTGTTATAATAACAGGCTAGTGCTGTTAGTGTATCATAGACCTTCTGTTAGGTATATTCACAAGTATAAGGCTATTCTAGGACTAAAAGACTGTAAGCCCTCGTGTAGACTAGTCTGATAAGTTACATGGCGCCCCTATGTATAGATTTCGAGCATAGGGGCCAGTAACGGGCTGGGTATAACAGAGAAATAGTATTTTGGGGTAACAAGATTAGACCCCCTCAAATAGGACAGTATGGTGAATTTCATGACACCAGTGTGTACATTATCCGGGCATGAGGGCCAATAATAGGCTAGATAGACTAGATAGATAGTGTATCTAGAGGTTGTTGTCTGTCAAGGAGCATTTGGAACTGGAGGTATTGGGCATCCGTTTTCATGGCATCGATATGATCAAATCTGACCCGAGAGGAGGAGATAACACCCTTGCCCTCCGTGAATTAGAATCACAATGGCTAATCAAATTGCGTGCAGTAGACTTAGGGCTGAACACAGACAGGGACCTTTATGTCTTCCTTAAGGATTAATTTTATCTGTCTAAAGTCTCTGTATATCATGAAATCCAACTGCAATTTTTGTGTTCTCTACATGTAATGAAATTTCATTGTGACATGAAATATATATATATTTCTTCTATGAATGCACTGTTTTTCTGATAAAAGATCATATACAAGATTCTGCTAGGATTTATGTATGAGGATATGCTGATTCCCGTGTCCTCAATTTACAATTAATTTTTTCCTACCTTTTCTTCCATCTATTTTCAATTTTGAACTACCACCAATAGCTTTAACAGATATAAATTAGACATCATTTTAAGAATCCACACACTCTGCATATTAGGTTTCACCTATCTCAAACATAGACAATTTTAAGAATTATTGAGCCAGATTAATTCAGCTTTAAGACAGACAACAACCTCTAGTTACACTATCTATTTAGTCTATCTAGCCTATTATTGGCCCTCATGCCCGGATAATGTACACACTGGTGTCATGAAATTCACCATACTGTCCTATTTGAGGGGGTCTAATCTTGTTACCCCAAAATACTATTTCTCTGTTATACCCAGCCCGTTACTGGCCCCTATGCTCGAAATCTATACATAGGGGCGCCATGTAACTTATCAGACTAGTCTACACGAGGGCTTACAGTCTTTTAGTCCTAGAATAGCCTTATACTTGTGAATATACCTAACAGAAGGTCTATGATACACTAACAGCACTAGCCTGTTATTATAACAGCACTAGCCTGTCATTATTTCGTTTACAGGCATTAGTTTGAATGTGGAAATGAACTGAACACAATATTTTGCCTTGAATCTTGCTTAAGGCGGGTCCGTAATCTACATTACCGCATAAATGAAGTTCTTCACTTATAAATTCATATTTTTCAAACCCTTTGACTGTTTGAGTCTATAAATTAAGGGTTTTTAGCGGACCGGCATGCAACACTATGGTCCGAATACTCTTCCAAGATGGCCGCCGTATTTCCTTGGGATTAGCCGCATCTGATAGGGTCGTCGCTTTCTACTTTTTTTCCCGCGGTAACTCCCTCCCGGCGTCTCTTTAAATAATGAACGCGGGATCGCGTCAATTTCAGTGCCTTGCAGTGGAGACTCGGCGCCGGAAAACTACGAAAATAAGGTAAATGAGAGAGCCCTTACATGTGTGGAACCTGGCCTGGCATGCGCCACCCTCTATTTGTTTGACTCGGACAGTTAGCCGCCTGTCCGTTTTTTTATCCTTTTATTTTGTCCATGTCAGTACAACATGCTACGGGCAACCACTTGGTGCCTATAACGTACCGCAACACGGATAGGGCTCTGTGCTTATAGCAGTTCATGTATATGGGCTTTAATTAAGAGCACCCAATCCCTTTACATACACTTTGTATGATTCACCAGACATTCCCATTTGTCCATTTGTACTTTTACTTCCTGGGGCAGATCAATTACATTACTAAGTTTGATCTGTCTGTGTGTTTTCTTTGGGTTTCTTCTCACTTAATCCTTCTTGGCATGCCACGGACAAGCCATGTGGTGCACACAATGCATTGAAATGTTTGTGGTGTGTTTTATTTCATGCCACTGGTTCCACATGGTTAAATAAGAACTACGACACCCCATTTGCAAATTTACACTGGGCTTCTCCCTAACATATCACTTATTGAAACGCATACATGCAGGGCATAGAGACTCAAGATACACCAGTCCTTCTTTCATCTGTTTTTTTTTTTTTTTTCCAGACTTATCAAGGTCTTCAAGAATCTTTCACTCAACAAGATAGGATTTACCTCCACGCAGCGAGTCGCACCCCCATAACAAGTGAGTGACCTGTCCAAAACTAAATCTCTCTTTTGCAATTTCTCCAACTTCGCAATTCCTTGGATATATACAAGGAATTACAAACATAGAATTTTTGTTCCCACTATAGGATGGTTGTCTCTTGGAGCTAGATTGGTATCTTGTATTCATAATGAGCACAGTACAGCTGGCTTGATTTATGTGCCAACACACCTGTATACTTTTCTCGTGTGTTTCTTCTGTTGTACCTAGGACTAAGACTAATATGTCCACTTTTTGTCTAAATTATAGGACAAATCTGCATCCAAATCACTTTTGTTCTTTCAATGCTCCACGAGGGACTTAACAAGATTAAAGTTACCTAGAGGGAACCCACTTTCTGAATAGCTCGCTGTGACCAAGACATCCAATAGGTAGGGGTAGTCTCCGTAAATCAGGCTACACTCTTGCTTATGTTTGAAACATCTTGATCCTAATAGTTGTATAACATATGCTGTACTCCATCCTCATTAGGTTTCGCATAAACGCTTCATACCCATATCTTTTCGAACTATAGACCTCTCCGATGCCAGAGCAGCATAAGACCAGAACAAGATAGGTAGGTCTTTGTCTTATTACAGTTGCATTTTGTGTATCCAAATCCAAGCATTTTTTGCAAAATACTGTGTTATTTAATCTTGAACATGGTCAAGTGACAAATTAATAAAATCTTGGTACTGCTCAGACATCTGACAATTTCAAAATACTGGAGCCAAGAAGCCTCTAATATACCAAATCCACACGTGCAGTATTATGAGACTATAGCCTTGTAGTTTGAAACTATATGGACTTTTCTAGCCTGTCTTGATGTGTTTGTGATGACTTTATAGGCAGTATCTGACACTTCTTTATCTATTTGTGATCAGCCCATAGGCAACATGTTAATGTCCCTGTTTTTAGTGTCAGTCAGTCAGTCAAAATACACTTTATTCGATTTTTGTTAAAATCATAAAAGGCAAGAGAAATACATACATTAAAAGCATTTCAAAAGTACCCACAATTCATTTTGTTTTTACACAGTGTCCGTAAAAGAGTCACTTAATTAATCTCCATGATATATGAAATATAGTTACAGTTAATATCTTAGTTTTTGATTTAAAACAGTACAGTTCTAGGGATTCTTTTGTTTCTTCCTCTGTATGCGGCTGTTAGAAAACTTGCTACACAGAAAGTGACGTGTGCATCCGGTAGACTTTGGAGGTAAAGCAAGGCTGGTCTTACTTGTATGAAGCCAAGGATTTTCAAGAGGGGAATTAAATATTTTCTCCTCTCCGTGTTGTGAAATGCACAAAAAAACAGAAAATGGAGAGTGTCCTGATTAGAAAACTGGTCACACTCACACGGTGGTGCATGCTCCGGTTTACCCCACATAGGGAAGGTGCCTAGTGAATAGTGGATCAGGTTCATTCTAAATCTGGTTAGCAAAAATCTGTGCAGGGGTTTAGAAACATATTGCAGGTATGGTTCCATCGAGGAGGAAGAGGACAAAACCAAGTGTGCTCTTACTGATGGTTTGTTAACTTCAGACTCCTCTCTCTCTAAGAGTGTCCTCCCATGGAATTCCCTCTTAATCCATGCAATATCTGCTTTCCTGATTATTGACGGTGTTGTATATAGATCAGGTCTCCCGAGGGCAGTGAATGATGACTTTATGTATCTCAACCAGGGTATGTTCATTGCCCCCTCCCTTGCAGTCACATCTTTAAGGATTGTATGGTTTAAAGACAGCTCCGTATTTAACCAGGTATTGGCCCAAAAAAGTAAAGGGGCCAATTTCAATCCATCTATGATATAGGGTAGGCCAACTTCTTCATGTATGGAGTAAGTAGGTGTGGAGTTTGGAACCGACAGGATTCTTCTAATAATCTTATTCTCTACCCTCTGCATACTGTCTAGGTTGGTATAACCCCACAATGCTGCACCATATGAGGCTATAGAAATGCATTTACTTTTATAAACTTTTAACACAGCTTCCATTGGTTTAGCCCCTAATCTTTTAGTGAAATCCATCAGGGCTGCTGTGGACCGGGCTAAAGAAAGATGTTTGGCCTTAATTTGCGGGACCCAGGAGCCCTTCTCATCAAACAGGACCCCTAAATATGGAAAAACAGGGACCCTGGAGAGAACCTCGCCTTTACAAAAAAATGTTTTTGTGTGTGATTTATTTTTCTGCGGACCCACAATCATTGTATGCGATTTGGTCACATTAATTTTTAAATCTAATTTAGCCATAAAGGAACCAAAAAGCTCCAAAAGGGTCTGTAGACCAATGCCCGTGCGGGCGATGAGAACAGCATCATCCGCATATAAAAGAGCCGGAATCTGCTTCCCACCTACCCGCGGGACATCAGCGTTGCCTGCTAACAAGGACTTTCCTAGATCATTAATATAAATGGTGAATAAAAGTGGGGCCAGAATGCAGCCTTGTCGGACGCCCTTATTTGACCTAAAGCTGTCAGAACATCGCCCTTCCCTGGTTACCCGGACCTTCGCAGTAAGTCCTTGGTGCAAACTTGCTATGAGGGCCACCAAGGAATCCTCGATACCAAGCTCACGGAGTATAACCCAGAGCTTGGCCCTATTAACTAAGTCGAAGGCCGAGGAGAGGTCCATAAAAGCTAGATATAGTGAGCCCTCCCCGGCCACCGTGTACTTAGATATCAGGAGATGTAAGTTTGAGCATTGCTCTAAGGTTCCCCGTTTTTCCCTGAAGCCATATTGAATCTCTGCGAGGCCCCCACAGAGCTCCAGGTTTGATCTCAATTTAGTCAATAGTACTCTACCCAGGATCTTAAAGGCAGAGTCTATTAAAGAAATTGGGCGATAGCATCCCGGATTCTCCCTATCTCCTTTTTTAAAAATGGGTACTATGACAGATGTATTCCAAGTTTCTGGAAAACATCCATCATTTGTTGCCCTAAAAACGTTTGTGAGGACTTTAGACCAGGTTGTTGGGGCATATATAAAAAAGTCTACCGGGACTCCATCTGGTCCCGGAGCCTTATTCTTCGTGGAGTCCATTATAGCTTTATATACCTCCTCCTCGCAGAATTCTACTACCGCTAGCCCACTGGCCAGTCCTATATCACTACCATTCACGGAGTCATTACCGCCGTATATGTTATTAAAATGATCAACCCATTTCTCATCACTGATGATGCAGTCCGAGATTGTGTTAATCTCCCCAGAGAAGAATTGGTTATTTATAATGTCCCAGAATCTCTTACTATTGCGTAGTATATCCACGTCAAGCAAGTCATTCCAGGCATTTTTTTTAATTGTGTTTTTCCTATTTTTAATAGCCAATTTATACTCCCATCTTAATTTAGAGATTAAGGTTTTATCCCTCGGTTTTGCTTTGAGTGCATTTTTCAGGTCTTTATGGGCTTTAGAACAATTTCTGTCAAACCATTTATGAGGCTTGGGCGGCAAATTGGATTTGGGAACTGTGAGTTCCTTAGCTATTTGTGAGCAAATAGAGTTAAAAGCTAAAACAGTCTCTTTACTAGTAACATTTTGGTCTAGACAAATACACATGGCTTCCTCTATCTTTGGGCACAGGGAAGCCATAAAGGTTTCCTGAACCACCTTACCCCACTTAAGCCGTCTGCCCTGGTCACTGGGCACCGTCGATGTGCAAGCCCTAGGAGAACCCAGGTGTTTGCTCCATAAGTCACTCCAGTGAACCTGTGCAGAGACTGGATTGTGGTCACTGTGTGGGGAGGCAGTTACCTCATATATCCCCATCTTAGAGGTTAAACCCTGAGAAACGAAGATGAAATCTATCACAGACCCACTTACAGACCCTTTATAAGTGGGCAAAGATTCGTCACTACCAGTGCTAAGGGGTTCAAACATATTAAAGCTAGCAAGAAAAAATTCAAGCGCCTCCCCCGCTTTGGTGTGAGCAAAGTGCAGATTACCACTTTCAGTCTGCCCCTCCAGGTTGCCTAAATTACATTTTAAAAGACATTTTTGAATGTTAAAATCACCTAAAATTATGAGATCGAAATTAGTGCAAGATTTTTGACTGTAATTGTTAAGAACATTTTCCAAGTGATCCACATGGGCTGTGTCTGTTTGTCTAACCCAGGAATTATAGAAATTTGAGACCACTAGGACCCGCCCTGGTGAGATAGTCCACTCTACCATTAGAATGTTTGGGGAGCCAGACTCTAGTTGTTTAAACGTCCCTGCCAGTTTAAGTGAGAAGAGGAGAACTAGTCCACCCTTAGCTCTTCCTGCACTACTTGGGGTTGCAGGAATAGTGAAACTTGTGAACCCGTCCAACCAGAAAGTTGGTGAGGTGTCCCATGTTTCTTGAAGGGCGATTACGTGGTTACTAGCTATGAAGTCTATCCATGTGGGATCTGGTCTTTTGGCTCTAGTGCCCGCCACGTTCCAACTAAGGAACCGACATGGAATGAGTTCCACCTCCCCTAAGGAAGCTAAAGGCGGTGTCTGAGTTTGTATTGGTTGTATATTAACTGCAAGCATAGGATCCTCCGCCCTGTCTATTTGGGTTTGCGGGGCCGAATGTCTTTGCCCCTCTGGTGTTTCTACTTGGGCGCCCTTTTCTGTGGTCACCTTAGAGGCCTTGTCTGTTTGTCAATCCACCCCCTCTAGGCCGTTTAAACAGCTAAACCGATTATAAATTGGGAGAAAAGGTGCCGGTCTACCCAAAAGTGGCCAGGGATGAGAGGACTGGTGACGCCCACTACCTCTGACTTTCTCCCATCTATCATGGTTTGGGGGTGGGTGATGTGGGCCTGGGGTGATAGGGAAGAAAAAAGACACACGGAGGGTATGGATGGTAGATTCCCTTGATATATTCTCCCCCTGGCATATATGCGACACCGTGCCCCTGTCCCTGAAGCTCACCAGAATACAGTCCCCTGTGATGGATTTCCGGGTTCTCCCCACCCATGGGACCCTTCTTACCATTATGATCTCATTGTTAAGGTGTCTCGGGAGGGGTCTATTTTTATTTAGCCACTTAATAACTCTCGATTTTAGGGCACAAAAATCCTCTGTTTCTCCTTCATCAAGTGGCGGGACCCCTGCCATAACTACTGTGAGATCATTGGTCTCGGGGGGTAAATTAGGGCGACGGGATCTTACAGGGGGCATTTTTTGGTGGTCCGGAATGTTGTTATCTATCGTATGTGCCTGAGGTACTGATACAAGGGGAGGGTTAAGCGTATTAATATGAGGTAAGTTGGTAGCTACAGGATTTGGTATTAGGGATTTTTGGGGGGCTACCCCTTTTGCAGCCTGAGATGGAACTGGCGCTGGGTTATCTACCCTGGGTTTTGACCCTTGCGAGGCAACAGGGGTGGTGATGGGTGCTAAATCGCTTTCCTGTCGACCACCGCGAGTTTTCAGACTTCCCAATGTGGCCTCCAGTATGGTAAGTCTGATCTCGATCTTCTTTACGCTTTCACTGATCGGGAGTAACAAGGACCTTAAGAGAAATTCCAAGTTTCCCAGCGGCACAACGGAGAGGGGGACATTAACACTACTAGTTCCTGGAACTGTGCTTAAGGCGGGAACTGTAGCTTCCTGAGCATTAGATTTAGGGTGTGGCACTGCCGGTGGTTTTACTGTGGGTACGGAATGTTTTTGAGGTTTGCCAAAGTCTAGGTGTAGAGTCTTGGATTTACTACCACCCTGCGCTCCCTTTGCCCTTCTCCTGCGTTTTTTTGGGGGTGGTCCCGGGATTAATTGTGTGGTGACTACTTTCAATTTGGGATGTCTATCTTTATGTGCTATGGGCGGTTGTGAAGTTAAATCCATAGTCCCCCTAACGGGACTGGAACTAATAGGTAGAGCTGTGCTCGTTATTTCAACTGGGGAGTTGTTCGTGCCCTCCCTTAACAGGAGTGGAATATCCTCAATTCGGGTTATCTCCTCCCTTAATGTAGTAGATTGATCTCCCATGGGGGTGTTTTTCAAGTAGTCCACTGAACGTCTCCGTTCCGCCCTTAACCTTGACAAATTTCCCTCTTTGTCCGCCTCCCCCACAGCCCGTGCGAAATAGTTTTCAAGAGTCCCGCTTTTCACTCCTCCCGGCTTCTGGGGGGTACTCTCCCTTATCGGTGAGGGCATGATTAAGCTCCGGGAGGGTCAGTCAGTTATGCCTCCCAAGATGGGTGCAAAATAATAAAAATCCGGTAAATACCTGTACAAATGGGAAACCAAGAGAGTGGGCCCAGCCCGGCCTACTCCGGCCGATGACGGCCTTGGACGGTCCCGCCCTTGTCCCGGGCTTCTCCCGGCGCCCTCCCGCGCGCTCCCGCGCCGCGGGAGAACTGGCCTCCAGATATGGTAATCACTGACTAGGGGGGAGGGGTCGGGGAGAGCAGCCCAGGTGGTCTCAATCAGGCAGGCGGGTGCTCCTGGGAAACAGAGTCCCTGCACCCGCGCTCGCAGCCCCGCCTCGCTCTGTCCACTCCGCCGTGCAACACCCTCTGCAGTTGCCCCCGGTGAAGGTGAAACTCCCCTTGCGATGCGGGACCCGCGGAGCGGGTACCGCGAGGGGTGGAGGAGAAAGGTGAGTGGCAAAGAAAGATGATTTGCAGGGTCCCAAAGTGCAGCGTCCGTTCTGCAATGCGTCCCACTTAGCAGTCCTGGCACGAAGGATTAAGAAGGCTCAAGGGCGGGGGGGAGGGGTCGGGGAGAGCAGCCCAGGTGGTCTCAATCAGGCAGGCGGGTGCTCCTGGGAAACAGAGTCCCTGCACCCGCGCTCGCAGCCCCGCCTCGCTCTGTCCACTCCGCCGTGCAACACCCTCTGCAGTTGCCCACGGTGAAGGTGAAACTCCCCTTGCGATACTGGAGCCAAGAAGCCTCTAATATACCAAATCCACACGTGCAGTATTATGAGACTATAGCCTTGTAGTTTGAAACTATATGGACTTTTCTAGCCTGTCTTGATGTGTTTGTGATGACTTTATAGGCAGTATCTGACACTTCTTTATCTATTTGTGATCAGCCCATAGGCAACATGTTAATGTCCCTGTTTTTAGTGGTTTTCTAGGGATGTTAATATGAATGTATATGTAGGGGATTGTATATATGAGACCATGTAAATAGACCAATTGTATATATCTAGGGACATTGTATATATTTAGTGTATATATTTTATGAGATGTACTTATTGCAACTTTTATGTTTCCAGCCTTGAAAAAGCCCTGGAGAGGGCGAAACACGTGTCGGCAGTGTAAAGCTGGGAAACTTTTAACTTATTTGAACAATAAAGAACTTGAAGCACAAGATTTGGTTTTGGATCCATACTTTGAATTGCCATTGAACCATTGAATGATTTTGGTGCAATAACCTTGGAAATAACTAAATTTATGTTCATAGATTAATGGACTTTTAAGAGGGTGCTTGTGTAATTTGGTTTTCTCTCTTGATTCATAAAGTAGGCCCTTGTTAGACCTGCCAGCCTCAGGGTGGTCTTTCCCTCCAACATTTTGCTTTCCCCCTCCATTTTTACTGACCTTGTTTGTGCTGGCACAAGGACTTCACCACTGCTAACCCATGCTAAAGTGCTTGTGTTCTCTCCTCTGAACATGGTAACTCAGCTTATCCCCAAATGGCATATTTAGTTTACATATAAGTCTGTAGTACAGTGCACTACATGTACCCAGGGCTTGTAAATTAAATACTACCCATGGGACTGCAGTAGGAATTGTGCCACCCACTTAAAGTAGCCCTTTAAATATGTTCCAGGCCTGCTGTTGCAGAGCCTGTGTGTATCGTTTAAGCTGCCATGTCAATAGACAAGATGATCCTCTTGCCATGGCCAAACCTTCCCTTTTAATACATATAAATCACCTTTAGGGTAGGCCCTGAACGGTCCAGAGGGCAGAATGCAGTGTAGTTACAATATTTGGGCATGTACTTTTAAGTTTGACATGTCCTGATCGTGAACAACCTCTAAATTCATTTTTCACAACTGCAAGGCCTATATCTCCCATAGGATAGTATTGTAGTTGCCTTATTACTTTGTATAAGTGTAATTTCCAAATGGGAATATATAACTGGCTCATGTTTGGTGTCTCTGGAATCCTAATGAAATATCCTAAGTGGGATTACAATCCTGAAAATGCCACTACTAGAAAGTTTCAAAAAGAACAATTGATGGACAAAATGCAGAACAATGTCATACATTCATCCCAGTACAGATATCTAGGCCTAAATTCATAGTCATTTTGCTCCCCATGCCATTCTAGTTTTAACCCAGCCATATGCAAAGCAGACTTAAGCCTGCTCCGCAAGGGAACATTCCAGCCCAAACTGGCAGGCCAGGTTCTCTCTGGACTGGAAACAAGCATCCTAGGACCGGTTTCAGGGTTACATCCTTCATCGGCCAGGCTAGCTTGGCTCCAGTGACATAGAGAGCATGGGACCCAAGTCTGGATATACCTGTCCCACTCGGTTGACAAATGCAAAAAGAACAAATGATGGACAAAATGCAGAGCATTGTTATACATCCAACCCAGTGTAGAGATCTGGACCTCAATCCATCATTGTTTTTTGGCATTTTCTTGCTTTAGCCATTTGGTGCCTACAGTCTGTCCCTGGCCACATGAGTGGGTGTAGTTAAGAGTTGGGCATTGTATACTCCCTCTAGACAGCCACACACAATATGAGCTTAGGTGTGACTTGATGAGTCACCATGGCAGAATGAGAGGAAAAAGGGAAGAGCTGGGCAGAGCCTCACATACACCTGAATATGTTGTATCCTGTCCAGACACAAAGGGCTGCATAGCCCCTGTGGTGGGTTTGGAGCCAGGACAAGAAGGTAGGATATCTGTGCACTTCAAAGGCATGTCTTTGAAGTCTCCCCCAGTTCAAAGGCACCACTGCATATACTGGACCTCAGACACCACCACTTCACTGCATTTCTGGACTGTGGATACTCTGCCAGGAAGGATTGCTGTGCTGATGAAAAAACTGCCACTCTGCTGGACTGCTACTCTACTGAACTCCTTCTTTGCTGTGCTGACCTGTTGCCTGCTGCCCGCTTGCCCAGGTGAGAAGAACTGGACATGCATCTCCTAAACCCAGAACCCAGAGAAACTCCTAGGGCTAGCTGTCTGGCTTCCTGATCTGAATCCTCAAGGACATAACAGGCTTCCAACAACCTTACATCTGCACCTGTGAGTCTACTCTGTGACCTAAGGTGATTACCAGTAGAACCGACCCATCTCGCCTGCTGAGCTGCCCTTTCTTGAGCTGAACCGAAGCATCTCCTCTGCTGAGCAGAGCATTCTTGAGCAGAACTGACGCATCACCACTGATGCTTGGAATGGACCTGGCGCAGAAGGTCCGCATAGCCCCTGCAGTCCTCAGAACCAACGCATCACTGAAAGCGTGACGCATCTCCCATGAGGACCTCAAATCTCTCATAGATAGCATTGACACCAGGCTCAACATGGCAAACTCCCATCTTTTTGGAACCAATACATCGCCAGCTTTGCACTGCATCCTCAATGCCTCAACATGGCATTGCAAGCCCTGTCGATTGGATCCTTGACATCGATGCAACAGCCATCGCACCACAGCCTTGTCGCATCTCGGAACCGATGCATTACTTCAGCTGTAGGATGCTTCTTTGCCTCGGATCCACGCAATTCTCTGAAACCAGGATTTAAGATACTTTCTTTAGCGGCCCTAACTGGGTCCCTCTAGCTAGCTCATACTCCATCGCGGTTGGCCTGAACTTGTGACTTTGTCCCAGTCCGGTGTGACCAGATATCACCTGTCACTTTGTGCTTTTTGAAGCTATTTCTACTTAAACGTTTAAAATTAAAGCGCTCCTGTTTTACTGATTGGATTTTTGTTGGTTTGGTCTTGTTTTATTTATTAAAAATGACTCTATCTTTCTAAACCTGGTGTGGGATCTTTTTGTATGGTGTTTTCACTGTTTTACTGTTTGAAGTGTTGCACAAATACTTCACACATTGCCTTCAAGTTAAGCCTGACTTCTCTATGCCAAGCTACCAGAGAATGAGCACAGGTTCATTTGGAGTTTGCTGGTACCATACCCTGAGTAGGAATATGGTTGGTGCTTGACCAGGGTTCACACCCCAGTCAACTATTAACCCAATTTCTAGCACAGAAGTATTAGAGAGTCTGCCTAGCACATCATATAATGTTATGTCTCTTCTATTTGTTAATATTTTACATTTGTGCCTGTGGTAATATGTTTCTAATTTCACTTTAATTTCTTCTTTCTTTGCTTCTGTCATGGTCTAGGTTAATTCTAAATAAAGAGCTGTAAATGAGAAACAGAATTTTGTTGTTCGTAACTTTTTACTGTGAAGTAGGCATCCCGTATATCTAAATCTACACTGCTGAGTCTTGGGGAGGTCTCAAATGGGGTTTGAGAGACCTTCGTCCTTTTTCCCCACTGTGCCTATTAACAGGCCTAATATATGAACTCAAATACAAAGGAAAATATAAGCTGGTGGTTAAAGATCTATTTTGTATTGCACCATACTAAGTGCGTTTAAACAATCTTTCACGATTATGAGGGTTCGGGAAAGATGCAGAGGGAGGCCGGATGGCAGACTTTCGGTGCTCAGAGAAAAACTAGAACATGATCTGGTAAAAAAATGGAAAAGACTTAAAAAGACGCACAATCCTACGGTGTTATGTTTCAAAGGTTCAAGTATAATTCTGTGCAGAAACATTGAGTTAACCATGTGGGATTGTCTGCCTCATGAGGGGAGAGGAATTACCCAGTACGTGTCACCATTCAGTGGACCACCCTCAATAATTTGTCAATTACCTTTGGATTGAAGGGGGTAAAGTAAAATTGAATCAGAGGCAAGCTCACTGGAGAGTATAACTAAAGTTTAGGGTTGATGAAGGTAGATTTATTGATTTTTGAGTGTTTGAAGGTTTAGGACTTGAAACACAGCAGGTCTACACAGTGGTGACACATGACACTTGTGGTGGTTTTGAAGGATTTACATTAATCATTTATCTCCCGATAGATGTCAGACGTCTTGTTTCCATGATGATTTATTTCGCGAGGTGGGCCTTTTGGGTCTCTTCATGGTTTTCTGATTACTGGATGGAAACAGGTCACCCTCTGTTAGTGGGGCATCCACCTGAAAATCAGAAGAATTCAACATCCTTAATAAGAAAGGCAGTTCATTTCTCTGACAAGGACAGCAGAAGTGGGGTCATATTTAGATCACACCTCTTGGTGTATTTGATATTAACGTTTATTAAATATTTCCATGTTAACAGCACAATTTTTCATTCACTCACGGATAGCCGCAGTAAGCGCCGGGACGCCTCTTTGCTGAGGCAGCTGTTGCGCTTTACAAGTTGGGCTAACATAACATAAGCAAGAATCAACCTTGCTGCCACAGGTGCAGCTTCAGGGGTCCAATGGCAAATTTACGTGCATCTCTGTACTTCTTTACTTTGATACCTCCCTGCTGCCTTTTATCCCTCCGCACTGCTCCACCGACCTTTCAGCTCTGTCCACTCCTATAACATTTAGCAATATAATCTACTATAAGTGTAGTATACTTTTTGTATGGTGAAGATAAGTAGTTGCTGTGCCAAATCATATATCCAAATGTCTTGGTACATGAACATTTCAGTCAAGATTGAGCGACTGCACTCCTTCCCTTTAACAATTACTCTTGTGTTCCAGCTCATACGATGAGGTGCGTGCGAACAGGAGCCGTGTCAAACCTCATCACGGCTAAGTTAGAAACAAATCTGATAGGGCACATCTCTCCTGCACCAGACTGTCACACTGCAATTGGGGAAATCATTCCTTCGTAAAACTCTTCCTCCATAGTCACATCATTGTTGCCTGATTATCAATATTAATCTAAAATCTTAACTCGTGCATCTTCCTTGATTACATCACTGCGGAGACAGCATGTTTGTACTTTGAATTATTTATTCATCATTTTCAAATACCGAACGTTGCCATTCTAGGCTTTTACGGAGGCATGTGAGGACAAACATGTTTCAACAGTGTTTTGAATGACATCAAGGTGCTCCCAATCATTTCGAATTATAAAAATTCTTCGTCAGGGGTTTAACTGAAAATAAAATAAAGAAACAATTAAGCTAGCTGCTCGACCATTATTCATAACACAAACTGATAACTTTGACTCTACCCTCAACCATACTAAACTAAAACCATCAAATGTTTGCACTACCCATAACTCTCCCTCGGTGCTCAAACCCTCCCCTCTCCCGAAGTGTCAATCCGCATTTTGCTCAATATGTACAGCACATCTCAACTCCTTCCCAGCTATACGATTCCCACTGAGCTACGAGCTACCCTTCTCACAAATTTACCTTCTCTGCGCCGCAACCGGCAGCATAACCTCACTTCACTTCCTCATGGCAAAAATTCTTGATCTTTTACACTCACGCTCGTGCCGTTTTTAAAGAGGAAAGTCTCACACCGATGAGCAATCTAGCTACAACCTCCACCCCTCCTCGTCGTTTGGACGTAAACCATGTCGATAGACTTCATCTCCCATAATACCCTACATCCTGATCGGAGAAAGTATGCTCACGCCAAATAAAGCCATCCCTTTAAATCATCCAGTAACATAAAAGACATATTTCAGAAGTGAGCAAAATGCCGATTGACACTTCGGGAGAGGGGAGGGTTTGAGCACGGAGGGAGAGTTATGGGTAGTGCAAACATTTGATGGTTTTAGTTTAGTATGGTTGAGGGTAGAGTCAAAGTTATCAGTTCGATTCAAAACACTGTTGAAACATGTTTGTCCTCACATGCCTCCGTAAAAACCCAGAATGGCAACGTTTGGCATTTGAAAATGATGAATAAATAATTCAAAGTACAAACATGCTGTCTCCGCAGTGATGTAATCAAGGAAGATGCACGAGTTAAGATTTTGGATTAATATTGATAATCAGGCAACAATGATGTTACTATGGAGGAAGAGTTTTACAAAGGAATGAATTCCCCAATTGCAGTGCGACAGTCGGGTGCAGGAGAGATGTGCCCTATCAGATTTGTTGGTATATGAACATGTCAGGCCTACATGGAGGTTATCATTCTAGTTGCTTTGTCCCTTTGATACATATATATATGTATACAATATCCAAACCTGACATTTATTTTCAGAAATCATACCTTCTTCATGGAAACCCTCTGCAAACCATCTAAAAAATGTTTTGTTTGTCATTTAATTTATGTATCAATTCTTCTAAGGTAGCTACATGATACATTTCATGCAGCCAAAAGGCGTGAACTTAAAAAAATTCTCAATGTTGTAACGATTAGTACTGTTTAGCATGTGCGCAGCACCCAGATTTTTGATCCTAAGGAATAAGATGGTTTGTCTTTTATCACTTTTTGTAAACGATATACATAGTTTCACATTCCTAAAAAATTGCATACACTCTACTAAGAAAAAAACTATTAATATGTTGAGTTATGCAAATGTTTGGTACTCACAATCACAATATTTATGTAACTCAATTTAAGATTCCTTAGTTAAAAAATTTAAGTGGTCTCCTCATTTAATATCATATTTCTAAAAACAGGATTTTTCAGGAGAAGAAGGATGCTGAGATGATGTTGTTTCCTGATCTTTATATGTAAATAAGTCATTGATCATGACCCCCAGATTTTTTACCTTCTTTACTGGCTTGGAAACTGCACCATTTGGAGGACCAAAAAGTCCAATTATTCATTAACAAGATCACTTCAGTCTTTTAAGAATTAAGTTTTAGACAATTTTGATTTATCCAAAGGCATACTGCACTGATGCAGCTGCGGAAATTCATACTCATATCAGGGCCATTATCCGGTAAA
Source organism: Lissotriton vulgaris (assembly GCF_964263255.1). NCBI lineage: Eukaryota > Metazoa > Chordata > Amphibia > Caudata > Salamandridae > Lissotriton > Lissotriton vulgaris. Next base: position 932,534,743 of record NC_141693.1, on the reverse strand, counting down.
GAAACCACAATCTGGGTGTCACTGGCGTAAGACACCAATGGCAGCCCAAATGATTCAATTAAGGCCACCAGGGGGTAACTTAGAGAATGAACAATGTTCGGCCCAATGATGAGCCCTGGGGTACCCCACAAGGCAGGGTAAGAGTTCAAAGTGACATTTTTAAAGGAGACCAATTTTGTACGATGTGTCAGAAATTCTCAAATAATTGAAGACTATACCATGGATCCCTAAGTTCTGTAATCGGTCAATCAAAAGGTCAGGATGGACCGTGTCGAACACCACAGACAGGTCTAACAGGATAATTGCGGGATTTCCCCCCCTATTCACTGCAGCTTTGATGTTTTCAGCTCTTCAATAGCCACCATGAAAGCTGACTCCACAGTAATCGCATTACAGAAGCCACATTGTATGTCATCAAGTAGAGTGTTGTCTTCCAGAAAGGCAGCAAGCTGAGAGTTAATGACTTTCTCAACCATTTTAGCTGGAAAAGTGAGCTTCGAAATAGGATGGTTGTTGTTTAGGTCCTGTTCACTCAGGTTCGGTTTCTTTAGCAGTGGAAGCACTGAAGCAGCCTCGCATTTCTTTGGGAACACACCCCAACTGGGGCTACTACCTCAGGAACTAAATGAAAGATATTGAGTGGACATGGGTTGCTTGGAGAACTAGATTTTTACTGGGAGATTATCTGAATAACTTGATCCACCGTTAACGTGGCGAACTTAGTAAGGGTGGGCTTATTTAACCCCTTCGATGCTGGTGACGGAACCATTCCGTCATCAGTCACGGTTGAGCTGTGCTGATGACGGAATGGTTCCGTCACGACCACACCCTGTTCATAAACAAGCAGCACAGCAGGAAATTTCCTGTAGCAGCGATGTGGTTAAGAGCGCTGTATTGTCCTCATTGCAACTCAGGCCCTTAATCCCACTAGTGATGAATTTATTAAAGATTACTTTGACTTTCTGCTGAAAGAAGCTTATCAGGGTATCGAGAAGGCCTGAATACTTTTTGCTGAACTGCGAAGTGCTGGGGCTGAAAATACACCTTAGTTGAATTAATGGATGACTTAATTTGTTTGTTGAAAATTGCTGATTTTATCTCTAAGAGAAACTTCTTGTAATGAGTAGTACACGATTTGTATTTATCTCTCTCTCTAGGGCAATATAGTCTTCCCACCAGATTCTCTCTTGTCTGCAACAACTAAGTTAGTACAACCTGAGAGTATCATTGAACCAGCGTGCGGTGGGCTTGCATCTTCTGGTTACTTTGGGTTTGGCAGGAGCTACTTTATTAGTCACTGAATGGAGCCAGCCTGTAAAGTTTTTCACCATTGACTCTGTGTCATTGGTTTCTTCTAGTAGGGAGTCTTTGAGTATTGTGTTTAACTCTGAGGCTTGAACTTTATGCCATATGTACGAGACAAACAATTTTCTGGCTAACTTTGCACACATGGGTTTACTGGGAAGAGTTATATCCCAGAGAAATGCCTTATCATCTGTCCAAATTAGCAGGGGTGTCATGGGCCCATAAAGAAAGGGTTGTTAGTAAAGATTTCATTGCGAATGTGCCCCACCTGAAGGGCAGGACCAACTACTAGTTGGGCAAGACTGAAGCAGGTCATGGTAGCTATGAGCACGTCTATGTCCAGATCTAATTTAACCTCCAGATAGAAATTCAAGTCTCCTAGTATAGAGAAATCTGATTTGATAGAAAAGGATTCCATTAATTATTCGAAAGACTGGATAAATGGACTTTTGGGCCCCAGTGGGTGATAGATCAGGAGCCCACTGATTGACTGTGATTTGGTCAGTTTAGAATTAAACAGAAGAGCTTTGTGAATGTCCAAAGAAGTGGAAGTAAATATCACAGAGAAGAGATCCTGTTATTTCGCCTCCCTTTTTGCAAGGCCTGTCTAGCCTGGATATGATATTTCCCATGGGGACAGCTGCTGTCATCTCTGGGCCAGAGGCCTGGTTGACCCAGATTTAGGTTCTAAATGCTACATCAATTTTATGCGATTCAAATAATTCCGCTGCTCTCATGTGATGTTTGACGAGTGATGTGGGGTTAATCATAGCACAACTAACTTTAGAGTTCGAGGGCCCCCTAGATTATTCCCTCCCAGGGTTGCATACGTTGGAGACTGACCTGCCTTTTAAGTTTTTGAGTCAATAATCTTGGCATTGCAGACCTGACAGCGTGAATGGTGAATGGATACTACCTGAGGAGGTAGGGTTAATAAGCGGGCACTCCTGGTTCTTACCTGAAGGTCTAAGTTCTAGGAGAGTGTCCCTTAAGTAGGCCTTCTGATTATACCTGTAGGTCAGAACGACCAAGGGAACTGGCCCTAGGCCCAATCCAGGTGCACAGACACATACGGGCTTGCCAGTGCTCACCCGCTGCATGCGTCCGCTGTGTCGATGAGTTCTACAGTGCCCTAAGTAGCCCATCATGGAGAGGGTTGTGCCAAGGGGCGTGGCAAACACAAAGCTTTGAAGCGCAGGCCATGAAAACCAGGTGGCAAATTAAAAGAAACTGGGATCTAGCAACCTCTTTTGCAGATTGCAGGCTCCCCTACAAAGGTGCAAAGCACTAGTAAAGTAAAGCTACACAACTTAATAGGGAGAAAAATTAAAAATAAAACGAGCATAAAAACGGACTGCCTTTCTCTAAGATGGCGCCTAATTCAGACCGGGCTGTGCAACTCCGGAAGCTGCTGCACAGAAGTGTATACAAGGAAATTAAAAGCAGTTTCCACAAGCTGTTCACAAGCCTGTCATGGCCCTCTTAGACCTTTTGCTCCCAAGCTTAGCAGGAGAAAAACGCAATTTGGAGCCTGGCAGAGTGAAGGAACCCTTTTCTAATTATAGGAGTGTTTTAGAGAGAGTCAGAAACCTTCATGTTAGAGGTGCGGCTCAGTTTTCTTAAACGTAGGGCTTCCAGGAAGTTTTACAGTAAAGCAAATAGGAAGCGCTGCAAAAGGAGGTTGGTAAAGGGTGAGAAAGTACATGGGATTTGATAGAAAAATTCTCTAGCGCACAGGGTACGACTAGTACCTCACTACTGCCTCCTCTGAATAGTTCCCATCCTGGAAACAACCAACCCTGCAGGACCTCCTTAAAGAAAGAATACTACTGACTTTTTTCTGGCACCTAGACACTAGGTACTAGGCACTAGGCCATTCTAGGCACTAGAAATGGTTGTTATCCTCCTATTTGTCTATCCAATGACTCAAAAAGTAGAAGGATCTCAACTTCAACAAAGCGCAGATGACCACAGAACAATAGAAGCTGTACACATCCTGGCTGGATAGACACCTGGTACCTATAAGCCTACTCTGAGGAACTGAGGCCTTCAGAGGTGACCAGAATTAACTTTTCCAAAGGGCATTATTGTGAGTTTGACGAATGTTACTCCATTCATCAGAGTGGTGCAGGACATTACTTCCTCTGTCCTGAAGACTACCGTCTGTCAAATTTAGAGATGACCTCGAGCACATGATCATCTCTGTACATTGAAAGGAACACTGTCACAGTGGTTACGTTCAATGTACAAAAAGGTTGGTGAATGGCTGCAGTCAGTTGTGACAGCTGTTCACAAAACTGTTTAATTCTTTTTTTCAGAATCAAACTCCCACAGTGGGAATTCGATTCTGAAACAGAAATGACCTCCACACACTGGGATCATTCTCCCAGGCTGTGTGAGTAATTTATTTCCTGTCCCTCATCGCCAGGTGTTTTCTGGCTGAATACGCAGCAAAAAAGACGTTACACAGTCCACCCTCAATAGGAAAAATCTTGGAATTAAGTTAACCTTTTGAACGTAGGTAGCTGTGGTGTCGGAGGTAGGTCTCGGTCTTCTCTGAGGGACACCTTCTAACCCCAGACATATCTGAAAACTAGTCACCTCGGGATGTCCTTGGGGTGTGATTTCTGAATGCCACCTCTTTTTCTTACGCAAAATGCCCTACAAAAGTGAAACTTTGGTTAAAAATACAGAGTTTTCCAACATTTCTGTGATGGAAAGTTTCAGAATTCGTGGGTCACAGTAAAAATTCCACCACCTAGCATTCCGGCAGACCAGCAACATATGTGAAGCACTACATCACATATGTGGGTGGGTCTATTGTATTGGAAATGAATAGGCTAGATCTGTGATTATGTGACGTCGGGTAGTGTCAATGTGGTCTTCACTTAGTCAAAGCTTTGGTCTATTCCTGTTCCAGTCGATAGGCTGACCCACACGTGACTTACAATTCTTATTAGAATTGTGGGGCGATAGGATGGTTAGTGATCTGTTGTTCTTCAGGAAGTCTGTCATTTTTTGTTATAGAGAATTGAAGAGATTGTGATGTTTGTTAAATATCTTTTGTAAAAGGAAAAGGATTCTGCACATTAAAATGTGATGGGATTCATGCAAGGCATATCATATTGGATGTACATGGATCTTTAGTTTTAGAAACATCCAAAATTGGTAGGGGTCCATGGCTGTCAGCCGACCCCACGCCCAAATACTGCAGCCATCCAACTTAGAAGCTCCCTCCATTAAATACAAGGCCTGGTGACAAGGGTCTTGATGTGTGGTTAAATCCATGAAAAACCTACAAATATTGCACTAAGGCAACCCGGTAGAACACAGATGAGGCATCAAGCCTGGAAAGGGATCTGGTCTTGTGTGACACAGACTGAAGGAAACAGCCATTCTTTTGAGAAACAAATTGCTGAAATTCTGACAAACATCATGTTTAGCCATTCTCCTGGCAGCCGATCAGGTTGGGAGACGTTTGGCACCTTAATGATAGAACCGAAGAATGTGTAAATATCTAAAAGTCATGGCTGCTGTAGGTTTTCATACAAACTTGGGTTTATAACTATGCCTAAACACATGTACCCTAGACCGGTCTTTCACCTTTATTTGATTTCGAAATATCCCAAATTCATGGCTTCCAGTTTATCCACCGAGGGCACGCCAAACCCATGGAAAATAGATATTTAGGGCACTCCACACTCAAGAGACCTAGTAGAATATAAATGTAGGTTATTTCTTGGCAGGGATATGGTCCTGCATGAAGGACATGCCCCTGAATGCCCTCCTCTGTGAAAAACGTCATGTAGATAAACAAGCCTGTACCTAATAATAAGTAGTTTGTGTGTTTTAGTTTTGGACTCCTGTTTTGGTAAGGTAGTGAATGCATTTCCAGCCCTCTCATTAGGGAAATCAGCCGCCAGCTTTTTGCCGCTCATGTTAGCCCACTTTTTGAAATTCTATAAAACAGAAAAAAGTTCAATAGTATCTTGTAGCAAGCTCAGGAGCTATGTGTGTAACTAAAAACAGGTATCCTAATCTGGCATTTAACTTACAGTTGCTCTTCAAAGTTCAGAAATGCACAGCTTCTAGTTTATAACCTGCGGGTATACAAAACCCATACATACCACTTACAGCAGAGGTCCCCAAACTGGTCCTGGAGGGCCGGATCCATGTCACATTTTTAAAATAACTACATGTATCTCAATGGGGATATCCAAAAAATCTGGCATGGATCCGGCCCTCCAGGACCGGTTTGGAGACCCCTGACTTACAGGTTGGCTATCTCTACCCTCAGTAGACCCAGGAGAGCACAGATGCGGGACAAGCCTTGAAAGAGATATGTTGTTGTTTTAGGGAGCTTCGACAAATTTACCATGTTTGGGAAAAAATGTATGAAAAGGTGAAGAATGTCATTTATCCACTTTCTCCAGACCGGGCATTTAGAACAAGTGAGGTCTGAGGTACATCACATGATTCCTCCGACTGAATTGAATTAGAAAGTATGCAGTCTTTATACTTTGCATTGAGACCTGGGTTGTATATATGACAAGAAATCAAAAGAACATCATAAACAATGATTCTGATGCAGTTTAGTGGTCTGTGCCTATAGTACATAAATGATTGCATAGACTACATTCCCTAGGAAAAACCAGAGGAATGTGGTGTTACATGACTTCAAATATTCAGCACAATATTTCTTTAGTGAGTGTTCCAAAATGTGGACTTGGTAATTTGCGAAATGCAGTAAAAAAAAAATATATATCCACTTTTTTTATTCTATCCTCAGACAGCAATAAAATATTGATATGGGTATTATATGAACAAATAGCTCTATACTAAAAATGCATGTAATTTGTATGAGTGCACAACGAGACCAAAGAGGTACATGTGTTTGAACAACCTACCACAGTTTTTAAAATATTATTCTGGCACATAGGTGTGCACACATTCAAGCAATTAAATGATTAGAGACTGTGCTGATCTACTTGTCATATTACCATCACAGATGATCCTCTTAGAACAACATGAAGGAGATTTGGTCAGCCACTGGAGAAGCAATTTTGCTTCCCCATTTCTTCTACTAATGGTCTGTGCTGTTCTTATATAGAACCAAGCCAATAAGTATGAACCTTTGTACTAAAGGAACGACCCGAGGACCTGAGAAAGCAATGCAATGGATACTCTATCCAATCCTGTCTCATGTTGAGGCTTCAAGATATCCCACTTGCAACACAAGCCCTTAAATCAGGTTAACTATGCAAGCCAGAGTCACCTTTTGTTACATAATACATCTGGAGTAACTAAAGGGCAGCATAAGTCACTGCTATGTGTTACTCTGCAATGAGAAGATGTCCTAAGGTGCCCCTTCCTGCACAAAAACAATCTTACCCGAACACAGGCATCCTTGCACCATGCTGCAAGGGTGCCTGAAGTGTCGCTAGGTTGCACTCAGTGTGCCAGCGCAGAGGGAGAACAGGAATGCACCACATCTTTGTAAATATGGCGTATTTCTGCTATCTCAATTTTACACAGAGCGGCAAGTTGTCTTGTTGCGCTCTGTTGTGTCAAATCTTTCCAAATCTTTGTAAATCTGCCCCTGGATCTCTAGTTTCAGAATACTGCCCACATACTGCAGTCATCCTCCAGGGAAGCTCCTCTAATAAAAACATGGCCTGGTCACTAGTGTCTGGATCTTTGCTCAAAACCATGAAAAACCCATATATATCATACTAAGGCAAGTCATGAGAGCACAGATATGGGTTAAGCTTTGGAAGTACTTGCACTTGTGTGAGACACAAGTAGGGAATAGCCAAGTTTTTAGCAAACAGATTGCTGAAAATCTGACAAACATCATGTTCAGCCACAATCCTGGCCAGTCGATCAAGGAAGTTTTGCACCCAGTGATAGGATTGTGAATCGAAATAGTTAAAAAGTTGTGGTTGCGTTAGGTTTTTAAACAGCACCAGGGTGATTCCTGTAACCAAAAAAAGGTACTCTCAACCAGCATTTCATTTTCATTTGATTTCGAAAAATCCCAAAGCATGGCGTCCAGTGTATCACCTGTGGGCACACCAAACCCACACTCAAACGAGACCCATGGAAATATAGATGTAGGTCATTTCTTGGCAGGAATATGCTCCTGCAGGAGGGATATGCTCCTGCATGCCCACCTTTGTGAAGAAAGACATTTAGATTAACATGACTGGTACCAAATAATATGAACTTTGTGTACCTTAGATTAGGACTTCTGTTTTGGTAAGGCAGTGACTGCACTCCCAACCCTCACATCAGGGGAATCAGTCAACAGGTTTTTGCTACTGGTGTCTGCCCACTGTTTGAAATACTATAAAACAGAAAAAGGTCAGTATTAGCTTGCATCAAATTTCAAAATAAATCTCCTAATTTCCATTACACTGCAGAATATGGTTATAATCAAAGCAGATTTTGCTAATCTGAATTTAGTGGATTTGTTCAGCGAAATAGAGAGTTTGGCAAAAGGATCTATAGCACATGCATGGGTATAAGATACACTTTGCAAATACTTTGCAAGATAATTCTTAGAGGAAAGTAAAACATTGGGACTAATCGAGCCAGCTTAGTAAACATGTTCAAGAACATATCGATATTGAAAACAAAAAATACACCTGTAAATTGAGCTAACTGATAATGAGTAAAATCCTTCAGTGATCTAAGTTTATGGAAACATGTGATAGTCCGGGTATAGACAGCACGAAAGCTCACAGTAAAATGAACCAATCAAAATAGATTATCCAACCCCCTACCCTCTCATTATATATTAGTGTCAGAACAAATGTTCTCACTTTGGAAAGTAGTGCCGCCCTCCCTCTGTCTGACTGTTTTGGGTTTTCTAATGTTTATCGGTGGACTCAAAAATGTGTGGTCATAACTGGGGGTGATACAAGTTATTGTGCAGCATTCACATAGACTCTGCTGGCTCTAACTAAATCTAATGTGTTCCACTACCTCTAAATAAGGGTGTTTATGGGACACTCACTTCAAGACATTTAGAATCTTGGATAATGGGGGCAGGCGATTATGTGTGTTCACAGACACAAAGCTTTTCATCTAAATCCTAAGCATGTTATGCCAGCATCTCCCTTGTAAAATGTCCTCCAATCTTCCATAACCAGGGTTTTAGTTCTTCTTTCATATGTAGTACACTGCATGGTGTGTCTGGCATGTCATTTATTTAGTTGGGTGACTGAGGTCAGGAGACACTGTGTCACAGTGATGCCTTAGAGAATATTGTTACCCCTTCATCTTGTCTATTTCGTCCTTTATTTTGCATGCTGATGTCCCAATGGTTTTGTTTTAGAGTCCATTTAGATGCCTGGTGAGCAGAGGGAATATTTTTCCACTTCCCCACCAAACCCACATGTGGTCAGCATCAGTCGCTAAGCTCCCAAAGTATTAGATCAATCACACTTAGACGAGGGAAGTAATTACTCATACCAGACTATTTAGAGAATGGGAAGTTGGTGTCAGCCTTGTTGAATTCAGAGGCACAGCCTCTTCAAAAAATACCTTTTGAAAAACCAAATGAGTGCTCCTCGATAAGTTGTCTTCCTTTAGGAGATATCAGAAATGGGATTTCTGGTTGTCTAGGGCAAGCACCTAAGCCAGGCAGAAACCACCACTCTAGTCAGGGCAAGGGAGTTACACGCTGAAGATAACCCCTGCTCACCCCCTTGGTAGCTTGGCAGAGCAAACAGGCTCATCCCAGAGGCAATGTGTAAAGCATTTGCACAACACACTCACACAGCAGCAACACAGTAGGCACACCACAAAAGAAACTCCACACAAGGTTATATAAAAATAGTCTTTGCATTACTCATAAAACATATTAGAACACAATCACATATATACTCTGTGCCACGTGGCACTAGGTATTAATTTACAGGGATTATATACACTACAGGGCCAATCGGGCCACTGTCATAACCAACATATCACCATTAGTGAGAACAACTAGTAACTACTGGCAATAGGGCACTGTATGTAGCAAAAACAAATTACACATAAATCATGAGCATGAACATCATAATTACATCAGGTCCCTATTGGGCATAACCATCACAATTAGTGAGAACAACCAGTAACAACTGGTAAAGGTACACTTAGTATGAGCATCATACGACTAAACATCATTAGTACTGCTTCATAGTAATTACTAGCAGTGTGCACACTGTAATAAAATCACCAAATAGCGTACAAATGTGGGCCATGTAACCCCCTTACATGCAAGTATTAGGCATTAGGCATAAACCTTATTACTTCATCAGTGGAGTAAACCTTGGCAATGTAGCCCAACATACATACTCACATTAGGTCAAAAACTGGAGAAGTCACCATCTACCAGGAACTCTCCTGGTCGTGCAGGCATTCAGCCATATAAGAATTGCAGAGGTCCTCTTGACCACCCCCCCAGCTTAAGGCCTCCAAAAGTGAAATGTAGCTGCCCTCAACCTGTGGCGCAGCCTCTGGCGCCAAATGCTGCGGCTGCCCGTGACCACAGTCTCCTCCAATTGTGTCCACAAGGGCGAGGCTACCTCACTTAGTCTCTCAACCTAGGGTCTAAACCCTGAGGTCCTGTCCACGAGAGTGCGGCACAGACCGGATTGCAGGTCAAGAGAAAGCACTCCTATCTGGACACTCGAGGGCAGCAGGGTAGCTAGCTATGCTGCCCAGGTCCACAACAAGTAAACCCAGGGGCAAGAAACAAGGCACAGGCAGGCCTGCACGCATGGCCCCTGAACAAGGTGGGTTGCAGCTCCATCAGTCCCACCAGCCACCAGTGGCTTGGTCCCAAATGATGGTCCCTCCTGGCACACTGCAGTCCACGCCGTGTGGTCAGCCCCAAGTAAGCACCCACAGCACACTTTACATGGGGTCTCAGCCCCAATACTTATACCACATGTACTCTTTGTTCTGCCCTGGCACAGGGCTTGGGCCCCAGTTCCAACCTGTTCTGGGGGGCACCTAACAAGTGCACAACAGTCCCCATTGATAGTGTAAGTCCTGGCCCCAGACACACCACAGGGGGGCAGAGCCAGCATTCTACAAGGCAGGCACAGACCTATTCAGGGTCAGGGGCTACTCCTCCCACTACTCCAAATGCAGATCAGGCCCATTCAGCCTAGCGCTGACTCACCCAATGCCTGTCACTCCAGAGCCGGACATGCAATACACATCAGGCAGGCACAAAGACACATAGCACACAGAAATGCCCACTTCTAAAAGTGGCATTTCTAAAATAGTGATAATAAATATGCGCACACCATTACGCAGCATTTATTACCACTATTTCAAACATACTGAACTTGATCACGCTACTCCTCTCATATCAGGAATTACCACTGACACACTTTTCAAGGAATCCCACGTCTGGGCATACCCGTCCTACTTGGGGTGACAAGTGCAAAAACAACAATTGATGGACAGAATGCAGAACAATGTCATACATTCACCCCAGTACAGAGATCTGGGCCTAAATCCACCGTTTTTTTGCTCACCATGCCATTCCAGTTTGGACCCAGCCATATGCAAATCAATCTTGACCCTGCACCGAATGGGAACAGTCCTGCCCGAACTGCCAGGCTAGGTTCTCCCTGGACTGGAAACAAGCATCCTAGGACCGGTTTCGGGCTTTCAGCCCTCATCAGCCAAGATAGCTTGACTCCAGTGGCATGGAGAGCACAGGACCCATGTCTGGGCATACCCGTCCCACTCGGGGTGACAAATGCAAAAACAACAATTGATAAACAAAATGCAGAACAATATCATACATAAACACCAGTACAGAGAGCTGGGCCTAAATCCATCGTTCTTTTGCTCACCATGCCATTCCAGTTTGGACCCAGCCATATGCAAATCAGTCTTGACCCTGCGCCCAACAGGAACAGTCCAACCAGAACTTCCAGGCCAGGTCTTCCCTGGACTGGAAAGAAGCATCCTAGGACCGGTTTGCCCAGACATGGGTCCTGAACTCACTGTTTCACTGGAATCAAGCTATCCTGGCTTAAGAGGGGTGAAACCCCGAAACCGGTCCTAGGATGCTTGTTTCCGGTCCAGGGAGGGCCTGGCTTGGCAGTTCGGGCTGAACTGTTCCCATGAGGCACAGGGTCAAGACTGATTTGCATATGGCCAGGTCTAAACAGGGGTGGCATGGTGAGCAAAAGACTGATGGAATTAACCCAGATTTCTTGACTGGGGTGAATGTTTTGATTTGTTCCGCATTCTGTCCATCAATTGTGTGTCTTTTTCTTTCTCACCCTAAGTGCGCCAGGTATGCCCAGACGTGGGTCCTGGGATCACTGTGTCACTGGAGTCAAGCTATCCTGGCTGAGGAGGGGTGAAACCCCGAAAGCGGTCCTAGGATGCTTGTTTCCGGTCCAGGGAGGACCTGGCTTGGCAGTTTGGGCTGGACTGTTCCCATGAGGCACAGGGTTAAGACTGATTTGCATATGGCCAGGTCTAAACTGGGGTGGCATGGTGAGCAAACGAATTATGGATTTAACCCAGATTTCTTGATTGGGGGAATGTTTTGATTTGTTCTGCATTATGTCCATCAATTGTGTGTCTTTTGCTTTCTCGCCCAAGTGGGCCAGGTATGCCCGGACGTGGGTCCTGGGCGCACTGTGTCACTGGAATCAAGCTAACCTGGGTGAAGGGGGATGAAACCTCGAAACCGGGCCTAGGATGCCTGTTTCTGGGCCAGGGAGGACCTGGCTTGGCAGTTCGGGCTGGACTGTTCCCATGAGGCCCAGGTTCAACACTGTTTTACGTATTTATTTATTTATTTATTTATAACAACATTTGTAAAGCGCGAACGAAGGCCCTTGGGCATCTCGGCGCTAAAGTTGCTGCAGTGTTTAACCAACAAGGGGGGCTGAGGTTCATTGATTAAAAAGCCAGGTCTTAAGTTGCTTGCGGAAAGACCAAAGGGAGGTGCTGGTTTTGATTGAATGTGGCAATGTATTCCACAATTTCGGTGCGGCTACAAGAAATCTTCTGTCACCCCATGTGACAGATTTGGTTCGGGGGACCACCAGTTCATATGAGCTGGATGAGGGCAATGTTCTGGATGGGCAGTAGGAGATGAGGTTTTGGGTGAAGAACGCGGGTCCAGCATTGTGTAGAGCCTTGTATACCAGGCATAGAGACTTGAACTTGATCCTCGTTCTCACCGGTAGCCAGTGAAGCTGTCTTATAGTGGGTGACGCCGGTTGGTATTTGGGAATGCGCCCTAGGAGCCTGGCGGCTGCAATCTGAATAGCCTGCATTTTCAGTAGCACTCTCTCCTGGGCACCTAGAAACAAAGCATTGCAATAGTCTAGGGTAGACAAGACCAGGGAGCTCACCAATGTTTTGCCTGTGTTCTCGGGTAGGAAAGACAGGATTTTCTTAATAAGCCTTAGTTTGTGGAAGGCTGAGGAGGAAATCTGGTTTGCGTGTGGTAAAAAGTTCAAACGATTGTCGAACATGACTCCCAAGTTCCTCACCTTGTTGACCGGGTCTGGCCAGTATGGCCAGTTCTAAACTGGGGTGGCATGGTGAGCAAAAGAATGATGGATTTAACCCAGATTTCTTGACTGGGGGTGAATGTTTTGATTTGTTCTGCATTCTGTCTATCAATTGTGTGTCTTTTGCTTTCTCGCCCTAAGTGCGCCAGTTATGCCCAGACATGGGTCCTGGGCTCACTGTGTCATTGGAATCAAGCTACCCTGGCTGAAGAAGGGTGAAACCCCAAAACCGGTCCTAGGATGCTTGTTTCCGGTCCAGGGAGGACCTGGCTTGGCAGTTAAGGTTGGACTGTGCCCATGAGGCACAGGGTCAAGACTGATTTGCACATTGCCAGGTCTAAACTGGGGTGGCATGGTGAGCAAAAGAAATGGATTTAACCCAGATTTCTTGACTGGGGTCAATGTTTTGATTTGTTCTGCATTCTGTCCATCAATTGTGTGTCTTTTGCATTGGGCTAGCTAGGGCCTACCTTAGGGGTGACTGATAGGTAGTAAAAAGGGAATCACGGACATGGCATCCACTTGATGTTGAGGTTCCGTGACAATTGTAAGTGGTGTTTTCGACTCGCACGAATATGGTCGAGTCTGGTATCTATGAACCGCAAATGACGAGTTTAGTAAGTGTGCGCAGTTTCGCTGTGCTAACTTAACCCGTTCGTTTGTTATGTGGGTTTCTCATCTGTACCCACGGGTTCCATCTTAGATACGGCATCCATTTTGTCTCTTGCCCTCAAGTAGCCAGCGAACGGACGCTGTCCGCTTCGCGACCCTGGGACTCCCAAGATATTTGCGGAAGACACATGTTCTTTGAAAGTGTCTTTATGACGAGGGGGTTGCTGCTGTAAGGCAGGTGGCGCCGCTCGAGGCTCATCTTGCCGCACGGACTTATTGTCTCAGCCGTGCATCTCATTAGGCACGTCCCTTTGATGCCTGTATCTCGTGCTTCCCGACACCTCCCCTTTTACACCCGTTCCGATCTCCCCACTGTCTCCGTCTTCCTCTGCACCTGTCTTCGTTCCTATCTCGATCTACTTTACTGCTGATTGGAATTTGCTAATGGTGGGAAGATGGGTTTTTACAGTTGGGAACCGCCAAATGTTTCCGCACTTATGTTCCGGACCTTGTGTGTTTCAAAGTGACCAAAGCGACCCCTCTGGGAGCTAGATGTGGGAACTGGGTTGTAAACTATTGTGTATCATGTTAGCCTATGGGTAAAAACTGTATAAAAGGAGCGATCCACAGAACCAATTTGAAGCAGTCTCCCCAAGTTGCACGTGTTGTACTTGTCGTGACTTCTGTGTTCCCTGCAGTAAAATAAACCTTGACTCTTTGACGCCGAAGGAAGTGTCCCGTGTCTCTGTGACTTGTACGCCGGAGCAGGTTACCCACGAAGGTTTCAGGTGTTGTGCCCTGGCACCGCTGGGTCCAAAAGAACCCAGTCCTTCAGTTGGCGCCCAACGTGGGGCTGCATCAGTGGTACCGGTCCAAGCCCGACGATCGTGAGGAACTTCGTGTGAAATCTCCGAGGGAAGGTGCACCCCGCTTCATCGATCCTGTTGTCGAAATAAGTGGCCCGAAGACTTTTCCCGCGAAGATTCCCGCCTCCTAACGGCTGCGACGGACTGCTGCCCTGACTGTAGACCTGTTTTGGCGCCTGGCGTAGACCTTGGTATAGCGAGACGATAGACGGGCCTTCCTGAGGACGCCATTGATCTTTGAGTTAAGTATTTGTGGGTCGCTCCCAGAGTCCTTGGTTGTAAACACTTTAGCGTGTGTTTTTGTTGTAGACACTTTAGCGAGTGTCTTTGTTGTAAACACTAGTGTTTTTGTTGTGTACGCTGTGTGAGTGTTTTTGTCGATGACACTTTGCTAGCGTACTTTGTTGTTGTATTTGTTTGACGACTGCAGCCGCCAAAGACCGAGGGTTTTGTTCTTGCTGGGACTTGGTAAACCCCGTAACCCTTGAAGTTTGTGAAACTCGGCTAGTGTGCAAGATGCCTGGTCGTAGTACTTTGTTCAGTTGCTTTAGACCTTGTGGTGCGGATTCCCTGCTGGAGGACTCGTGTCCGATACCTCCGGTTGGAACTCCTACTTATGACTTATATAGCAAACATGGGCTAGGCCCGATTGCTTTTAACGATTATTGGATAAAATATACAAAGAAAGACGGCGATCTTCGTTGGCCTCCTCACGGTAGCTTCGAAGCGTCGATCTTAGATAATTTGGAACTAAAGTTGTTCGAACGTAAATCTAGGCCGGCCATGTTTGATGCCTTTCGGTTGTGGCGCAAAGAAGCCCGACAGAAAGAGATCAGACAGAATAAACGTAGTGAGCGAGATAATGTTGCTACCATAGTGAAGAAAGCTGAGCAGTTTCAGCGTGATAAGGAGGATAAGGATAAGGAAGTGTTTGAGAGACTACAGCGTATGACCATAGATAAATGCTATCCTGCTTTGCCTACGGAGTCAGATAAGAAGGAAGAGGCAGTTGAGGATCCTTTAATGTCCTATCTTATGAAGTCGCCACCTCCGTACGTACAGGGTACCGCAGCTCCTGTGGTCCCTGCCGTACCTGTTCTTCCACCTGTTATTCCTCCACCAGTTCCTCAACCTGCACCCGCTCTTCCGACTATTCCTGCTCCTGTGCCTGTTTCTATTCCTACTGCTCCTCCGCTTCCACATACTCCTGTTCCCGCTACTGCTCACGCTACTGCTCCTGTGTTGTTAACCCCTGTTGTTACTAATGTCTCTACTCCTTCTCTTGTTAGTCCTGTGTCTTATTCTTGTCCCTCTACTCGTAACCGTAATTCTCCCATTGCGACAAACTTCTTTCAGTCGCTCGGGCCTGTTTTTGGGTCTGCTGGTTTCGATGCACCGCAGAGACGTAGTCAGCTTCCTGGTAATAGAGAACGTGTTGCGCTATATAATATGGCGATGGGTTGGATGGACAACCCACTTAGAAATCCACCCCGAGTTGTTCTTGAAACATTTAGTCAATTCAACATACCGACTCAGAGATATGTGTTTGACGAAATGTGTAAACTCCTACATGATCAGATAGCGGCCGTTGCGCCTGACGAGGTGCTGACCGCCCTGTCTAATCTTCGGCTTCAATTCGCAGCTGGATTGATAGTCGATACTAATGTCCGACGTGCTATTGAGCAGTTACTATCCCTACGTCCCGCTCCCATTCCTCACGCACTGTTTGTTGAGGATCTTGAACGCCAACAAGCCGAGTCTGGCCAATATCCTATGCGTGAAGTTCCGCCAGTTTGGGTACCAGCTGATAATACTGGTGCCCAGCCAGTTCCGGCACATTTCCAGAGAGTGTGGATACACCTCCCATGGAAACGATCGGAAGTGCTTCAGGTGAAACAAACTTTGCCCGATCCTCGCAAAAATCCTGCGGGGTATTACAAAGAATTATCGCAGCTCGTGGATGCTACGGTAATGAATCTTGCCGATATCGATATGTTGTTCGGTAATGTCGTACCGCAACCGGTATGGGCTAAGATTCGTCACCAAGATCACGCAAATGAATTAGGTGGTGATTGGGCTGCCATTACAGCGGCAGATGCTGGACAAGCGGCTGCTACTAAACCCGATCAGTTGATTGAACTTCTTCCCCAGCGAATCATTACATTAATGAAAACGCTCATGCCAGCTATGAGGGTAAATTGGGATAAGTTGTCAGCCTGTAAGCAGAAGAAAGATGAGAGTGTTTCAGACTTCTTTACGAGGTTTGAGGAAACATTCGTCGATCATAGTGGACAGGATATGGGTACTGAGGGTGGACAAAGGTTGTTTGTGGATAAATTTGTATCGAACTTATTGCCCGACTTGTGCAACAAGTTGAAGAATTCAGAAAGTGCGTGGGCCGTTTCTACCTCAGCTCAGATATTGGCCACGGCACAATATTATGAAAATAGGGAAAAGGAGGAAAATGACCGTGCTGATAAAAAGACGAAAGAGCTGAAAACTAAAGTGTTGTTGCAACAAGCGTATCCGCCGCGTTCTAATCAGAATGCGCCTCAGCAGAATAGATCGCAGTCGCAATCGAATCGATCGCAATCGCGTAATGATTCCTCTTTCCAAAGATCTTCATTGGGGTACAATCAATGTGCTTATTGTAGACAGGAGGGACACATTAAATTTGATTGTCCTGCTTTAAATGACCGTAATAGTGGTAATTCGTCTAGAGGAGGCCGTGGTGGTTCGCAGAATGCATCACGTGGTAGAGGTCGTGGTGCTCAGAACGACCGCTCTGACAACTCATCAAATTCTAATAACTGTTTCGATCAACGTGGATCATCGCAAGGACGATCTGCGCAGTACAATGTAGACGATTATTACGTCGATCAGGGAACTGACGACAGTAATTACTAGGACAGCCAAAGACAAGGAGAGGGAGTGGTATCAGTTCCGGTTGATCAGAGAGGGCCTTACGTCGCAGTTGCTACATCAGGCGTCGTTGAGCCTTTTCTGTTGGACACTGGTGCAGCGAAAAGTTCTATCATGCATTCGAAACTCCCTGGCGCACCTTTGTCTGGCTTAACAAATGTATCCGTCGGATTCTCTGGCGCCCCCGTTAGCAATCCAGTTTCGCGCCCTTTGCCCCTTAAAATTGGGCCTCGTGAGCTCGAAGCTCCGTTGATTTTAACCACTGGTTGTGGTGAAAATCTTTTGGGTCTGGATTTGCTTAAACGATTGTATGCAACTTTGTATTGTTCTCCTGCGGGTGTACAGCTTACGTTCGGAGAGAGAGTAGTCTCTCCCATGTATTTGTCCCTCGATAAGCTTCCACCGGAATTGGATTCTCTTCCTGCGTCTTTGTGGGCGACGGGTCCAAACGATGTGGGCCTACTTGATATCTCCCCTTATGTTGTTCAGTTGAAATCGAATGTGCGATTGCCACGTATTCCCCAATACCGTATCTCCCTTGATGGTGAACGAGCTTTGTTAGCGATCATCTATGATTTGATCGAGAAAGATGTTATTGAGGAGACTCGGGGAAACGTGTGCAACAGCCCTGTACTGCCCATTCTTAAACGTACTGATCCTACCAAACCGCCTGTTTATCGTTTTGTTATCGATTTACGGGAGGTAAATAAAATTGTGGTTCCTCAATTCCCTGTTGTGCCTGACATCACGGCGCTACTGACTCTGATTCCAGCTACTGCTTCGTGGTTCTCGGTGATTGATTTGAAAAATGCGTTTTTCAGCATCCCGATTGCCGAAGAGAGCAGGGACCTTTTCGGTTTCTCTCTTGGTGGACGTAGCTTCCGGTTCAAACGCGCTCCTCAGGGCTACTGTGAAAGTCCATCGATTTACAGTCAAGCCTTGAAGGGTCAACTGGATGCGTTTAGGTTGCCGGTTGGTGCGGCTCTAATCCAATACGTCGACGACTTATTGGTGGCGGCTGATACTCAGGACATTTGCAAAATTGCCACGGTATCGTTGCTGCAACATCTCTGTGAATTAAATCACAAGGTGTCACCTTCTAAACTCCAATATTGTTGTCAAGAAGTAACCTACCTAGGTCACTTATTGTCAAAGGAGGGAAGGAGATTGACCCCAGAGAGAATTGCAGCGATTGCGCGAATGGCTGTGCCACAAACCCAAAGAGATGTGCGTGCCTTTCTAGGTATCACGTCGTACTGTAGGCAGTGGATTCCTAATTTTTCATTGCTAGCGAAACCATTGGTGGCTCTTACGTGCAAGGATGTTTCAACTCCTTTACCATGGACGGAAGAATGTCAGAAAAGTTTTTCTGAATTACGTGATTCATTGTGTTCGGCTCCTGTGTTAGGTACTCCTGATTACAGCAAACCGTTCACGTTATATGTTCACGAGAGGGAAGGTTGTGCTTTGAGTGTTTTAACGCAACCTTTTGGTGGTAAGCAACGTCCATGTGCATATTTTTCCTCGACCTTAGACCCAGTAGCTAGAGCATTGCCGAGTTGTTTGAGAGCAACTGCGGCAGCTGCGGTCTCTATCCGACAATCAGCAGGATTGGTCATGGATAATATGCTTACGGTGATGGTTCCGCATGCAGTCGACACTCTTCTGAATCGAACGAAAACTCAGCACTTGACGAGTGCAAGGTTATCTGGGTACGAATTGACGCTCTTGGCAAGCCACATTCAGATAAAACGTTGTAATGTCCTAAATCCGGCAACTTTGTTACCAATTAGTGCAGAGTCAGATGAAGTAGCAGAACATGACTGCTACTTGCGGACAGAGGAGGAAACAAAAGGTCGAGTGGACCTTAAAAACACCCCATTGGAAGACCCTGATGGCACCCTGTATGTGGATGGGTCATGTTTTAAATTGCCGAATGGTGATGTGACTACTGCTTATGCTGTTGTGACGTTGAATACTGTTGTTGAGACTGCGAGATTGAATCAGAATTCTGCCCAAGCTGCAGAGCTGATTGCTCTTACTAGAGCATGTGTATTAGCAAAAGGGAAACGTGGATGTTACCGGATGCGTATGTACTGGCCGTTGTGACAATGGCACATGGGTTAGCACATATTAGCGCGAAAGGTATTTGCAAGTTGCTGGCTGATGTGTGGAAGAATGATGGTATTACGAAGTGTGCTGAACGTCTGGTGAAGAATTGTATGGTGTGTATAATGTACAATCCTGGCAAAGGAACCCCAACTCCCCCTGGCAGTTTTGCTCCTCCGTCGTATCCCTTTGAGGTGATTCAATTGGACTTCATCCATATGGAGCGATGCAATAACCTGAAATATGTTTTGGTTGTGGTTTGCGCATTCTCCCGATGGATCGAGGCCTATCCCCTCAAAGACAATACTGCTTTGTCTACTGCGAAAATCCTACTGAAGGAATACTTTCCTCGGTATGGAATGCCTAGAGTCGTGTGGTCAGATAACGGAAGTGAGTTTGTTGGAAGTGTGATGAAGAGTGTGTGTAAGGGCCTTGGAATTAATCAAAAATTCCACAGCGCCAATCATCCCCAGTCAGCTGGATTGGTTGAAGGGTACAATGGCACCCTTAAACTAAAATTAGCGAAGATTCAGGCTACGACTGGACTTTCGTGGCCTGACGCTTTGCCTCTAGCACTACTGTCAACTAGGGCGACTGTACACTCCCGAATAGGGCTTAGTCCCTATGAAATAGTGTTCGGCCGTCCTGCAAATGTGTGGGGGGTTCCTAGGCCAGGTATATTCGTTGATCTTGAGTATCCGATGTTGATTGACTACTTACATGACTTGACTGCTAAACTGAGGTTAATTCATCAACAGGTTTACGACGCCTTGCCGACGCAGACGGAGGGTCCAGGCCACCAGCTCCAGCCCGGTGATTGGGTAGTTACCCGTAACTTCTCACGCAAGAAGAATCTGGACCCCCGCTTTGTTGGACCTTACCAGGTGCTCCTGGCCACGAGGACTGCCGTTCGTCTTGAGGGGCGGAAGAATTGGGTACATGCTACCCATTGTAAGCGAGTCCCTATTCCTTTGCCGGCAGACCCGTGGGTGAGGAAAGGCATTGCGTCAACAGAAACAGAGACATTGCCGGCGTTTGTACCTTTTAGCGACGCACAGCTTGTTGAAGAACCCTCAGCGCAGCAGAAAGCCACTGTTGGAACATTGTCAGCAAAAGACTCAAGACCAGATCAACAAACTGATCAGCAGGACGCTGTCTCCTCAACGGATCCTTTGTTCGACGAGCAGACACGTCCCGGGAAACATCGATATTCTTTGCGTTCTCACACTAAGGACAAATAAAATTTTCTTGCTTTGCTGAAATTGATAACTGCAATATCTTCGTTTCCCCTGATCAACTTTGAATATTCGTATCATTGAAACTTGTTTTGTACATGTATCAAGCTTCTACCTTGTATCTTTTTCCTTCCACAGCTGAATTATTGTGCTAAATAAATACATATTGTGTATTGAGGGCCGTAGGGCCGCGCGCGTACTTCCTTCTGGACAGTAGGTCTTGACGCTAGGTTAAAGGCCGTCGGTTCCTAGGAACTCCTGGGGATTGACTATTGCTGCACAGAACGAAGTGCGTCAAGAAACGTTGCGGACGGTCGTAGGGAAATGGCATTTTCGAAGCTGAATGATTTGGAAGGAGCTCAGGCGTACAGAGTCAAACTGCAGAAACTCAGTCGTACTAAATGTTTTGTATTCCAATTGTTTGTACTGTTTTTAACTGCTTCTGCATTCTTGGCGGGTGGGGTGTATTACACTATGTCTTACTTCTTACTTGCTACCCCTACCCCTACTCCTTACCCTAACCTTACTTCTACTACTTCCACCGCTTCTCCCCATTCCTTTCATATTTTACCGGAACACGAGCAGGCTAGACGTGTAGAATTCCGCAACAATTCCTTTATCCAGCTCCTCCATCAGCATCAGTTAGTGGTTAACACTACTAATTGTTGGGTGTGTGGGTTGATGCCACATACTACGGGTAAGGGAATTCCATATCTGGTGTTACCGTATAGTTCCCAAGGGTCAGCTCGAGCATTCCAAACAATGTTTCGAAGCGCACTAGGTTTCCACCCCACTTCAGAACAACGTTCCCCCAACTCTGGTCCTACCTCGTATCAGTGGGTGCTATCGATGGCAATAGAGGATATGGAAGATGAGATCCATGATGCTTTTCTCATTCCCAAAGAAGAGGTACAAGCCTATAGGGTCCTAAGTAGAGGGGAATATAGTATGTTCACTAATGAAAAGCAGCTTAAAAGCTCGTCTCCAATATGGGTCGTACCCCACACTGGTAATCTTTGTCTTGTGGGTCGTGGTTCGCAAGCCTCACTTGGAGCAAGTGCTTGCACTGAAAGTTACGTTCTGCCAATGTCCCCGTCCCCTGTGTTTCTGGCTGCCAAGGGTACGTACTTTATCTGTCATGATCGTGCATACACATGGTTGCCCGCAGACTTCATGGGCTCATGTTTTGTTGCAAATCTGTTGCCTCCGACGTTCACTGTAGATGCTGATTATCATAAGACTAGAGTTGTACGAGGCGTAATTAGCGAAGAGGATACTGCCGGTCAAGAGGCAGGAGACTTTTTCAAGGGTTTCCTCCCGTTTTGGGGACCTATGGTTAATAGTAGGAACCTGAGACATTTGACTCGAGTGGTAGAATCGACAGCTAATGTTACTGCCAGTGCCCTTGGTAATATCACCACAGAACTTCAGGCGGAGAGACTTATGACGTTACAAAACCGTATGGTTTTAGATGTCGTCTTGGCAGATCGCGGTGGGGTATGTAAAGTGATCCATTCGAGCTGTTGCATTTTCATTCCAGATAATGCTCCTACTGTCTATCAAGCCATCTCGAAGTTGCATAAGATCTCCGAATCCATACACGTGGATGTAGGGGATTGGACGTTACTTGGATGGTTTTGGGGCCTGGTATCGACTTGGGGTTGGAAGATTCTGATGATCATCGGGGTTGTGGTAGTGTTCCTGTTCACGTGTTGCCTTTGCGTGCAGTGTGGTCCTGCCTTATGTGGCCTCTGTGCTACAACGTGTATGAGACAACCACCTGTTACCAAGGGGACTCGGTTGGACAGATCTATGCTGCAACGACATCTTGATGGTCTGATGAATATCGAATATGATTCCGACTAGTGCTTGCCTACATGAGGGCAAAAGGAGCGTCTGAGGTTCCGTGACAATTGTAAGTGGTGTTTTCGACTCGCACGAATATGGTCGAGTCTGGTATCTATGAACCGCAAATGACGAGTTTAGTAAGTGTGCGCAGTTTCGCTGTGCTAACTTAACCCGTTCGTTTGTTATGTGGGTTTCTCATCTGTACCCACGGGTTCCATCTTAGATACGGCATCCATTTTGTCTCTTGCCCTCAAGTAGCCAGCGAACGGACGCTGTCCGCTTCGCGACCCTGGGACTCCCAAGATATTTGCGGAAGACACATGTTCTTTGAAAGTGTCTTTATGACGAGGGGGTTGCTGCTGTAAGGCAGGTGGCGCCGCTCGAGGCTCATCTTGCCGCACGGACTTATTGTCTCAGCCGTGCATCTCATTAGGCACGTCCCTTTGATGCCTGTATCTCGTGCTTCCCGACACCTCCCCTTTTACACCCTTTCCGATCTCCCCACTGTCTCCGTCTTCCTCTGCACCTGTCTTCGTTCCTATCTCGATCTACTTTACTGCTGATTGGAATTTGCTAATGGTGGGAAGATGGGTTTTTACAGTTGGGAACCGCCAAATGTTTCCGCACTTATGTTCCGGACCTTGTGTGTTTCAAAGTGACCAAAGCGACCCCTCTGGGAGCTAGATGTGGGAACTGGGTTGTAAACTATTGTGTATCATGTTAGCCTATGGGTAAAAACTGTATAAAAGGAGCGATCCACAGAACCAATTTGAAGCAGTCTCCCCAAGTTGCACGTGTTGTACTTGTCGTGACTTCTGTGTTCCCTGCAGTAAAATAAACCTTGACTCTTTGACGCCGAAGGAAGTGTCCCGTGTCTCTGTGACTTGTACGCCGGAGCAGGTTACCCACGAAGGTTTCAGGTGTTGTGCCCTGGCACCGCTGGGTCCAAAAGAACCCAGTCCTTCAGTGTGCCACATCACAGCGGAAGTAAACTGCGTGTGCAGGCCCTGCAATGGTAGTGGCCTGAGACAGGTTTGAAAGGCTACTTTGGTGAATGGCGTAAGCAGCACTGCAAGCCCATTAGTAGCATTTAATTTGCTGGCCCTGTTTATCTGAGATCCCACTTTACAAGGGACTGATAGGTAAATTAAATTAGCCAAACAGGTGTAGACCACGTTTTACCACAGAGAGCACATGCACTTTACACTGGACAGCAATGTTAAAGTGCCCAGAGTCCTAAAACCACCAACACCAGGTCAGAAGAAATACCAAGAGGAAGGCAAAAAGTTCAGGACGACCCTGAAAAAAGGGCCAAGTCCAACAGGAGATGTCTAAATGCAAACTTCAGTCTGATGAGTCAGGGGCATCACTGATCAGCTCAATCTACCTCTGCTTTGCAGTAGTCCCTGAGTGCCACTTACCACCTGATCTGTACCACTGACCCAATCTGTGTTTCCTAGCAACCAGTATATTTTTGCTGAGGGATTCGGTGATTTACACTTTCTAGTCATCGTTTGTCATCAGCCCCTTCTTGTTGTTCTGCAGCAAACGTTTCCAGAAGATGCATTCTGCCCAGTTTGGGACAGTAAATACATTTTAAAGAAAGCTTGAAATAAAACTCTTTAACAAAGACGTCAAAGCATGGTAAATACCCGTCCCATGAATCCAATAGCTGTACTTTGAACGAAAGAAGTAGTCTGCCGAGTACATTATAATATCTAGATGGGTAGGATCATGACAGGGTCTACAAAGAACAAGGCCTAACTGACTGGAACCCCTGTGGAGATTATCTTGACCAAGTGAGCCATCCAGGAGCAACTAGGGTCATAAAATCACACCAAAATTGCTGAACCACCCAGGAGATTGACAACTGCATTGTACTTTTCAAGGCCTCCCCAGTACTGGCCATGCACTTCCCTAACCCATTCTGAACCATGCCTGTAGATGTAATAGCCTGTTTCTGATTTGGTCATTAATCTTGTTTACCATCTTCTCAAACACGCTCCCATTGTCTTGGGTCGGAATTCTGCTCGTTTTGGGTAGCAGGCTCTGTAATAAGATTAGGTTTGGATCTGCTTTCCTCAGTTATTGGTCCAATAGACGTGAACCAAGTTATTCTCCCTTGCATCCAGACATCATCAAACAGTAGGCCAGATGGAAAATGCGTTATAGCAGCATGATATGTTTTACAGTTTTCCTAGTACCCCAAATAATGGTATTTAGTAAACAAAGCAAACTAGAGAGTACAGGTAGACATCTCAGGACACCCAAACTAATAACCAGGGATAACATTAATCCCAGAAATTAGCGTTTTGTACGTTAATGCCTTACATCATTGGCGCTATAAATGCACTTTGGGTTGTATCTCAGCCGCACACAATGGTAGAGCTTTCTGTTTAGTGCATGGTTTCTATTTATTTTATTGGCCATATTGGCTAATTTTTGTTTACCAGAATACCTGTTTATTGGCTAAGGTTAACATAACAGTGTACACTGTCTTTATTGGATGTGATTACATGGTATCAAACAGAGTTCCAGTCCTAGTCTACCTTCTTGTGCAAAACTTGAATGCGTACTCTCACAATGTAAAAGGCCCTGGGACAGAGAGAGAAACAATAGTACCCAAGGTGCTTACTGTTCAGTAGCCAACAATTGCCCTAGGAATCGGAGAAAAATATTTACAAAGGGCAGCGGTGGCAAAATCATGACTGCATCCACCTGGAACTACTAGAGACAACGAGCTACAGATGGGAAATGAAATGTGCAAATGCCATATCACCCAATGACAATGCAGTACACTGTACGTTCATTGCCACAATAGTGTCTCTGCTGAATAGCAACGTTTAGGCTGTTTTTGCACACAAACAAGCAAAGGCTCAAGTGAACACACTTGTGTGAGCATGCACACAAGCCCATACCGCCACAATTTCACGTCTAGAGAATATCACATAGCACAGCACACTCATTCTAGTGCTAATAAAAGATACCCAGCTATAGAAATGAATGCCAGCACAGCTATTGCAACCGTGAATGGCCACACTTTAAGCGCCCGTTTTAACATGAGACAGACAGATAGATATTCGTTCTCACACTTGCATGCACACACATACATACACACGCACATACATCCACACAGAGACACACACACAACACACACATACGCCCAACCATACACACATGCCAGGCCTCAATCCTTATGGCACAAAATTATCTGCATCCATTCAAACAAAACTACCTTCAACATCTAAAGATTGCAACTGAGACTTATGTCCCCATTAACAAACACCATAAAGGGAACTGCCTGGCGACATCCCTGCAAACAGCTCTCATATAAATGCAGACAGAAGGGCTACTAGAATTGTGCAATATTCACAAATGAATGACAGTTGCCAAGACATTGTCCCTACCTCAATTATCTCATCAAGATGGCCCTCCCTCAATCCTAATCAATGTAGCATGCCAAGCATGGATAATGGATTGGATAGAGAGCGAAATGCCTCAAAGGATTGTTTTGTTGAGAAAGTTGTCCTTTCCTGCACAAAAACAATCCTGCCTTGAATGCAGGCATCCTTGCACCATGGCACAGGGGTGCCTGCATTGGCGCATAAGCTACACACATTGCACAAGTGCAAGGAGAGAGCAGAAATGCTTCATATCCTTGTAAATATGGAACATTGTTGCTCTCTCTCATTCATGCAATGCAGTGCAGCAACTTTTTTTGCTACTGTGCTTTGGGTGAAAAGTTTAGTAAATGTGCCCCCCGATGGCTGAAGCGCACCATCAAAAATAAACCACAACAATCCCCAAGTGAGTCAGCCCAATGGGGCCCAAGATATATATCTGTATTGATCGTTCTTTATGGAGAAACCATCTAGAAAGTTCCAAATGCCCTCAGGTGATTAAAGGCAATTTTTTGAGAAGCATTTTCAAAACTAACGTCTCCCAAGGACGGACTTGACACAGAAGACTATTCATTGATGGGAGATGTGACTGGCACCCCCCCCCCCCCTCCCGCCTCCCTCCTACTTACACGTGCAGGGGGTGCTAGGGACCCGGGACGACTAGCAGCTTGAGGGCTGTTGTGCTCCATTATTAAGGGCTGCCAGGGAAGCCCAGCACCACGGGAGCATCACTGTGTGCCTCCTCCAACTGGAAATGCCTGGGGAGCGCCTGTACCAAGATGGAAGTGAGAATAAACGAACGAACGAGTGGGAGACCACCTGCCTCTCCGCTGCTGAGGAAAGCAGAACAAAAAGATCCAGCTTGCTACCCTCAAAAAATGTCGTGGGGTTGGCGGGGATCCAACGGAGCCGCACACAGGTGCCACACGTGTGCAGGTCCAGGCTCAAAGTTACCAAAAAGAAAGGAATCAAAAAGGTACGATTGGTCGCATTTCTGATCATGAAAACAGGGAAGTCTTGAACAGCTGAAAGATAATGGCTGTGGGGGAAAATGCATGTCAGGGGGTTCTGAAAATGTTTCAAATGAGTATTGGCACTACCCCAGTAAAGGGTAAGCACAGGACTAATGATTTCTATAGGGGTTGCATAGAGAGTGGCAGAGGACCACGTGAGTTTTTCCTTGTAATGGTTTCTCACCCTAAGTATGCCAGGTTTCCCAGGTAGAGAAAAAGATGACATTGAGAGAGTTTTGCATTGTTTGAAGCATTCATTGGGCTATGATGTTTGATGAAAAGGCATTTAGGTGCAGGATTGCATTATATTAGGTCCTGTGGTTGGTTTGTAATCAGTGTAAATGTAGAAGAAATACACACTGCATAACCTTCACTGTGCCTGCATGTATTGTTAGGCCCATCCTGGAGAATTTCAATATTGATTTGCAGTGTGTATGACTCGATGTTTTGTATTTAACTATTGTGTTGATATTGAGAAAAAGTCTGTTGGCCTGAATTTTATTAAATGTAACCCCCTGTGTTGTGTTAGGCTCATAGTGGGACTATTTTGTTTAGGGTTAATAGATTGTTAATTGTGCTTCCAGCGTAGGGGGTCCAGGGTACATTATGGGGCATATTACCAACAACTAGCGATAATTATCGCTATGTTGGCTTAGCGGCAATATTTTTATCGCCGAGCTGCGGTGATTTTTATCGCTTAGGAACCTTGCTATTATCAAGGTTTATCTCCTAAGCAATAAAAATCGGCCGAAATGCATAAATATCGCTGAAAAGGCAGCGATATTCATGCATTACCGAGCTAATGCTCTTAGCCATGTTATCCACCTACCATTGGATAACATGGCTCAGAACTGCTCAGGGGCAGGTGTTAGCTTTTGGAGATAGCAATGTTAGCGACTGTTTCCAGTCGCTAACATCTTGGCACGCCCACTTTGCATGTCATCAGTGATAAATATCACTGACATGCAAAGCGGGGCCCAAGATGGTCGCTATCTCCTATTAGCTGTCGCTAACTGGTGTTAGCGACAGCTAGGTAATAGGGAGATAATTTTATCTCCGCTTTCTTGGCTTTCAAAGCCAAAAAAGCGGAGATAAACCCCCTTGATAATATGCCCCTATGTTTTTTTGTGAGGTGCTTTAGAGGGTGTCACTATAGGCATTTACACCTGTAATTCTATATATATTTGGCAATATGTGCATAATATTACATAGTGTTTATAATATAGTACTTTTCCTTTTCAAAGGGAAAAGCACTGGTTGGACAGGTTATATTATTTGGTTTCTGCTGTGTTGCTCAGTTCTGAATCTCATCCCACAGCACCTCCCAGGAGAGAACTTTGGACTGTTCTGCCTCACTACCCTGAGAGTCAAATGCTAAAAAGGGATACTTGGTTTCTAGCTGAGGAATCTGTGCCAAAATATCTCAGTTGTTACAAATGTGGCCAGGGAATCCCTATCTGCTGTGGGATGCTCTGACCCACATTCCTCATGGACCTGTTTGCCCGAAAAAGTGTATGCTCAAAAATGCTTAGTGCACTAAAGCCTGTTAAGCACTCTAAAAATATGTATAGTGTATCCTCTTATGTATTAGGTGCAGTGTCAAAGAAAAAGAAGTGAACCTTCAGATGTGAACCAAGGCTCTACACCGCTATTCATCAATATGTTTTACAACAAAAAAAAACATGAAGTGCAGTTAATGTACATCACAGTACTCTGCCAATAGTAAAGATTTACATGTACATGCATATACACAAATGAGAAACCTATGTGCTTTAATTGTCATGAAAAAATATGGCATGGTCATAAAACTTCAGGTAAGTCCATTTATTTGAGTGTTTCAGCACAACTAAGGAGTTGTAGTGGGTAAACAAGGCTACAGGGTAACTTGATTTAGAATACCAAGATGTGCCTTCTTGGCTGATGCAAGCTCCATCACGACATTCAGGGAAAAATCCCACCAGCATGGGATACATGTGACTGGTGTAATTCCCGGGTTTCCAGCTCACAAAGTGACAGTAGAGAAGTTTTTTTGGGTTAAAACAGTGATCATCTAAAAGTATATGATGATGTAACCTAGCACCAGCCCCAGTGGTGGGCTAAAATGACCAATGGTCAGCAATAGATATGTGAGGCTGCTGATATCTAGATAGTCCAAATTCAACAATAATACCTGCCAAGAAAGAAGATCCATAGAAAAGCACACTTGCATCTTTTTAGTGAAACTAACAATGTTCAATACCAATTTTGTGAAAAAGAAGGGGTTGTAAAACTTAGCCAGTCTGACCCTGGTGATATCAAAGAAGGGACCGAAGGGTGAGATAGATGGGATACAAGAACAAGGTTGGACAAAGGTAGTCTGAAAGCTATGACTTGTGTTTCCATTTATTCACACTATTATTAGTGTGTAGATCTTTTAGTATTGAAAGAGTTGGGAATCCACTAGTACATTGATCAAATTGATGCAATATGTGTAATCCTCATGAGACTATAATTATTAAAGAAATTAGGGAGGTTACAGTGATGGAGCAAGGATTCGCACGTAAAGCGACTTGCTCTTAATCAAGAACCTCGCCTAACTTGTAATAATATTAATCCAACCTGTCCGTCATTTATTTAGCATTTTCCCCAACACGCGGGTGTCCCTAGGAGGCTTGCCTGTGTGTCTTTTCATCCTAATCATGCTTGCACTACGGAAATGGCTGCTTCGCAGAAAATCCAATCTGCGCATGCGTCGGTCATACCCTTGTGATGTGACGCACTCGCATTTTGGAGGGATACTGTTGCACATGCGCATTGTTGCAAACATGGCCGCTTGCCTCTAACCATGCTCTCTGCTTGCCACCGCTGCTTCTGCCTATCTGTCTTTTTGCACTAAACCTTAATGCTATAGATATTATAAAGTAAGGGGTGCAGTGAAGCTTTTAACGGTATACAGTGTAATCATTTTTTCGTATGATTCTAATTTGTTTTCGCTTACTTTTCATGTACCGCGTATCTATGGGCCTGGGGACGGGGAGCCACTCCATATTGAAGCTCTTCTAAACCCTGTCACGTGACATGGGAGAAACCCCACTGCGCAGAAGCTGAAACAAGCCAGCTGGTTCCCGAAGCTCGATGCGCCTGGGAACCCACCTAGAAGATGCTGCAGTCCACCTTGACTATGAAACATTGTTTCTATATACTGTACACTCTCATTGTTTTCTATATTCCTATGCCTGGGAACGTGAACCCAAGGGACGGGTATGAAAAATTATATATTCATGATGGGAACACTGAATTATAGGTGGTGACAATGACAAAGTCACCTCTCCTGACCAATCATAACGTGGGAATTTTGTCACTTGCAACATTTGTGGGTGGTCTAGGGGTCCCAAAACAGTATAACTAGCTTAGTATAGCTTAGAGAAATTGTCCGACCTGTCCGAATAGCAGACCTGTCACTGACCCTACGAACTCTATAGGTGATTGATACAGAGTGCTGCGGAGCACTCTGCCCGTATTTTCCACAAAACTAGAAGGGGTGGAAATAGTCTTACGTGCTGGCGGAGCACTTTGCTGGGAAATTCGAAAACCCAATCGGGGTTACTGGCGGATTACTTGCAGAGAGGGGGTAACGCAGGCGTTGCATCCGAAGCTGTGGGTGTTGGTCGTACCTTGGAGGGCCCAGTCCTGATCCAAACCTGAGGGGTATCCTGTCCTGACTGTCCACGAGCTGTACCTGCTCGCTTTCTGGTATTCAAATCCTTGAGGGTCCTTGTCCCCGTCTTGTCCCAACTGACCCGTGGCCAGGGTTAGTCATCATTCTCGTTCTAGGTAAATATCCTCTGTGGGTGTCTGTCCGACTATACTCTTTCTTCCCTTCTTAATAAAGCTCTCTTGCCTGTGATATTGCTCTATCACCTCTGAAAGCAATTTATATGCAATTGTTTATTAGTGATGTTCCACTTCTCTCCCTACCTATAGGATATTATTAAACTGTCATATTACTTTAGTGTGTTCCATTTTTCCCTTCCCTTTAGCATGATTGCCGTGAACTTAGTAAAGATAGCATAAGATCCAGGGATTAGGTTTAAGAATATTAGGGCACATTTTAGGTCCTCCTCAAAGTCCCTTTTCCTTAGTTTAAACTCGTGCTGAATAGCGTGTTTTCCAAATGACTCATACCCTGTAGTGTTCCCAACTACTCTAATGGTACTTGCCCTGATCCATAGTTACATTGTGGCTTTAATATTAATAATTGATGTATTAATTTGTATTTGCCTCATTATTCTGGCATATTCTTTCTGACATCTTCTTTATATAAAACTTTAAAAACCCATCAGGTGTCTGTGGTCACTTTACAAAGTAAATGTCATTAAAGTATTAAATGTGAAAGGTGTTCTACTCTTTTAGGAATCTTGTTACCTGTCCACTGCTAGCTCCTGATCCATCAGGAGTAATGTGCCTGGGGTAAGTCAGGTACATGTATAGTAAGTGGTGTAAGTGACACCCCCCAAATTACTCATAGTAGCGTGGTAGAGGTTTCACCTGGTTCATGAAAAACTCTGTCATTACATGCACACCAGGGTCCAGTGCGTGGAAATTGGTAATCTAATGACCCAGGTAACCTACGCGCTCTATCAGTAATTTTCTGGTAGCCAGAGGATGGTTAGGACTAGTTAAGATAGGTAGACAAGATAGTTAATAAACAAACCGTGAAAATAAAAATGTGCTGCTAAAAACTTTTTATTGATTGTATTGCTTAAAATTATTGCGCGAATGTTTTAAAGGGTTTGATATATATATATATGATTTTTTTTTGCAATGCTGCTATAAGTGTTATATGTTACATTAACAGAAATTGTTTGTAAGTGTTCAGTGTAGTCCGAATCCCCGGGAAAGTCTATAGCTAACGGTGAGCAGAATCCGGTTAGCTGATGAGGTCGCATGTCGTGAGTCATTAGTGCATGGTTAGGAAGGACCGGAAGCACTAATTAGTGTCTTTTATATCTGAATCAATGATAGCCACGAGTCCTTTAGTGAAACTTTCATTGTGATATCTCCTAACAAAGGGCACATACGGAAGGAGTGATAGGGTCTCCGAGGCTTGACTGGTAAGCAAGGTAGTCCGCTGGTGAAAGCCTGACTTAGTATATATCCCGGAAAGAAGTGGATGAGTCAGAGGAGTAGCAGGTTCTATATTGCTCGTGTGGGAGGTTAGACAGAGAAGTCTATCCGGAGTGAATGAAAAGTAGACAGAAGAGGTTTACTTGTAGTGAGAGGAAAATTTTCTTTCTATTTAGAACCTCAGACACTGCGGCGAACGTTGCGTGTTGTTCACTAAAATTTGCACTCGCACTTTAGGAAAAATTCAAAGTTTCCATTACCTTGTGAAGGAGGGAGTCAGTCAGAAGACTGCCCTGACGTCACTTCGTGCCGCGCTGGTATTGGTCGAGACAGCGGGCGTGTAGTGGAGCTGAAATTGTAAGGGAGGGGTGAGTGCCGGAGCGTGAGACCTCGTCTCGCGAAAGGCCGCGCACCCATTGGACAAGGATTTTTTGAAGTCACAGCGTTGATTGGTTACAGCAAGATAGAAGTCGCGTTAGCATTGGAAGCACAAACGTAAACAAAATTAATCAACAGGAGCTTGAGAGGAGTTTGGAAAGGTGTATGTGGTATCCTGAGTTTATACCTAATCCACAGCACTTAGGCTTCTATAAGGAACAGATTTTACGAGGTAGACCAAACAAAATGTACGGAGTTAAGAGGAAGATGTCTCTTGCTGACAAAATTAAGAATTATTTCAAGAAAGACCAGCCTATTAGAACTAGGGAGGGTGTGATCATTCCTCCACCAGATACTCCTGCCTCTTTCATGATGTTTGATAAGGGGTATCATACTTGCGTATGGTTAGAAAATTGGGTAAAGTATACTGCAGATGACGGAGTCCTAGCCTTTCCTATTAATGGTTCCTTTAATGGCAGAATCCTGTTTAACCTGAGGAATCGAATGAATGAATTACACCCCAGACCCAGATTAACATAGTACGAGGCACTAGAGGAATGGGAGATTGAGGCTCTGGAAAGAGACAGGCCCGAATGGATAAGGGTTTGAGTAGATGGTATCCAAAATTGCCAAAAGAAACCAAAGAGCAGAAAATGAAACAGTGGAGGCAGAATATGATGGTTGAGGGGTTGTTTCCAATGATGGGGGTACTGGAACAAGGGAAAGGAAAATGTACTGAGAAAACCCGCCACTTAATGACCGTGGGGGACTCTGAAGATGAACACCTAGAAGATTTGTTGATGAAAAACCCCCCTCCCTATGTTGCAGAGTCAGAGCCTTTGAGTTCAACAAACCCGTTTTCTAAATATCCTAGATGTCGGAGGGATAGTGAAACAGATGGAACGGGTACGGATAGTAAAACCAGTGATGGGGACGGGTTTTGCAGACCTAGTTCTACAGTCCCGAATTACCGTCCGTTTGGAGAAGACCCACCTCGGTTGGTTACTCCAACAGCCCCAAATATTTACCCTCCCTTGGTACCCCAAGTGGTGCATCACAATTCCGCAGAAAGGGCTTTGCGGGAGAGAGAGAAGGAAGCCCTATCCAGACAGCGAGATGATTTAATTTGGACCATAGCCCAGATACATCCTCATCCAGATTCACTGACTATCCCAGTAACTATAGGTCCAGCCATTCCTCTTTACGGGGATAGACTGGCCAGCCCACGGACTCCTGTTATAACCCCGAATATGCCAACTCCTAGTGTTCCGCTCCCGAGAAAAGAGACGCTCATAGATGATGATCAAGAAAGCGAATGTGAGTCAGTGGTCTTAATGGATCTGCCCATAAGGGAACCTAGAACCAGTGTACCAAGGGCAAGAAGTCAGAGTAGGGTAAAAGAGGTAATGATCGAAAGCACCTCTGGGGTCAGGAGTGCCACAGTAGTATCTCCAGAGGAATTGGACAGATGGACCAAAGATACAAAAACATGAAGTGGAAGGTGCACACAATTAGAGTCCAAAGGAACGGTAGTGTATTGTTTATCTTCTTCTTTATTTAACAGTTTTTTCAAATACAGGCACAGCCAACGCGTTTCGTTCCATTAACCATGTGGAACTTCGTCAGGGCGGTTTGATTCAATTTTGGGATTGGAATCTATTCTGACCAACGTTGTGGATCGAAAAGCAGCTAATTCTGGGTCTTCAGAGGCATGTAACCTTCGTACATTCAAAGACGGTGTTCAAACTGGATACAAGTAGGTAAGCCCAGTAGATGTTCCCATGCTATATCCAGCAATATTCCGAGTATAAAGGGACTAGGTATAAAGATTGTTCAGGATAGTGCGGACATACGCAGGAAATCTAGTATTCGCAAAGACAGTCTCTTGCTCTTTTCTATAATGTCGAGCTCCGGTACGGGCATAAATTGCAGATGACGAGGCCACCGGTCCGTAGTAGAACCCGGTGTTCGTGGTAATAACCACTGAGCACCTGTAGTCGGGTGCTCCAATTTCGTATGTCGTCTCGTGGCGGCGTCCCGGGACGCCGCCACGAGACGACATACGAAATTGGAGCACCCGACTACAGGTGCTCAGTGGTTATTACCACGAACACCGGGTTCTACTACGGACCGGTGGCCTCGTCATCTGCAATTTATGCCCGTACCGGAGCTCGACATTATAGAAAAGAGCAAGAGACTGTCTTTGCGAATACTAGATTTCCTGCGTATGTCCGCACTATCCTGAACAATCTTTATACCTAGTCCCTTTATACTCGGAATATTGCTGGATATAGCATGGGAACATCTACTGGGCTTACCTACTTGTATCCAGTTTGAACACCGTCTTTGAATGTACGAAGGTTACATGCCTCTGAAGACCCAGAATTAGCTGCTTTTCGATCCACAACGTTGGTCAGAATAGATTCCAATCCCAAAATTGAATCAAACCGCCCTGACGAAGTTCCACATGGTTAATGGAACGAAACGCGTTGGCTGTGCCTGTATTTGAAAAAACTGTTAAATAAAGAAGAAGATAAACAATACACTACCGTTCCTTTGGACTCTAATTGTGTGCACCTTCCACTTCATGTTTTTGTATCTTTGACTCAAACACCTATTGGTAGCAGGTGTAGGAAGAAGTTTGCACCACCTAGAATTGAGAAATACAGAACTAGTAGTGCTTGACCTGGTTTGCTGCCTTGATCCTTTTGGTTTTTAGATGGACCAAAGAGTTGGAAAAGGAGACCACACCCCAACCGAAACCCTTAGAAATCTATAGACTAAGGATAGAAATAGAGGAACTAGTGGCTGGTAATGTAGGATTAGACCGGTTAAACTCCTTTAGTGAAGATGAGTTACTGTTTATCAGCAAAAACCTTACCCGAAGCACTAGATTGCTACATGAGAGACTGATGGACACAGCCACTGACATGGGAATCGATATTAGTCGATCCAAAGTCCTTAAGAAACCTTACAGAGCAGATTTTTCTGACAAAGACTTAGAGAATATGAATATGGCAGGAAAACAGACCCAGATAAAAGAATTACTGAAAGTCCTCCAGAATTGGGGAAATGTAGAAAAATGGAAAACCCGATGGGCGAAAAAGAAAGAAGAGAGTAAGGCAAATCCAAAGGGCTCAGAATACTTACTGAAAGAGGTAGAGCCAGCAGAAAAATTGTGTCCCATGAGAGAGGTACCGGGGGGGAAATATGTCCATGTCCCTTGGTCCCGACAAGACATTGTGTCATTTACTAATGACTTTCCAAAATTGAGGGAAAAACCAGTTGACTGGTACAGACAGGTTGAGCGCTTCATCAAAGTTCAGAAATGCCTTTTGAAAGACCTGGATGGATTTTTCGACATTGTGGTGCCTGTAGATTTGTGGACGGATTGCAAAATTGAAATTGATTGGCCCAATGATGAATATGCGAGAGACCCTAGAACGGGAGCTCCCTCAGCTGAAGTAATGAGGAAATATGAGCAAGTCATACAATACCTGAAGAAAAAGGTGCCCGCAAAAGAAACTGATTGGACCCGGATAGATAGAACTACCCAAGAGCGAGATGAAACTGTTCACTCCTTTTATGAAAGGTTACTGCAGGTGTTCAAAACTTACAGTGGAATTGATAATGTGGACATGAAAGACATGACCCATTTCAGTTACAGATTCGTGTTAGGATTAAGGCCTGAAATATCCCAGTGGATTCGAGATAATAAAATCAGTTGGCAAGGCAAGCTCATAGATGATGTCCTCAAGTACGATAAGTACTGTGAGGATGAGATAGAAAATAAGAAGAAAGCCCTAAAGGAGAAGGTGATGTGGGCACAAGTGAAATTGGCTGAACAGCAAGAAAAACAGTTAAGTAAAATGAATAATGCTAATAATGCCCAAAATCCCAATGCTGGGGGAGGAGGGAAACCCCGGGTAAAAATGAGTTGGGAGGAGGCTATGAAGAAGTTCCCCTGCCACGGGTGTGGTCAGATAGGGCATTGGAGAGACGAGTGTCCACATCTGCAGGCTGGTAATGCCCCTGTAAATGGTTTAAATCCACAGGTGCAGAAAGAGGGGATATGAAAGAACCAGCAACAGGTAAAGCTACCTCCAGTGCCTCGCGCTCCTAGACCGAATTATAAGAATCAGGGTCAGCAGAATGAAAGGGCCGAGATATGGGAGGGAGAGAGTGAAAGAAATGCAGCGATTCCACAGTTTTTGTTAAATGACTCCTTTTTCTGTGAAGATCAAGATTGACGGGGCCTGAGAGGGGAGGACAAGGAGTGCGTGCTTGGCGCCTCCTTACCGGTAGACCAGACTGGACCATATATTGAAGGAAAGGTTGAGGGAAAAGACGTCACCTTTCTGTTGGACACTGGTGCTACCCGTTCTACTGTGAGAACAGTGGATGTTCCTAACCTACCCCTCTCGGGAGAAGCCATCCAAGTAGTGGGTGTTTCAAATCAGATAATCAGTACTCCGGTAACTGAACCAATGGAGATTTCCATAGGGAACTTCAAGGAAATGCACAGATTCGTGGTCTGTGACTCCAGTCCCGTGAACCTGTTAGGACGAGATTTGCTGTGCAAAATGAATTGCACCATATTTTGCACACCAAATGGCGTCGAAATTCAGACCCCTGAGGAAGATGGCCTGTACAAATTGATGTTGCTAAGGCCAGATACAGAAGTTAGACCCCTGTCCATTGAAGACCTTCCTGAAGAATTACAGTCAAAAGTGGTACCTGAAGTTTGGGATTTCACTGGAAGAGATATCGGCTTAGTGGCGAATGTAGACCCAGTTAAAATAGCAATAAAAACAAATGCTGTTTATCCAAAACCCCGGCAGTACAAGATGAGTGCAGAAGTGAAGGCTGGAGTCGCAACTGAAGTAAAACGGTTGCTCGAAGCAAACATAATACAGGAAGTACTGAGCAGTCCCTGTAATTCACCCATAATTGGAATTAAAAAGCCTAGCGGAAAGTACCGGGTAGTGCAGGATCTGCGCAAGGTAAACCAAATTGTTGTACCTTGCCGTCCCATTGTGCCCAACCCCGCAGTGATACTATACCAAATTCCTTGGGATGCGGAATGGTTCACTGTCATTGACCTGTGCCATGCATTCTTTTCCATCCCATTGCATCCAGAAAGCAAGTTCCTTTTTAGTTTTGAATTTGACAGCCATATCTATGTCTGGAATCGTGTCCCCCAGGGGTACACCGAAAGTCCATCGATTTTCAACCAGATCCTAAAAAGATGCCTTGAATCGTTAGTACTGCCAAGAGAGTCTGTTCTGGTACAATACATAGATGACCTTCTGGTGGCGTCTAAAAGTCAAACTGACTGTGTCACTGATACTATTGCCTTGTTAAATCACCTAGGAAAGGGAGGACATAAGGTCTCGCCTGACAAATTGCAGTTCTGCAGAAACTCAGTAAAATATCTGGGGCACCAGATAGAGAAAGGAATTCGAAAAGTCACTACAGAAAGGATCAAGATAATTCAAAATATGGGCCTACCCGTGACCCAGAAAGAAGTGAGAATGTTCCTAGGAGTTGTAGGATACTGCAGACAATGGATTGTAGGATTCGCAGCTCTAGCAAAACCTTTGATAAACATGACCAAGAAGGGAGTGGAAGATCCAATGAAGTGGAATGATGAAAGCATGTCCGCTTGGGTAAAATTGCGAAATTGTCTGTGCTCAGCTCCTGCATTAGGAATGCCTGACTATTCCAAGAACTTCGAATTGTTCTGTGACACAAGAGACAATTGTGCGCTCTCAGTCCTAACCCAGGAACATGGGCTGATCAGGCGTCCCGTGGCCTATTTTTCGGCCACTTTAGATCCAGTGGCTGCTGGATTACCAGGATGTCTGAAAGCAGTAGCTGCTACTTGTGTAAGTCTAGAACAGAGTGAGAACATTGTCATGGGACATCCTGTCACTGTATATGTTCCTCATTCTGTTGTGATCTTACTGACCCGAACAAAAACCCAGTATCTCACCCCTAGTCGGCTGACTAAATATGAGAGAATCCTAGTTGGTGCCGAGAATGTAATTATTTCCCGGTGCAATGTCCTGAACCCTGCAACCCTGTTGCCTATTCCTCTGGATGTAGAAGCTGAGGATGAAATGGAGCATAACTGCTTAGATTTAACAGAGTTTAGCACCAAGCCACGTCCTGATATCAGAGAAATAGCCTTACTTGATGAGGATATTATGATGTTTGTGGATGGCTCATGTTTAAGACATGAGGATGGAGGTCTGAGTGCTGCCTATGCCGTAGTCACATTGACCACAACCCTGGAAGCATCTTACCTATGCGAAGTGAAATCTGCCCAAGTAGCAGAACTAATCGCATTGACAAGAGCTTGTAAACGGGGGAAAAACAAAAGAGTAACTGTTTATACCGACAGCCAGTACTGTTATGGGGTTGTTCATGACTTCGGCCAACTATGGTTACAAAGAGAATTCATGACTTCCTCAGGTACCCCTATCAGAAATGGAAGGTGGTACAGAACTTACTGGAAGCAATTCAATTGCCCAAAGAATTGGCTGTGGTCAAGTGTGCGGCTCACAGATCTGGAAATGATGATGTGACAGCCGGAAACCGATACGCTGACCAAATTGCCCAGTTTTGTGCCCGACACAAAATGTCCCTCCAAATTGGATTATGGGGTGGTGGAAGCAGCTGCCAACTGATGTTGTTTGAAAGTGTGTCTACATGGGAGGAATTGAGAAACTTACAACAGGCAACAGACAGGGAAGAAAAGGGCAGATGGAGGGCGAACGAATGCAGAATAAGGAATGATGGTGTG
This sequence comes from Lissotriton vulgaris, assembly GCF_964263255.1. NCBI lineage: Eukaryota > Metazoa > Chordata > Amphibia > Caudata > Salamandridae > Lissotriton > Lissotriton vulgaris. The sequence goes on along the minus strand of NC_141693.1, from coordinate 932,495,594 downwards.
GTGGTGAGCCAAACTGGTATGCCTGTACTGCCAGACAGCCTGGTAGACCCCATGGTCAGAATGATACATGCAATGTGTCGTGTGTTTGACAAAGTGTTCTATAATTCAAAATTCAGGAACCAAGCGGAAAGGCTTTGCCAGAGGTGCCTAGTGTGCCAGCAATTCAACGCAGGAAAGAGGACTGTAGTAGAACAAAGTACAATTGGAAAGGCAGAAGGTCCCTTTGTCAGGATGCAGGCGGACTTTATGCCATTGCCCAAGTGCAAGGGATATAGATATGTCCTGGTCATAGTTTGCCTGTTTTCCAGTTGGGTGGAGGCTTACCCAGCAAAGAAAAATGATGCCATAACCGTGGCCGAACTATTACTGAGGGAACTGATACCTAGGTATGGAATTCCAGAGACTATTGAAACAGACCAAGGTGGGCATTTCTCAAACGAAATCCTAAAAGAACTCTGTACAGCATTTAAAATGGAGCAAAGGCTGCACTGTGCCTATCATCCAGAGGCTTCTGGAATAGTTGAACAGATAAATGGTACGATCAAGTCCAGACTGGCGAAGATGTGTGATTCCACCAAAATGAACTGGATAGAAGCTTTGCCCCTAGTGCTGATGAGTTTGAGAAGCATTCCAAACCGAAAAACAGGCCTAAGCCCCCATGAAGTGCTAATGGAGAGAGTGATGCGACAGGCATGGGTACCTGGACACAAACTGCTAAGTATTTCTGATGATTTGGTACTAGAATACTGCAAGCAGCTGGGTGACCAAGTGCGTTCTATCTCTCACCAGATTGGAGAGACTGCTGACGATTGGCCCAAGACTCCAGCACATAAACTGCAACCAGGTGATTGGGTGGTGTTAAAGAAACACACCCGGACGAGTTGCCTTGGACCAAAGTGGGGAAAGCCAAGACAAGGGATCCTTGTCACCACAACTGCTGTAAAGTGTGCTGGTGTACCGAAGTGGATCCATGCAAGCCACACGAAGCGGGTAACCGGAGAAAACGCGACTGAAGCTGAAGGTAGTCCAGCTGAGGAGACTCCCGAGGAGAGTCCGGATCTCGCTGACATCGAACTGCCGAGCACAAGTCAAAACATTGATTGGTTCCCTGCTGATGAACAGGTTCTTGATCCAATACGAACCAGAAAGTATTCCTACCTAGATAGTGAGTGGGATAGTGAGGGTGAGACAGAACTAGAGGACAAAGGTCAGGTCAACGAGACTCACATCATACCTGATCAGGAAGTAGGCCAAGTAGGGACAGACCAAGTCATCGACACTCCTCCTGAAACTCCGGAGTCTGGAAAGGGACAGATAGTGGTCAAAGTTGAAGTTCATGCGGAAGAAAATCAAGGGAACGAAGTGCATGAACAGGAGCAGATAGATATAGACGAACGTGTTCAGGAAAAGGAATCCAGATCGCCTGAAAGTAAAGAACAAATACAAAGCCAACCTGAACAAGGCCAGCTTAGAAACCAGGCAGAAGAAATAGATGAAAGACCTGGAACTAGTCAGACAGGAAGGGAAATAGACACTGCCAGACCAAAGGTGCCACAACAAAGCGAAATAAAAAGAGTGCACAAGGAAGGCCAAGTTTCCTCGACCACTGAAAGCCACCAAAGTAAGGGTGAACCCCGATACATCAAAAGACTGAGACTCCGAATAAAGACAGTTGAAGAAAAACTAAAAGACCGAAAAAGGGCTGAAAGTGAAAGGAAAGAAGCCCGAGGCAAGTCTCTCAGAAAAGGCGACAGAGTAAAGAAACAGAACAGATTGTATCGGAGCCCTGAATGGACTTACTTGGTGTTGGAAGAAATTGACGAGCCCAACCACAGTGGCAAAAGTGACGAGGAGTCCATTGCTGATCGGAGCTCTGACGAAGACCCTCCCTGAAACACACCTAAGTGAGCCTCTGGTGTAAAGAAACAAAGAGGGGTTGAAAAGCCACCTGTAAGCTATAATGTCTGATTCAAGTGTCAATGGAAGATCCAAATTTAGGTGTTGCAAAACTTGCTGTAAAATATGCTTATGTAGTGTAGCCATGTTGACAGTGATATGGATAGGACTAACAGTCTTTATACCTTTTATGATAAGTAAAGATCCTAACTTGTCACCTACTGAACCCGAGACGCTAGACACAAACGTTGTACAGACTGAAGAAACACCACGAAGTTTAGAAAAACGTGACAATACAGTTAGTATGAGACACACACGACCTAAATTAGAAGCATCAGATGAGGGCGGACTTCATTTTCACAAGATGAGAAACAGGACACATTTAAATGTTTTCGCTAACCTTTTAGTGCATTATGTAGAGGCTATGGAAATAGAAGATTGTTATGTCTGCATGAAACTTCCCACTTCTGTAGCTGAAGGTGTGACCTATCACCATTTACCCCTAACCTATGGAATTTCCTGTAGTATATTAGCAAGCTTGTTTTATAGAAGCACTTTACAGTACTACTACTCAAACACTGACGTAATCTTTTCAGAACTCCCTATTCAAGGAAACCTGAACCTTGTACATATTAGAAGTGAGGTGACCCGCTACATGGGAGAATATTTCCTGACTATAGGTGAAATAGACTTAAATGAAGCAAGACAAGCTAATCTGACCTGTTCCTTACAAGAGCAGGAAAAGATGTTTATAAAAATGGCAGATAGAAGGAGAGAAAAGTTTCAGAAAAAGGCAAATGACGAAAAGGATAGAATCCCTAGGTGGGCAGAACATATGGACAACACCTCACAAGGCGAAGCTACTCCTGCATTGTTGCTGGATTTTCAACGGAAAGGGAAACTTTGTCTCCATAGAGAAAGGACAGATTACTATAACAATGTATTCATCGGTTCCAGCGAGTGTGAACATAATTATAAGGTAATTGGAGGTTGGGGTTTCAAAAATGGGTCAGAACCTGTGTTTCCCGGAATTTATTATATATGTGGGAACAAGGCTTATTTCAAATTGCCGGATCACTGGTATGGGAGCTGCTACTGTGGCATTGTTTTCCCGAAAGTATACCATGTGAATAACGCTGCTGGAAGCAATGAAGAAACTAATGGCTTAGCGCGTAGAAAAAGAGAAAGTGTAGGAGAAATTATAGGTGATATTTTTAGTGCACTGATACCTGGAATGGGGGTAGTTCTGAATACTCACAGAATCTGCAACTTGTCTACAGTAGTGGATCGGTTATCAACTGACACTGCTGCCGGATTTCTGCTGGTCAATACTGAAATGGTTGCGATCAGATCAATGGTTTTGCAAAATCGCCTTGCTCTTGACACCTTATTGGCAAAAGAGGGCGGAGTCTGTAGAATGCTGAAGGCGCAACATTGTTGCACCTACATACCTGACAAAAGTATCGAACTTAAGAAATATGTAAGGAACATAACTAATTTGGAAAAAGAACTCAAACCATTAGAGGATGACAGTGCCTGGACGAGACTGACTGGAGGTCTCTCCTCTATAGGTAGTTGGTTTTGTAACTTAGGTAAAAGTCTTCTGTGGAAAATACTGATGCCAATAGCTGGAATAGGTGTGGTTGTACTAATCATCTTTATCTGTTGTAAATGTCAAAAATGCAAAAAGTACACTGTGAATAAGAGAGGAGTGAAGCGAAATATTGATGAGTTAGAATTAGAAGAATTGAGGAATCAAATCTATAAAAAGGCTAAGAATCACCACTCTCATAGAGAAGCCGAAAGAAAATTAAACAATAAGTCTGTTGAAATTGAGATGGAAGATATGGAAGAATGAAGTTGGCATCTGTTTCCTTTTTAGTGATGATAGTAAATATCATCAAAGAAGGGATTGATGGAGCAAGGATTCGCACGTAAAGCGACTTGCTCTTAATCAAGAACCTCGCCTAACTTGTAATAATATTAATCCAACCTGTCCGTCATTTATTTAGCATTTTCCCCAACACGCGGGTGTCCCTAGGAGGCTTGCCTGTGTATCTTTTCATCCTAATCATGCTTGCACTACGGAAATGGCTGCTTCGCAGAAAATCCAATCTGCGCATGCGTCGGTCATACCCATGTGATGTGACGCACTCGCATTGTGGAGGGATACTGTTGCACATGCGCATTGTTGCAAACATGGCCGCTTGCCTCTAACCATGCTCTCTGCTTGCCACCGCTGCTTCTGCCTATCTGTCTTTTTGCACTAAACCTTAATGCTATAGATATTATAAAGTAAGGGGTGCAGTGAAGCTTTTAACGGTATACAGTGTAATCATTTTTTCGTATGATTCTAATTTGTTTTCGCTTACTTTTCATGTACCGCGTATCTATGGGCCTGGGGACGGGGAGCCACTCCATATTGAAGCTCTTCTAAACCCTGTCACATGACATGGGAGAAACCCCACTGCGCAGAAGCTGAAACAAGCCAGCTGGCTCCCGAAGCTCGATGCGCCTGGGAACCCACCTAGAAGATGCTGCAGTCCACCTTGACTATGAAACATTGTTTCTATATACTGTACACTCTCATTGTTTTCTATATTCCTATGCCTGGGAACGTGAACCCAAGGGGCGGGTATGAAAAATTATATATTCATGATGGGAACACTGAATTATAGGTGGTGACAATGACAAAGTCACCTCTCCTGACCAATCATAACGTGGGAATTTTGTCACTTGCAACATTTGTGGGTGGTCTGGGGGTCCCAAAACAGTATAACTAGCTTAGTATAGCTTAGAGAAATTGTCCGACTTGTCCGAGTAGCAGACCTGTCACTGACCCTACGAACTCTATAGGTGATTGATACAGAGTGCTGCGGAGCACTCTGCCCGTATTTTCCACAAAACTAGAAGGGGTGGAAATAGTCTTAAGTGCTGGTGGAGCACTTTGCTGGGAAATTCGAAAACCCAATCGGGGTTACTGGCGGATTACTTGCAGAGAGGGGGTAACGCAGGCGTTGCATCCGAAGCTGTGGGTGTTGGTCGTACCTTGGAGGGCCCAGTCCTGATCCAAACCTGAGGGGTATCCTGTCCTGACTGTCCACGAGCTGTACCTGCTCGCTTTCTGGTATTCAAATCCTTGAGGGTCCTTGTCCCCGTCTTGTTCCAACTGACCCGTGGCCAGGGTTAGTCATCATTCTCGTTCTAGGTAAATATCCTCTGTGGGTGTCTGTCCGACTATACTCTTTCTTCCCTTCTTAATAAAGCTCTCTTGCCTGTGATATTGCTCTATCACCTCTGAAAGCAATTTATATGCAATTGTTTATTAGTGATGTTCCACTTCTCTCCCTACCTATAGGATATTATTAAACTGTCATATTACTTTAGTGTGTTCCATTTTTCCCTTCCCTTTAGCATGATTGCCGTGAACTTAGTAAAGATAGCATAAGATCCAGGGATTAGGTTTAAGAATATTAGTGCACATTTTAGGTCCTCCTCAAAGTCCCTTTTCCTTAGTTTAAACTTGTGCTGAATAGCGTGTTTTCCAAATGACTCATACCCTGTAGTGTTCCCAACTACTCTAATGGTACTTGCCCTGATCCATAGTTACATTGTGGCTTTAATATTAATAATTGATGTATTAATTTGTATTTGCCTCATTATTCTGGCATATTCTTTCTGACATCTTCTTTATATAAAACTTTAAAAACCCATCAGGTGTCTGTGGTCATTTTACAAAGTAAATGTCATTAAAGTATTAAATGTGAAAGGTGTTCTACTCTTTTAGGAATCTTGTTACCTGCCCACTGCTAGCTCCTGATCCATCAGGAGTAATGTGCCTGGGGTAAGTCAGGTACATGTATAGTAAGTGGTGTAAGTGACACCCCCCGAATTACTCATAGTAGCGTGGTAAAGGTTTCACCTGGTTCATGAAAAACTCTGTCATTACATGCACACCAGGGCCCAGTGCGTGGAAATTGGTAATCTAATGACCCAGGTAACCTACGCGCTCTATCAACAGGATTTCTACTGCATATTAATAATGTTATTCATAAGTATTCCCAAAAATAGGGATTCTCCTTGAGATATAATAAAAGACAATGACACAGATTTACTAGATTATCGCCCAAAGCAGCAGCCGTAAAAGCTGTGCTGCATTGCGTGAGAAGGAGCGAGCAGGAGAGTGCCATTATTCTGTAAATATGGCACTCTCCTACCCTCTCCCTTGTGCCTCTGCAGAAATGTGCTGCCCTGCCCCATGGACACACCTTTGCACCTTTGCACCATAGGTCAAGGGTATCTCTGTGCGTCTAGCATAGGTTTTGTTCTGGAAGGATAGCCTTCCAGCACAAAATGCTATGCTTAGACTAACTTTAAACGTTTTCTCACTTTGTATGTGTGCTGTTCATAGAATCACACATGCAAAGTCGGAAAAGAAAGGAGAAATGAAACATTTCTCCATGAGAGCACCTGGTTGAAGTGGGTGCTATTTTCTGAAACAAAACCCTGTCTACTTTTTTAAGTAAATATGTTTTTGCATCAGAAACCTGGGGTGGTTGCATGGGAACGCCCATGCAGCATCCAAGGAACAAACCCTTTGCGCTATCTGTTGCAAAGCAGCTCTGTGCTCTGCTTTGCATTACTTTAGAGTGATTTTCCTTCGCTAAACAGGTTTAGCGCTGGAGATTAAATAGGTAAAAGAAGTTTTGCGTCGATTTGCGTTACTTATGTGATGCACACGTGGCGTAAAAACCTTAGTAAACACACCCCAATGTCTTTCTGTAAATCATACTATGTATTATGAATCCAAATAGCAGAACTTTACCATACTAACCTGTGACATCGTCACCATCATGAATGTGGTGTAATAGCTAGTACTGGTAGCACAATTACCTTGTGATTGACTGCACCTGATGTTTTGCAGGAATCCAAGTATAACTGCACAAGAAAAAAATCTAAATTGATGATCTTCAGTAGTGTCCTGCTACATTGTGGAACATTGTTAATTTCAACAATGCATGTGTTGAAAATGGCCCTCTGTGCAGGGTCACCCCCACACCTTTTGCTTTCCTCCTTCAACTATTTGTTGGATGTTTGCCTCTGTTGGCCTTAGGACTCTGTGCTCTTTTTCATTGCTAACCAGTGTTAAAGTGCTTGTGCTCTCTTCTCTGAGCATGTTTTTTTGACATAAACCTGATTGGCACATTTAATTTACTTATAAGTCCTGTGTAGGTTAGTATACCTTATACCCTGGCCCTGTAAATGAAATGCTACCAGGGGGCCTGCAGCACATTTTGTACCCCCCACTTAAGTAGCACTCTAAAACATGTCCCAGGCCTGCCATTACAGCCTAAATGCAGAGTCACACTGCCATGTCGACTTGACAATTAAAACCCCTTTGCCAAGCCTTAAACTGCCCATTTATCCCATATGTCACCCCTAACATACGCCCTAGGTAGCCCATGGTGCAGGGTGCTGTGTAATTAAAAGGTAGGGAATGTCCTTTTCAATTTTACATGACCTGGTAGTGAAAAACCCCCAAATTCATTTCTCACTACTGTGAGTCCTACCCCTCCCATAGGATACCATTGGGGATTCCTTATTACATCTAATAAGCTGAAATTCCTTATTGAGAGGAGTTAGTTACATCATGTTTGGTACCTATGGAACTGTAATGATAACCTCTATTTAATCGCTTGGTCTGATTTTTCATTACAATTTTGAAAATACAACTTTTAGAAATTTGCCATTTTTTTGCTCTTAATCCTATGTGCCTGCAACCTGTCTCTGATTGCATGGCTGAGTTGGCTGACAGCTGGACTTTGTGTATTTTCCCTGGATAGCCACAAACAATGGGAGCTTAAGTATGATTTGCAGGACCATCCTCACAGGATGGGAGAGAGTAGCTGGGCACAGCCTCATGTACACCTGAATAGGCTGTGTCCTTTCCACACACAAAGGATGTATAACCTGTTCCCATAGGGATTCCCATAGTCCGTTTTTTATTTTCACTACCCTGCTCGCCTTCACACTCATAACGCTCACGGAGCACTTGCTCGCGAACTTCACGGAGTCTTTCTGAACTCCGGTCGCCTGTTGAAACCCTCCTTGTGGGATTCCACACTAAACTACCAGCATATCACGTAAGTGCTTGTCTCCTTAATTTAAATCACCACCGCGCGCCTCGTTGCGAGTCAGCGGTCACGCTCACTGTTCGTTTGATTGTTTTCTTCAGGCTCCGTCGACCGAGGAAACCTGAAAAGTCTCGTAAGTCTCGCTTGTACGAGATATTGATACCTCTTGCATGTCACTCGAATTTTAATACTCTGGTAGCCTCACGTCTCGCGTGCACCAGACATTGATACCTATTGCATGTCACCCGATTGTTAGTAACTCCGGTAGCCTCACCTTTCGCAACGTTTTTGCATTAATGGCAACCCTTGCCCCATCGCCGTTCTTAGCTTAAACACCCTTCCCCACCCTACCCGAACACCCCACTTGTCACTCACTGCCTTTTGAACTTTTCGATACACCCTCCCACCACCCTCCTGTATTTTTTCTTTTCCTCTACCGCATGACCCATATTGGTTATCCTCTTATGCACTCACCAGCACTGTATTATGTTATGAATATGATTTTCAGACATTGATGAGTCCGTTATGTATTTTTTGTAGTGCTCCTTGACAAAGGGCCCTCCGGCTCGAAATGCATCGGAGCTCGCATGCTTAAGAATCTTGGGTTCACCATGAAACTAAAAACTGAGAAAAGTCTGGATAATGAATAACTGAGAATGTATCAGTTTAACAAAAACGATAAAAATCAAGAGTGAACTTTAACCTTGAACTTTGTTGTTTACATTTATTGGAGTCAACGAACCATTATTGAGTGCCCAATTGCAGGGATGCATTTACACTAGAGGTAATGCACTCAACCTTTGCATAGTTTTCCGGCGTACCAGGACAGTTACGCCACCTGCTGGAGCACCTAAAAACTCATCAAAATAGTTATCCTGAACCAAGCACCTTTAGTAAAATATTCACACCATAAATTCAGCGCAGTGCGCCGTGCCCACACATTTTCTAGATTTCACGCCCACTGTCCAACGGGCAGGCAGCACGCCACTTTCCACACAATTGCAAAATGCAATACGACGAAATATCTAAGTCCACTGAAGCACAAGCCAGCTTATTGGCATTTGGATCTGAAGAAACAGAACGTATCTACGCACTCATCAATGAAGATTTATCACAAGCCACTACAAGTAGGACCAAGGAGCAATGTGCTAAACAACTATTATACCTTTCCAAACGAAGGATTAACAAAAAACTTCATGCAAATACATTAATCAAGTACCACAAGGCGCTACGCATACCTAGAGGCCTCCGGATAGCCTTAAAGCCCTCTTTATGTAAGAACTCAAAAGCTTTCCAAGAAAGATGGAACGCCATCTTAAACAAGTGCAGCCTGGATCTTATTTTGCTCATCGTGGAGGAACTATCCGAAATACTTTCTGAACTCACCAAAGAAATCACAGACATCGAAACAGAATTAAAAGAGGCAATCAACCCCGAAGAATTGAGCGTGATCCTGGAAGATATCAACAATCAGCTGGATAAACATACCAAAGAAATAAATGAACGAAAAATCCGGAAATCCCACCGGGATACACTGGATTACAAATTAGGGGAAGTTTACACGTGGGCGGACGTCTACGCCCAACGCAGACGCAATAAGCCTTATAGCCAGAATACAGACACTTCCTCATCAGGAAGTGACACCTCCAACCGTCCACCTAAAAAAAACAACAGCGGAAGCAACAACCGCCTCAGAAACAAGAAGCCAGAAACCATCGCAAACCCCAACTTCAACTGAGTCCAACTCCACCACTCCTGAGCCTTTTTTAGAATCAGGCCCAGGCACAACCGAAGACCCAGGCGGGGCAAAAGGGCTGGAAATAGAAGCAACAGACCCCCAACAACTTACAAAGACCAAACCGAAAGCGAGGAAGAATCGCTAGTCATTAACATTTCGGATACCCAATTCAAAGATCACGAAATTAATGTGTTACAGAAAGGTATGTCATTCATACCCACCAACAACACCAACCTTCTTGAATTGGAAGTCAGTACCTTTAAGTTCACTCGCAAACTACGTTTGCGACACTTTTTTGACAAAGTTCTGGAACCTCCAACTGAAACCAAACCAGACTTGCTATTAGGCTTAAGACCGTCTAGCACCTACATGCCTCCACTAAGCCACAAGAGCATTGACACATTTGAGACGTTAGTAAAGCAAGACATCTCAAAGATCAACTTTCGTAAAAAACACCAACAAAATCTCACTACCAAAGATAAGGGCACCTTAAGGAAGATAGCTAAGAACACTTCAATCAAATGTCTAAAAGCAGACAAAGGAGGAGCTTTAGTCATCTTGAATTCCGGTCTATACCATCAAAGAATCAATGAGCATATCAGAGATCAAGATACCTACATGGTACTAAACGGGAACCCTACTGAACAATTCAAAGCAGACTTGATGTTATTGATCAATAAAGCGTTTGATGACGATATCATAGATGAGAGAACAAAGAGATTCCTAACAATCGAACATCCAAAAAGCCCTACAATCACCATGTTACCTAAGATCCACAAAAACCTCAGGAACCCACCATTCCGACCAATCGTGTCCACAAGAGGGTCAATACATGAACCGATCGCGAAATTCATTGATCGTTACCTCCAACCGTCCGTGACCAATCTACAAAGTCACATCAAAGACATCACAGACTTCCTGACCAAATTGTCTTCTATACCTATTAGGGAGAACGAACAAATGATCTTGTGCACAGCAGACGTCAAAAGTCTGTACACCTCAATCCCCCACAATGGTGGCATTGAGGCAGTAGAAAAAGCCTTACTACAGAGTGACATTACGGGTCAACTTCAAACCTTCATCTTAGAATTAATGATATTCACTCTCTACCACAGTTATTTCTCATACGACAAAAACTGGTATCTACAAATGTCTGGGATGGCCATGGGAAACTGCGCAGCACCGACCTACGCCAATATCTACATGGGTGATTTCGAACTTAATCATATCTACTCTGACAGCAACTGGACCAACAACTTGAAATTTTACGCATGCTACATAGACGATCTGTTTTTTGTGTGGAAAGACTTTCAAGAAAACCTGGATAATGCCCTTAAAGACCTCAATTCTAAAGATCATCGCATTGAGCTCACATGGAACATCAGTAATGAAGAAATCACTTTTCTTGATGTACTCATAAGATCCACAGACCAAGGCTTACAAACAGACCTATATCGTAAAAGCACGGACCGCAACAACACCCTGCATCACTCTAGCTTTCATCAAAATTCTCTGAAAAAACACCTTCCCTTCAGCCAGATGCTTAGAATCAAACGCATTGTATCTGACCCAGAAACAAGTATCCAACAAATGGAACACATGGCAAAAAGGTTCATTAAACGAGGATACCCTAAAGGAATCATAGATGAAGCCATATCACGTGCATCTACTATTTCCCGTGTGGAAGCCCTTAAGGGCACCCCGAAAAAGGAAAACAAAAGACTAGTACTTGTCAGCAAATACTCTACAGCCAGTCAAACATTCAGAAGCATTATTATGAAACACTGGCGCATCCTATCCTCCGAACCTGATTTTGGTGATTTGTTCAAAGAAGCACCCATCTTCGCTTACACCAGAGCGGAGAATATCAAAGAAACTTTATCCAAAAAATCTCCTGAACATTGCACCTACACAGGCACCCGTCCATGCCACAATTGCAACAACTGCAATAATATCATAAAAGGTACCTCAATCAACCATCCCATGAGGGGATTTGAAATTAAACTGAAAGTCAACGCTACATGCGACTCATGCAACTTAATATATCGGTTGAAATGCCCATGCGGCATGATCTATGTGGGAAAAACAACCAGGAAGATCAAGACTCGTATTAATGAACACAAATCTAACATCAGAACCAAAAACACAAAATCCAGCATCGCTGCTCATTTCATTGAAGCGAACCACAACGTAGCACAACTTAAGTTTCTGGTTCTTGAGATGGTGCTGAACACAGAAGGAAGAGACACCAACAAGACGCTTCTCCAAAGAGAAACATCCTGGATTTACAGACTTCAGGCCATGAAGCCTCATGGCCTCAATGATCGGTTGGAATTGAGTTGTTACCTGTAGTACCCTTTGTGTACATATTATGCACTTTGCTACCATCATTGGCCCACACTGCTTGTTCACCCACTGTTTCACTAAATCCACCACTCTTTTCCCTGACGTTTCACTCCTCTTAACAATGGCCACCCCAGGCACGAGCATTCCCATAGTCCGTTTTTTATTTTCACTACCCTGCTCGCCTTCACACTCATAACGCTCATGGAGCACTTGCTCGCGAACTTCACGGAGTCTTTCTGAACTCCGGTTGCCTGTTGAAACCCTCCTTGCGGGATTCCGCACTAAACTACCAGCATATCACGTAAGTGCTTGTCTCCTTAATATAAATCACCACCGCGCGCCTCGTTGCGAGTCAGCGGTCACGCTCACTGTTCGTTTGATTGTTTTCTTCAGGCTCCACCGACCGAGGAAACCTGAAAAGTCTCGTAAGTCTCGCTTGTACAGGATATTGATACCTCTTGCATGTCACTCGAATTTTAATAACTCTGGTAGCCTCACGTCTCGCGTGCACGAGACATTGATACCTATTGCATGTCACCCGATTGTTAGTAACTCCAGTAGCCTCACCTTTCGCAACGTTTTTGCATTAATGGCAACCCTTGCCCCATCGCCGTTCTTAGCTTAAACACCCTTCCCCACCCTACCCGAACACCCCACTTGTCACTCACTGCCTTTTGAACTTTTCAATACACCCTCCCACCACCCTCCTGTATTTTTTCTTTTCCTCTACCGCATGACCCATATTGGTTATCCTCTTATGCACTCACCAGCACTGTATTATGTTATGAATATGATTTTCAGACATTGATGAGTCCGTTATGTATTTTTTGTAGTGCCCCTTGACAAAGGGCCCTCCGGCTCGAAATGCATCGGAGCTCGCATGCTTAAGAATCTTGGGTTCACCATGAAACTAAAAACTGAGAAAAGTCTGGATAATGAATAACTGAGAATGTATCAGATTAACAAAAACGATAAAAATCAAGAGTGAACTTTAACCTTGAACTTTGTTGTTTACATTTATTGGAGTCAACGAACCATTATTGAGTGCCCAATTGCAGGGATGCATTTACACTAGAGGTAATGCACTCAACCTTTGCATGCATCTATACAAGGTCATAATGTACATGGCCAAGTACTTTATCTTTGGGGGGAGGGGGGAATGCGGGCATTGCTGACCTCTCCGTGCCATTGACAGCCCTTCTCCACTGAAATGATGGGCCAATCCTGCATGCATCAAAGTGGGAGCAGTGGTGTATACAAAATCATCTATGGTGTTGGGCAGAACCAATACCAGTTTCATAATGTTTGACTTAAAGGTTCAGAAGTGGAGACCTATTATGCTATTTTCGTATTGAATGAGGCCAATGATCTAGGCTGTTGCTATGGGGGTATCTGCACTTTTTGTGGTTTCGAAATATGTGGAATGTGCCCTTGGTGGTATTTTGCATTTAAAACCAAGTACTGCGAAATTGTTCCACCATGCACATTTCTGCAAATGTCATAATTCGCAGAACGTTTCTGGCAGCTCATGGTGTTTCACGGTGGTTTGAATGACAGCAAAATACCAAAGGGTTTATGAAATATAGAGTTTTGTTCCTTGTCTTTTACCAGCCCAAATCCGTGCAGGTAAAAACGGTGGAGCCGGGTTGGGGGGGGGGGGGGGGACGATTTCGACAGACGACTACGATGGAAAATCAATTATTTATTTAATTTTCATAGGTGGTCGTCTGTCGAATTCCCCTCCCATGCAACTCGAACCTACCGCTCTTACCTGCACAGGTCGCAGCTGTCTTTTACACCTTTTCTCCCCAGTTTTGAGGACCACAGGAGAGAAATTCCAAGAATTATGAATGCCTATCTACTGCATTGTGTGAACAAAAATATTGCTTAATCAGTTGCATTGACCATCCTCTCAAACTCTCCTTGAAGCTGCTACTGCTGTGAAAAATTCTGCACTTTGACTACACCTCCATAGTCATAAATCATATCACTGTGATGCAAAAAACTGGATTGGTTGAGCATAATTTACAGTTTTCTATGAATAAATATGAATCATTCAATAAAGAAAAATGAATGAATCCTATCCCTTGTGCTGGCACTAAGATAAAACGGGATAGCTTATTTCTAATCTGTGCTCAAATATATCATTTTTTTTATAGCATGGTAGGGGTAAATATTGACGACTCATGATGGCTGCTCAGGCGCACAATACATTCTAATTTCCTTTCCTAACATTGTAGCCTGCCTGAGTCTTTAATTTTACCTCATTCTTGAGTTAACCAAACACAACTAAGAATCGTCCCGTATTCCGAATATATGTTTTTTCGCAGATAGCTCTGTTTCTTGGACGACAGAAAGGCATATGAGATATTTCTCAGGAATTGTGGCTCATTTAGTCAAAGGGGGACCTTAAGGTTAAGGTTAAGAGAAATAGAAGATATCACACTAGAATAATTTCTTAATGATATGAATTCACATAAATATGAGCCATCACAGACTCCTCATTGACTTGATTTAAGTCACTGTATTTACAGAAAACAACATTAAATTAGTTAAATGATATTATATTCTTAAATTATGCAAACAAACTTTACCGATCTAGCTTTGGCGTTCATGATACATGATCTGAAGTCTCCACCAATACTTAGTGCGTTGTAAGTGTAGGTACTGCTGGACGAATTATCCGTGCATCGAGAGACCTATGAAGTAGATAGAACATAGAGTGATGATTTTAAGCTACTTCTCAAACTATGAATCTCATATAATATTATTTTCCCGAGCAAAGAAGAAGATGACAAATTAAATGATCGTCTTGCTTAACATTAGGTTTCCACAGTTACCGCATTGGTTGTGCCATCATCATCGCCATCATCATCAAGAGCACAAAATGTACTCCGTCAAAAATGTAGTGCCATGGTTCTCTTCTGGTACCCTATGGATGTTCTAAGAAAAAGCACTCAGTCTCCCTAATGGTGACATGTCTCCCCAAAGGGCTGCTCTTCACATTGGTTGAGCTGATTACCAATGTGGACTACCCCAAAGTCAAAAGTTGTTCTTCCATGTGCAGCAATGAAGGTGCTCTGTGCACTGCAGATAAGGCTCCATGCAATGAAGACAAGCAGCAGCTTAATATACAATTGACCCCCTCACCTCTGGGTTGGTATTAAAAGACACCTATTATAGAAACGTAGTAGACTCTTTGCACTTCTGGGCATGGGTGCCACTGCATCTTGTGCCCTTATCATTGTACCTTCAATTCATCTCTGTTTGATATCTTCATGCCACTCTTATCTCCTCTCTGTACCTCTTCTTACCCCGTATCCACTTCCACTGAATCTAGCTCACTTGCCCTTATCTCATTCCTCCCATTTTTTTAGTTTCCCTCTGTCCTTTCTTCTTCTTACCCTCTTCACTTTTTTTTCTCTATTTCATCTTTGCTCCGGTATTTTCTCATCCTGTCTCCTCTTTTCACTCTACATTCTACCTCCTCTCTCTCAAAAATCCTTATCTTGACTATGCTTCTTTCACACTCATTTCGTTCTTCCCTTTGTCTCCGATCTCCTTCTTCGCCACCTCCTTATGTACGTATCTGATTTGGCTGTTTAATCATCCTTTCCTTCCTTCTTTATTTTACCTCCCTTTTTCCTCCTCTTTCTATGGTTCACTTCCCTTTCGTTCCCTCTTCTTTTCTTGCTTATTTACGTCTTCCTTTTTCTATCTACCTTCCATAGCTTATCCTCCAAGGCTAACCCTTCACATTGCATAAACAAACTTTTAAAGTATTCCGCATGCTGGAATGGCAATTGCGTGATCTGGCGTGTCAACGCGCTCACAGGGAGAGATGAAGAAATGGAGCTGTGCCTTCCATTCTTCACAGTGAGCGCGTTTATCACGTACTTATTAATGTACACACTGCTTTCTGGCCGCCCCTTCTGAATACGATTGTTTAAATCTTGTGCATGTTCGGTGGTGTATAACTTTTTTGACAGCCATGGTGGCATGCATTCTACATCGGTACATGTTAGTAGACAGTCCTTGGTCCTGTCAATTTTCGTAGTGAGCACGTTTAAAACCTGATTATCTTGGTGTAGGGATCCTCACACCGTTTGTAATATAACAGCTCCTGAGAATGCAAGCACTATCTGTGGGGTGAAGTTCCTAATTAGCCTGGACTCCGTTGTCTAAACCACATACCCCGATATTTAGTGGTGTCAACCTGATACCATCCACCTTCCCTGGTACTAGAATGCTTAGATCTTTGCTTGTCTATTTCTATTTAGGAGGCTAGTGACCTACCTCGTTCTGGCTTGGGGAAATTAAAATCCACCAACCTTCGTGGAGTTCAAGCTCCGACCCCCACTCATTTGTGAAGATTAATCAAGATCCAAACTTACACCATGAAGTAAGTGCCTTGCAACATTCAGGCTTTTACTCATTCGCCCTTACCCTCTAGGATTTCTGTTGATACATGCGCCTGGTTGTTAGCCAAATGTGAACTCAATTTCTCTTCCCGTTCTGACTTAGGAGCCTAAGGGCCCACCGTCTCTAACTCACCAGCCTGATAATTCTTGCTGCTGTCAATCGGTAAACAGCCATTGTCATTACGCATCCTTGTTTAGAACAGTACCCTTCATCACCAGACTAATATGGATTATTTAATTATCTCTAGGTATCCCCTCCCTCCCATCCTTCGTCCTGCTGAAAATCCCAGGCTATGGAACAAATAACCTTTATCTCACATAGGGGCCGAAACATCAACGGGCCTTCACAACCTTTCGAGCACAGACGTTAAAAATTAACTATCTGGGTTTGCATAATGCTATGTTTGTTTTGTATTCATTTGCCTTTACAAGGCAGGATAGGTTTCAGAAGTCTTTGATGTGAATATTGCACATTGCCTGTCATTTTCTACAACCCCCACAAGCACACATTCCTTCCTGAGCACTCTATCCACCCTTTTTTAAGCACCGTTTTAACAAAATGTACAGACAATCATGATATCCTCTATAATCATGCGATGAATTGAGAATAAATTGCATATATTTGATTTGTCATGGTGATGCTTGAATGATTGGATTCCTTTTTCATGCAAAATTTACCTCCACTGTGACCATCTTTTGCTGTACTGCACTTTACCCGGGTCCAGTGGTATTTCGGGTTACCCCATTGTTACATAACTCTTTAAATAAACTGCAGCCAGTGGAGAGGAGACTGGGCCTCTCTCCTTTCTGGGATGCATGCCACTACACTGTCTGCAGCAAAAATGGCCTCACCTCTGACTAAAATCACATGTTAGGAACAGAGGGGCAGATGTATCATTCTTCCATGCAGCGCAACACAGCAAGCTACCTTGGTGCGCTGCGTGAAAGGGTCAGGAGTTGCCATATTTATTCACAAAAACAGTCCTGAGAGCATTTCCGTCTTTCTACGTGTCCTGCAGAAGGCAGCACATTTGGAAAGAGGAAAAAACAAGGATAAATCAAGATATTTCTTATTGCTATGCCTCGCCTGGGTTGGGGTAGCATTTTGACACATTCCCATATCTACCACTAATGTAAAATCTGAGAATGCACCAAAGCCCATGGGTAGAGGCATGGGAACACCCACGCTCCACCCATGGAGCACTTCCCTGGAGCAGAGTAACAAAGGCAACTATCTGACCTGGCAGGCGTAACTCTAGGTTTATCAAGCCATGCAGGGCCATGCAAGGTGGCCTTCCATGTCTTGATAAATATCACTTAGGGCATCTAAAATCTGGCCTTAAGTATGGAGTGGCACTCACCATCTCTTCTGGACCACTCGTTTAACCTCCTTCAGACCCTCACAAGGTAATGAGGCAGGCGGCCTTGGCCAGGCCAGGTGCCCTCACCCTTTCTGCCACTAGGAGGCCCGCATCCACACCTCACCACTTGGTGATGGCTTTAGTACAGGAATAATGATGTGGTTGTTTGGTTTTCTTGTAATTATACAGTGCTAAATACTCTGAACAAAGCTGTCATGTATTCTGATTTGCATTGTGATTCCGGGCACCCTTTTGGACTGTATGGTTGATAGGGATGTTGGATGTAGTGTGGCCGATAGGAGAGGAGTTGGATTAGCTGCATGAATTTCAAAGACATGACTCAAACATCACTGCAGATAAATATAAGGTACCTCAGAAAGAGTGAACATTGACCTACTATTTTGCTCAAAATGTGCAGTTAAGTGAATTGGACCATCTACATCATTAGTCACCCCTAAAATTCGGATGTTTGTACATTTTATGATTTGGCACTCTGTAAGAGCCATAATTTACTGAAAGCTGTTGGAGAAAGTTTATTTCTTCTTTACAATCCAGAACAGGTCTACATAAATTTGGCCTGGCACCCCTTGATAATATTGGCAGCAGAGAAATTGACATTATATGACCTTTGACCCTGAATCTTCTCAGCAAGTGATATCACATGACCTAAACCATGATGACATCGCAAAAATTGACATTTCTGAAGTACCATAATAACTACACGGTCATTATAACGACTAAACACAAATGCCTGTTGCAGGTGCTAAGTTTCTTAGCGTGCTGAAATGATGTTTGAAAGTGGTAATACAATGCTTTCCCTTAATTGTAGAAAGTGAGCAAGCAAGTTCTCTTCCAAAGAGGTTTGTGGAGTGGTTGGAGGGTTGTGGTCGTGTTGTTTACAAGAAAAGTTTGAAAACATGCAGTTAAACAGTGCATTTAAAAGCACAATTTTCACAGACATTTGCAAAACCTAAGTGCTCTGAAAGGGCACACATTTCACAGTCAAGTCCTTCCTGGTATGACTAATCAATTAAGCCTGATGCACCCAGGAGTCGCCACACTTTTCAAAATGTGCAATCGGTGCCCCTATGTGTCAAAAACTACCTCCATTGTGCTAGGGTCAGTATTTTGTCAAGGGTGCCGCACATGCCTACAATTATATGGATTATGGTAGTTCCAGAATTTTGCCTTTTATGCCATCTATGTACCATGGGTGGCATTTATGTCAATAATTACCTCTAGTCTGTCCGGCCTACCACATTATTAGAGTTGGCCCCCTCATGTGCCACAGTAATGTGCTAGCGCAAGTATGTTGCCATGGGTGGTCCATACCATGATTTTTCTTAAGTGTGCCAGCTCTAGCCTTTTCCCACTGCTTCCCGTCATGCCACGAATTTCCTTTAGTGTGCCAGTAGCAGGTTTCGTTTGTTTTTTTTTTACCATGGGTGCCTATTATGCCAAGGATTATTTCCAGTATGACAGCAAAAACATTTTTCCATGGGTGCTTTTATGCAAAGAATGCCCTCCTCTATGCCAGCACCAGCCATTTGCTATGGATGCTCCATATTCCTAGTATTATCTCTGGTATGCCAGTGTGAGTATTTTGTCACCGATGCCTGTCATGTTCAAAATGACTTTCAGTGTGCCAGCATCAAATGTTTCCATGGGTGCCTCTATGAGCCAAAAAGATGCATTAGGCACTTTTATGCACATGTGCTCAGTGCGTTGCAGTAGGCATCAAGCACATCATCAAAGGACAAAGAGTGGAGCATTCGTCGATGAACACTGCTGATGCAATATCCCTGTGCATTACAATGGAGAACCCGCTAGCGTGATGCATTCGTAATAGTCCAGCATTGTAAAGTAAAAAGGGTGGTATTAGATACAAACATCCATACTCCTCATTTTGAGGCAGCATTGTCTGTACTCAAATTCTAGGATTAATGCTTTCATGTGTTCAGCCACAAAACACAGAACCACCAATTGTAAATTCTCACTTATGGTATGCATGCACTTGACATGAGGATTCAACTCTTAAATCGGTCACATCTATGCTACACACGTTATTGGTACTGTGTGTAAAATAATCCGGTTAACGAAAATGCATTAATAAAGTTGAAACTTTTCTTAATTTTATAAGGTTGAGTGGTTTCTAACTGGTAAACAGCCAAGTTGTGGTACAACTTGAAAACACATGCTTTGTTAGCACTTCTTATGCACAAGCTCTTTGGTTTTTTACTGGTACTATTACTTTCATGCTCTCCTGCTTCAACAGAACCTAACCTCTGATTTAGCAGATTTATGAAAATTATTGAAATGCTGGTTGTTTGCTTTATAATTGTGCTTTATAGGCTGCTGAGCCTCCGTCCTGATTTGCTATTCTATGATATCAGTTTTTGGTCTAGCGCCAGGATATGCCCTTGGGGTGCCTATCATAGATAATAATAGAGGATACTATGCAATAAGTGCCTTACTTCTATATGAAATTCCATTAATGGAGACTTCTTTATTGAATGCTCAGCCATCCTTAAATTGTACTGAAAACGAACCATTTTTCCTATTTTTAAGAAATATTCTCTGTCTTGAGAACCCCTGCCCCAAATAAACTATTGGAGCAGCTCAGGCTTGCTTATTTCACTTGCAAACTCTATGGAGATTGGGTATAATATTTAGCCCCATTGCATTCAGCGATTGCCCTGTTCGAGGCAGCTCTTTTTTGTTGATCTGAAATCGCATTTGTAATTATTGACAGCTTTTTTAATATGCACTAGAACATTATTATTATTATTATTGCATTTATTGAGCGCACAGCTACCCGGAGGTTTCCCGGCGCTTGCCTTGGGAACCCGTCCTGGCTTTTCCCTGTGAGATAGCCCCTACAGGGCATCCCCAAGGTGAAATCAAGGCATCCCGCCGCAGGGGGGCCGTTGTGGAAATTAAGCAAGCTTAATGCCCAGAGTTGCAGAGTGAGAACCCATGATTAGAGCAGGCACCGAAGCGAGAATTATCGAGTCCGTGGACATTTGAGCTCAAGACCCTGCCGCGTCGGGAATTGAACCCTGGTCCCGGGTCTGACCTCTGCTTCAGGGTCTGCCTGCTCTACACTGTGAGCCACACTTCTCCACTAGAACATACTTACCATCATAGAATCAGTTAGAATAAAACAGTGATTTCGATATTATAGCCAGCTATTCGGGGTATTATTACACTAATAATATTATTTTTGTTCATTTCTTGAAGGAGCTTCTATGAACCATGACCTGTTCCTAATCCACTCCTGTCAAGAAGGAGACCGAGTAGGCGCCGCCCAGCACCCCAACCAGCCTGTCTAGCGGTGGCCGGGATATAGAGAGGAGTGCCAAGAGCAGTCAAGAGTCGGTGGAGACTCCCTTTGGATGGCAAGATGATCTGGGGAGGCAGTTTACGACCCACCGAGAAGAAAATGTCTGAGGCCTCTGGAGGCAGGCCTAGCAAATCGGAGCTCTCATGGGAGGTGAGAGCCTGATTCTCCCCTGCAACACGCCACCGGAGATGCCAGGAGAGGTGTAGCGCTGGCCCCGGCTTGACGGGAGAGGATAGAGATGGCAGGAGGAGTAAACGACCCAACAGCCAGCCTCAGATGGGACAAGGAAAACCCCCTATCCCCGGACCACAGTGGAGGAGGTGGCTGTGAAGGTCGAGCCGGAGGGTCACAAAGGGCCTGCCCCTGTCCTTGGCACGCGAGGAGGTGACTGGGAGGCAAGGAGCCTGAGGTGAGATGGCACCTCATCCCCGGGGGCCATCTGATGGCATGGACAGACCCAGGGGCCCGGACGACCCAAGCAGGGGCTGCAGAGAGTGGCCACGCCCATTAAACAGATGTTAACTCAGCAGCGAGGTGCACACCGGAGTGGTGGGCCTGGCCCACTGTGGGGGCCCTGAGAAGAGCAGAGCTGGTTGAGAGGAGCGGAGGCCCACACGAGAAAAGAGTCAGCCTCCGGAAAATAGACAGTGAGTGCGAGGGACCCCTTGGACTTATGTGACTGAGGCAAAGCTCACCTATGGACGTCCGGGCAGCAGGTAGGCCTGGGGACACTCGCCTGATTGGAGTAGGACTTGGGAGGAGGAGGGAAGCAGAGCACTGGAGTGTGCCGCGGCCCAGAGCGAAGAAGTGGGCACCAGGGCGATGTGACCTTGGCAAGGTCGGCGTACTGGGGAGGCCCGAGAACAAGAGGGTAAAGCAGTCTGAGAGAAGCAGAGGCCACCGCGAGGAAGAGACCCAGCCCCCTTGGGGCAAATAGTGGAGGTGAGGGACCCCTGGGTGCATTTGATTTTGGCAAACATCACCTACGAGCGGACGGACAGCAGGAAGGCCTGGGGTTACCCTCTGGATTGGAGAAGGACCTGGGAAGAGGAGGGAAGCAGCACATTGAAGCCTGCCATGGCCCAGATTAAAGAGGTAGACTCTGAGGTACTGCGGCCTCGGCTGGGCCCGAGCACAAGAGAAAGCAAAGGGTGGCGTCATTGCAGGAGTATCTCATAGGTAGAGTGAATCCTCACAGAGAACTGCAGGAACCGAGTGTGGCTGAGAGAAACAAGCTCCTAGCAGGAGAAGAGGCATAGCCCTGATGGCGTCGGCATGAGCAAAAAAAGAGGGCACACTCAAGGATATGTTCACGACACAGGCTGCACCACAGGATTCAGAGGTGCAGAAAATGGCGGGTAGGACAGCCTCGCCCTGTGGGGAGAATACGGAAGCTCTGGTCACTCGCTCCTACTTGGGGTCTTTGTTTTCTTCTTGTAGAAATGATCTGCAACACATCAAAAGAGACATCACTTGCACACTGCAGTCTGCCAGGAAGGAGGTGACAGACATTGGGGATCTGGTGGATGCCCTGGAAGGACATGAGAGCACTCAAGACAAGGAGATCGAACTGCTACAAGAAGATATAGTTCGACTTACAGACCAGCAACTGGACTTGCAGGCCCACGCGGGGGATCTTGAGAATCGCTTGAGAAGAAATAATATCCGAATCAGGGGGGCTCCGCGTGATGGGGGAAAAGGAGATGTGGTACCTTATGTAACCGAGCCTTTCACTCAGATCTTGGGCAACACTCCAGGAACCACAAATTGCCTCGATAGAACACCTAGAGGGGTCATGGCAGCCCAGGGCAAACGCAGCCAGCAGACATTTTAACCTGCGTACAGAGCTTTCCTTTGAAGGAACGGATTCTACGAGAAGCTAGAGCATTGCCGCAAATAACTTTTCAAGGTCATTCGATACAACTGTTCCATGATCTTGCTCCTTCCACACTCCAGAAATGGAGGGAGTTTCGTCCGGTCACATCCTTCCTACAAGACCATAAGATTCCATACTCTTGGAGCCACCCCTTTAAGCAGACCTTTCTCTGGCAGGACCTACGATCTTTGAAGGAGGCATGTGCAAAGCTGCAGATCAACTCTCAAGATGTGGAGAACACAGGAGCGGAGAGATGAAAGGGTCAAGCAGGAGGACCTTTGAGGTGGGGACAGGTGGCTCCTGGGCAGGGAAGCTCTAGGCCAGAATGACAGAGCATCGCATTGGAGAGAAAACCCCTGCTGGAAAATACATGATTCCTTCTGTGGGAGGAGGTCGGCCGGCTCAGGGTGGGGGGATTGGGAAGAGGGGAAGATAGTCATGTTCTTCAGATACACTTTTCCACTGGACTGAGTTTGGAGGTTTGGGCCCTTCCCACATTCCGGGTACACATGTTGTTCTTTGTCCTTGACGGGGGGGATTCCGGGTACTCTACTTTTTAGCAATATCAAAAGAATGGTCAAGGGGAGTTTATACAGAGATAGGACAGGGAGGAATGAGACATGTAGGAGGGTAGGAAACGACTGGTATGAAAGGCTTCTCCCACTTTCTCTATGGTGGGAGATTTAAAAGTGTTATCTCTCAATGATAAAAGGCTTAACAACCCTGTCAAGAGACGTTCCTTCATTTCTTATCTGGAACAGACACAAGCTGATATTTGCTTATTCCTGGAAAGCCATTTGTAGTCTAGTAATTGGCATAGTTTACGAACCAGGGCATTTACCCAACAGTTCTCTTCTTCCTTGCCACGTAAGGCAGCAGGGGTGGCACTGCTTTGCTTACGCTCATTCAAAGGGAAGGTAGGGGTTAAAACCACAGAAATTAAGGGCCGTCTTTTGGGGCACAGGGTCCACATGGGTACACAAGTGTTGGTGGTCGGTTTCATCTGTACCCCAAATGAAGGTCAGGAAAAATTCCTACAAGGGGCAGTGGCAAAGGGGGATCGATGGGTGATCCTGGGGGAGACCTCAGATTAGTGTTACGCAATGACTTGGATCGCTCGGTCCAGAGACAAGGAAATACAGGAACAATATCAAAGGATGGGACCCAATGATTGCAGGAGTTAGAACTGAGAGACCTCTGGAGGGATAATAAACCCAGACACGCGGGATTATAACTTTCACTCCCATGCGCACAAATCTCTTGCCAGACTAGAGTACTTTTTAGGGTACTGGGAAGTACAAGAAGCCGTGGAGTCGATAGAGTTAGAGTTGTGTGCTCTATCGGACCATTCAACAGTTTGCATGGAGCTATCTCTATGAGGGTGGGAAACTGGGCGCATATATGGAGACTACGGCAGACTGTTCTTGCTAGACAGGAAGTGGTCGCGCTGATAAAAGTAGCAATGAAGAATTCCTTGCAAACTAATGACATGCCATTAGGTAAAAAACGCAACGGTTAGGGAGGCATTGAAAGTGGTGTTGAGCGGAGAGTTTATCACCATTTTGGCAGAGGACAACAGGGAAAGACTGGAAAAACACTCTTGGCTTCTAAAACTGGTGAGGGAGCTGGAACGTATCCATCACCTTACGGGGCGCCTAGAGTATGGCGGCAATTAGAGGCAGTCATGAAACGATTAGCAGTACTCGACTTGGATTATGCCAAATATGCTCTCCTATGTCTCAAACACTCTTTCCATGTTGGGGGTAACAAGTGTGGCAGTTTGCTGGCGAACAAGCTCAAGGGACAGAGGTAATCCACAGTGGTGGAATTCCAGTGGGAGGAGGAGGATACCCTGGTAAAGGGAGATGAGCAGATGGTGGAGAAGTTTAGATCCTACTATGCAGCCTTGTACGACTCTCAAGAATGCCCGTTCCAGACATTAAGAGCTACCTGACGGGTGCTACAGTTATGCACCTTACGACTCTAGTCTCGATGCACCAATTGGGGTTGAGGAGGTGATTTCAAGGTTAAAAGAGCATAAGTAAGCGGGTCCGGATGGATTCCTGGCGGCTTTCTACACGACCTTCGGCAGGGAAGTAGCTCCGCTTCTCAGTAGGGTCTCTATCTCCATTGAGGGCCCAGACAACCTCCCACAGCCATAGCCATGCCCGTGAAGAATAAGCACCATTATGGGTCCTACAGAATAATCTCTCTCTTGAACGTGGACTTGAAGTTAGTGACAGGTGTCTTGGCTGCTTGCCTGGCTCCATTTATGCAGGGACTAGTCGAGCCTGATTAGGTGGGATTCATTCCAATTAGACAGTGGGCGGATAACGCGAAGAGGGTCTCACACCTGATAGAAAAGATCACCCTCATGCGTAAGGAGCCTATGCTATTCGATATTGATGCAGAAAAGGCATTTCACCGAGTCCACTGGCCTTACTTAGCAGAGACACTCACTCACTTTGGCTTGGCTAAAAGGTTCAGGGCTTGGGTGTGAAGTGGATACGGCACCCCTGTGGTGGCCTCTGTCAAGGTGAACGGGCATAGGTCAAAACACTTCCCGATTCGACGAGGTACCCACCAGGGATGCCCCTTGTCTCTGCTCCTCTTTGCACTCTATATGGAGCAATTCGAGCAGAGGGATCAGACATCCCAAGGGGGACGGGAGTGAGCTTTGGGGGAGAGGAGGATACGCTGATGATGTACTGGTGGTGTTAGAACATCCACGGAGGAAGCTTCCAGGCTTTCTGGAGGAGGCACAGAAGTTTGGGGAGGGCTCGAGGGTTCCACATTAACATTTCTTTATCCCAAGGGCTGGACCTCAAAGTGGCCCCTGGGTCTCGTGAGGGACTCTCTAGGATGTTTTCCATTAAATAGCTTTGCGGTCCATCTCATATTTGGGCCTGTAGATCGCCCGACAATGGAGGAGGCATCTGCATTGAACTACCAGGATCTATTGCAGAGTGTAATAGTGCCTTTGTCTAGGCTGGCTGGATAGCAGCCTTAAAAATTACAATATTACACACAATTCTGTATCTGTTCCAGACCCTCCCACTGCAGCCCCCAATGGGGATGCTACATCAGTTACAAGGGGAGCACCAACAATTTGTATGGGCCGGTAAATGCCCCAGGATAAGCTGAGACCGTAGCTGGTGCTCTCCTTTGAGGGGAGGTCTGGGGGATTCCGTGCTTGCTCGATTATTACCAAGCCACTCAGCTTCGGTATTTGGTGGAGTGGTTGAGACCAGATTCCGAAAAACGGTTGCTACTTATGGACAAAGCTCTAGCTGGAATAGACCTGTGGAAGGTTCCCTTCCTGGCAAGCTCTAATTTCCCTATTAATCTTTATCTATCACTGGTAACATCGCCCACTCTTCAGTCTTGAGATGCAGCAGAGAGTTGAAAAGGGATGACATCCTCTCCTCCCCCCCTCACTACTGTGATAGGGAATGGAAATTTTGCACCAGGCCTGGACGGTAGTTCGTTCAAGGTTTGGCAGAGGCCGGAGTGTTGTTCAGTGGGTTACTTCTTTGATGAGGAAGGCCCCCTACCCTTCGATTACATGCTAGGAGAATTAGCAATTCCTGAAGGGGAGAGATACCGGTACACCCAGATAAGACACTGGTTGATGCAGCCCATGGTGAGAGAGGCAGCATAACGCCCGCTAACCCATTTTGAGAAATGGTTGCTACGCAAAGACAGGGGACTAATCACAGAACTATATGGGCAACTACTGGAAGGTGAGGCTGTCCTGATATCACCCTCGCAGCTCCTGTGGGAGCGAGAGGTGGGTAGACAGTTATCCACAAAAGATCTCTTCTACTGAGCACGACACACTGCATAAAACACAGCTAGTATAGAGACAGAGACAAAATCGTTTCATACTGGTACCTGACTCCTGAAAGACCACACCAGATGCACCCAGAACGAAGTGATAGGTGGTGGAGGGGTTGTGATTCCCTGGAACACTGCGGTACAAAAGGGGGTGGTGATAGACGGAGCATCCGAATCAATCAAACACTCACACCCAGTCAAAAGATCTGGGTTTAATCCATCACCGTTCTTTACCCCACTCTGCCGCCCCAGTTCAGACATGCCTATATGCAAATCAGTCTGACCCTGTGCCTCATGGGAACAGTCCAGCCCAAACTGCCAAGCCATGTCTTCCCTGGACCGGAAACAAGCTTCCGAGGACCGGTTTCTGGCATTCCAGCCGTCTTCAGCCCGGCTTGCTTGATTCCAGTGGCAAAGTGAGCAAGGGACTCACGTCTGAGCATACCCTGCCACACTTATGGCGGCCAAAAGCGGTACAAAAGGGGGTGGTGATGGACGGAGCATCTGAATCAATCAAACACTCACACCCAGTCAAAAGATCTGGGTTTAATCCATCACCGTTCTTTAGCCCACTCTGCCACCCCAGTTCAGACATGGCTATATGCAAATCAGTCTGACCCTGTGCCTCATGGGAACAGTCCAGCCCGAACTGCCAAGCCATGTCTTCCCTGGACCGGAAACAAGCTTCCGAGGACCGGTTTCTGGCATTCCAGCCGTCTTCAGCCCGGCTTGCTTGAATCCAGTGGCAAAGTGAGCAAGGGACTCACGTCTGAGCATACCCTGCCACACCTATGGCGGCCAAAAGCGGTACAAAAGTGGGTGGTGATGGACGGAGCATCTGAATCAATAGAACACTCACACCCAGTCAAAAGATCTGGGTTTAATCCATCACCGTTCTTTAGCCCACTCTGCCACCCCAGTTCAGACATTTGACTGGGTGTGAGTGTTTGATTTATTCAGATGCACCGTCCATCACCACCCCCTTTTGTACCGCTTTTGGCCACCATAAGTGTGGCAGGGTATGCTCAGACGTGAGTCCCTTGCTCACTTTGCCATTGGATTCAAGCAAGCCGGGCTGAAGACGCATGGAATGCCAGAAACCGGTCCTCGCAAGCTTGTTTACAGTCCAGGGAAGACATGGCTTGGCAGTTCGGGCTGGACTGTTCCCATGAGGCACAGGGTCAGACTTATTTGCATATAGCCATGTTTGAACTGGGGTGGCAGAGTGGGCTAAAGAACGGTGATGGATTAAACCCAGATCTTTTGACTGGGTGTGAATGTTTGATTGATTCAGATGCTCCGTCCATCACCACCCCCTTTTGTACTGCTTTTGGCCGCCATAAGTGTGGCAGGGTATGCTCAGACGTGAGTCCCTTGCTCACTTTGCCACTGGATTCAAGCAAGCCGGGCTGAAGACGGCTGGGATGCCAGAAACCGGTCCTCTGAAGCTTGTTTCCGGTCCAGGGAAGGCATGGCTTGGCAGTTCGGGCTGGACTGCTCCCATGAGGCACAGGGTCAGACTGATTTGCATATAGCCATGTCTGAACTGGGGTGGCAGAGTGGGCTAAAGAACGGTGATGGATTAAACCCAGATCTTTTGACTGGGTGTGAGTGTTTGATTGATTCATATGCTCCGTCCATCACCACCCCCTTTTGTACCGCTTTTGGCCGCCATAAGTGTGGCAGGGTATGCTCAGACGTGAGTCCCTTGCTCACTTTGTGAAAAGTGTGATCAAAGGGCCTTTGATAACATCCCTTAGGCACTCAGGTAGGTGTAATCCTCCACAAAATATTCACTGAAAATTCGGTATTTTCAACAGAGTTTATTACTCATATTTCAGGTTTGTAATATTTTCCAATTCATTGTTTGAATTGGAAAATATTACAAACCTGAAATATGAGTAATAAACTCTGTTGAAAATACCGAATTTTCAGTGAATATTTTGTGGAGGATTACACCTACCTGAGTGCCTAAGGGATGTTATCAAAGGCCCTTTGATCACACTTTTCACGATTGTTACAACATCGCCCTGGGTGTTGGGCGACACCTTAGAGCACCTACTATCATAAAAACCAACCGTTTGGAAAACTATAACAACAGCAGTGCACGGGTTTCCTCATACATAATCTGTGAATCCCTTGCTCACTTTGCCACTGGATTCAAGCAAGCCGGGCTGAAGACGGCTGGAATGCCAGAAACCGGTCCTCGGAAGCTTGTTTCCGGTCCAGGGAAGACATGGCTAGGCAGTTCGGGCTGGACTGTTCCCATGAGGCACAGGGTCAGACTGATTTGCATATAGCCATGTCTGAACTGGGGTGGCAGAGTGGGCTAAAGAACGGTGACTGATTAAACCCAGATCTTTTGACTGGGTGTGAGTGTTTGATTGATTCAGATGCTCCGTCCATCACCACCCCCTTTTGTACCGCTTTTGGCCGCCATAAGTGTGGCAGGGTATGCTCAGACGTGAGTCCCTTGCTCACTTTGCCACTGGATTCAAGCAAGCCGGTCTGAAGACGGTTGGACTGCCAGAAACCGGTCCTCGGAAGCTTGTTTTTGGTCCAGGGAAGACATGGCTTGGCAGTTCGGGCTGGACTGTTCCCATGAGGCACAGGGTCAGACTGATTTGCATATAGCCATGTCTGAACTGGGGTGGCAGGGTGGGCTAAAGAACGGTGATGTATTAAACCCAGATCTTTTGACTGGGTGTGAGTGTTTGATTGATTCAGATGGTCCGTCCATCACCACCCCCTTCTGTACCGGTTTTGGCCGCCATAAATGTGGCAGGGTATGCTCAGACGTGAGTCCCTTGCTCACTTTGCCACTGGATTCAAGCAAGCCGGGCTGAAGACGGCTGGAATGCCAGAAACCGGTCCTCGGAAGCTTGTTTTCGGTCCAGGGGCGACATGGCTTGGCAGTTCGGGCTGGACTGTTCCCATGAGGCACAGGGTCAGACTGATTTGCATATAGCCATGTCTGAACTGGGGTGGCAGAGTGGGCTAAAGAACGGTGATGGATTAAACCCAGATCTTTTGACTGGGTGTGAGTGTTTGATTGATTCAGATGCTCCGTCCATCACCACCCCTTTTTGTACCCCTTTAGGCCGCCATAAGTGTGGCAGGGTATGCTCAGACGTGAGTCCCTTGCTCACTTTGCCACTGGATTCAAGCAAGCCGGGCTGAAAACGGCTGGAATGCCAGAAACCGGTCCTCGGAAGCTTGTTTCCGGTCCAGGGAAGACATGGCTTTGCAGTTCGGGCTGGACTGTTCCCATGAGGCACAGGGTCAGACTGATTTGTATATAGCCATGTCTGAACTGGGGTGGCAGAGTGGGCTAAAGAACGGTGATGGATTAAACCCAGATCTTTTGACTGGGTGTGAGTGTTTGATTGATTCAGATGCTCCGTCCATCACCACCCCCTTATGTACCGCTCCCAGGAACACTGCTACACATAATGTGGGAATGCCCCAAGCTGAAACAATTTTGAGAGGAAGTATTGCTCGATATCAACACATTTCGATACTCAATTACCTAGGTTTCCCTTTTATATAGTGCTCAGTCTCCCTAACCCACTTATGTTCCTCCTGCATTGTAGACGAGGTAGGCCCATAGCTTTGGCACTGGGTGCTGCACATCAATCTATTTTAGATGCATGAGGAACGGAGAGGGCTCTGACACAATTAAATTGGTTGCATTGGTCGTGGCATATTTTGGGGAATGAGAGACTCTCATTGACTTTGGCACAACATGGCAATGCATATCAGAAGCTATAGAAACCGTTCCTCTGACTCCTCTCACAAGAATGCACAGAACTCACCTGTCCTAGGTATCTGCGCCTGCTCCTCCTTACGGCACAGACGGAGTGAACCTGATGAGGGGCAGACAGTGAGTTTCAATACTACCCCAGACCTTTTCTTTTTTGTTATGGCTATTAGATTTTTGTTTAGGTAACCGAAAAGGGGGGGGGGGGGTTAATCTAAAAGTTGATCGAGTGGCCTGATATAACTGCATCGAGATGTGATCTAACCTGTATGTAATGCCTGGCTCTTGGTTCCAATAAAACAAAATTTAAACCTAATCCACTCCGGTCTTCTTCTATGATTTATAGATAAAACTTACTTTGACATTTTCTATTTTTCTATCAATTATTAGAAAATATCCCTTCTATTCCAGTTGTTCAGAGAGCCCCAATTCATTCCTTTAGAGGTTATGCAAATGCCCTAAATGGTTACAATCAGTCCTACTTTAGGCTCTGTTCTAAGGGAACATATTGCTGCAGGAAATTAACACTTGGTCCCCTTTCCCTTAATACAATGGCTTCTAATAAATCTCCTTTTGTTTTTTTAATTAAATCTAGGGTAGTGCTTACGGTAATGTGCTGGATATTTAAATGGTGGAATGGAGTAACCCCAATATACATGGAAGAAAATACCGGCTACTGTAAGTTTGCAAGAGCTTTTTGGTCATTTGTTCTTAATAATTTGCCACCTCATTAAGAGTGCCGTATTATCTTTCTGTTAAGTCTGCCCACCTGCAGTTACCAATACTAGAGCTAAGGTAAATCTGGGGGGGTGGAGGTAACAGTGATTACAAGGTGGACCTTAAGGGTTCCCTTAGAAGTGAGTAACTACCAAGGAATCAGTTATTCTGGTCCTGATTCCCTCCACATGACACA
Organism: Lissotriton vulgaris; assembly: GCF_964263255.1. Classification (NCBI taxonomy): domain Eukaryota; kingdom Metazoa; phylum Chordata; class Amphibia; order Caudata; family Salamandridae; genus Lissotriton; species Lissotriton vulgaris. Next base: position 932,463,969 of record NC_141693.1, on the reverse strand, counting down.
CACCTGGGTAAAGGCTCTGCCCCTTCACCATTCTTATTGATGGGAGTAGCACTGGCATACAGTGATAGAAAGTAGGGACAGAGGTACTAAGCGACAGGTTGCAATAAGTTGTCACAAATTGCACCAACTTTTTTTGATTTGTGATGGTACCTTTGCGCAGAGGAGGTTGCATGTCAAATGCACACTACACACGGGCAACACATTTTATGACCAAGACGATTACGTTTTATTGATCTGTGCATGAACAAAATGAAATGTGTTTTTCTCCATCTTCACTAGTAGATGAGTAAATGAATTAGTAAATCTGCCCTTTATTGTTTAATTATTTAAAGTAAATACTGATTGGTCTCATAATATTATGGTAATTGATATTTAATTTTTCCTTTTCTGTCGGGTAGGGGAGATAAACAAATACAATAGATTTCCTAATTAAGTGCAGATCTACAGTTAATAATGCCATTCTATAATGCAAGTGTTTTCAGATAACGCTACTGCACTGTATACTGTTGAAAGCTTTTGAACATTCAAATGCGAGTATATATTTATCAGTCAAATAAATGTGGAAAAATACCCATTGCAAAAAATAAATATTGATAAATACAGACTGAAATTTTGAAAAAATTAATACCATAAAACGGGGAGCCATAATTATTATCATAAAGCCCCAGGCTCTGTACGGACGTAGGAGGGGGGACCCATGTCCCCTCTCCTCAATACTTAAAAAGCTGCATGCCCCCAGGCCCTGCCGGCGGCAATATTATGAACAAGCACAGGAGACAGCGCTTGTTTTTTTTAGTTTTTAATTTTCACAGAATTCACAAATCAGTCGCGATTTTCTGCAATTGATTTTTTTAAAACAACAGGTTTTCTGCTCTGATGAGGTTCCTCTGGGACCCCAGCACCAAGGCTATGGGGGCAGGGTATTCCTACTCTGCCCCTTTTTCTTTTTTTTTTATCTTTTTGTTTGAAACTCGGCTGAGGGCTTAGGGGCATATTATCAAGGGGGTTTATCTCCCCTTTTTTGGCTTTAAAAGCCAAGAAAGCGGAGATAAAATTATCTCCCTATTACCAAGCTGTCGCTAACACCAGTTAGCGACAGCTAGTAGGAGATAGCGACCATCTTGGGCCCCACTTTGCATGTCAGTGATATTTATCACTAATGAGATGCAAAGTGGGCGTGCCAAGATGTTAGAGACTGAAAACAGTCGCTAACATCGCTATCTCCTATTACCAACTTTTGGAGATATTCGCGCTAAGCGGGAATATCTCCAAAAGCTAACACCTGCCCTGAGCAGTTCTTAGCCATGTTATCCAATGGGAGGTGGATAACATGGCTAAGAGCATTTGCTCAATAATGCATGAATATCGCTGACTTTTCAGCGATATTCATGCATTTCGGCCGTTTTTTATCGCATTTGCGATAAACCTTGTTAATAGCAAGGTTTATCTGCGATAAAAATCGCCGATGTGCGGCGATAATTTTTGTCTCTAAACAAGTTAGAGACAAAAATTATCGCTAGTTGTTGGTAATATGCCCCTTATTTTCTTTAAATAGCTCCAAAACTGCGGAACAAATTTACACAAAATAACAACAGGCACACTTTCTGAAACAAGAGCTAGCAAATTTGGTGTGATTTTGTTCAGCTGTTCGGGCTGTAGTTGTGTCAAAAACCCCAATGAGAATTAACATGGAAAATGCACTTTTTTGACCTCCCCCTTTTTCTTGGTCCCTGCTTGACAAGTCACCATGAAACTTTCCATGCACAACTAGAATCAGGTGGGCACTTTTTTGGAAACATTTCTATCATGCACTCATTTTGTCACCTACTTCACCATGTTATTCAATCACAACTCACTTTAAACTTTCACAGTCATTACAGCCACCACTGTTACAAAGAATTATGTGTATATGGGTGCAAGTATAAATTATGCAATTAATATAAAAATATTTTATCATCCAGCAAACCTGATTCACTTGTGGTTACTGTATCCTTGTTTTTCCATGTGCCCCTTCCCAAAATATTTCTTTGCCCCAAAAAAACTTTCTTTGCACATTTGTCTGTTGAGTGAAATAACGTGTTATTTGTAGATCCAATTGTAATGTGAAGCAATATTGTGGTCATACCCTACAGAACCACTATACCTTTTTGCAATTTATACCCAGGTTCTGAGGTACACGGGGTCACCCTATTGTTTACTTAACATAGACATTTTAAGAGTCATCTGGTGGCCATTGACCTTGTCAAGTTTCCACCTGTATGCAAAGTAGCAACTTTATATGGTTGCCTAGGGCTAGCAGCTCAGCAAGTTTTTGAAAACTTACCCTCCATTGCCCCCCTCATGGAAGCGCTGGCTGTATGAAGCACTGGGATGCTTACAAGGAGGCATTGGCCCGCTTAGGAAAACAACATGATCAAGAGCCAAGCATGTTTGAAAGGCATAACATTTTCACGAGGAGGCAGAGCTCAGCTGAAAGTGTGAATGAATATATTTCAGTGTTACAAGTTTTGGCATCCACATGAGTGTTTGAGGCTCACACTGACATTTATATTCGGGATCAATTTGTCTTTGCTTGCTGTTCTAAGAAGATCAGGAACGCATCCTTGGTTGTGGAAAGCCAACACTTGTGGAAATAATCGATATTGCTAAAAGCATTAAGCGCTCAATGGTCACATCAAGGGCACTTCTCAATGAACATTCTGGTAATGTTGTGAAGGTTCCTGGAAATGATACAGCGGACTATGTGAATGTAGTGAACATATCTAGACATGTTAAGCAACCTTTCAGGAAAGGTTCCACCAGTTTTTTTAGGTGTGGGTTCAAATCACATCTTAGCAATAATCCACCTTGCCCTGCCTTAGGCAAGAGATGCATGCTTTGCAAGAAAATAGGTTACTTCCAAGGGGTGTGTAGATCTGCGAGAAAAGCCACAAGAGTTAACAGCGTAGAGATCGCTGATGCTGTTGAAGAGTTTTCTAAGCAATTGCATGATGTGTTGTTCACTGTGGAGTGCAATGCCTAACAAAAATTAATCTGCCCACCTGTAACGCAACTGGTGCTCATGTAAAGTGCTCTGATACCTTTGCGCTATATAAAACTGAGGTGAAAAAATATATACTGTTTTCGAGACTAAGAAGGTCAAAGGACCTTGTTGAGATGTGTTGTTTGGGAGAATTGAGGTACCAGTCATGGCGGATTCGGGCCCACCAATTAAAATCTTATCAGAATTTTGTTTCTCTGCAAGTGGAAAGGAACTGTCACTTTAACTCGTGGCAATGGGAATCCCAAAGCATTCGGTGAATTCAATATAGACATGTTTGGATACTTCATGTCCAGGTTGGAATATTTGAGAAGGTCTACTTGTACAAAAGTTTACATTGCAGTCAAAGGACGCAAGATCTAGCGAGAATGGGTTTGTACTTAGTTCCAGGTTTGGTTCACCCCATCGCTGTGGGAGAGGTACCTGAAGACTATGTTGAGTTTGGTCATCTTGAAGAAGACACTCAGGAAGGTTGCGCAGGGGTCGAAGAATGCAATTTGGACATCAAGAAGGTGTTAGACCATTAAGACTGGTTGCTGATAAACTGGGAACTTTCAAGGGTTTCCAGCATCAAATTCGACTTAATGCTAATGCCCAAGCCATTGTTCATAAGGTGCATCCCCTTCCCCTGAGATGAATTTAAGTCAGTTCTGAAATCCTTATTGATGAATGTGTCATGGCACCGTGTGACTTCACGGAGTGGGTTGCCCCATTGTTGTAGTAAGGAAACGTCTGGGAGGGTCAGGTTATGTGCTGATTTGCGTTCTTTGATCAAAAATATCTTGATTGACTATCACCTCCTCCCCAAAATTCAAGAAATCCTTGCTAGCTTGGGGGATGCCACATTTTCCTCTGTCATCGACTTCCGTTCAGTGTGCCACCAAATGCCTCCAACTGTTTCTCAGATTGCCTTTTGGTGTGGCCTCCGTAGCCTGTGTCTTCCAAAAATTGATGGACAATATTTTTGGAGACATCCCGGGGATCCAGGCCTATCAGAACAGCATTTTGGTGTTCGATTCTGATTGGGATAACTCACTTGAAGAATCTAACCAATGTTTTAGGTGAGTTGGACAAGGCAGGTATGACTACTAGAATGGATAAGTGCAAGTTTGGTACTCAGCAACTGGACCACTTGGGGCACACTGTATCCTCAGAGGGCATCAAACCTATGCTATCCTTGAGTAAGGCCATTTGTAATGCAGTATGTCCCAAATATAAGGATGCCCTTCCATCCTTTTTGGGATTAGCAGAGTACTATGCACAGTTTGTAAAGGGTTGAGCTCAAACTCTTGAACGCTTGTGTGCCCTAGTGCGGAAGGGCTTAAAGTTTGTTTGATCTGATGAAATTTCTCAAAACGTTGGCCAAGTCAAGAAATTAACTGTTGAAGCACCTGCTTTGCCTGCCTTTCAAGATAACTATAAATGCTTCCTCATGGTGGATTGCAAGTCTCACTGGATTAGAAGCAATTCTGGGACAGTGGTTGCTGATAAGGAACATACCAGCCTTTGGCACCAGGATGCTTAGCCTGTCTTAGATACATTATAGCACAATCAAGTTTAAAACTTTGGTGTTACATCTGGGATCAAGAGTTTGAAGTTTTTACCGACCACAAGCCTCTTATGCACATACTTGGCGGAACTGGTTTAGGAAAGGCGTCAGGTATTGTGAGGTTGTTGTTAAAACTGCAAGAATTTCACTTTTCTATTAAGCATATACCTGGAGGGAAAAATTTCAGGGCAGACTGCTTATCCTGTATGGGCTTATCTGATGAGCGTGACGCAGTTGATGTTGAGCACACCAAATGCATAGTGGCAGCCGAGAAGGCAGTCAAGGAGTGTGCTGCTGTAATTGAGCAATCATGGTTCGCACCTTATGACAAGGGCGCCAATCTCAAGCAGGTCAAAGAGTTCATTGTAAAGGGATGGCCGGAGAGTGGAAAGTTGGCTGGTCAAATACGTTTTTTTTTAATGGTGACTTCTGATTTGTCTCTTGTCAATGACATGGTGATGCGTCATGACTTGTTCATCCCTCCAGAAAGTCTCAGAGAATATAATTATCATGTATGTGCACTTAGGTTTTTCTAAGACATCTCAACTTATTAAATTGTATTACTGGTGGCCTTCTTTAGAAACTCAGGTCACGTTTTGGGCAGACTCTTGTGCTAAATGTCTTGTGTCTGGCAAAAGGTGGAAGTTAATGGATACTCCCCTTCACCCTGTTCCTTTTCCGGACAAACCTTGGAGCAAGGTTGGGTTGGGTTTTTCAGGTCCTTCCGATATTTTGCTTGATAACATCAGATTTCTCAGTTGGTTGATTGATTATCGTTCCAAATGCTGCTTATACCATATGTTTTGTGATGCACCTAGCACTGACAATGCAATCAAGTTTTTGAAGATTGTGTTTGCAACTGAAGGGTCACCCTCCGTGATTGTGACAAACAACGACACACACTTTTGCGTCTCATAAAATGTTCATATTTTTGGCAGCCAGCGATGTAAAACATTTCAAAGTTGCCTTGTATTCTCTGTATTCCAATCGGTAGTTGAGAGGGCAAACAGATTAGTGAAGGAAGGGATACATGCAGCTCGGTTGTCATGCCAGGATGTGTAAGAATTTGTTGATGCCAAAGTGTGGTTGTATAACATTTCTCCTCATTGCACAACTGGGATGCCACCTTTTACTCTCTTAAGAGGAAGGAGAGTACACACTGATCTATGTCCTGAATGGACAAGTAGTGATAGTAAATGTGTTGCTTCTCAGGTGATGCAGAAGCAGCATGCCATGAGGTTGAGGCTGGATGATGGCAAACGTTTTAAAAATATGGATCTATAAATAAATTATTTGGTCCTTATCAAAAATCCTAAAAAGGTCTCTAAAGGTTTGTTGAAGTTTTCCTCTCCAGTTCAAGTGACAAATTTGAGCAAAGGTTTAGCACTCCTTGGGAATAAGGGCTGGTGGAACAAGAGGTCGTTTGTGCGTCTTTCAGACTTTCAAGCGAGCTAGTTGAAGAAATTGACAAAACTGGAGGTCGAACATTGTGATTGGCTCATTTGAACGCAGGATCCAGCTTCAGGTGTTTCAGTGTCTGCAAATGAGGGTGGCTCTGGGGACATCACTTTGTCTCAGTGAGTCACTCCATCAATTGGTGTTGACACTCTTCCTGCCACAAAGGAATCTGTTCAAAGGGGCATCGGTTCTCAGCAAAATGTTGGTGTAGGCAGTCGCCAAAGGAAATTGCCTTGGAAGTTTGATGACTATGTTTTGAGTTGGATACCTAATCTCAGTTATATTTTAAGTTGTGCTGTGGCCTTTCAACTGATACCAGTTTTTGTTATTATGATTGTTTGTGGTTGTTGTCTCCAAAAGGACGGAGAAGTTGTAATATTAAAACACCCCATGTGCCACTGTAGCACGTGGGTGCCCTGTACCATGTGCTGTTTGTATTGACTTGAATGGTGTTCCACGATCGAGGCTGGAATGATGGGTGCAATGACTCAGTGAACGTTTGGTTAGTTGGCAGAGTCCTGTGCACTCATCGGGAGCTCTCGGTTGTGGGTGTTGTTACTATAATAAAATTACCCAAAAATACCTACCTGTTGCAGAGTCTTCTTCTACCTTCACAAGCCAATAACATTTTAAAAAGAGAGGAGGCCCTCATAACCTCCCCTCCATTAGTCTCCTATCGCCTCGGGGACTTCATCCCCTAGGGCCGGCCTACTTGCTGTGTCACTTGGAGCCTATCGTAAGGACACCGCAGTTTCCCTGCCTGCACCGGAGTGGGCAGGAAAACTTGTTTGCTCTCACCTGGCGGGAGCATTTTAAAATCTCCCTTCAAATGAAAGCAGACACAAAGTCTGCTCCCAGCGGGCGGAAGCTTTAATAATGCTCCTGCCTCTAGGGAACAGACTTTTGATCTGCTTCCTTACCTGCAATGATGCGGGCAGCAAAACAGATGAAGATATTGCTCCCAGTCGGAGAGAGCAGCATAAATAGCTTCTCCCTGTGGAAGGGAGCAATGCTGGTTCCTGAAGCATAAGGGGAGCTGGCTGTGGTCACATGTGTATGACGGGCACCCATCTATGATAGTGAGAAGTCCCGGGGGATGGGGTCCCCGAGGCCAAAATAGGCTCAAGGAGGGGGCTGCACTGCCCCACTCCCCTTTAAAAAAGTTATGGCCATAGAGGATGGGGTTCTGTCACAACAGAGACTGGTTGGCTAACTTTGAGAAGCCGGATATAGCAGGAACGATGAGGATGCTAGACAACCTCTTCCCTGTAAGCAGCACTATCTGTGAACTGGTATATATACGCTCTACAAATATTACCACAACAGGGTAAGGGGGAAAAACGAAAAAACTAAACAATAAAGCTGTGGTAGTCAGAACACGTAATGGTGCAGGAGAAAGGAGTTGTAGGCTTCACCTCTATGAAAGCCCCGTGTTCCCTGTAGGAGAGACACAACACAACAGGTATTTAGAGTTCCCTCTAACCCACTCAGAGAATATATATATATATATATATATATATATATATATATATATATATATATATATATATACATACTGTGTTTGACTAAACTTACATAACGTCTGCCACAATCAGCTTGAGATAAAGAACAGCACAAAAGGAAAAATTAAAGAAAAGAAAACAAATTGTTCTTTGTTCCTAGTAATCCTGGGTTGCAAGATTCAGAATAAAGGAGGCACTGAAGTAATGTACTTATCTGTTCATGCAGTTTCGAGCCTCTTATATTTTCTTTATAAACGTGATTTCATAACAAGAACGGAGGCTACATTATGCAATGACTTTTAATTGCAGATCCAAGCAGCCGCATCACAATACAAAGGTTCCAATGAGAAAACTGAGATAAACTAAGAGAAATAACATAGCAACTATCTGCCTCTTTTAAATGCGGCTCCAAGCAGATAAGTAGCTTATTATTGTCTCTCTCTAATTTTACTAATATTATCTTTTAGTCAATAATTGATTGGTATTGGGGGGTTTGCGCGAAAGGGCGGCTTTATCCCCACCCCCACTTTCCCCCCTCCCTCCCTATGGTCTTTATGGAGATCATCCTCTCCCCTTTTTTCCTACGTGCTGCTTAAGCTAAACCTTTCCTTTCAGGTTGTTTTTTTCACAGGGTTTTGGCTAATTCTTAGATCTACCCTTATGCGCTCCTATCCTTTACAGGTACTTGTTTGATATTTTTTGTACATCTCTTATGCACTCCCAAATCGCCGCTAACTGCCCCCCCACCCCCGCGAGCATGGTCGGAGCAGTTCTGACACCTCCTTCGCTCGCTGACACCTTTAACCTCTAGTAGGAAACGAGCACTGATCGGATTACAGAGCGAGCACCTCTCTCATAACGCGAGCGCCTCTCTCACCCTCAATGCTCGAATGAGCGGAGCGGTTTGCGAGCGCTGAACTTACCCAGATTTCTAGGGATGAGCGCTCCATTATACCCGCTCTCCCTTCGCTCGCCTTAATATACAAACACCCGCGGTGACTTCGAAAGATCACAGCGGTGGACTCGTTTCTGCAAGACGTGCATTAGAGGAATGATCCCTGGCAAGAGGCATGCTTCGTGCGTGTCTCGCAAGGGTCTTTCCTCCTTTTACCGGCAGTTGGAGAATCAGCTGCTCGAGTCATTTTCAGAGTTTATCTCCGATGTACTCATTTGGATCGGTATTTAGGAGATTTTGTTACAACAAAACCTATTGTATTAACCCCTTAAGGGATAATATTGACAACAAAGCCTATTACCTTTAACCCCTTAAGGATATATATATATATATATATATATATATATATATATATATATATATATATATATATATATATTGGTGTTGATACGCCAATTTTACCAAATTTATTTTGGAAAACAGAGATCCTGCTCCAATAAGGTCAATTTGTGAGACATATATACTTAAAAAAAAAGGGGTGAATAATTATATTTTGTATGTTTAAAAAAAAAAAGAAAAAGAGGGAATATTATTATGGAAAATGTATCTGACTTTGAGTCGGAATTAAATAATACCGCACTCCCTAATTTTGATAGTCAAGAATTTCGACTTCTAATCCAAAGAGAGATGAAGTCTTGTATGTTGGAGACCCTTGCCCAAGTCGCACCTTATACAAGACCCCTTTCCTCTCAGGAAGATGTCTCTGATGAGACTCCCGGCATTGGCTTAACTGTGAGCGGCAAACACGCAAAGAAGTCTAATTATACCACTCCTCACGTCCCAGCGAGCACAGGGGGTCCTAGCACCTCTAGCGATATTGGTGGTTTTAGCACCTCAAAGCAACCTAGAGGTCTTCGCACCTCAACTAAAAAAGCTGTCCTAGCGACACGTTACCTTTGGGTGCCCTTCGCGGCCCAAACATCTCGGATGCCCTCAGCGGCTCTATCTCTCATGGTGCTCAGAACTATACAGGGGACTCGAATGATGATAATTCTGATGATCCAGATGAATATGTTCTGGACCTTGATGATGAGAATGTTGGTCTATTCGACACGGAGGATGAACCCCCTTCTACATCGAAAGACAGTATTTTAGATCCATTAGGGGAAGAAATATTCTCCCCCCTAAATTTAAAACACCCCCGTTCATCACAATGATCTCCCCAAGAGCATGTCTCGAAGTTCATTAAGAAATGGATACGTGTCCCTCTTGAAAGGGAGACGGCAAATATATTAAGGGCGGAGTGTTCTAGACCCTCCATTGATGAAAAGGCATGCTATACCCCTAATCTAGATCTGGAGCTGATTAAGTTCCTCTTCAGGCTTGGGCGCGATCCCAGGAAGGGACTAGAAAAATTGTTTAAAGGCTGCCAGGAACGCCTACTGAATGTCCTTGGGCCACTTACCAGAATACTTGATTCCGCAGAGGAGTGCCACCTTCACCGGACCCCCCTCAATACAGATTTGATTAGGGGATGGAGTCAAAGGGCACTCATTCTTCTAGGCAACGCCAACGTGAGTATTAATGCCGAAAAGCGTAGACTGATTCTTTATAAACTCGATCCCAAACTTTCTGACATGGCAGAGAAAGAGCCATCTTCAAACCCGAAAGGCCTTCTCTTTGGGGAAGAGCTTATAAAATCGCTTGGAAAGTATGTGTCTACTTTCACAGCACTCGATAAGGCCCAACATAACATAAGGAGAGTATTTAACGATAATGTTTTTTGGGAGGGCCGGAAGAAGGGGCCTTTTTTCCGGCCGTTATAACCAGAGACCCGACCAGAGATCACGCCCCTTCGGAAGAGGCTATCAACCATATAACTACAACACCCCCTTCAATCGTGGAAGAGGTAACCGAGCCAGATGGGCAAGATCGCGAGCTTCATTCACCTCGAATCCTCCAAGTAAGTCCTGCTCCTTTACTTTCTCCTTCTATCCCCTTAAAGGTGGCAGGCAGACTAAAGCTATTTTCGAAAAGATGGGAGGAAATAACACGGGATCCCTGGGTTCTGTCCACAGTGAAGGGCTTTATGATAGATTTTGTTCAAACTCCGTCTCAAGCTTCCTTACCAAAGGACATCCCTGTTTCACTAGAAAAAGAGAAAGTAGTAAAGGAGGAGATCTCCTCTATGCTGCAGAAAGGAGCGATAATAGAAGTTCCTTTAGATTCTTTAACTTTCGTAAGCACACTGTTCCTCGTGGAGAAAAAAGAAAAAGGTTGGAGATCTGTCATAAATCTGAAAGGCATCAACAAATTTCTTGTCTACAGGCATTTCAAAATGGAAGGAATACATCTCCTGTGAGATCTTCTCCAAAAAGAAGACTGGTTGGTCAAACTAGATTTGAAGGATGCCTACTCACGATTCCGATGGCGGTTTTACATCAGCCGTTCTTACAATTCGTATGAAAAAATCACCTTTACCAGTTCCAGGCTCTCCCCTTCGGACTTTCTTCCACCCCTTGGTGCTTTACCAAGGTTATGAGAGCAGTAGCCTCCTTCCTGAGGGAATGAGGCCTTCACCTTATCATTTACCTCGACGACATTTTGATAATGTCTCAAGACCTCCATCAAATTCTCCTAGATCTGGAAACGGTTATGAATCTGCTAGAAAGTCTAGGATTTATCATCAACAAAGAGAAGTCCATTCGATCCCCCTCAAAATCCCTGGAGTTACTGGGTTTCACTCTGGACACTTCCAAGTGTCTTCTCCTCTTACCTCCTTCAAAGATATCGAAGATCAAAAAAGAGATTTGACATGTATTGAGACAGGAGGATATCCCTTTAAGGGAGCTGGCAAAAGTACTAGGTCTCTTATCTTCCTCCATCCAAGAGATCTTTCAAGGCCACCTGGCCAAGAGACTCTGGATGTTCTGCTTAGAACACAAAATTGCCCTCAAAGCGGAATACTACCGAGGGAAATCGAACGTGCCTGCCGGTTGGAATTCCAGATTCCTTTTGGACTTCAGCGATTGGAAACTCAACGTCGCTGTCTTCGACTCACTGAATTCTTGCTGGGGTCCATTCTAAATAGACCTTTTTACGAGCCGTCTCACCTCTCAACTAGAGCATTACTTCAGCTGGATGCCAGATCTCGGTGCTCTAGCAGTGAACGCATTTCTCCAACCCTGCTCAGGGATCAATGCATATGCCTTTCCCCCATTTGCAATGATCCAGAGAGTCTTGCAGAAAGTGAGGCAAGAGCGATGCTCTCTAGTCCTGATAACTCCCTTCTGGCCGTCACAAGCGTGGTTCCCCACAGTTCTGGAGCTAACTTACGAACTTCCCTTTCAGATACCTTCTCTAGAAGATCTCCTTACAGACATAAACGGAGATCCTCACCTCCTGACCCTATCCGGGAGTTTGAACCTTCTTGCTTGGAGAGTGTCAGGAGATCCAACGAAGTCTCAGGACTTTCGACATCAGCTGCTACTCTCCTCAGAGTCTCATGGGCGCCTGGAACCCACTACAAATACAATACAGATACAATAATATCTGGAAATCTTGGTTTCGTTGGTGCCTGGAGAGGGATTTGGATCCCATACAGGCACCTATCGTTGATGTAGTGAACTTTCTGGCTGAACTTTTTGACAAAGGTTTGAGTTATAGATCGATTAATTGCTATAGATCCACTATCTCTGCGGGTCATGTTCTTGTTAATGGCAAGACAGTCGGTAAAAACATCATTGTTTGTAGGTTTATGAAGAGCATTCGTCTCAAAAGACCTCCAAAACCATAATATGATACACTCTGGGATGTGAATTTGATTCTAGATCTTTTCACCTCTTGGCCCGACAATTTTCTTTTGAATAAAAAATGTCTCTCTATTAAACTCGCCACTCTTCTTTGCCTTATCTCTTGTCGTAGAGTTTCTGACTTTAAAGCTCTGGAGATTTCTAACAGGTCCTATAATTTGTTTGGAGTCAAATTTAAGGTCTACAGAAGAACCAAGACCATGTCTGACTCAATCTTTTATCTTCGTTTCGACCCTTGGCCGAAACTTTTTGTAGTTGAATGTATGAAAGCTTATGATCAGACAATGTCTTTCCTCTACTTCAATTGCTAGATGGGTTAAGTCTGCTATGACTCTGGCAGGTATCAATATAACCAAGTTTCAAGCTCATTCTCTCAGAGGTGCTATGGCGAATAAGTCACTTTGGTCCGGAGGTGAGCTGGATGATATTCTTAAAGCTGCCGACTGGTCTAATGCTAGTACCTTCGCAAGGCACTATGGTAAACCAATTGAACACATGTCTAATGTCGTTTTACAAGGCTACCAACATGCATAATGTAGCCTCCGTTCTTGTAATGAAATTGCGATTCTCCTATTAACATGCCTAGAGAATCTAGGTTTCATTAAAGACACGGAGGCTCACATTATCCCACCCATCCCATTCCCTGATTGGTATTTGGTGTCTCATTATTATTCTCACTTATAACCTGATTGCTCATGTTTTTTCATTGACATGTGATTTCTAATAGGTTTGCATTGACATATGATTTAAACTGTTAAATTCGTTGTGATTACTCTGTTCCATTGCCCTTTTTCTTTTCAGATAACCCTTCTACTTGAGCTACGTTGGATGGTTTCTCACTGGCTGGTTGCCTTCTTAAACTCTTGTTTGGATTTAATTTCGAATTCTCTCCTTTCTACTGGATCTTCTTTTCGCCTGATTTAAAAGAGGCAGATAGTTGCTATGTTATTTCTCTTAGTTTATCTCAGTGTTCTCATTGGAACCTTTGTATTGTGATGCGGCTGCTTGGATCTGCAATTAAAACTCATTGCATATGTGAGCCTCCGTGTCTTTAATGAAATCTAGATTCTCTAGGCATGTTAATAGGAGAATCGCAATTGTCAGTTGGTTCCAGTTACACCATGTTGAAGACACACAGTAAATGCCCATCACGTAGTACTGATGGAGCAAAGATTCGCACGTAAAGCGACTTGCTCACACTCATGAACCTCGCCTAACGTATAATCACATTAATCCAGCTGTCCGTCTTATATTTAGCATTTTCCCCAACACACGGGCGTTCCCGAGAGGCTTGCCTGTGTGTCTTTTCATCCTCACAATGCTTGCACTAAGGAAATGGCTGTTTTGCAGAAATCCAGTCTGCGCATGCGTCGGTCATACCCATGTGATGTGACGCACTCGCATTTTGGAGGGATTGTATTGCTCATGCGCATTGATGCTAAAATGGCCGCTTGTCTCTCACCATGCTCTCTGCTTGCTACTGCTGCTTTCGCCTATCTGTCTTTTCGCACTAAACTTTAATACTATTGATGTTATAAAATAAGGGATGTGTTTAAATCTATCACGGTATACAGTGTGATCATTTTTTTGTATGATTCTAATTTGTTCTCGCTTACTTTTCATGTATCGCGTTTCTGGGGGGTCGGTAACACATGAGCCACGCCATGATGAAGTTCCTCTGAGACCTGTCATGTGACCTGAGAGAAACCTCACTGCGCAGAAGCTAAAACAAGCCAGCTGGCTCCTGAAGCCCAATGCGCCTGAGAAACTTCTCCAAGAGACTGGATCTTACCTTGAGCGAAGCAACACTGTTGCTACCTGCTATGAACTGTATTGTCTTGCTGTATTCCTATGCATGGGAACGTGAACCCAAGGGGCGGGTAGGCAGAAATTATTAGTAATGATGGGAACACTGAATTCTAGGAGGCGACAATGACCAAGTCACCTCTCCTGACCAATCATAATGTACGAAACTGTCACTTGCAACATTGGTGGGTGGTCTAAGGGTCAACAAACAGTATCATTGCACTAGTGTAGCTTAGGAAAATTGTCCGACTTGTCCGAGTAGCAGACCTGTCACTGACCCTACGAACTCAATAGGTGCTCAATCTAGAGTGCTGCGGAGCACTCTGTCCATACTTTCCACAAACTCCTAGGGGTGGAAATAGTCTTAAGTGCTGGCGAAGCACTTTGCTGGGAAAATTCGAAAACCCAATCGGGGTTACTGGCGGATTACTTGCAGAGAGGGGTAACGCAGGCGTTGCATCTGAAGCTGTGGGTGTTGGTCGTACCTTGGTGAGCCCAGTCCAGACCCAAAACCTGAGGGGTATCCTGTCCTGACTGCCCGTGAGCTGTACCTGCTCGCATTTTGGTATTCCTTTCTTGAGGGTCCTTGTCCCCGTCCTTCCAAACTGACCCGTGGCCAGGGTTAGTCCTCATTCCTAGATTAGGTAAATATTACTCTGTGGGTTTGCGTCTTTCTCTCACTTTCTCTTTTTCCTTAAAAGTGCTCTTGTCTGTGATATTGCCCTATCACCTTGAAATGCAAATGATATGTCATGGTTTATTAGAATTGTTCCACTTCTCTCCCCACCTGTAGGAGATTATCAAAACTGTCATATTTTACTAGTGTGTTCCAGTTTTTCCCTTTCCTTTAGCATGGTTGCAGTGAACTTAGTAAGAATAGCATAAGTAGCCTAGCTTAAATATACATTCTAGGTTCTGTTTATGTCCCTCGCCTTAGTTTAAACTTTTGTTGAATAGCGTGTTCCCTAAATGCTCATATCCTATAGTGTTCCCAAATATTCTAATGGTACTTGCCCCAATCTATAGTTATATTGTGGCTTTGGTTTTACTGATAGATGTGTTACTGTGTATTTGGCTTGTTATTTGACATCCATTCTAAAATCTTTTGATAAAACCTTGAAAACACATCAGGTGTCTGTGGTCATTTTACAGTACATAAAGTGGATAAATGTATTTTGGTTTATGAAGTATATTCTTTCCTAGGAAGCCTGTCACCTGTCCACTGCTAGCTCCTGATCCGTCAGGAGTAATGTGCCTGTGGTAAGTCAGGTACATGAATAGTAAGTGGTGTGAGAGTCACCCCCCGAATTACTCATAGTGGCGTGCAAGAAATCACCCGGTTCACGCAAATTCAGTCTTGCTCACTCGCGTCAGGGCCCAGTGCGCGGGGAAAATTGGTAAACTTGTGACCCGGGTGACCTGCGTGCTCTATTAGTAATTTTCTGGTAGCAGTAGTATGGTTAGGACTAGTTAAGATAGGTAGACAGGATAGCTGATAAACAAACCGTGAAAATAAAATGTGCTCCTGATTTTCTACTGTATTGGTTCAAAAAAAAAAAAAAAAAATACATTTTTGAAATGTTGTAAGGATTTATATATAAATGTATATGATTTTTTCATTGCTGCTATAAATGTTACATGTCGTATTAACCCAGAAACTGTTTGTAAGTGTTCAGTGTAGTCCGAATCCCCGGGGAAATATATAGCTAACGGTGAGTAGAATCCGGTTAGCTGAAAAGGTCACTTGTTTAGAGTCATTAGTGCAGGGTTAGGAATACCTGGAAGCACTAATTAGGATCTTCCTGCATCTGAATATATGATAGCCACGAGTCCGTTATAAAACTTCCCTTGTGATATCACCTAGAAAGAGTCACATGTGGGAGGAGTAATAAGATCTCTGAGGCTTGACTGGTAAGTAAAATAGTCCGCTGGTGAAATCCTGGCTCAGTACATATCCCGGAAAGAAGTGGATGAGTCAGAAGAATAACGGGTTCTATATTACTAGTGTGAGAGGTTAGGCAAAGAAGTCTATCCGGAGTGAATGAAAAGTAGACAGAAGTGGTTTACTTGTAGTGAGAGAAAATTTTTCTATCTATTTAGAACACTCAGACACAGTGGCAGACGTTGTGTGTTAGTAACTAAATTTTGCACTCGCACTTTAGGAAAAGTTAAAAGTTTCCGTTACCTTGTGAAGGAGGGAGTCGGTCGAAAGGCTGCTCTGACGTCACTCCGTGCCACGCTGGTATTGGTCAGGACAGCGGGTGTGTAGTGAAGCCGAATTTGTAAGGGAGGGGTGAGTGCCGGAGATTGAGACCTGCTCTCGCGAAAGGCCGCGGACCCATTGGACAAGGATTTTTGTATTCGCAGAGTTGATTGGTTTCTACAAAATAAGAGTCGCGCTAGCATTGGAAGTACAAAAGTAAACAAAATTAATCAGGCCGAGTTAGAAGCAAGCCTGGAAAGGCATATGTGGTATCCTGAGTTCTTACCTAATCCACAAAACTCAGGCTTCTATAAGGAACAGATTATACGAGGTAGACCGCACATGATGTATGGAATAAAGAGAAAATTGTCATTTGCCGACAGGGTAAAGAATTTCTTCAAAACAGATAAGCCCATTAGAACGAATACTCCTGCTTCCTTCATGATTTTTGAAAAAGGGTATCATACCTGTGTATGGCTAGAGAATTGGGCCAAGTATACTGCAGATGACGGAGTCCTAGCATTTCCTATTGATGGTACGTTTAATGGTAGGATCCTGTTTAACTTGAGGACCCGCATGAATGAATTGCATCCCAGACCCAGATTAACCCAGTACGAAGCCTTAGAGGAGTGGGAAATTGAGGCTTTGGAGAGAGATAGACCCCGGATGGACAAAGGAGTGAGTACATGGTATCCAAGGGTCCATAGAGAAACCAAAGAGCAGAAAATGAAACATTGGAGACAAAGCATGATGGTGGAAGGGTTGTTCCCAATGATGGGGGTATTAGAACAAGGGAAAGGAAAAAGTAAAGAAAAAACCCATCACTCGATGCCCGTAGGGGACTCAGAAGATGAGCACCTAGAAGATTTATTGATGAAAAACCCCCCTCCCTATGTAGCCGAGTCAGAGCCTTTAAGTTCACCAAACCCGTTTGCCAAATATCCCAGATGTCGGAGGGATAGCGAGACAGATGGAACGGGTACGGATAGCAAAACTAGTGAAGGGAATGGGTTTTGCAGACCTAAATCCACGGTCCCGAATTATCAGCCGTTTGGAGAAGGCCCACCTCGATTGGTTACTCCAACTGCCCCAAGTATTTACCCTCCCTTGGTACCCCAAGTATTGCATGACAATTCCACAGGAAAGGGTTTAAAGGAACAAGAGAAGGAAGCCCTGGCTAGGCAGCGAGATGATTTAGTCCGGACCATAGCCCAGATACATCCCCATCCCGATTCCCTGACTATCCCAGTAACCATTGGGCCCGCTATTCCTCTTTATAGGGATAACCTGGCTAGTCCTCGTCCTCCTGTTATTTCCCCAATAATGCCTACTCCTAGCATCCCACCCCCGAGAAAGGAAGTATTCATAGATGATGATCAAGAGAGTGAATGTGAATCAGTGGTTCTGATGGATTTGCCCATTAGAGAACCTAGGACCAGCATGTCGGGGACAAGAAGTCAGAGTAGGCCGAAAGAGGTTTTGATTGAAGGTACATCTGGGGTTAGGAGTGCCACAGTAGTATCCCCAGAAGAATTAGATAGGTGGACCAAAGAGTTGGAGAAAGAGACCACTCCCCGATCCAGACCATTAGAGATCTATAAACTAAGGATAGAAATAGAAGAGATGATGGCTGGAAATGTAGGATTAGACCGCTTAAACTCCTACAGTGAAGAAGAGTTACTGTTCATCAGTAAAAACCTTACCCGGAATGCTAGATTGCTCCATGAAAGATTAATGGACACAGCCACTGAAATGGGGATCGATGTCAGTCGCTCCAAAATCCTTCAGAAACCCTACAGAGTAGATTTTTCGGACAAAGACTTAGAGAGCTTGAATGTGGTAGGAAAACAGATTCAGATAAAGGAATTATTGAAACTCTTGCAGAAATGGGGAGATGTAGGGAAATGGAGAACCCGGTGGGCAAAGAAAAAAGAAGACAGCAGGGCTAAATCTCAAGTTTCAGAATACGTGCTGAAAGAAGTAACCCCGACAGAAAAATTGTGTCCCATGAGAGAGGTCCCAGGGGAAAATATGTCCATGTCCCTTGGTCTCGACAGGATATTGTGTCATTTACAAATGACTTCCCGAAATTACGGGAAAAGCCAGTTGATTGGTACAGACAGGTCGAACGCTTCATAAAAGTTCAGAAATGTCTTCTGAAAGACCTGGATGGGTTTTTCGGCATTGTGGTGCCTGTAGATTTGTGGACCGAGTGCAAAATAGAGATTGATTGGCCCAGTGAAGAATATGAAAGAGACGAGAAAACAGGAGCTCCCTCACCTGAAGTAATGAGGAAGTATGATCAAGTCATACAGTACCTCAAGAAAAAGGTGCCCGCAAAGGAAACAGATTGGACCAGAATAGATAGAACCACCCAAGAACGCGATGAAACTGTCCATTCCTTTTATGAAAGGTTACTGCAAGTATTCAAGACTTACAGTGGTATCGATAATGTGGACATGAAAGACATGACCCATTTCAGTTACAGATTCGTGCTAGGATTAAGGCCTGAAATATCACAATGGATTCGAGATAATAAAATAAGTTGGCAGGGAAAGCCCATAGATGATGTCCTGAAATACGCAAAATACTGCGAAGATGAAATCGAGAATAAAAAGAAGGCCCTCAAGGAGAAGGTTATGTGGGCCCAGGTGAAATTGGCTGAACAGCAAGAAAAACAGTTAAGTAAATTGAATTCCAATAATAATGCTCAAAATGCTACTGCTGGGGGAGGAGGGAAGCCCCGGGCAAAAATGAGTCGGGAAGAGGCTATGAAGTAATTCCCCTGCCACGGGTGCGGCCAGTTAGGGCATTGGAGAGACGAGTGTCCACACCTGCAGGCCTGTAATGCCCCTATAAATGGTTTAAATCCACAGGTGCAGAAAGAGGGGACAAGAAAGAACCAGCAACAGGTAAAGCTACCTCCAGTACCTCGCGCTCCTAGACAGAGTTATAAGAATCAGGGCCAGCAGAATGAAAGGGCGGAGATATGGAAAGGAGAGAATGGAAGCAATGCAGCGATTCCACAGTACCTGTTAAATGATTCTTTCCTCTGTGATGAACAAGATTGACGGGGCCTGAGAGGGGAGGACAAGGAGTGCGTACTTGGTACCTCCTTACCGGTAGACCAGACTGGACCATACATTGAAGGAAAGGTTGAAGGAAAAGACGTCACCTTTCTGTTGGACACTGGTGCTACCCGGTCCACTGTGAGAACCGTGGATGTTCCTAACCTACCCCTCTCGGGAGAAGCAATCCAAGTAGTGGGTGTCTCCAATCAAAGAATAAGTACTCCAGTAACTGAGCCTATGGAAATCTCCATAGGAAACTTTAAAGAAATGCACAGATTTGTGGTCTGTGATTCCAGTCCTGTGAACCTGTTAGGACGCGATTTGTTGTGCAAAATGAACTGCACCATCTTTTGCTCACCAAAAGGCGTCGAAGTTCAGACCCCCGATGAAGATGGTTTGTACAAACTAATGTTAGTGAGACCTGATGCTGACATTAAAACTTTGTCGATTGAAGACTTGCCTGAAGAGCTTCACTTAAGAGTGGTACCAGAAGTGTGGGATTTCTCGGGAAAAGATGTAGGCTTAATGGCAAACGTGGACCCAGTTAAAATAGCAATAAAGACAAATGCAGTATATCCCAAAACAAGACAGTACAAAATGAGTGCAGAAGTAAAGGCAGGAGTCGCAATTGAAATTACCCGATTGCTTGAAGCAGAAATCATAGAGGAAGTAATGAGCAGTCCCTGCAATTCGCCTATCATTGGGATTAAAAAGCCTAGTGGAAAATACCGAGTAGTGCAGGACCTGCGCAAGGTAAACCAAATTGTTGTACCTTGCTGTCCCATCGTGCCCAACCCTGCAGTAATCTTGTATCAGATTCCTTGGAATGCGGAATGGTTCACTGTCATTGACCTGTGCCATGCATTCTTTTCCATCCCATTGCATCCAGAAAGCAAGTTCCTTTTTAGTTTTGAATTTGACAGCCATATCTATGTCTGGAATCGTGTCCCTCAGGGGTACACTGAAAGTCCTTCGATTTTCAACCAGATCCTAAAGAAATGTCTTGAGTCCCTAATACTGCCCGGAGAGTCCGTTTTGGTACAGTACATAGATGACCTTTTAGTGGCATCTAAAACTCAAAATGACTGTGTCACCGACACCATCGCCTTGCTGAATCACCTAGGAAAGGGAGGACATAAAGTATCCCCTGACAAATTGCAGTTCTGTAAAAACTCAGTAAAATATCTGGGGCACCAGATAGAGAAAGGGATCCGAAAGGTCACCACAGAAAGGATCAAGATAATTAAAGCAATGGACCTACCCCGAACTCAGAAAGAGGTGAGGATGTTTCTAGGAGTGGTGGGGTACTGCAGGCAGTTGATTGTGGGATTCGCAAATCTAGCCAAACCTTTGATAAAAATGACCAAGAAAGGAGTGGAAGACCCAGTCAGCTGGGACAGTGAAAGCATGTCCGCATGGGTAACATTGCGAAATTATCTATGTACCGCTCCTGCATTAGGTATGCCCGACTATTCCAAGCGTTTTGAACTATTCTGTGACACCAGAGAAAATTGTGCGCTCTCGGTCCTGACCCAGGAGCATGGGCTGGTCAGGCGTCCCGTAGCCTATTTCTCAGCCACTCTAGATCCGGTGGCTGCTGGATTGCCCGGATGTCTGAAAGCAGTAGCTGCTACTTGCGTCAGTCTAGAACAGAGTGAGAATATTGTCATGGGACATCCTGTCACTGTATATGTTCCACATTCTGTTGTAATTCTACTGACAAGAACCAAGACCCAGTATCTCACACACCTAGTCGGCTGACTAAGTATGAGAGAATTTTGATTGGTGCTGAGAATGTAACAATTTCTCGGTGCAATATCCTAAACCCGGCAACTCTGTTACCTGTTCCTCTGGATGTAGACGACGAGGACGAAATGGAACATAACTGCATTGATCTAACAGAATTCAGCACTAAGCCCCGTCCTGACATCCGAGAAGTAGCATTGCTTGATGGGGATTTTACAATGTTTGTGGACGGCTCATGTTTAAGACATGAGAGTGGAGGTCTGTGTGCTGCCTATGCTGTAGTCACATTGACAAACACCATAGAAGCCTCTTACCTGTGCGAAGTGAAATCTGCACAGGTAGCCGAGCTCTTCGCATTGACAAGAGCATGTAGGAGGGGTAAAAACAAAAGAATAACTGTTTATACCGACAGTCAGTACTGTTACGGGGTTGTTCATGACTTCGGCCAACTATGGTTACAAAGAGAATTCATGACTTCCTCAGGTACCCCTATCAGAAACGGAAAGGTGGTACAAGAATTATTGGAAGCTATTCAATTGCCCAAAGAATTGGCTGTGGTCAAGTGTGCGGCTCACAGATCAGGAAATGATGATGTGACAGCCGGGAATAGATACGCTGACCAAATCGCACAATTTTGTGCCCGACACCAAATGTCCCTCCAAATTGGGTTATGGGGTGGGCACAGCTGCCAACTGATGTTGTTTGATAGTGTGTCAACGTGGGATGAATTGAAAGACTTGCAACAGTCAACAGGCAGGGAAGAAAAAGGTAGATGGAGTGAGAATGAATGCAAATTGAGGAATGACGGTGTGGTGGTAGACAAAAATGGAATGCCTGTGCTGCCCGACGGCCTGATAGATCCCATGGTCAGGATGATACATGAACCAACACATATGGGAAGGGACGCCATGTGTCGTGTGTTTGATAAGGTGTTCTACAATTCAAGATTCAGGAACCAAGCGGAAAGGTTTTGCCAGAGGTGCCTAGTGTGTCAGCAATTCAATGCAGGAAAGAAGACGGTAGTGGAGCAAAGTACCATCGGAAAGGCAGTAGTTCCCTTTGTTAGGATGCAGGCAGACTTTATAACAATGCCCAAATGCAAGGGATATAGGTACGTCCTGGTTATAGTGTGCCTGTTTTCCCGGTGGGTGGAGGCTTACCCAGCAAAGAAAAATGATGCCTTGACTGTAGCCAAATTATTGCTCAGGGAGTTGATACCTAGGTTCGGCATTCCTGAGACGATTGAAACAGACCAAGGTGGGCATTTTGCCAACGATGTCCTAGAAGAGCTCTGTAAGGCCTTTAAAATGAAGCAAAGACTGCACTGTGCCTACCATCCCGAGGCGTCTGGGGTGGTTGAACAGATAAATGGCACGATCAAGTCCAGATTGGCGAAGATGTGTGATTCCACAAAAATGAACTGGATAGAAGCTTTGCCCCTTGTGCTGATGAGTCTGAGAAGTATTCCAAATCGAAAAACAGGCCTGAGCCCCCATGAGGTACTAATGGGGAGAGTGATGCGACAAGCATGGGTACCTGGACACAAACTGCTAAGCATTACTGATGATTTGGTGCTAGAATACTGCAAGCAACTGGGTGACCAAGTGCGTTCTATCTCCCACCAGATTGGAGAGACAGCTGACGACTGGCCCAAGACTCCAGCACATAAGCTACGACCAGGTGATTGGGTGGTGTTAAAGAAACACACCCGGAAGAGTTGCCTTGGACCAAAGTGGGGAAAGCCAAGACAAGTGATCCTTGTCACCACTACTGCTGTGAAGTGTGCTGGTGTACCGAAGTGGATCCATGCCAGCCACACAAAGCGGGTAACCGGAGAAAACGCGACTGAAGCTGAAGGCAGCACCGCTGAGGAGACTCCCGAAGAGAGTCCGGATCTTGCTGACATCGAACTGCCGAGCACAAGTTGAGACGTTGATTGGTACCCTGCCGACGACCAGGTTCATGATCCAATACGAACCAGGAAATATTCCTACCTAGACAGTGAGTGGGATAGTCCAGGTGAGACAGAACTAGAGGACGAAGGTCAGGTCAACGAGACTCACATCACACCTGATCAGGAAATAGGCCAAGTAGGGACAGATTAAGACGTCGACACTCCACCTGAAACTCCGGAGTCTGGAAAGGGACAGATAGTGGTCAAAGCTGAAGTTCATGCGGAAGAAAGTGAAGAGAACGAAGTGCATGAACCAGAGCAGATAGAAATAGATGAACGTGTTCAGGAATCAGAATCCAGTTCACCTGAAAGCAAAGAAAGCCTACAAAGCGAACCTGAACAGGGCAAGTTTGAGGACCAGGCAGAAGAAATAGATGAAAGACCTGGAACTAGTCAGACAGGAAGGGAAATAGACTCTGTCCAGCACAAAGAAAAAATAAAAAGAGTGCACGAGGAGGGCCAGGTATCCTCGACCACTGAAAGTCACAGAAGCAAAAGTACACCCAGGTAGGTCAAAAGGCTAAAACTCCGAATCAAAACAGTCGAGGAGAAACTGAAAGACCGTAAGAGGGCTGAAAGTGAAAGAAAAGCAGCCCGAGGCAAGGCTCTGAGAAAGAGCGACAGAGTGAAGAAACAAAATAGACTGTATCAGAGCCCCGAATGGACATACCTGGTGTTGGAAGAAATTGATGAGCCTAATCGCAGTGGAAAAAGTGACGAAGAGTCCATCACTGATCGGAGTTCGGACGAAGATCCTCCTTGAGACAAAACAGAGCGAAGTCTTGGTGTAAAGAAACGAAGAGGGGTGCAAAAGCCACCTGTAAGCTAAAATGTCTGATTCAAACGTAGCTGGAAGGTCCAGACTTGGGTGTTGTAAAACTTGCTGTAAAATATGCTTATGTAGTGTAGCTATGCTAATAGTGATGTGGATAGGATTAACAGTCTTTATACCTTTTATGATAAGTAAAGATCCTAACCTGTCCCCTACTGAACCTTAAATATTAGAGACAGACGTTGTACAGACTGCAGAAACACCACGAAGCTTAGAACGACGTGACAATTCAGTTAGTTTGAAACACACACGACCAAATTTAGAAGCATCAGATGAGGGTGGACTGCACTTTCACAAGATGAAAAACCGGACACATTTAAATGTTTTTGCTAACCTTTTAGTGCATTACGTAGAAGCTATGGAAATAGAGGATTGTTATGTCTGCATGAAGCTACCCACGTCTGTAGCTGAAGGTGTGACATATCACCACTTACCCCTAACCTACGGAATTTCCTGCAGTATATTAGCTAGCTTGTTTTATAGAAGCACTTTGCAGTACTACTATTCAAATGCTGACGTAATCTTTTCTGAACTTCCCATTAGGGGACACCTGAACCTTGTACATAGTAGGAGCGAGGTAACCCGTTATATGGGAGAATATTTTCTGACTATAGGTGACATAGACTTAAATGAAGCACGACAAGAAAATCTGACCTGTTCTTTGCAAGAGCAGGAAAAGATGTTTATAAAAATGGCAGACAGAAGGAGGGAAAAGTTTCAGAAAAAGGCAAATGATGAAAAGGATAGAGTCCCTAGATGGGCCGAGCACATGGACAACACCTCACAAGGCGAAGCTAATCCTGCTTTGTTGCTGGATTTTGAACGGAAATGAAAACTTTGTCTCCATAGAGAAAGGACAGAATATTATAACAATGTATTCATTGGTTCCAGCGAGTGTGAACATAATTATAAGGTAATTGGAGGTTGGGGTTTCAAAAATGGGTCAGAACCTGTGTTTCCCGGAATATATTATATATGTGGGAACAAGGCTTATTTTAAATTGCCGGATCACTGGTATGGAAGCTGCTACTTTGGCATTGTTTTCCCGAAAATATACCATGTGAATAATGCTGCTGGAAGCAATGATGAAGATACTAATGGCTTAGTGCGTAGTAAACGTGAAAGTGTAGGAGAAATCATAGGTGATATTTTTAGTGCACTGATACCTGGAATGGGGGTAGTTCTGAACACACACAGAATTTGCACACTGTCTACAGTAGTGGATCGGTTATCTACTGACACTGCTGCTGGATTCCTGCTGGTCAATACTGAAATGGTTGCGATCAGATCAATGGTTTTGCAGAATCGCCTTGCTCTTGACACCTTATTGGCAAAAGAGGGCGGAGTCTGTAGAATGCTGAAGGCGCAACATTGTTGCACCTACATACCTGACAAAAGTATCGAACTTAAAAGATATGTAAGAAATATAACTAATTTGGAAAAGGAACTCAAACCATTAGAGGTTGACAGTGCCTGGACGAGACTGACTGGAGGTCTCTCCTCAATAGGTAGTTGGTTTTCTAACTTAGGTAGAAATCTTCTGTGGAAAATACTGATGCCAATAATCGGAATGGGTGTGATTGTTCTGATCATATTCATCTGCTGTAAATGCCAAAAATGTAAAAAGAAGTACACAGTAAATAAGAGAGGGGTGAAAAGAAACATTGATGAGTTAGAATTAGAAGAACTAAGGAATCAAATATACAAAAAGGTAAAGAATCACCACTCTCATAGAGAAGCCGAGAGAAAACTAAATAATAAATTTGTCGAGATTGAAATGCATGATATGGAGGAATGAAAGTTGGCATCTGTTTCCTTTGTAGTGATGATAGTAAATATCATCAAAGAGGGGATTGATGGAGCAAGGATTCGCACGTAAAGCGACTTGCTCACACTCATGAACCGCGCCTAACGTATATTCACATTAATCCAACTGTCCGTCTTATATTTAGCATTTTCCCCAACACGCGGGCGTTCCCGAGAGGCTTGCCTGTGTGTCTTTTCATCCTCACAATGCTTGCACTAAGGAAATGGCTGTTTTGCAGAAATCCAGTCTGCGCATGCGTCGGTCATACCCATGTGATGTGACGCACTCGCATTTTGGAGGGATTGTATTGCTCATGCGCATTGATGCTAAAATGGCCGCTTGTCTCTCACCATGCTCTCTGCTTGCTACTGCTGCTTTCGCCTATCTGTCTTTTCGCACTAAACTTTGATACTATTTATGTTATAAAATAAGGGGTGTGTTTAAATCTATCACGGTATACAGTGTGATCATTTTTTTGTATGATTCTAATTTGTTCTCGCTTACTTTTCATGTATCGCGTTTCTGGGGGGCCGGTAACACATGAGCCACGCCATGATGAAGTTCCTCTGAGACCTGTCATGTGACCTGAGAGAAACCTCACTGCGCAGAAGCTAAAACAAGCCAGCTGGCTCCTGAAGCCCAATGCGCCTGAGAAACTTCTCCAAGAGACTGGATCTTACCTTGAGCGAAGCAACACTGTTGCTACCTGCTATTAACTGTATTGTCTTGCTGTATTCCTATGCATGGGAACGTGAACCCAAGGGGCGGGTAGGCAGAAATTATTAGTAATGATGGGAACACTGAATTCTAGGAGGCGACAATGACCAAGTCACCTCTCCTGACCAATCATAATGTACGAAACTGTCACTTGCAACATTGGTGGGTGGTCTAAGGGTCCCCAAACAGTATAATTGCCCTAGTGTAGCTTAGGAAAATTGTCCGACTTGTCCGAGTAGCAGACCTGTCACTGACCCTACGAACTCAATAGGTGCTCAATCTAGAGTGCTGCGGAGCACTCTGTCCATACTTTCCACAAACTCCTAGGGGTGGAAATAGTCTTAAGTGCTGGCGAAGCACTTTGCTGGGAAAATTCGAAAACCCAATCGGGGTTACTGGCGGATCACTTGCAGAGAGGGGTAACCAGGCGTTGCATCTGAAGCTGTGGGTGTTGGTCGTACCTTGGTGAGCCCAGTCCAGACCCAAAACCTGAGGGGTATCCTGTCCTGACTGCCCATGAGCTGTACCTGCTCGCATTCTGGTATTCCTTTCTTGAGGGTCCTTGTCCCCGTCCTTCCAAACTGACCCATGGCCAGGGTTAGTCCTCATTCCTAGATTAGGTAAATATTACTCTGTGGGTTTGCGTCTTTCTCTCACTTTCTCTTTTTCCTTAAAAGTGCTCTTGTCTGTGATATTGCCCTATCACCTTGAAATGCAAATTATATGTCATGGTTTATTAGAATTGTTCCACTTCTCTCCCCACCTGTAGGAGATTATCAAAACTGTCATATTTTACTAGTGTGTTCCAGTTTTTCCCTTTCCTTTAGCATGGTTGCAGTGAACTTAGTAAGAATAGCATAAGTAGCCTAGCTTAAATATACATTCTAGGTTCTGTTTATGTCCCTCGCCTTAGTTTAAACTTTTGTTGAATAGCGTGTTCCCTAAATGCTCATATCCTATAGTGTTCCCAAATATTCTAATGGTACTTGCCCCAATCTATAGTTATATTGTGGCTTTGGTTTTACTGATAGATGTGTTACTGTGTATTTGGCTTGTTATTTGACATCCATTCTAAAATCTTTTGATAAAACCTTGAAAACACATCAGGTGTCTGTGGTCATTTTACAGTACATAAAGTGGATAAATGTATTTTGGTTTATGAAGTATATTCTTTCCTAGGAAGCCTGTCACCTGTCCACTGCTAGCTCCTGATCCGTCAGGAGTAATGTGCCTGTGGTAAGTCAGGTACATGAATAGTAAGTGGTGTGAGAGTCACCCCCCGAATTACTCATAGTGGCGTGCAAGAAATCACCCGGTTCACGCAAATTCAGTCTTGCTCACTCGCGTCAGGGCCCAGTGCGCGGGGAAAATTGGTAAACTTTGTGACCCGGGTGACCTGTGCGCTCTATCAGTACAACCTATCCGAGCCTCTCAACAGCTCAAGTATTCCAAAATGTAAAGTAAAAAATAATCCATCCGGGGTATTAGAATTGCACCTTGTCCTGCGGTGGACGCAGCTATAGAAATCCAAAAATAAGATTGTCTTCTCACCGCACAACATCTAATATGCAGGTATGCACTATTCCTGCCGTGATGTTCTATTCTTAATCCGTGCCGTTGCGCTCCAGCGTGAACACCAGCTGGCAACACACACACACGGAATTCCAGACGCTGCCGGCTAAAGAAAGGATGCGGTCGCGCTCCAGCGCGATAGCGTTTAAACTGAAAACGAGCCGAAAATGCTTGTAAATGCCAGACGCTGCCGGCGGGTATTAGGAAGCTGCGTGCATCAGCGTGAACAAAGTAGAATGAATAACGGAGGTGATCTCTGACTCCAAGAATCCACAAGTAGGAATAACATAGGCAATATTCTTTCATCGGGTCGACTTCACCTCAGAACACAGGTGAAAAGCACCAGACAACAGGAAAGAGGTGCCTATAATGGAAGTAGATTGAATGGATAGTAGACAGAGAAGACAGAGCTATCCTCTAGGTTTTATGGGAGATGTAGTTCCCTAAGCCCTTTTCTTTCATTCATACCCGCTGGCTGCCTATTTTCCTGGCTTAAACATTCCCAGGGCATTTTTAAAGCTCGGTAGGGGGCCATGCACTGCCTTCCCCTTTTTCTGTAAGATTTGGCTCCAAATGGTTAGCTCCCTGGGGTCTATATTGGCCCTGGAGGATGTGGTCCCCAGAGCCTAACAAGTCAATTTTCATAATTACTGGTCAATAAAAAAAACAATCAATTATTAAGTAATTGTTATTCGATTATTAATTAATTAACTTCCCACCCTGTACCCCTACACATATAGCAGCCCGCACCTAAAAAACAAAACAAACAAAAGACCAGTTCCATAACATACATATTTAAAGATAAATTAAGTAATTAACAGTTAATAATGAATTCCTAATTAATTTAATACTTAATTAAATTCCCACCAAGGACCCCTACAAACCAAGCAGCCTGCAACGAAAGAAACATGTAAATAAATGAGTATTACACAATTTACATTTTTATATTCCAATCAAATATTTATATTGTAAATAATAATTATCTGTTAGTTTAATATCACTCAGTTAACTACCCACCCTATAAACCTAGCATCCTACAACTAAAATAAAAGTACAAAAAATTAGTAGTCCATGTTTTACCGAATTAAAAATCTATTAAATAACTAGTTAACAATGATTAATACATTGTTAATTAATTATTACTTAAAATCCAACGTACATCCCTACATACCAAGAAGCCTGCAAATAAAAGCATGTAAAATGAATAAGTATTTCCTAAATTACATAATTAGAAATCAATTAAATAATTAATTAAGAATTAATTGTAATTAATTAATACTTAATTCCCTTCCCACCCTACCCCCCTACAAACCTAACAGCCCACAAACAGAACAAATCAAAAATGTGTCAGTATTACCCAAATCACATAATAAACATCAATCACAAAATTAAATTAAATGTATTGAATCAACCTTAATTAATTCTTACACAATTAACTTCCCACTCTATCCCTCTATAAACCCAACAACCCACTAAGACACTATAAATTATGACTAAAAATGTACAAAAAAATCGAAATCACTTACAATTATAAGCTATATTTTAAAAACCATTAATAACATTTACATAAACTATAGTAACACATAAAATGTATATTTCAAGCAAAGCACATTAAAATAATGTAAAAACGTTATTTTACACATTATGTGAGTAAAAAACGACATTTACAATAATATTATTTACAACGATATTACTTACCTCAAAAAACAACATTCTGTGAACGATATTTGTGCATCAGGATATTTGCATGTCACAATATTTAATTTACTAAAGTGGAAGACATAGGTGAGGTATGAATAGTGTGATAGAGAGTGGGCTAGGTACATAGATATATTAAGAGAGGTGAGGTGAAGTAAGAAGAGGGACATGAGACAGATTTTTTAAAATGTTATTGCCACCAAATGCACAAGAACACGTGGATTATGGTTGGACAGGCCCAGCTTCCACACTAAAGGTCCAGAAAGCGGGCATGCAGAGCTGTCAAATTAGAAAGGAACCTGTTTTTATGCATAATATTTACAGTCGCATTTATGCACATGAATTAACGCTAATATTGTGGTGTTCAAACATGTATTTAACAAATTCATGCACAACAGTTTAAATATGGTGTGACAACACAGAACGAGACAATCGCAATAATGCCAGCAGTGTATCCTTTATGTTTACTAATCACATGATCGGGGTGTCAGCATCACGAAAAAAACAGGGCAGAAAAATAGCAAGCGGACTGCTTTTCCGTCAGTGAACAAGGATACTAAGGTATTCGAAACGCGTCTGACTACTTGGCTTAATAAACCCAAACCTGCTAAAAACCACGACAACCGTTTCCCGTTTTCATCGTATCGCCAGCTGGAGTGCCTGAGAGTGTCGGGGAAATACTATTTGAATATTTACAGTGACTAACAAGGTCACTTTACCTGTGGACCCTTTGGAGATAGGGGTCCTGGGCATTTGCCAACTTTGCCCATGCCTTGAAATATCTCCAAAATCTTGCGCTATGCCCTGGGACACAATGTGGTGTGTTCTCTGGGGCAGTATATTATTACAGACAGAAGGCGGTTACAGACACGCGTGCATCTGCTTCTGTAATACTGATAGCACTGGAGCAAAAGTAGTACCAGCATTATCTTGTTAGGACAGTCTCTAATTTGCACGGGGTAAATGCTCAATGCAGCAAATAAGGGAATCACTTTGCCTCTGAACCTATTGCCTATTATGGATGCTCTTAGGTGGCACACTGACAGTGCACCCCAAAATGGAGATGCAGTGTAAGTGTGCTCAGAGCTCTAGAGAAATATTATCAGCTCTTGAAGTTTAGTAAAGAGGCCATAGGTCAACCACTTCCACAGCAAGATTCAATATCATTGGTAAACCTCTTTAATTTGATACACTGTTATATCATTTTAGTCAGTTCAACCAATGGACCAAATTATACATCGAATCCAGATGCTGATGCACAAATGAAGGTTCAGCTCTTTGCAAAGGGGCACAAGGGGGTTAAGATTAAACAGTGGAGGGTACTTGAATAATGCACATTGCAAAATATAACAGCCACCAACTAGAGTCCAATAAAAGGCATCTCTTCTACTTTACAAAAACTTCAAGCCAAATATATCAGATAAATTGGGCACTTGGCCTTATTCAGCACTTTTAAGGCCAATAGTACTATTCTGTCACATTCAACTATATCCAAATGTACAGAGAACCATGGCTCCTGGAGATAAGTCTATTCCAAACCCACAGCCCTATAAAATTACATGTTTTTCTTTCAGTATTTTTAAATACATTGTGATAATACACAATGGAAACAATTCCTTGTAGATCTATGTTGTAAATAAGATGGTAATTGATGACAGGATACTTCTAGTTGATGACATGTAGATTTATTGTAGGACACAGCTGAGCACACAACCTCGCCAGCTGACCAGACCATCAACTGACACTGGTAAAACACACTGGTACCGGTTAGAACACACACAGGTATACAGGAAGGCATAGAAGGTGAAACCACTAAGGAATGACTAAAGACTACAGTCAGCCATATTACAAAAGAATCAATGTATAACACATCTCCCTCCTTACAGAAAAGAAATGAAACTAACATCAAAATAAAGCTTGATGCATGGGAGACAACAACAATAATAATAACAACAGAAAGGAGTTCTAAGACGACTTGTTGGTACCCATGGTATACCCTATGTAGGGTATGTTGTAGTTTGTGTGTTTTGGGGGTCGTTGTGGAAAGTGTAAGAAGAGCTATTGTGGCTATACTTTCCTAGGGCGGTGTTCTAACCCAATAATCAATGTACAACAATCTACATTCTTGGGCCTTCTGTAAACTATTTTGAAATGGCCTGTCTCTTTGTTTTTTGGTTGAAATGTAGTTTAAAGGTTCCCTAAAGTGAAAGGTTTGTAATCACAAAAAAAAGGAATCACTGCTAAGCTTTCTGTTTTTATATTGGCAGCTCTCTTACCTTGTTTTCCTCCATTTGATGGAGCAGAGTATCCGCTGCTAGAAGCACAGCTATGCCTTCAAAGAGCCCTATTCACAATGCAGGAGGTATTTGGGATGATGAAAAGAAGTCAACAGTAAGTAAATGTCAGTGACTGTAAAACACAGAAAATAAGAATAAATGTACTTGAATACCTTCTCAGCCTCCAGTCTCCAGTCTCCAAGCTAAGAAATGACCGGAGAAACCCAATTCCGGAACAGTAAACCTTGACACAACAATGGCTACATCAGAGTTACCAGATGATTCTGCAGTGACAAGATTCCAGAGGCTTCCAGAGCTCCAGACAGAACATCAGGGCTACAGGATTCCAATTCATCTCAGAACTTTTAAGAACTTAGCTAATAGTAGATATGACCTTCTGAGGAGTAAAGCGGTATCACCAAAGTGTTAATTCAGATTATATATGGTATATAGGTTAATTTACTTTGTTTCACAAGCATCAACCACAATTCTCTTCAGGGTGAACCACAAAAAGTCACTAAATTAACCTGTGCTTAAGGCAGAAGGGAGATCACTGAAAATAATGACTTGGAACATTGCTGGTCTCCGATCCAAAAGGGAAGACACATTATGGCTAGAGACTATAAAACAGTATGATGTGGTTGCACTACAGGAAACTTGGGACACCAAATGTAATTTCTGGGTAGAAGGTTATGCATCCCACTTTTTACCAGCCCAAGAGTCACACATAGGGAGAAGCAAGTGGGGGCTAGGGTTCTTAATCTCAGTGAGTCATCTGGGGACGATGAAAGTATTAAATGCAAACTTCCCTACCTGTTTAGCCTTGGAGGTATCCATGTGCACTGGAGAAAAAATTCTATATGTTTATTTTTATAATGCTATATACGGTACACATGGCAGTGAGAATATTGCAATGTTGACTACATTTTTAAATGAGTATAAAGAGGGTCAATCTACTTTCGTTCATTTTATTCTTTTGGCCGATTTTAACACACACTTATGCAAATTGAATTGTCAGTATGGAGACTGCATGGAAGATGATTATTTGACCCATTCGCACTTTGAACACTCGGCTAAAGGGGGTGCCCTAGAAGAACTTCTGATAGATATAGATCTTTCAGAACCAGAATTTGTAAACCCCAAAGATAGAGTGGCAACATATAGTGCGAGGGGCAGTAATACAATAATAGATTTTATCTTTGTGTCACCAAGCATGCTTAAGAATGTTATCTTTTATAATGCAATACAGTCGTCATTCAGCGCCCATAACCCGGTAATTATGGAATTAATTAACGGCAACCCAACCATAATAAATAACGAAACCCAACCTAACTATCCTCTAAAAGTTTGGGCCCATGACCAGGGTAGACGGGTAAAATGGTCTAAGATTATTCCTGATGACTTTTTTAACGAACTATGTGGAAAAGTGGGAACAGAAATAAGTATTTGTAGAGACCCACTGACCGTTGGAGGGAATATCAAAAATGCCTTTGAAATAATATGTAGAAATGCAGCACAGTCACTTACGTGTAAGCCAAACCACAAGCCTCGCAAAGTGCACGGGTGGTTTAATGTGGAGTGCTCAAAGGCCCATAAAACCCTGCTAGACGCTCTGAAAAGTATACCGCGAGACACCTTAGAAGTGACTAGACTGAGGAAGGTGTATAAAATAACGGTTGAGGCATGCAAGAAAGAAATTAAGGCAAAGGCCTGGGAGTCACTCTTTGATAGATCAACCCTGAGGGATAGTGCAAAGTTCTGGTCCATAGTGAACACGCCTCTGTTTAATGGTAGGGAAAATGAGGTACTGGAGGTTAACATTACAGAGAAGCAATGGTTGGACCATTTCGAGACTATCTATGGCAGTAACATCGCTATACATCCATTCACCCCTACACAATCTATGACCTCAGAGATCCCGCTGAGATTTTCGGTGAAGGAAGTGCAAAAAGCCATAGAAGATACTGCGGGTGGTAAGGCCCCTTGCCCGGACGGGGTCCCTGCAGACATGTATAAGGCACATTCCCACATATGGTCTGTAGTCCTTGCAAATGTTTTTAATTTAGCATGTATGGACAACTCTAGTATACCTTCCTCCTGGTCCCACTCCATTATAATCCCCGTTTTTAAAAAGGGCCAAAGGGGAGTCCCAAGGTGTTACAGACCGATATCATTGATTGACTCATCTTTTAAGATATTAGGTAAGGTCATCCTAGAAAAAATCAGCAAGTGGGAAAAAGATAACGAGATCTTGTGTAACGCCCAATACGGATTTAGAACTGGGAGAGGCACGGAAGACCAGTGCCTTAATTTGTACCTGACTGTCAGTAAATATACTGTTGCTTCCAGGGGGTCGATCCATTTGGCTTTTATGGACCTGTCCACAGCCTTCGACCTAGTAAATAGGTCGAAGCTGTGGACAATGCTTTTGGAGCTGCTTTTGGAGCTGGGCATGGACCGGGTACTTGTAAACTTTCTAGCATACCTACATAGAGACCTGAGAGCATCAGTGCATCAGTGCGTATGACACAGGACGGGAAATGTACTGCTGGGTTTAGATCAGTTAGAGGTGTGCGCAGGGTTGCATTCTGGCCCCCATGCTGTTCTCTTTGTATATCAACTCACTGAACAAAACTCTATCCTCAGCCACTCCAGATATACCCAGCATGGGAGGGACTCCACTACCTGTTCTGTTATATGCCAATGACACGGTCTTAATTTCTAGGACCCCAAACGGCCTACAGCAGCTCCTTGATTCTTTTGGGGCCTTTATGCAGAACTTAGATCTGGTAGTGAACATGGAAAAATCACATGTCATGTCACTGGGGAAAGGGAAGAAAAACACGAAAACCCTGCGCTGTAATGGCGTAGTGTTGACAAAAGTCAAAATATTCACCTACCTGGGAGTAATATTCGATGACATGGGCTCCTGGACCCCCCAGATTGCAAACAAAGCAATGGCAGTGCGAAGATCGTCGGAAAAGGTTGGGAGGGAAACTCATAGAAGTCATATTGACCTTGCATAGAGCTAAAACATTGGCTCTAGCAAGGTATGGTGCTGTGATATGGGGTTTTAGAGATTCTACCCTAATACAGAAAGAGGAGAACAAATTTCTGCGTCTAGTATTGGGCCTACCACACTCTACCCCATCCTTCGAAGTACACACGGAACTTGGGATAGGCTATATTGAGGACACACTTAAAACGACCCCACTACTCCTCTGGATGAAAATATGGCTGAACCCAAGTTTAACATTAAATCATAAAATTATTAGCGATTGTATGGGGCGAGACAGAGCAAAAGATATACAATGGCTGACACACATTAAAGCTAAAGCCACCCAATTAGGCCGGCCTGAACTCTATTATAATCCCGAAAGCCTGAGTAAAGATGGCATCTCCTGGGTAAAAGTACACTTCATGGATAGCAGAAACCTTCACCGTGAAGCCCAGGAAATTGAGAAATCAACAGTAAGAGCACATTATTCATTGGTATCCACTATGGCAATACAACCCTACCTGACAGTCGTGAATAGATCTTACCACCGATGGCTTTTAACGAAATTTCGTTTCAATCAGGTGCATTTCTTACTGGGTGGATATACTAAAGGGTGTAAACCAAGGGAAAACGATCCATGTAAATGTGACAGCTTCTCGGATCAAGACTTGATACATTTAGTATTTTTTTGCCCTTTTTTTGCAGAGGGCAGAAAGAAATATATTATACCACTTTTGAGGGACAAGGGATTTAAGTAGGTGAAACCTGCTTTGATGTTCTTACAACTTATGGTGTCCCCTATAGTGATGTTTGGGGTTGCAAATTTTCTGGTAACATCTATACGTGCTAGACGGAATAGACTGATGAGAACCCCAATGATGGAATGTACACAAGTTTAGCATATTTTTATTCTTCATGAGTAGCCTATTTTGGATTATAAGGAATTAAGTAACCCTGTAAGATGATATTTATAGATAACTTCTTTTAATATGAGATGTTATGTAAAACTGATGCTTTTTTACGATTTTTAACTGTTTTTTATTTGTTTTTAAATAATTACTTCCCAGCAATTGCTCTATAATGAACTGAAATGACGATATGTGTATATTTGTATGTGTAGTATACTTTTATGATTTTAAATTAATCGAATAAAGTATTTTTGACTCTGAAAAAAACAAACCTGTGCTTAACCTTCTAGCTTTGTACAAAATCAGTGAGGCTTAACTTAGAGGTGATTTGTAAAGCATTTATGCAGCACTCAAACAGTAATAAAGTAAAAACACAACACAAGAAAGATCCCACACCAGTCAAGCAAATAGAGTATATTGTTAATAAAATGATAGCAGAAAGACATAAATCGAACCAGTGGAACTGGAGATTTGCAATTTTAATGTCTTGGGTAGTCTTGAGGTTATCTTGTTGTATCTGACTGGGACAAAGGCATACGTTCAAGAGGACTGCGATGGAGAGTGAGCCAGACACAGAACTATATTGGTTCTGATGAGGCCGCCGATCAGGAGCTCTCAAGTGCAGCAATGTGAGGTCTTACATCCGGAGCTTCTTATGTCCCTGTAGATCAGAGCAGAAGGCAAGTGGGCTATCCCTTGGAGTCCTTCCAATGGTTTGGGGTCAAGGAGCAGGTCAGGTTCTTTCTTTCATCTTCTGGCTGCAGTGCAGTTATTCTTGCAGCAGGGCAGTAAGGCAGTCCTTCCAGCAGCAGGGCAATAGGGCAGCAGAGAAGCCCTCCTTCTGAGTCTTCCACAAGTCCAAACAATGTCTGCAGAGTTGGCCTGTGGGTCCAATATGTATCCCTAATGCTAGATTTGAAGTGGGAGAAACTTATAGACTCCCCCCACATCTGGTTCTTGAATTTGCTTCCTCCCTACCATGGTCCCAGGATGTGTGGAGTCCCAAAAGGCTAGTGTGAAGTTCTTTGTGTGTTTGCTGAGGCAGTTCCTTTGTAAAACAGGTATGGTAGCTAAGAGCTCCCCTAACTTCAGGACAGGATGCCCAATCCTGCCAACACCCAGTCCCTCTTTCTTATGATGTCTAGGAGGAATACACAAAGGCTAACTACCAACTACACCTCATCATGGGACTCAGGATACAGGCTGCAGGCACCAAATGGTTAGGAAAAGAAAATACAAACTTTCTAAAAGTGGCATTTTAAGAACTGTGACTTAAAATCCAACTTTTTCATTAAAGAGGATTTTAAATCACAATTAGTTTGAGACCAAACTTGCCATCCTTATCTGCTTCCAATCAAACATTATTATGTAATAGGGTTACCTAATGTTATCCACTGGGAGAAAAAAGCCTTGCAGTAGGGAAAAAACGAATGTAAGAGTTTTTCACTGTCAGGACATGTAAAACTTCAAAATACATGTCTAACATGTTTTAAATAAATTGTACCCTGCCCTGTCGGCTATTTAGGGCATATAAGTATTCAAAAGGAAGGTTTTGACCTGGCAAAAGAGGTATGTGGCCAGATCGGAATGACAGTGTAAAACGCCACACAGGCTGCAATGGCAGGACTCAGACATATTCAAAAAGGCTACTTAGGTGGGCAGAAAAATAAGTGCTGCCATAATTTTTGGGTCGCCCCTGTTGTGGTCAATTATTGCAGTCCCACCAGTAGCATTTAATTTACTGGCCTTCAGTATATGTAGTACCCATTTACTAGGGACTTACAAGTAAATTAAATGTGCCTGTTTACAATTTTGCCATGTTTACAGGGGAGACCACAGGCACTTTAGAACTGGCTAGTCGTGGAAAAGTGCACAGAGTCCTAAACGCCAACACAAACAGGTTCAGGAAACAGGAGCTGTGATGGAAAAAAGTTCAGGGGTGACATTACAGAGAGGGCCAGGCTCAACAGGTCCACTTCAGCTTGCACAAAAGAGTGTACAGTCCCACCCTTCACCCCCATCATCTACCTAATGGCAGTACTTTAGAAGACCAGTCAAAATTCCCTGACTCAGCAAAGGGCTAATTGAATTTCTAAAGAGGCATTGTCTACTCTTCCCTCATTTTATTGTCTAGATCTCATCCCTCAAACCTCAGGAATGTCAACAGTGCACTTCCACTGTCTGAAAAAACAACTTAATCTCCATCTTGTGCAAGAGGCAAAGCAAGGAGTATTAAAAATGGATCCCAGAGACCTCTGCTACTCATTTACACACACACTATGCATGAATCACGTAGGCTCAACACACGAATATGCACAGATACACTTGGGAAAAGAGCATAGAATTGGACTATTATACGAATGGGCCAGTAAGTATCCACACCTGGGAGACAGATAAAAAGGTCTGCCCACCTCAATAGATTTACAAAACATGGTATGCTGCCACAATGCTCTATATGCTGATCCCATTATAGGGACAGGAATCCACTGTCTGTCAATTAGGGTATTCTTGGTGTGCCCCTCCAGGTCACAGGACAGCTCCAGGATACTATTCATGTCAAGGGACTGGCCTAGGCCTCTGAACAGCTGTGAGGCTAGCGTGACACCACAGCCAAAAAGCAAGATACCTAATGAATGCAGGTGTGAACTTAGGGCAGGGAAATACAACTGTAAACTATACAGGGAAAACCTTTCACTTAGCTCTCCCATTCAAGTACTGTATGCACGTTGGACTCAAACAGGTGAATTTCTCCATTCCTCAGTTGGTGTTCGAGCTAGAAATGAGATGAGTGACCAACTTGAAAGTTCATAGCCTTAATGGTATGTTTTAGCTCCTGAATCTTCACCAGGAGCTGTTCTATGTGTTGTTCCTATAGGCCAAGCAGACCTCTTCTAGAGGCCAGTCACAACACAAGCTAAGAAAATGGTAAGGGCATTCTTTAATATGAAAAGCAAAAGCTCGAACTAGGAGACTCCCTCTGGGGTGAAGAATGTGGTTTTCTTCCTGGCACTGGATGTACTGAGAGCCAGATTGCACAAACAAAACTAAAAATCTGTCCACCCCTGCTTGGGTAGCAGCATCACAGGACAGGTCTCTGAATTATGGGGGCATTCAATCAGTCCCAGGTTCAACATCCTGGCCACCTCTGCCTTCCTAGATCTGAACTGACATCCTGTACAGTTTGCTTTTCACTTGAAAACACCCCCGCCCCCAGTCCCTATGCTTTGTAAACAGACTGGAATTAATCATGAGATAAGTGAGAAGAGAAATGCAAAGTGTTTTTATATCCCTCTCTACACTTCTCCCACTGCTCAGAAGGCTGAACAGGAGTAGCTTTATACCATCTTTCTCATTACTGTGCAACAGAACTCAGAGGGGTTTTCTTTCTTCCTTGGCCTTTTCAACCAATGCCAGAATGCTGACTGGGTAATCTCTCTGGATGTATGGCTTAATCTGTTTTATATGGAACACCTGTTGAGTTCACGAGTGGTATCTATGTCAATCAGGTTATTGACATTAGATAGCTTCTTAGCCATCTTGGAAGGACCGCACCATTTCTATGCCAAAGCTCGATGTTCTGATACCTCCTGATGCTATTGGTAACTAGTTAGGTCTGCCACCTGGTCATAATTCTCCCTTATAATTTCTTGATTAACCTGGAGGTTTTATTCATTCTGAGCATATTCTGAGCATTCAGCATCCTAAGGCTCAGAACTTACCCCACCACATTGTCAGGAGATTCATGGGTACCTTCCAGCCCTCTCTATTGGAAGTGAGTAGACCACGAGAAGGATGACCAAACAGAACTTCAAAGATATTAATTCTAACCCCTTCTGTCACTGAAAGTTAACCAGAGACATGGCAGTAGGAGATCCCATATCCTCCTACGGGTTTTTGACACAGTTCCCATCACACTCTTTCAGGTCTTAGTAAAGTGTTTACTAAGACACTGGTCTGGAGGGGATAGGAGGGGGAGAATTGCCTAGTCAATTCCACCTGCTCTCATATCACCCACAATTGTGACAAGATGAAATGTTCACCCCTATCGTATATCACTGTCCAGGGAAATCTATCACAGCCTCCTCATCAAGCTGACAGGCAACCTGTGCCCGGAGAAGCATCTGGTGCATTCCAAGCAGACTCTTACACTCAGCATCTGCCAATTTAGTGACCATTCCTTGATTCCAAAAGCTGAATTTGGGGGGAAGAGGATTTGTGCTGAGAGCCTCTAAAGCCTGAAATGGCATACCTCTCCATTTTAGAGCCACATGCCACCACTTGGCATTTAGGAAACTTTTGAACACATGGCTTTTCTCCCTTAGTTAAACACTTGGGGTTTATATGGAAAGCAGCTTTAGCTTAACACCAAGACAACTTATCTTGTATTTGAGCGCTTTATAAGCATACGTAACATTAACATTAACTGCTGACTTTGTACACATCATATAGGCCCCTGGTCTGATGAGTGACTTGGTTGCAATCAGGTCATTGCCAATTAGGCACTGAACACCTTGTTTCTATCACAATCCTATGTCAACAATGGCACTCTTGCCATTGACGTCTCAACACTGGAAAGAGGAACTCTATGTCATTTCCACTAGGGATATTCTCCTTATAGTTAAGATATGTCCTCTCAAACATAGTCATGTATGCGCTAGTACACCTACAAGAGAAACCTTCTCCCCATTTTTACCCACATCATTAACAAACCCCAATGTTTTTGTGTCAATATGCTTGAGCGCACCTGAGTTTCTTTCCCAGATGTCCTTAGTGACCAGGTAGAGAGGGTAAACATTGTTTACCACGAAGTTTTTACAACGCGGTACCTTTAGCACGCATCCCTTACAAAGCAAGTCGTTACCACGACTTGCGCTGGAGGGCGCTAAAGGATTAAAAATAGTAAATTTACTATCCCAACACCTTCCCTAGGGTCCACGGGGACTGGTGTTAGAATAGTAAATTACACTATTCGAAATCCGCACCCCCAACGCAAGTCGTGGTAACGACTTGCGTTGTAAGGGATGCGTGGTAAAGGGATGCTTTGTGACGGTACGCGTTGTACCGTCATACATCCGGCAGAGAGCCAATGTCTAGGGTGCAGCAAGCATTGGATCCTTAACTGATCAATACTTCTTGCAATGCTCTTCTTTGTGGTACCTAAAACAGGTTACCCCCTTGTGTAAGGAGGGGGTTACCTTTCCTTCCTTTTGTGGTTTTGACTAAGAATCCAGTCTGTATCAGCCGGGAGCCAAAGAACCATTCTTACCCTTGCCTTCTATCTTGGAACCAATTTGCTAGGAGCTCTTCCCCCTCTTCAACTTGGAACCATGCTGCTCCAGTCAATTATTCATCTGGTTAGCTAACTAACCACTTGTTAGCCAATTCAGCTAGTTTCTTGGGATCACTCTTAGGTCAGAGAAGTATCGTATTTGTTGGGTACAACACTCCTCCCTGAGTCACACCCTTATCATCAAATATTTTAAGGGACTGGAAAGCCTTAACTTCCATCCCTCTCCCCCACTTCTTATAATCACACACTATATCTGGATCTGGCTAGCGAACAGAATCCAATCTGTCCTGGCTTCAGCACAAACCATATATTCAGAGCTCTCATGCACTCACGTCTGATCGTCATTGTCAAGTTTCCCTCCAATAGCAAAACGTCCCTTTAAAAGTGTGACGATTCAGTAGCGTCACTGTTTTAGACTTATCCTTCAACCTTACATCTTATATAAAATCTCACAACAGTGGAACTACCCCAAAATGGCAGGATCTGACAAATAAAATTGAATCAGCTCCTTTGGCGATTTAGTGGTGGCTTCCTGGGCTTTGGAGGGGAATTACTATTTCCTCCGCTATACCCTTTTTCTGTACTCTGCTAAGTTTCACTTTTTCCATTGCTAGCCACACCTTCTCCAAATACTGATCTCTCTCTTTCTCCTGTATTCCCTGTTCCCTCTTTATCTATTCATGGGCCCACCTCTACTTTTCGTCCAGGAGGGCTAACCTGAATTTCTCCCTCTCAAACTCCGTAATCTTTTCATAAGTTTTTCGTTACATTTCGGGAGTGCTAGCGCGGGTTTACGGCTCTCAGTAAGACCTAACCTACGGCACCAACAAATGGGAAATGGACATGGCCGCCCTGAGGACAGAAGTAGGACACTTTCAAGTGGCTATTACAGAAAATAATCTAGGTAATACAGTGGAGGACACTCTAGCAAAATCTGCACTCTAAGACACTCTCAGCCTTGTACACTTCACTCTCCTGCGTGCTATCTTCTACTGAACCAGCCCTGCGATTTCAAGAGCCTCCTTTTCTGTGACAGCCTGTTTCTCTCAATGGTACAAAAGGGGGTGGTGATGGACGGAGCATCTGAATCAATCAAACACTCACTCCCAGTCAAAAGATCTGTGTTTAATACATCACCGTTCTTTAGCCCACTTTGCCACCCCAGTTCAGACATGGCTATATGCAAATCAGTCTGACCCTGTGCCTCATGGGAACAGTACAGCCCGAACTGCCAAGCCATGTCTTCCCTGGACCGGAAACAAGCTTCGAGGACCGGTTTCTACACCTAGGCACCCCCCGCCCAACAGCTGACCAGGCAGACTGGAGGGGCAGAACGGGACTCGGAGGGGTGGGGGGGGCGGTGCCCACCAGGGCAGAATTATGGCAGCTATCCAGGGCTCTAGAAAGGTGCTAGAGGACAGAATAGACACTGTTTCCATGAATGTAAACCTACTAGGTGCGGATTTCCGCAAGATGGCTTACAAAGTAACAAGCGCTGAGGAAGATGTAGCAGAACTGAAAGACCAGGTTGTAGCCCTAAAGCATCGAGTAGCACAGATGACCATGGCCACAAAACCCATGGAGAGTCGCACCGAAAAGGCAGAAGGGAGGGCAAGGCGCAGTAATATCCACGTACTGGGCATACCAGAGATAGTGGACCAAGGATCAGCTGAACAGTTCCTGGAGCGCTGGGTCAGAGACAATGATGGGGGACACGCCCAGACAGAACCCGCTGGCAGCAGAAGTCTCGAGTGGAGTCGCAGAGTGCCCCGGAGACATAGCAACGGCGGATAACGGTGGGCGAGGATGGATGTCTGCAGGTGAACCACCTTGCGGAAGCCGCTGTGGACATTGACTCCCTGGGAGCTGCTTCTTTTGATCCAGCTGCACAGGATCAGACTCTAAACCTAACAATGGACACTGTGCCCGAGACCTTGATAGAAGGCCCTCCTGAGGGAGAAAATGATAAAAAACTGAATACAGGGCCCTATCATTGCAATTTTCACTAGGACTACTCCATAGAAGTACGGTAAAAATGCACAATGTTGTCTGTTGCTGTGAGAGATGGCGGGTGACCATGGTGGAGAGAGGGAGGGGTGGAACTGAGACACTTGCAGGCTTTAATGGACATTTATCAGCTTATAGATATATAAGTGGGGTATATACCCCGAAATGGCAGCAGGCTTACAGATAAGTGGGGGGCGGGTGGACCGTGGACAAGACTCTTTTGTTGCCCCTGTTGGTCCTAGTGGGATAATGTGTATGTCCTGGTATGAGGGAAGGGTGGGAAGAATTGTCTGCAATGTTAGTCGAGTATTGGCCCTGGGTGGGGGGGATTGTTCACTTAGTTGTTGTTGTGTGAATGTAAGTTACTTGATGAAGGAGGGCATGTTATCGCAGGAGAGTGATGAGTCCTGGAACATGGTCAGGTAGCATGTATGAGCAAATGAATATGGCGCAAGAGGTAAAGCTCCTTAGCTGGAACGTTAGGGGGTTAGGCACCTGCACCAAACGGCATAGAGTCCTCTCATGCCTTAAAAGACATAACATAATGTTTGCATGCCTGCAAGAGACGCATTTGGATGATGCGGGGGCTGCATGTCTGGCAAAAAGATGGAGGGCCAGGTGTTCCACATGTTGTACTCTACCTATGCTAGGGGGGCCCTGATTTGGGTGGCACCCGGTGCCCCTTTTACGCTATAGTATACCGAAGCAGACGTTGAGGGTCGATGTGTGTTATTATGGGGCAAGTTGGATGGTAGATACATTACCATACTAAGGGGCAGATTTACAAGCTCCTTGCAACACTTTTGCGTCACTTTTCCCATGTTAAAAGTGATGCAAAAGCGGTGCAAGGGGCTTGTAAATCTGCCCCTAAATACTTATGCCCCGAATATTGATGAGCCCAATTTGTTTGTGGCCCTGAAGGATTTGACCACCGCAGACTTTGATACCCTAATGCGGTGGTTAAGTGACTTTAAATATGTGCTGGATCCTGAGTTGGACAGGTGCCCATCCCGGAGGGGTACCAAGCCGCGAATCACCAAGCTGTTGCAGAGACTGATGAGCAACCTGGGCCTTCGGAATGTTTGGAGGTATCACCATCCAACTCAGAAAATATACACATGTTACACGCCCACCCACAATACGCATTGCCGGTTAGACAGGGTGTTGGTGACAGAGTACCCCGCATTTATTGCAGCTAAGATCACTCACTGTGGGCGGCAGGGGAGCAGGGTCACCGTAGATGGTGGTTCCCCTCCGATATACTGGAAGATCAGGTTGGTAGAGAGACAATTCCAAATGTGCTGAAAGAGTACATGTCTCTTAACTGGGGTACTGCAAGTATTAGAGCCAATGAGTGGTTCGCGATGAAGGCGGTGGTCCGGGGGGGACAGCAATGGGATTGACATATGGCATCTGGAAGCAATTGCAGTCCGAGCTGTGGGACAGGAAGGACACCCTGGCAGAGCTCCACTCGGGTCGCAGGGACAAGATGACACTCAGGGGCGAGAGAGTGCACTGCATGATCAGGTTGCAGATACGTGGGATAGGCTGGATAAATATACGCTTACTAAGTATTGACAATGGTTGCACGCGGAGACAAAACCGACCGACTACTGGCATGGATATTGCATAGAGAACAATCACCCCCTGCTGATTACTAGCCTCCGCGGCCAGTCAGTGAGCTGGTCTATGCCCATGCAGGTATGCTGGAGCTATTTTGGCAACACCGGGAAAACGTGTACAAGGGTGACCCCTTGGTCAGCACTGA
This sequence comes from Lissotriton vulgaris, assembly GCF_964263255.1. Lineage (NCBI taxonomy): Eukaryota > Metazoa > Chordata > Amphibia > Caudata > Salamandridae > Lissotriton > Lissotriton vulgaris. The sequence goes on along the minus strand of NC_141693.1, from coordinate 932,419,060 downwards.
TCTCTATATCCCATTTTTGGAGGATCTTCAGCTGAGAAAGCTGTCTGAAGAAGCTAGGGCAGAGATGGATGTGCAGATCACCGAATAGGAGATAGGAGAAGCAATATCAGACATCCCTATGGCTAGGGCTCCGGGGGGCAAGGGCTGCCGATCGAATATTACCAGGCTTACTCAGCAAAGCTGGTCTAGCCATTGCTGCAGGCATTTAATGAGTGCTTTGATAGAGGAATATTGCCTCCAACGATGCGGGAGGGCGAAATTTGCATGATCCTGAAGCTGGGTGGGGATGGTCATACTGACCATTGACAATATTAACATAGACGTTAAAATCTTATGCAAAGTGCTGGCCAAATGGCTGGGACCGCACATGGGCTATTTAGTTCAGGGGGCCCAGTGCGGTTTTAAATCCGGGCCGTAGCATGTCCATGAACATACAACGGTTAGCGCATATGTTAAAAAATGTTATGTTACGTTAAAATTTTGTTAAAGCGCGCAGCTGCCCCATCTAAGGGGCGTCCCGGCGCTGACCGTTTAATTGTACAGAAAATGGTGAGACTGAGAAGATAGAAACCTTAGATCAGAGGAAAAAGATAGGTCTTAATGGCTTTCCGAAATGGGAGTAATTCATCAATACAGCGAATAGATACAGGCAATATACTGCACGAGACGTAGGCGTTCCCCGAGGAGATGGTGCTCGTCTCTATTGATGTTGAAAAAGATTTTGACAAGTGGACTGGGGTTATCTGTTGGAAATTCTCGGAAGATTGGGAATCAGGCCTTACTTTTGCAGGTTGTTCAAAATATTATATACAAACCCAGCGGTTAGGGTGCGTCTGGGTCAAACCAGGTCAGTGCAGTGGTTGCTAGAGTGAGGCATGTGACAGGGTTACCTTCTGTCACCGCTGCTGTTTGCTCTGGCTATTGAGCATATGGCGGTATGGGCTAGGCAAGACCTAGGTCATTGGAGCATACAAATCTGGAATAGTACACACCTTATCTTGTTGTATGCGGATGACACGCTGTTCTAAGTTATGTCTCCGCAAGAGGCAATTCCGAAATTGCTGCTGTTGCTGGATCAATTTGCGGTATACTCTGGATTGAACATCAATAGGGGCAAGTCCTTAGCCTTCCTCCTGGCAAGACTAAGAGAGTGTAGGGCAGAGGAGATACCTAGTCTGGCTGTGAGATGGGAGACGGACTACTTCAGATACCTGGGGGTGCAGGTGGCGCACAGCGACGCAGTTACCTCAGCTGAACATAACCAGGGTTCTTGAGTCCCTGAGGCATTCCGTGGATTTTTGGAACATGCTGCCACTGTCCCTAATGGGTAGAATAGCTGTGGTAAAGATGGTGATGCTACCGAGATGTCTGTAATTTTTGCAGAATGTGTCAAGCGCAATCCCTGCGAAGGTGTTTCGACAATTGAACTCGCTGTTATTATCCCTGTTATGGGCGGGGAAACTCTGCAGAGTAGCGCTGCAGGTCCTTTCAAAACAGTATGAGCAGGGGAGGTTGGGAGTGCCTAGTTTCGACCTCTCTTATTACGCGGCTCACCTTCACCATGCTGTGTAATGTTGGATGAGGGTGATAATTGGTAAAAGCGCTTACTCAGCGGTCGGGTGCAACCAGAGAATGAATGAACTTACCTGTTATTTTGATGGAGGGTGCTGGGATGAGCGTAGAACTACCATATGTGGTTCGGCAAAGAGCCTTCTTGTTGCAGAAAGTTGTGGACCGAGTGTTGGGTCGGGCTCCATTTCACCCGGAGTTGCCCATATGGCAGTTAGTTCCAGTGCGAAGGATGGTAGCGAGCATGTCCTTCCAGGCGTGGAGGGAGGGTGGCTCATGGTTTTGGCAGACTTCTGCATGAATGAAACCTTCCTTACCTTTGAGCATGTGTGCGAAGGATTTGACTTGGGGCAGGGGCAATATATTCAATACGCAGGCCTGGTGGAACTGGTCAAAGTCACATGGCCCACTTACCCAGATATGTCCCAGACCACTGAGACCCTCAATATTTTGTTAATGTGTGGTGGTGGGCGTGGGCTGGCGTAATTGTTGTATGAGGCCATGAGGATGGACTCGGGGTCCTAGCCCTTAAGGCAAGGGAAGCTTGGAACGAGGACCTGCAGGTGCCATTGCCAGAGAAGGACTGGGTGACGGTATGCACACTAACACGTAAGGTGTATTGTTATGCCCGGCTGAAGCTACTGCACTATAAATAAAGGTGTTTATGACCCCTGTGAGGCTCCACCGTATTGATGCCACCCGGTCACATGAATGCTATAGATGTCACAGGGTCCACTCAGAATTTTTGCACCTGGTGTGGGAATGCCCAGAAGTACAGCAGTATTGGGCTACTGTAGTAGCAAAGATCTGAGAAGGGTTGGGAATCTTGTTGGCGGCTACACCAGATCAGTGTCTCCTGGGGCTGATCCCACAATGCAAGAAGTGGAAAATGGGCAATAAGTTATTACATTTAGAATTGGTGCTGGCCAAATGGAGGGTGGCAATATGCTTGACGGGTGAACAGGTTCCAACGTTCATAAGCTGGATAAGGGATGTGGGAGAGTGGTCTCTGGTGGAAGAACTGCATATGAAAGCGCACATTGTAATTTGGAAAGAGTTATATAGGGAATTGTTAAATCCAACGGGGACAGGAAGTGAGCAGCATAATGGCTCTGATAGCAGTAGTATCATGTAAATGTTGGTGCTTGGACAACACTAACTATGTATGATGCTGGGTTTACTGCTGTGCCATGAATGTGTAAAGGTATAACTGATTGTGAAATGTGTTCAGGAGTCAAATGTATAGAATGGAAATAAGTCAATGGGTATTATCTCGAAGGATTCTGTGTATTCCCGCTCAGTTACGGTGTGAAATATTTCATAAATAAAGTTTGGTTTTTTAAACTAGAGATTAGGAAATACATAGAGTGAACAGGTGTACCATATAGAATATCAGAAGCCACCTTCCAAGGTCAGTAGTACAGTAAGGCTAAAAATCTTCTCTTGTTTTCCAACATTAATATACCTGCAGTACAGATTAGACCCAGCTGTGTAACCAGGCACTGTGATGATATCCAGTGTCTCTCTTTCTTTGTCTTGTCCCCTCCTCTTTTCCCTGGATCTACTGCTAAACTACAAGGTAATAATGTGAGGTTGGCTGTTGGTTAAGTGAAGTATGGAAGTTCCCATCACTCCTGGTGGTTCCAGATTTCAATGTTAGCATACAGTGGCAATGCTACATTCATGAGATATCATCCTAAAATGAACACACCAGACTATTTTACAACAAAATACCATACAAATTGAATACTGCTATTTCAAGGATATGTTCATTGAAAAACACACGGAGATTCTTGGCAAAAGTGCCTTGTGCAGACTGCCGTACAAGGGGGCCACTATGTGAGGCTAATGTTATGTCAATTCTCCTTCTGGTTTCTCTGGTGTCAACTATACTGCTTCTGACAGGGAAGCATCACATAGATTCTTTGGACTGAAAAGTGCACACATTGTCATTCAACAGTGACAACAATAGTAAGAAACACTGTAGTATTAACCAAGCACCAACAATATGCTGCTGCCAAGACTAGAAGTAGCTCTTTGCTTGCATCTAATAACTCATCATTCCCTGATGTGCTGCAGAGTGGCCCCAGAAGAAGGGTTGGGTTGTGCGTGCAGAGCTGTCCATGAATGAAGTGGCCCACCATCAAAGCATCCACTTAGGGGCCCAGAATGATTCCCTAGATACTTATTCAGTAAAGAGGTCAGAGAGACGGGGCAAGATCCAAGCTCCAAAGGTAAATAAGGATGACCCTGAATTCAGCTCATCATGGGGCGCTAGAGAAGCTTTGTCTAATCAAGTTCACAGAAAGCGTCTGAGAGACCACTTCTGTCCACCAATGTATATACCAGTTGCGTGTGGAAAGTTGAAGGGGCCCCCCTGCAAGGATTTAACCCGGAAGTCTCAGGCCTGAGTACAGTGCTGAGGGGGCCCCCTGCAGCTTGGGCATCCCCCCGCACCACCGGGGCTGCGGGGGCCTGTGTTCTGCCCATGGTATATACAGCGGTTGCATTCTTAAAATCGCTAATGGCATTTAATACAGCCAAGAAACATAATTTTGGAATTAGATGGACTGCATGACAGAGACTTTTGAAGTTTTAATAGATGAATTAGATGACAAGGATGATAAAAAGATGATAAAGTATTTGAAGAACATGGCTGGTAAAGGAGTGAAAGAAGTCATGAAAATGATACACCAAGAAGGCAAAGTGATGTATGATCAAATCAAAATAGCATTAAACATCATATTAATCCAGTGCTAACTGTGGATTATGAAAGATACATATTGAATCAGGAATGTAAGAGACCTGGTGAAACCATAGATGAGTTTATTGAGGGACTAGATGTTCTTGTGAAACACTGTAAATTCAATGCATTCAATGACGAGGAAGCGGCCCATCTCAGAGTAATAGATGGATATCTGTCAGATACCTTTTAACGATGTATGCTGAAAGAAACTCTAAGCTTAGAACAAGTCTTCAAGGCCACGCATGCTGAAGAGCTTGCTGACTTTCAAGTGACCGGCATGGAGACTGGAGGTGCCCAAAGTGCATCGGTCATCAGCATGAACATTTTCCAAGATACAAGGCAGAGGGACACAAGGCAATGTTTCTATAGAAAGAGAACACGTGTTACAGATGTGAACTGTCATTTCCACACAAATGTAAATGTCCTGCCATTGAACAGATATGCATCGGCTGTGGTGAAGCAAACCATTTGGTGACGGCTTGAATAGCAAAGAGAAAAATAAGTGAGGCATAGCATGAATACAAAATGGCCGACCGAATGCTAACTCAGCACTGTTTGACAAGCTCCCATAGTGCCAAGCAGTGACACCAACTGAGGCAAATCGACACCAAACAAAGTCAATTGTCATCTAAATCATCAACAAAGAGCTTCTCATTATCGGTTTCTAGTGACAGTGACACTAACAAAATTGTGAAACATTGATGCACATGTGGAACAAGTTAAATGTGAGGAAAAATTCAAAGTGAAGAAATATCAACACAAAAAAGCTCCAAAATAATTCAAACATTGTCTTAAGAGCACTCTAAAGATTAGGTTTAATACTATTCATAAGTGACATAGGTGTGTCAATAAATATCATGCCTAAGGGGAATTATCAACAATTAACTGAGTTACCACAACATGTGAGAGAAAGACTTAAGTATGCACCAGGGCTGTGTCAACGTCCTTAAAAATTCAAGGTTTATATGTAGCCACAATGAAAACTGTGATACAAGCACCTATTCATGTACTTCAAGGAGCAGAGACAAGTGCCTGTTTGCTGAGTTTCAACACTGCTGCTGATATGGTACTGATATCAGTGAACTACAATATGAATGCTTATCATGAAATGTTAGGTCAATTTCCTTCATTATTTCGTGGTCTAGTGAAACTCAAAACAATGAAAGTAAAGTTACATATAAATGAAGTTGTTCATTCTGATGCTCAAAGACACAGATCAGTTGCAGTTCACTTGCAAGAAGCTGTTGAAAAGGAATTTAATGCATTGCCTAAACATGACATAATTGAACGCTCACTGGTCCAACACAATGGGTTTCTCCCATTTTAGGAGTGCCTAAATGAGACAGTGAAGGAGCTGCCCACACATGTGTTGACTAGCATCATGTCAACAAGGCAATTGAGTGAGAGAGACATCCCAGTACGTGCATTGCTGATATTGAATAGTGTGAAGTGCTTTTCTTGACTCAACCTAAAAAATGGATATCACCAATTAGAAAAATCCAGGTATATTACAGTCTTTTCTATGAATATTGGTTTATTTCACTACAACCAATTCAGTTTTGGTATATCTTCTGCTTTCAAAATTTTTACAAGACATCATTCGATGTATCATACAGCTTGTTATAAATTTAGTTTACTATAGTGAAGGCATAATGGTTTTCAAAGCTATATAGAACCACTGAAATGGCCTACTTTGATCCGAAACTTTACACAGAGGTTGTAGTTGACAGTAGCCCTGTTGGGTAAGGGGCAATCCTTGTACAGCACAATGGACAGCAAAATGCCCGAAGACATATCATGGCATACGCAAGTACAAGCCTGAAAGTGCTTACTCGCAACCAGAAAAAGCAAGTTTGGCAGTGGTCTGCCCTTGTAAATATTTCCATGTGTTTTTGTACAGAAAGCCAATCGCAATAGTGACTGATCATCAAGGACGGTTGACGATATTCAGCAATCCCAAAGCTAAAATTCCTCCAAGAGTTGAACATTGGGGTTTGAAGTTACAAGAATGCAAATATACAATTCTTCATTGACCAAAGAAATCAATAGCAATTTTCTCCTAAGCATGATGTGGCAATGTTGACATGCTCAAAGGGTGCTGAATGACTTGACACGAAAGACAGTTGCGTATGTGACCAGTCTTCAATACTTTTAAGACCCTTTCATCGCGATATGGAAACCAGATTTGATCATGGAGAGCTCTCTTAGTGGCAACTATTCCTTGATGTCCCTCATGGGCAATGTTGATTGCTTGTTCGTGGAGACTCTCTGGAATCACAATTCATGTACCTCACAGAGTGAAGCTTTCTTGAGTCTCTGAAAGTCAATCTCTTCCATTTGTGAAATTCACATACTCACTGCCATTAGTGAGAGGTCTACAGTGATGGATCCACAATGGCAATAATATATTTTAACTTTAACATGTCACTATCTTGACTTGTATCAGTGACAATTTGTTCAAAAGACATGGCAGCTGGTGTGCCTGATTTCACAGTAAAATTGATGTAGGCCTCTGCTGTTTTGAATGGCGTACCAGGGGACTGTAATGGCACTCTTGAAAAATATCTAGATTAAATGGCTTTAACTTGCACACCGATTGCTTATATTATGAAACAATTGAAAACCTGTTAATCATAAGTGTAATCAACGTGTGCTGCTTTGATCAAGGACCTGCTAATTCCCAAGTGACTAAAATGCAAAACATGTGTGCATCAACATACACACTTTCACAAAGAGCACTACTCAAAGACCTCTAGGGTTCTGATGCAACTTCTCTATTTTAACTAAACACTGTGAATGACCTTATTGAAACATAAACCATTGCATTGAGTCATTCATTTGTAAGTAATACATGTATAATCTTACAACACAATACATGAACTGTCAAATGTTACATCACATCTTTCCACCATGTGTGTATATACATCAGTGATGTCACTGACCATGTCATGAATATGTGACATCATCAGCAGTGGATTGCGGGCGCGCGAGTTACAGTTAGTACAACTAACTATAACGGAGGAATTTCAATGGTTTTGCACGAGTGAAATATCCATCTAACTATAACACCCCTGAAATCTATGGTTTTTTCAATGAATTTCTAAGGTATTTTAAATGCTAATTTCTAACTATAACATGTCTGAAACCTATGGTTTTTGCAGTGAATTTCAAAAGTGTTTTAAATGATAATTCCTAACTATAACATATGTGAAACCTCAGGTTTTTTCAGTGAATTTCAAAGGTTTTTTCAATGACAATTTTTAAATGTATTAATTGTTATATTTATTTCTTTGGTACTGATTTACTAAATTTGTTTAATCTATTTATTTGTAGACATCTTACTTTTTACATTACATAACACCTTTTTAATATTTTTCTTTGAAAAAAAATATTTATTTAATACATTTATTTTTTATTTTTTTTACTATATTTTTATATTTTCTTTAATTTTTGATCAATCTGGTGATGTGTCTTGCTTTGTGAGTGATCTCTGCAAACATGCACAGCAACATCTATAGAAAGCCCTTTCAACATAAAGTGGTGTGTATGCTGAAGTCGTATTTACATGGAAAAGACAAGGTACACAGAATGCCTTTTCCTCTCCTTGTAAATATGAAAGATTTTTTACGCTATCACTATGTTACAATGAGTGACATATTGTTGGCATAGGATCCTTTCTATAAATATCTGTTGGGTTACTTGGTCCCCAGTGACACTCTGGGGCAGTTTTACAAGCTCTCTGCACCACCAGTACGTCACTTTTCGTAACATACTGGTGGCGCAGGGGGGCTCCTCCATATTTGCAAGGAGAGGAAAAGTCACCCTGCATGACTTTTCCTTTCCTTGTAAATACGGCCCCTTCACACGCAGCACTTTGCGGTGATTGGGCGTTTCATGGGTGTTGCTGTGGGTGTTCTCACGCAACACACATCGAGCAAGACACATCTCTAGATTTACGAGAAATCGTCATTCTGGAGATGTGTCTGAATGCTACGCCACCCCAGAGGTGGTGTAGGGAGGCGCAACGAGGAGACATCTTTTCATTTCTCCTCGTTTTTTCCTCTTTCAATGCGTGCTGTATTCTATAACATGCATTGAAAGAGGAAAACGCTTTTAGTGATTGTTTTTGTGCAGGTGCCCCTTCCTGCACAAAAACAATCTACCCATGGCACAGGTATCCTTGCATCATGGTGCAAGGGTGCCTGCGCCGTTGCTTGGCAGCTGTTTCTGCGCCAGCGCAGGGGAGAGCAAAGAAATGTGACATATCATTGTAGACATGTCGCATTCCTGTTCTCTGAAAGTGCAGCAGCATCTCGCAGTCAAAGGGCTTGCAGTGCCACGCTGCAGCACTTTCTTCTAGATCTTCCCCTCAGTATTCATGTTAATTTTATCCTGTAACTTAAAACACCCACAGAACATCTTTCCACATATTTCTACTCCGTTCTTCTCAATTTTCTTCACCTGTGTATAAACACAGGCTATTGTGCATTTTAATACTTAATTAAACTTACTTGTACAATAATATAAATAACAAATGCCAGACATCTTTTTCAGTTTTTTAATAAAATTAATATGAATAAATTTGATACTTTAGAATTAGAATCTGTAAAAGAGAAGAAAAAATACAGTTATAATACATAGTACTATACTTTTTAGAAAACAGAATAATTTTTACATTTCACAAATTATTTTCTTTGCCTTTTTTGCTGTTCTCAGAATATATTGAATTTCCCTAGAAACAGTGATTTCAATTATACTCATCACATAACAGCGGGCAAACAAAAAAAAATCAATAAGATTGTTTAAAAAACAAATCCATCCTCAATAAAATACCATAAAATACAAATCACACATATATAAAATACTTACTGGTAAGAATATTTTATAACTTAAATTTATAAACACTGTAAATGCTGTTGCTTAAAACTATACACTGAGACAATGTGCAAGAAAAAGCCCATAATTCAAATAAACACCTTTCCTGAGCGCCAAATGGTATTCTTGAAATCCTTTATCTCGAAATTTTGCAACAGTAATCGTATTAATGCATATTAATAAATTCCTCAGAGGCCGAATTGAGTTCCTAAAACTTTGGCTTTAAAAATATTAGGTAGGAATTAGGTAATTCGTTTGACAAACGTTGTTTAGAAACCAACTGAGGATCATTACAAAGTGTCCAGCCTTTTTCACATTTTAGATAGGTAGTGTAATGTCCAGATGTTGTGGAAGAACCATCATGGAGAATTATTGCTACTGCTACAAAAGTCCTTCCTGATATTGATAGTTGACTTGCTATGAAATGTTTCATTAAAGTTTCTAAATTTCTTTCATCAGCTGTACAACGTTGCATCATTAAAATGATATATTGTCCATATCCTTGTATAAATAATGTTGATAACATTTCTGATTTGCATTGGCTGCACTCCATGTTCTGATTTGCTGCTTTAACTAGTTTATTGAAAGAAACTGGTATACAGTGTGGCAATGTCAAATATACAAATCTTTCAGTGTCTATGTTAGCGCTACATGTATACACACAATTTTCACAATGATGTTCCCGTTTATAACAAAGACCAAAAAGGTTTTCAATTTGTATACCTTCATTTTCCAATATGGTAAGCATATACATTAGAAATTCCTGAGCATCTTGTTGGATATTTTGCTTAAATTGTGTAGAACCAGAACATACATCCAAAAGATTACGAATATCACAAACACTTTGTATTTTACCTTTATCAGTTCTCAATTTTTCATAAACGCAATACAACAATGAACAAAATCTTTCTTCCCGATTCTCTATAATTTGCTGTTGCAAACCTTCAAGAAAAATAACAACATTGACCACTACATTAGCATAGCAGTTGACACCTGAACTATTTTCAAACTGATAACCAACAATCTCTTCAACAGTGTCCTTTATCTTTTTGCTTGCAGTCACAACGTTATCTTGTTTTTTTCCCTTCTCTCCACCTCCCCTACAGATGTTCTCATCTCATATCTTCTGTTTCTTCCTACTACATGCTTTTCAAATACAGGATATTGACCTAAATTAGGAGCATAAACTCTTCTTAACCGAGTATACTCTTCTACACAGTTTGCATCTGCAGTAACCTTTGTATCATCAAAATCAATCAAAAACAAACCAGATGTAGTTTTGACTCGTGAGAAAGCAACATATGCCATACCCTCTTTAAACACAGTATTTTCAATGTTCACCAAAGCACTTTCTACACTTAAACCTTGAAATTTATGAATAGTCACTGCATATGCCAGAGAAACTGGAAACTGTTTTCTACGGACTTCTAAATCTTTAACAAGTAAAAAAACGAACTGAACAACAACCAATTTGTTTTACTTCTTCAATCTGATCAAATTAAATTTTTACAAATTTAATACCATCTTTATTCTGATAATTAACAAAATCCACAACTTTGCCCATTGCTCCATTAACTAAACATTTTTCTACATCCAAATTACACCTTAAAATTACCTGACAGTTTTTACATACATATAAATTCTTTTCTAAACCAGCAGTTTTAGATATCGATTTTTCTAAAGAATCCTATTTTGTTTTCAACTTTTCTGTCAAAGTAATAGTGATTCCTTCATGCTCAATTTTATCAATGGCTTCCATTTTTATGATTTTTTCATTTTCCAGCTTCAAAATGTGTTTGTTGAGTATAGAACACTCACGCAGAGTTTTCTTATATATTTTCTCAGGAAGTACATTTTCATTTGGAAACAAATTGGAAAGTAATCGACTCTGCAAAGCTTCTCTGCCATGTTCTATCAGTATGCCAATTCTTATATCTTGAAGAATAGTTCCATAATCAACATAATTTGCCTGTCGCATATTTGTAGTGAGCTACTTGTATTCAAAATATGATCAAATGTTTAAATTTCCAACACTACCCAGAGACTTGCTGGTGTCTTCATGCACAAGTGTTTTAAATGCTGGTTGTCCCTTTACTGGAGTAAGTTGCAGTAGATCTCGAAAAAACTATGACAGGTTTTCCTCCAAATAACATGAAATACTCTGTTTTAAGAATTTGCTGCCTTCTTAAATGCACAAAAGCTAGCATTAAGTTTGAGACCATGCTTACCTCATCCATAATCAGAAGTTTCATTTTCTTCAGCACTCTTGAAACTTCACAACAAACTTTTCCAGATAGCTTGTGATATTCCAATTTGTTTTCATTCTCCACAGGTAGCATCAGTAAACGAAGTAATGTAATTCCTTTCACGTTGTGTGCTGCTAACCCAGTTGGAGCAGTTACAACACAAGCCAAATGTGACTCAGTTATTTTCTGTAGATAACTGGTGATTACTTTAATTAAGAAACATTTTCCTGTTCCAGCGTGTCCACTCAAATACATTCGGATAGATTGAAAAGATGAGCATGTATATTCTTTCTTTTCATGAAGAAATCCAGGATCAATCTGTTGTCTCACTTGCTGATATATTTCTTTCTGTTCAACATTTAGTTGTTCTTCCAAGTTTGCTAAGTCCTTTACATCTTCTTGAGCTTGATGCATTACTGTTTCCTCCTCATTCATGGCGATTGCTGCTTCATTTTCAACAATTGGTTGTCCTTATGGATCTTGACTCAGCGCAGAGAACTAGGACTGTCTTGAGAATCTTCATAGCTCTGAAAATCTCCAAGTAATTCCAATTCTGAACGCCACAGTTTGAACAGTTGCAAAAGAGCTAAATAGTAACATTCCTTTTATCAGCAGTGTTGCAACTCAGATTCCTGTGATTAATCACATTTCATTTTGTTTGTTTTACCAAACATCCTTCGGAACCAATCACTCCATATTTTCCATCTTTGATGTTCTCTGTAGTATTCCGTTTAAAAGTGTCATTTTTCAGCACTTCATAGAGACACATGTCTCAAGATGATGACTTCTGTTTGGGTTATATGTGTCCAACATATTCGTTTTCAAAATATCTGTACTTTCTGGATCTTTTTCTGCTAAATATTAAATTTCTTGAACAGATTTCAGTACTCGATTTCGCATTGCAGAAAGACCAAGACTCACCCAAATAATTCTTCTAGATTTGGAGTATAGACTTGCAGATGATAACCGGTCTGAGCATTCATATGCTCAATTTCTCGATGGGATGACATCTTCAAACTGAACTGTATAATTTCTTACTTAGACTCTTTTCGTGAGAAACATCTTCCCACATTTCTTTCAATTCCGTCTTTTCTGATTTTGTAACGTAGGACGTTATATATCGAGCAACAGCAATTGAATTGTCCGCAATATATTGAATATCCATGTTAGCATTCCACATGGACAGAATAACCGGATTGTAGTCATTTATGTATTTTGACTCTTTGCTTCATCTTAAATTGTAGGTATTTTTTGGAGACTTTCTTGGGAGGACATAAAATGTCGCATAGCTGACATAAAACTGTTCACTCTTCCTTTGGATATTACAGGACGTGGAAATGCAAAACGACATATGGTATAGAACTTATCCTTAGACTTCTACTTTCGTCTGCAGTATTTTCCATATCAATGGCTTAGGAATCGTAAGACTTGCTGTCTTAAGTTGTTTTCTTCTGTACTCTTGGGTACAGCACATGTGGCATATTCTTCAATAAAAGACAAAACAGTATCATCTAAATCTGTTTCGAATTTTGGGGCATCCTTGATCCATAATAGCATATGTATATGAGGAGCACTTCGTGCTTGATACTCCTTTCTCCAAAATAAATCCACAACTTCTCCAAGAGGAGTATTTTTTTATTGTAGATAAAAGACATCATAGCTTCAGATCTATGATTAAATTATGTGCATACATTAACAGGATCCAAAGAGCACAAATCTCCAGGTGTCTTGTATTCAATATTTTTTATATTGGAATTTGTCTCGCGAAGAAGTTCAAGTAAATCATCCCAAGTGTACTCAGCACAGCTTAGGGTAAGGAACCATGTAGGAGTTCCTAATTTCCATAGCATAGATTTCAGTTCTCCATAACGACGGTGCCAATATTCATTAGTGCCACGCTGACATGTCATTAGATTAATCAGCAGAGATTCTAAATGATCATCCCTCTGGTGCACTTTATCCATAAAATCCTTTGCAGAAACATTTTGCAGATGTACCCCTGTTTTCAATATGTGATTGACTGCATATGAAAGTCCAGACAAGTCACTTTCAAACAAAAGATGAAATATATAAGGGATATATTGTCTAAATCTTGGATCTTCTGCATATAATCTTGCTGTCCAATATTCAGATGCAGGAATTTGTACAGGTCGTTCATCATATCGTCCTCCTTTTCCTGTTGGAAACAACTGCGGAAAACAACGAGCTTCCAAGCTCTCTTCCCATACACTCATGGGACTTCCCTTTGCTTTTTTGGTTTGAAACAACTCAATTGTCTGCCCCATCTTTTGAATGCAGTGGATGTACACTGTAATGTTCATAAATTTCTTCACTTCTTGACGAATCCACTTTTTCAATTTGTCCACTTGACGTTTCAGTATCTTCTGCTAAAAGTATTTCTTCTTCTCCGATATACACATTTTTATAGGACTCATTGTTTTTTATTAAATTCAAAGTCGCCTTCTGCACTTTCCTAACATCCACTAACTCCTGCCAGATTGTCTTACTCTTAGTAGGAACACCATTAACTAGAATCACTAGTGGTTCATTTTCTACACACTCGACACCAATAGTTTCAACATTTTTCTTTAAATCTAATGGTAAACATACAACTATACCTTTTAATCCTCTCTGTAAATCTGAAGGAGGCAATTTACCTGTTTTAGGCTCTATATGAACAATAGCCTGAAACGGGTGCATACGTTGAATGAGAATAGACTCATAGGTATTTAAATCTATGAATTCTGGAGGAATAGCAACCAACTCTAGATTATTATGGACAGCTCTAGCGCATTTCATTCTCATTCTAATTCTAATTTGTTATAACAATATTTACAAATACGCTGATCAGAACCCCAATCAAAACAATTTTCTACCAATAATTAAGCTACATATTCTTTCCACATATCATTATTTCCTCTTTCACTTTTTAATTACAGATCAACACTCCTATTATGATTTTTATAGTGAGTTCGCCGGCAACAAATACAAGAGTAATTTGGCCTTTCATCTGAAATCACCATAAACTTTATAATTTCACCTTCACAATTTTTTGTACAACTATGTTCAACATTCTTTTCAACATTTTTTTCTATTAATGTCTGGGTTTCCCCACTCTCTTGTTCAGGACCAAAGTAACAAAACTCAATGTCATCACAAATCTTCTTCACATCTGAAACTGACCCACTCAAAAGAGCACTGTTCAACTCATTTAACTTTAGTGCTGGACTTTTTGCATAATACAATCTTCTGACTAACTTCCGCATTTGAGTATGATATACTGCCAACATCCTGAAATGATGAAAAACACTTTGACATGCTTTTCTAGAAAGACAAGCCAGAGAATGACCTTGTAAACCAGTATTTTTTCTCACTCTGAAAAGGTCTAGTCCTTGCAACATCTTAATTTTTTGTTTAACACATTTTTTTTACTATATTCTCGTAAGAAATTACCTAAAAGATCAATAGATTCTTGTCGAACACTACAAATACTACTGTAATCCCACGTGTACACTGGGGCTTTAGCACGTCTGCCTAGAACTTCATCAGCTATCACTTCTTCTGCATTTCTGGGAACTATTTTCTCTTTCTCATTTGGAAAACCATTTCTAACCTCATAAGCTCGAACACTGGTGTCAACTGCATTAAAACAAATCATTGGTCTGAAAATAACTCTCTTTATAAATAAAGGCTCTGAACTTGAACTGTGTTTCCATTTCCCCCAAAAAACATCACAAAAATTAGTTCTATTAATTACTCTTTTCCTCTTACTTTTGGCCTTCATTGAATGGATTGGTTTATATCTAGTGATCGAATTCTGTTTAAAAACTAATATAAATAGTTTTCTTTTTACTTCAAAAGCCTTTTCAAAAATGGATTCAATATGCTTCTCTTCAAATCTTTCAGCAAATTATGTACTACTCTATTATAAAATATTTTCTTTCGAATCTCTTTATACTGATTTTCTCTCCTTTTACCAAAAGGTGATTTTTTTGATTCTACATTTGTATTTTCCTTTCCTATTATTTCGAAAAAAAAAATCTAATTGAACCGTCATCACTGCTTTCAACATTTTGAACCTTATTATTCGGTCTAGAAACATTTTTAATAAACTTCTTAGTAATCTTACCTGAAGATTTTCTCTTTTTGGCCACATTATGTTGCTCATCCAATACTTGTTGTTGAGTTTTTTTCAAGTAAATATCCTTTAGCTGTGTTTTTCTTTTTCGACCTTTTTCAGGCATGATAACTTTATTTTAATGATGATAAACAATATCTGTAAAAAATAAACATAAATAAAAGTATATCACTAATCTTATAAATTATACTTTTCTATTACTATGCAAACACATTCCATAGGGGATAACGGTTTGATCCCCGGTTCTGGCAGCAGGGGTCTGCCCAGCACCATGAGACTTTGGGCAATAGCTCCCTTAATCTTCCCAACAGCCCCCAGTGCCGAGATACCCCTTAGGGGATGATTTGTGTCCTTATACAAGTACTGGATTTACATTTACAAATGTGTGGGGAGACTCAAAGGTACTCCCCAGAAAAATACTTAGGTAGGACGGCCTTAAAGACCCCGTTCGGCTCCGGGAACCGCTACTCTTCGAGGCTTTGAAAAACAATGGGTCGGAGGGCTCAAAGGTACCTCTAAGCCTGGCTGATTACCACCCTCCGGGGCTTTTTATATTGTAGGAGAGAGGCCGCGTGGCCCCCATTCTGGAGCAGTCGAAAGCTTTGGGGAACACCACCCCCGAGGATCAGCTCCTGCTGTAAATCGGGGTGTCTACCCCCGGGACACTGGCACTGTTGTTTGCTATTGCAATGCGGAGTCGAGGTCCCGTTCTGTCATAGCAAACCTGAGGGTATATTAACAAGTGCCATTTCGCTGCAATTTTAAAAAAAAAGGCAAAAATACGGTTAAAATTATATCGTCCTATTTACTAGGAGACGATAAGAAGCATTAACGCATGTTTAGCAGCTGGTTTGTTAATGGCTTGCCTCGTATCTCCAATGAGTTGCAA
This sequence comes from Lissotriton vulgaris, assembly GCF_964263255.1. NCBI lineage: Eukaryota > Metazoa > Chordata > Amphibia > Caudata > Salamandridae > Lissotriton > Lissotriton vulgaris. The sequence goes on along the minus strand of NC_141693.1, from coordinate 932,402,597 downwards.
TGTAGGCATTCACAGAGGCAAGGTATGTTTTCCTTTGACAATAGAACATGGAAGAGGGGAGTACGATAATAGCGTTGTATTTACAAGGTAACGGAAGCGTGAAGATTTTGAAAACAGACAACGTTGCCATAATCTCCGCATCCTAGGACTACTGGAGAAAATAGAAGGGGAGAACGTTCGAGCTTTCATTATCAAACTTTTTAGCCAGTCTATGTCTGAAATACAGAACTGGAACTGGGAATTGGAAATCCAACGGGCTCATCGAGTCCCTTTTAATCCACCACCGAAGCCAGGGGTATACCCACGTGCTATCTTAGTATATTTTGGCAATTTTCTACTTTGGCAGGCAGTGGCGGAGAAAGCGAGATCGGATCGCAAATTAACTTTTAGTGGATTTTCCTTCTTTTCAAGACCTGACTTTTGTCACGCAACCGTCGAAAGACGATGGAGGTTGTGATTGCTGATCAAACCATTTCAGGAAAAGGGTGCTTTGGCTTTTTTGAACAACCCTGCTAGACTTAAGATTATTCATGGTGGCCAGACAAAGTTTTTTCAGTCTGAGATAAAAGCGAAAGCGTATCTAGATGAAATATCTTAGGCAATTTTGGATATGTCACTGATGATCGCAGCAATAATCTACATACTACATAATTTATAAATGCGCAGGGAGGGAAAGAATGAGATTTCAGTATTTCTTTTTCTTTCTGCTTCTTTCTGATGGCTTGTTTGATACTTTAAGAAATTGTTTGGTTTAATTTAGACAGAAGCCTGATGAGCCTGCTTAGGCATATATTAGATGTCGATGACAGGATGAACACTGTTATGATATATGATATAAATTTTCTGTTATTTATGGCAAGGAGCGGTAGCTCAGTAGAAGTGCAGCAACTTCATCACACAGACTCTGGTAGAGTCTGAATGCCTGTGTAAGGGGGGGAGGGAAAAGGTGAGGGGCAATGGGCGGGTCAGAGGGAGGGACAGTGGGGAGGAAGGGGGGGCTGGAGAAAGGGGGGAAGCGGAAAATAAGAAAAACAAACCAGGTTTAATAGAAGGAATAAAATTAATTTTTGAAAAGACACAGCAGGACATGGATATGGAGTACTATTTGAGCAATGTTATTAGACAATGTTATAACATCAACAATGGGTAAGCTTAGTATACAAACCTGGAATGTAGGAGGGTTACTGACTAGAGATAAACGCTTAAGGTTAGAGGAATTAGTAAAATTACATCCTGTAGACATTTTGTGTATGCAGGAGACACATATTCCTTGGAGTAAAAGAGCGTTAATAAGACTTAAGGGATATAATTTAATGGTAGCTTCATCTCAATCGACAAATATTAGGGGTGTGGCAATTTTTGTTAAAAACTGTTATGGGCAAGGAACACGCTTTTGATCTGATGCACGTGGAAGGTGGGCGATTGCTAAATTAGCAAATGGAATCACTATATGCACTGTTTATGGATCAAACCAGGATGATCCTACAATCTTTGAAACTTTGGAAACAGAACTAGCTATGTGGCAAGGTCCGCTAATTCTCTGTGGTGATTTTAACATTTCCTTGATACCACCCTTATCACCGTATGCATCTAAACTTAAATATATAGGCCGGAAACCGAAGGTTTACCGTGCTGTTAGTAGCTTAATATGTAGCCTTGGACTAACTGACGTATGGCTGCAAAATAATCCAATTGACCCTGGCTATACTTACTATTCTCATCCTCACCAAAAACATGTACGAATAGATTATATCTTTACTTCTAGAGACTTAGCACCTTCTTCACATATAAGTAAATTCCCAAAAATAATCTCGGATCATAATCCCTTAATATTACTAATTGATTATGATACTAATCTCACCCAAAAAACATCATGGTGTTTTGATAGGAAACTACTATGCAACAAAGAATATATTGATTATATTAAAATCTGGACTGAGAAATTTTTTAATATGAATCGCTTTAGCGCATCAAGAAACACCGTATGGGATACCTATAAATCTGCATTGAGGGGGGAAACTATCAGCTACCAATCCAAAATCAGAAAAAAGGAGAAAAAAAAAAGAATATGAAATAAGAATAGCAGCTCTAGCTAAAGCCGAGGAAGAACATACTCTCAAAATTATACAAAAACAAGATATTAGTCATGTGATGATGCAGGTAGCAGTACTGAAATCAGAATTAAATTCTAAACTTAGCCAGAAAGCTGCCCAGACATATCAATTACATAGGAAACAAATATATGAAAGTGGAGAGAAAGTGGGCAGACAACTGGCACTTAGTACACGACAAAAAAACTGCAAGAAAAGATATTATTGCTATAATAGAAAATGGGCAGACTTTTACTCATGCAGCCGAAATTAATTCTCAGTTCCAGAGGTACTATCAGAATGTGTATACTGAGGAAGCTTTAATTTCCGAGGAGGATATAAATAAAAGACTATTTAGATAATTTCCTTGTTAATCCTGAGGCCACGAAATTACTAGATGACGCCACAAAGGATGATCTTGAAAGAGAAATTACACTCATAGAGGTGGGTGCTGCATTATCATTATTGGCATCCGGCAAAGCAGCAGGCCCCGATAAAATACCGATTGAGTTATTTAAGCTCCTTAGTCATCAATTAGTTCCTATTTTGCATGATTTATTTCTTGGGATACAGTGTAATGGTGTACCTCCAATCTCTTGGGAGGAGGCTAATATAATAGTTTTTCCTAAAAAGGGAAAATCCCCTGAACGGATCACCTCGTATCGCCCCATATCCCTAATTAATACATAATATATGATATTATATTACTGGGCAGCACAGATAAAACAACTTACGCCTATGATTAGAGGCTATAACTCAGAGAACTCAGAATGCCCTGCTGAAATACCTTCAATATATGAGCTTCTGGTAGGTCAGGAGGCTAACGGCTTACTATTACGAAAGACCGAGACAAGAAATTATAAAGATTTTAAAGGAGAAATTATGGTTAATGCCTGGAAAACTTGGAATAAAATTGCTAAATATATGCAAATTGAGAAAATTAATCGATATACACCGCTTTTGCACTCTAACGCCATTCAGGGACAGGATCTTACTGGCATCTGAAAACAATGAGCTAAGCGGGGAATTAGAACAATTGGCGAGTTTTTAATAAATGATTATGATACAACCTTTCCTGCTCTAAAAGTAAAATATAAGCTACCCAATGGAGATTTTCTAAAATTTGCACAGATATTTGCTAAACTAAAGGCCAAAGAGTCCCTAATTTGTTTATATAAAATTGAAATCATGGATGTAATACCTAGATCAAATACTAGAATTAGAACTTTATATAATATTCTTTTAAGTATGAAGAATGATGATCTTTATAAAACGGAAAGAAAGTGGGTCTTAAAATTGAATAATCCGAATGTAGACATCAATAAAGTATTAAATATGAGTCAAAAACTACTGATGGCGAGTAATCTTAAAGCACAACTCTATAAAACCTCTACTTCACCCCCGCTAAACTGTTTATGTGGGGTAAACGTGAGAATGATCTATGTCCTAGATGTACTCAAGGGCCGGCAACTCTCACTCATATGCCCCGATTTGATTCTAGTCAAAAATATGATAATTTCCTTCTGGGAAGAAATATTAAGGCACAAAATACCAGAATCAGAAACTTTATTTTTACTTGGCCATGACCATTCTTTAAATCTGATGAAATCTGAAGAAAGACTAATTTTTATTGGTATGGCAGTATTTAGGATAATCTTATCTGCAAGATGGAAAGAGGTAGATCCTCCAAGCTTCCAGATGTGGCTAGCGCGCTTTTTGGCAGTTTATAAATATGAAATTGCAATATTTGAAACAAGAGGAATACACTCTAAGTTACGCGGGGATACACTTTGGCGACCAATAACTGAATGGAAAAATGGAAAAATGTATTATCCCCAGCGGTATTGGCTGACTTTGAAAAATGCTCGCAAGTGATCTTAGGGTTTATTAGTTTGGTGCTGTATTTAATTTTGATGTTTGATTTCATCCTGCTTGTTTCATCATGATCCTTGAACCACTCCTTGAATTTTAACACCTGCTGTTCGCTTGTATTGTTGTATTATCTGTCTTATGTATTTGTATTTTATGTTATATTATTGTAAAATGATTACTGCTTTTCGCCTGGTATAAAAATAAAAAAATAAAAATAAATTAAAAAAAGTATTTACAAGGTAACCCTGCACTTGAGGAACGATACCAAAACTCTCGCTAATTGTGGTTTATGCAGGATCCTAACAGCAGGCACACTTGTAATTCTAGACAAGCAACACTACTACCTGGATTTTACCAGGAAAAACACATTAATTATATTAAAAACAAAAACCTCCATGTAAAAGTCTTCACAAATTACTAATTTACCTTTCAAATTGATTTGTTGATTTAGAACAATATCGGTAACACACCAGATTTTCTTATACAGAATCTCTGTACTGCACTACTTAGCAAAACCAAAAAATGGCAAAGTTTCCCTCTCATTCTGCCCACATATACATGTAAATATCAAATCATATTGCTTCCCACATCAATTCAAAATCTAACACACATTTCGATTGGTTACACATTTCAGCCCTTTCCAATTGACATAAGTTCGAACCCTATGCCCAATCTACTTACTGCCTGTTACCATGGTAACAGTACATGCAACACTGAACTAAGCACACAGGTCACAAGTTCCGCACACAATGTTGATAATGGAAACAGCAAGTGTGCTTGACTTTTCAAAATATTACATAATCTAATGTAAAGTTCCATTCAAACAGTTTTTCTTAACCAATAAGAAATATGCTTTTAAAAAACAGAAACATGCACCCTACTTTTCAGACTACAATGTTTTTAAACAACCAATCATTTCTATTGTTTTTTCAAAACTACACCTTATCCACCATTTTAGAAAAATCTTACTTTTCAAACTGCCATTTCATTTACAGAGACCATCTCCGTGCATCCAGAGCTACTTTCAAGATGCTTACAATGTGGATTGGGGACACAGCTATATTTTCTGGAGCCAAAGGTATGCAGAAAATGGAGCCATTGACAAAGACCTAGGTTTACTAAATGTAGACATTAAATGGATTGGACAGAGAGGGTTAAAGTGGCACCAATTGATGCCATTGGTTAAATCCTTTTTATATCTCCAACACCCTGACCTCATAATTGTGCACTGTGGTGGCAATGACCTAGGCACTTTGAGTGGCGTAGGTCTGGAAATGCTTATGAAGGACACCTTTACAGAATTGATGTCACTTTTCCCCTAAACTGCCTATGTCTATTCAATTCAATTCAAGCAAGCTTAATTCGACCAATGTTATAAAGCATAAAATGCATAGAATTCATCTCAACGAATAGAAAGATTATAAAACACATAATATCTGAAATGCAATTCATCTTAATTTTTTTTAAAAGGGCATAAGATTCATAATAGCTAAAATACACAATATACTACAGAGTACCACAATTGCACAATATGGCCAAGTCACCCCTTCATCATTTTGCTCCTAATGGTTCAGGACCACCCTAGGAACTTTGCCACTGCTATGTATACAGGAGGGTTAGTACTTGTGCACATGATTCTACTAGCTGCCATACCACTCCTGGTATCCAATAGTTTACACATTGGGCGCAACCATGCCCTGCAAGGGACAGAGTACGCAGGGCACCCGAATAACATGAGGCCAATTGATTCCAAGGGGACCGGACAACAGGGACAAGAGGCCTTTCCACCGTTTGACCACCTAGATGTAAATGCTCTAATTGGTAAACTACCAACTATAAGCTGAAAATAGAGCTTTCTATCCAGTGGCTTGGTTATGTCATCCCAGAATGTTTCTAAAATAATCACATCTTTAAATTCCAGGAAAATCCCTGTGAGTGTGAAGTGGAGCAGTAGTCCTAAAAGCTTTTGAAGCTACCATCTCCCAGTACATACCCTTGAAGACCTTTTTCGGTGGAAACCTAGCATTAAGTAGATCCTCCCATAACTCTTGCATTCCTAACTCTACAAGAATCCCACCAATGCCCGATAACCATTTGATTTTATGAAAGGTATCACTTTTGATTATATCCATGAGTCCTGCGGCAAATATTCTTAGTTCAGGAGTTGACCATAAGCGCCTCCAGTATAATACTGGTCGGAGATTGGCAATAAGTTCAATTGGTCTTATTCCTAAATCATAGAAAACAGGACGCATAGGGGTACTCTGGGGTAAATTAATAAGAATGCGCGTGAACCTATTTTCAGATGCAGTCATTTTACCTAAACTCTCAAATCCCCAGATCTCTACACCATAGAGGGCTGAGCTAACCACCTTGGCGTCGTAAACACGAAGAGCAGGGGCAATTGGTTTTGTTAATGACTTAGCATGTTCTGAGCTCAATGCTCCAGCCAGTTGGCGATGCTTAAGCGTTGCCAACTCAGCCTGTTGGTTCCATCGCAAATCATGTTGTATACTAACACCCAGGTAGCTAAATGTCTTGACTTGCTCGAGGGGTAATTCATTCATAAATATATTGCCCTTATATGATTTATGTTGATTAAAAGACATACATTTAGAGTTTAAAACATTTACTTCCAGACCTCGGTTGGAGCAAAAAATTTCAAAATACCTAGCACTTTTTGCAATCCACTCTGGTCTTAGCAATGATTAGACAATTGTCAGCAAACATTAGAATGGGTACTTTCGCACCTACAAGGGTTGGGGCACCAACATTAGCTTCTATCAGTAGTTTGGCCACATCATTATTGTATAGAGAAAATAAAGTTGGCTTAGCACACAGCCTTGTCGTACCCCTCTTTCTAATGGAAACTGGCTGGTAACGCTTACAAGAGAACCCCATCTGATCTACGCATAATTATGCTTATTTAGTCTCATAATTAGCTAAAGAAGGGCACGAGGCATACCCATATCATTTAAAACAGACCACAGGATCGAGCGCGGAATGAGATCAAAGGCTGCCCTTGGATCGATAAAGACAGCATATAAACTAACCCCACCTAATTGAACAGTCTTCCAGTAGAGCATTGCAAAATGCAGTACTTGGTTGACTGTACTAATACAGGCTCTAAATCCTTCTTGGAGGTGGGATAAGAGACTCTGCTCACGCTCCCATTCCTGCACTTTGTTTAAAATCAGTCTACCAAAGATCTTTTGCATGGTATCAATCAGACTGATTGGGCGGTAGTTACCGGGGAGTGACTTGTCCCTATTCTTAAAAACTCGAAAAATGTCCTCACCATTCCACGATTCGGGTATAGGTGCTCCCTTTGCTATTAGATTTGCCAAATATAGTATGTACCATTCCCAAGATTCTCTATCATGCAAGAAGGTATCTGCTGGGACGCCATCTATACCTGGCGCCCTACCTAGAACCACAGAATCGAAGGCACAGTTTACATCCCCAATATTAAATGCATCTTCCAAAAAGGGTGTGTGTGTAACCTTTGGACTTGTATTTGGTTCCACACTTTTGGCATATTGCGACTTGAAATAAGCCTCCCACTCTTCTTGGAATACCCAATTGTGCGGCTTTTCAGGCTGGCCCTCACAGCCCCACTTAAGTATGTTCCAAAAACATTTAGAAATCTTTGGGGCACTAGCTTCCTTGAGCTCTTGCCGCCTCTTCTCGTCCCAAGCTCGCTTTGATTTGGATATTACACTTTTATAGGCCACCCTTGCAAGGCGTACATCGATGCTAGATCCAAGCTTAATAGCCTGACCCAAATCATAGCGTGCTTGTCTACATTCTTTGTAATACCAACGTGGAAAGTGGTGAATTTGTGCCTTGTTCTCCTTGCATGGTCTAACAAACAGTCCTTTTAATTGGTTAAACAATGTTTCATGTACCCTAGTACCAAATTCTACGTCTAGATCCTTACCACCACTACTGGCATGTGCCCCCAACTCCCTTGTTGCTTGCTCTAGCTTTATTTTTGCTTTTTTTTTGTTCTTGTACATGCCACCAGAAGATGGAACTTCTAAGTGGGATCACTCCGAGCCACTTGCACACTGAGTCTTCTTGGATTCCACCCTTGATGTTATGTGCGAAGCATACAGAGATCACTCAGAGGCAGGCAATTTCTTAGTCCAACTCCCTTTCGGCACGTTACCTGGGAGGACCAGACCTATAGCCTCTGGCATAATCATTGGACTTCAGTTATTTTTTGGCCCAAGTTCTTAAAGCTGACCACACTTTGCTAGCACTTTCGCCACCACACGCCATGTCCGACTGACTTATCATCATAACATTCCTCAGGCATTCTCCAAATTTTGGAGAGGCCTCCAACTTCCACTCTCTACATATTTCTCTCCTTGCAATCACAATTACATAGAAGATGAATTGAGTGACTGGATTGTTAATCAGGTACCCTTGTGGAAGCCCAAAAAAGATTAATCTAGGGCAACAGATGATCGATATTAGCAAAACCTCTTTCAAAAAACCACACCCCTGTCTCCAGTAACTAGTAATTTGGGGGCACTCAAAAAACATATGCTCCCAGCTTACACTTTGGGCAACAATCTGCTGATATCCTAGAGAGTTTGGCCGGAGTCCAATACACCCTGTAAGTTGTAAATAAGTGATTCTTTCTGAGGTTAGCTGGTTGGATTGTCTTTTGTGATATTGCAAATGCATCTGTCCAAATTTTCCTAATCTCCTCCGGATTTTCTGCTAGATCTCCACTCCAAAGGCCGGATATTTCCAAAGTTAAAGTGTCTTTTGCCCCTTTCTGAGTACTATACCAGAAGGCCACCTCGCGCTTCCAGACACTGCGTCTATCAATAAGATCTAGAAATTGGGGCTCCTCCTGCATCCCCCAACCTTGTCTCCCCCACCATGAGGACAACTGATAGAACTTAAATCGTGTTAGGGACCCCCCAGTTAGATTTACTAATGATTCCCAGTCAAGCAGCTGAGAGTTAATACTAAGGTCCCCCCACTTTACAACCCCGCCTCTCTCAATGGGGTTGCCAATCGATCTAGCAGACAGTCGGGGGTACCGGGTGAGTCCCAAATGGGGGCATGCATATTGTAGTAGGGGATTTGCGAAACTTTCCGAAGATACAGCCATGTTCTTAATGCAGCCTGCAGGATTTTCAGGCTGACCTTTTTTTAGAATTTTTGATGGCCAAATTTATAAAGAAAAAATTCCGAGCTAAATGACTGGTCTGATAACATTGCCTGAAATAAGCTACCATTGGAGGAGGAGTCAAGCCTGTTTGCCAAAATTCTAACATTTTTAAGCTGGAAGGCGTAGCAATACATCAGGAGATCTGGCAACGCAAGGCCTCCCAGCTTCAACCCCCTTCTCAACTTCCTCCAGGCAATTCTGGGAGATTTTGTAGCCCAGATGAATGAGCCGATTTTCCCTTGTAGGTTGGTGATGTCTTTGTGGTCAAATGATTGTGGTATATTAATTAAACAAAAAGGTTATTTTGGGGAGGATGGTCATTTTTATAAGGTTCACTCTTCCATAAATGTTCAAAGGGAGAGTCACCCGCCTCGATAATAGCTTACTGACTTCCTTTACTACCATCTGCCAGCTGGTTTTAGCGGTGTCTGCTAGTTTCTGTGTAAGCTGTATTCCTAGATACCTCATTTTTTGTTTAGCGCCCTGTACTGGGGGAGTACTATTCCAACTCATGATTTCGGTCTTCTCCGTTTTTATTTTGTAACCCGACACCCTCCCAAATTCTTCGGACAGTTTAAACAGTAAGGGGATCGATTCTGTAGGGTTAGTAGTATAAAGGAGAAGATCATCTGCATATAATGCGGTTTTAAATTCTACTTCCCCCATTTTAAAGGGCAGAATATTAGGATCTGATCTCAAGGAACATACAAAGGGCTCAATGTATACATCGAACAGTAGGGGAGACAGGGGACAGCCCTGCCTTGTACCTCTGGAGATGTTCAACCAGTCCGTCATGCCTCCGTTAATCAAGACTCTGGCCCGGGGATTCTTATATAGTAATTTAATTCCCTCAACAAACAAGGGAGGGACCCCCAGCCTGGCCATTTTCTCCCAGAGGAAACCCCAATTTACCTGGTTGAATGCCTTACCGGCATCTAGCGCTACTATTGTAAGTGGGAGGCCTCTTTCTTCTGCAACATCTATTGCCCCAACACCTGAAACGTGAGTACGTTGAGCTGCCGACCCGGTATGAAGCCTCTCTGATCTTGATGGATTACGGACTTAATAACTTTTGCTAACCTGGAAGCTAGTAATCCAGAGAATATTTTCAGGTCGGAATTCAAAAGAGAGATCGGCCTATAGGATTCTATCCTCTAAGGGTCCTTATTTGATTTTGCTATTAATACCATAGTAGCCTCCAGCCAGGAGGTAGGAGTACTTTCCCCTTGAAGAAGAATTCTGTTAAAAAGTGATACAAGGACAGGCAGAATTACTTCTAGGTTATCCTCATAGACTTCTGTTGGTAAGCCATCTGGGCCTGCCGCTTTCCCCCGACTCATCTTCTTCACTTGCGCCCTCACTTCCCCTTCTGTGATCTCACTGGCCAATAAGCTCTTTGCCTCCTCGGGTAATTGGGGCAGATCTATCGGGCCCAGCCAGGAATCCACCTCCTCTACTCCAATACCTCCATCCTCTTGGTATAGCCCCTTAAAGAAACCCCTAGCTTCCTCCCTGATCTCATCCTCACCTGTTAACACAATCCCAGAGGCTTGTTGGATTAGCGAGTCTATGTTATTCCTGCTCGTCTCTGCCCTCGCTTTCCAGGCGAGAAGGGCTCCACATTTCTCCCCATACTCAAAGTTCTACATTTTACTGACCTCCCACCTGTCCTTAATGACTTTATCGCTCCTTGCTTGGAATAGTGATTGGATATCCAGAAGGTATTTTTCTAGCCTTGGAATACTTTCCCTATCTGTCCGGACCGCTAACTCCAATTCCAATTCCTTCTTTTTAATCCCTTAGAGGTCCTAAATTTCTCTTATCTTTAAGGATTTTCTTTTAAAGGACATCAGGGAACTCAATATACCCCTTAAGTAGGCATTAAAGGAATCCCAGACCAGTTGTTCTATGCTTGAGCCTATATTAAAGAAAAAGAACTCGGATATACTACCTTTGACCTTGGACTTAGTCTGATTCTCCAGGGTCCATCTGGCCACAGTAGGCTTAATCCTGAAGTTTAATATAAGCTCTATCGCTGAATGATCAGAAAGGCCTACCGGAATATGAGTTACCAACACTAAATCAGGCATTAAGGTATCAAAAAATAATCTATTCTTGAGTAGTGTTTATATTTCTTGCTGTAAAAGGAGTATTCTTTAACAGCACCATACTTAACTCTCCATGCATCTTGAATATTGAAATCTTTAATGATATTTCTTAAAACTAGGAGAGAATTTTTTGGGGTAGAGTATTTCGCTCTAGAAGTACGATCAAGCAGGTTATCAAAGACCAGATTAAAGTCCCCTCCTAATATTACTGGAGCATTATACTGTAATAGACTACCCTCAAGCTTCAAAAGGAAGTTGGAGTTATCCTCGTTGGGGCCATAATACACTGCACACATATAACGGGCATTATCTAATAACATAGCCGCCACTAACCATCCACAAGACTAGTCAGTGTCCCATTTCTGGACTTTTATCCCTTTATTAGCTCTAATAATAATAGCTACCCCCCTTGATACCCCCATCTGCCTTGAACAAAGTACCTCTTCTACCCATCCTAGTTTGCTAAAGACTTGTTTACACAGCTTTGCCTCTAAATAGGTTTCCTGTAATAAACAGACTGATGCCTCTGAATTTTTTAAAAATTCACAGACCCTTGCTTGTTTCCTCACACTCCCAATACCGTTGAGGTTTCAAGAAAGAATTTTTTTACCATTAACCCAACTAGCAGCCATGATAGACCATAAAAAGTAACATTCCCACTTTCCTATGTGCTGACTGGCTTACTGGTTTTGCATTATATGAGGACTTTTTATTTTTTCCCTTCCCCCCTAGACCCTTCCCTAACCCTCCCACAGGGAACCCTACCATCACGATAGGCGCTGGTCTCACCTATGGGGAGCCCCCAGCTCCTGCGGCACTGCACACTCTTATTTGACTAATGCAGGACTTCCATATGTGGTTTTTTTTTTCCTCTCCGTGTGTTTTTGTCTTTTTTAATATGTTTTATGACTGTGTTTTTTTTTCCTTCTGGGTCACCCACTACTGGGAGAGAAGCTTTGCATTTAGTATTTATACATCAACATTTTTTTTTTAAATATTTCCCAGTGTTTCCTAATTTCTTTTACTCTTTTACTCAGATAGTGTCTAACAATAACTCCCATTTTAGTTCACCACTTCTCCGCTACTCAACTGGTTAATAATCTGAAACCAAACTATTTTCTCATTTTGGATAAGAGATCATCTACCTCCTCTGGGTGGGGACAATTATACATTTTATTGTTCCACATCACCTTTAACAGTGCGGGAAACTTCATCTGAACCTGTGCTCCTAGTGACCTGAGTTCTGGCATTCTGGAGCCTAATTCCCACTGCCTCTGGGCAGTGCGGCCTCCGATGTCGGAGCAAATTAAGTAAGGTTTAGCTCGATGATGTAAGGAGGACCGAGAGAGGCACCTATTTAGAATCAGTTCCTTGATGCTATGGGTTGGAAATTGACCAATATTTTTCTTGGTGCCTTCCGATCTGGATGTAACCTAAAGGGGTCCCTGTTCACCCTCTGGATTTCTGATTCCAAATCGATGTCTGGCCGATCCTTCAAGACCCCTTCTCGTAGGAGCTTGCACACAAAACTTTTAATATCCTCAACTTCCTCTCCTTCTGGAATTTTCAATATTCGGAGGTTGTTCCTACGTGTGTGCATCTCAAGTTTCTCTATATCCATCATTACTGATCGATTTTGTACCTTTAAGGAAACTATATCTTTGGTGTTTCCCGACGTGAAATCAGATAACAAAGAGACTTTAGATTCCAACGCATTTGTACGAGCAGAAATGTCCTCTAATTTTGCCTCGAGATGGTCGAATCTGTCAAGAAGAATCTTCTGATTACTTTCAAATATCAAATTTGCTCAGGAGATCCTCCCTAAGGGACTGGAATAGGGAGCCAATCCTATCCCCTTCAGACTGAAAATTCATCGAACACGGTTGTGGTAGAGGGACCGTGGTGTCTTGGGTAGCTACAGAGGTAGTCGAGACGTGGATCTGTGCCGGGATCTGACCGGGACCAAGACCCACTGGAGCCTGTATCAATGAGGGCGATGGGGAACTAGACAGCCCTGATGGTTGAGAATGCACTGGGGGACCCTGTATAGTGTTGACTTCAGACTCTACAGACTCCGCTCTAACAGTTGTTGTCAAGGTCCCTGGCTCCGCTCCGTCTGGAACGTTATCAAGAGGTGCATACTGATTTTCCAGCGTAATGGCTGCGGGCTCAGGCTCAGGCTCCGGCTGAGACTGAGGCTGAGGCCGAGCTGACTCGTTCGCTTTCCCCTTGGGACCCGCCACACTCTCCACGATTTTGAAGTAAGCTTCGAGCGATGGAGTGTTTTTCTGAGGCTGTAGCTGGTAGGTCACCTTGGGTGCCCCCGCTTTCTTAACTCCCAACTGTCTCTTTCTTTTCAACGGAGTTACAGGGGACGGGCCACCTCTCTCAAAGTTATCAACATAGTTCAGAACCCCCTTTAGCTTCAGGTCTTGCTTAGACCTTAATTGATATCTGTTTCTGCTATTTACGAGTTGTTTCCCTGAGTTTTCACTTAAATTACTCTCAGCAAATGGTGTAGAAACAGATATGGAACAGGACACCACCACAACCTCTGTAGAAGATAGTGTTCCGCTCTTCTTTCCAGGTGATAGTTGAGCTAATTGAGCAGATGACACCGGTTGCAAATCCATGCAGTCCCCTCTTTTTTGAACCGCCTTACCAATATTTTGGGCACTGACTCCGCTTACTGTTTCAACCAGGGACCGGCAAACTGGCCCACGAAACTGAATAGTAAGGAGTGCGAGTTGCGCGCGGTTCCACAGCCTCTTCCGCTGTTCGCCGACTGACCACGCTGATTCGGCTCCTGACGCCGGTACGAAGAAGGATCGTCTGCTGCTAGACTCGGCTCTTACCATCACGCCGCCTGCCATACGTCTTCAGGGTCTTAGCGCCCTCGAGCACTATAGCTGGCTCTGGTGTCTGAAAATGATCCCGAAGGGGAAAATAACAAAACCTAATTATCTCACCGCATCAGGAGATCGAAAACCGCGTCCCGCTAGTCGACCATTCCGCCTTCTTCATCTGCAGTACCGCTGAGCTGCTGGGCTCTGCGACGAGCGTTAACCTGCCACTGCCATGTTCCCTCGGCCCCCCGTCGCTTGCTCTAGCTTGCTTGAAATACAATCTATATGCTCCTGGCATTCTAACAATTTAATCCATCTTATGTGGCGCATGTCATTCCCAAGAACTATATTTGGGGAGGACACTTCAATTGATCCCCTGGCAGCCGTAGGCGCCTTCCAGTATGACAAGTACATACATAGAGGATTGTGATCGCTCTCCAACCGGTCAACAACCATCATGTCCTCTAGGTGATTCCGCATTCCAAGACTCACTAAGATGTAATCGATTCTACTTTCCCGTAGACCACTCTTGAAAGTAGTAGCACCCAACATGTCCTGCAATGTCCTGCCATTGGTTGCCCTCAACCCCTTGTTCAAACAAATTGAATTAATCTGGATTGCCAGCTCAGTCCACCTCTTTACTGGCTCCAATTCAAATTTAGGAACTCCCCACTGCTTGTCTTCTTCATCTGAGAGGTTCCAGTCGCCACTTAACAATGGCTCAAAAGTCGTAATAAAATCACCTGCTACAATTATATGTGATTGCGCGGAGTATCTTTCTATGAGTTCTTCTAGGGCGGCAGAAGTCTCTAGTTTCTTTCCCCCTGTACTCCTCGCATATACATTGTAGATATCTACAGGTTTGGCCTGTCTATACTTAAAGGTGACGATCTGTATGTCTATGGTTTGAGGGGAACACCTTTACACTAACATCTAGGTCCTGCCTGATCCAGATAGCTAAACCCCCTGAGGGTCGCCCTCTTTCACCCTTTTCCACGGGTATGCTGAAATTTAAAAACCCAGGGAAATGCTTTGCTTCAAGTATCCAGGTTTCCTGGAATAGACAGATATTATACAAATTGATAAACGAGGTCCATTCCGGGATTTGGATCTTCGTGTTCAGACCTGCGACATTCCAAGATAAGATTGAACCACATTTATCAAGGCCATCAAGAAGGTTAGAATTCATATTTCGATTTAAATTTGGGCATTCTGTAACACAACCTGACATGGGGTTATTGTGGTCTTCCAGTGGCCATGGAATTACCGGTGTGGAAGGAATGCCTGGGTTAGGGTCTACATGCAGGCTCAGACTTTCACCTGCAAGGCAGACTGAGAGTCCTGTTTGATCACCTTTAACTAGTAGCCAATCATTAGACTCTAACCCCGAGCAGACTTGTGCGCTTTCGTGTACTCGCTTTTCGGTTTTAGCCGACCAATGTTGAGGGAGAGAAGATCTCATTTGTATGGCAGAATGATCTGGGGAGCAACTTCAAAACTCCAACAGTATTACATTTTCTGCCATGTTTGCCTTTTAAACATCAATTCAATACAGTTGGTTTTGTCCCCTTGGTGTATAAGCCTTTGTGCCCTGGCAATGTCATCTCTTATCACGGATCGACAACCCCTAGTGTGCCTAATCCAGTGAATTGCTTAGTTAGAGATTCCCTTGATTCTCGGTCCCTACCGGGGCCCAATTTTGGAACATTTACCATATAAATTTTCGGTGTTTCATTCAGATTAGTATGGTGCTGTTGATCATCTCTGCCCATTGCAGCAATTTTATTATTAGTTTGTTTGAACATGCTCAGTTGGTCATAATGACTACCGCTCAATTTAGAAACACCACTTCTTTCCCTTAGCTGGGTTTCCCCTGGCATTACATTTGGTTGTTTAATAACATTAGTGTAAGGGACTTGCGACAACCCCTTCTTTGCCCTAGCTGCTTCACTATACAAAACACCAGCCTGACTCAAAACACTATCTCTGCTTGCGTGAGGCACGATGTGTTGGGCTGCCACATTTCCCTGGTCTATAGGTATACCACTTGTCATTTGCTAAACAAGTAAAACAGGGACCACAACCCAACATCGTGTTATTTACTGTGGCGGTAAGGCTTTCAATCTTAGCCTGCATGCCCTCAACCAGTTCACATAATTGTTTGACCACAATGGTCAGGGCAGTGCTGTCTTCCTCAGCAGAAACGAAAGAATCAAGAAGACCCCCAGTGATAGTTTACTAGCTCCTTGGGGAACATCAATCTCATGTGTGCTGGGTTGGGCTACTTCACCATCAATCATAGAACTACAGCTATCAGTATTTGCTAGGGCTATAAACCTGATTTTACAAACAATAATTGGATCGACCACGAGGGGTCAAATAGCTCTATGATCTACACCAGTATTAGTGATCTCATTTTCCCCCTCAGAATTCCCTTGTTCTTGAGCTCTATCACCTTGTTTTTTTCCCTAGGAACATGTCAGGGACCACTATTGGACCTTGTTTAATCCCCCCCCTCTCAGTACTTCCACGGGGCTCCTAGGACCCCTTTCTGGCTTCCGGTTTGGGAGGTGGTTGGTCATAAATAGTGCTCCACATTCCTTGATTAGTTTGTCAATGCGGTTCATAACACAGTTCCCCCCTGCATGCGTTACTACTTTCTTAGACTTTCTTGGCTTCTTCCCCTTTACCAACACACCTGCACCCTCGCTCCCTCCCTCCATACATTTTCTTTTCCCCATTACTTCGGTCCTCGCGTTATTAAAGCACTCGTGCATTGTCAACAGTACCTTCTAGAGGTGGAAACAAGGGGGATGGCCCAGCCCAGCCTCCTCCGGCCCGACGGCCACAGACGGCCCGCCCTTTCCCCGGTTTAGCTCAGCGCCCACCCGCTTACGTCCTGGGTTTGCGGGAAGGGCCAGTTATTTTAAGTCCTTTCGGACACAGGGGGGAGGGGCGAGTGGTCCGGAGCAGCCCAACAGCGTCCTGGGGCTTGTGGTCCTCCTGGCAGCCCCCAACCAGCACAGCGTCACCTGAGCGATGTGTCTCACCTATTCTGTCTATTCTAAAATATGTCACAGTCGGAAATGTGAACTGGTCTAATCAATTTTGTCCACAGATTGATAAAGCTAGGAAACATGTCAATAAATCTGTTTCTGCTTTTCTCCAAGATTATAGAATGGGGTCCATTTACCACAGCAATCTGCATTTCAATAGGGATGGCATCTATAGGACATATAGTGTACATTTTACAGATGCGGGTAACAGTGTCTTCCTCATGAACTTTAGACTCTGCATAGGTACTGTAGAAATCAATAAGGTCTGGTAGACAGCTCTTGTAGTTGTAGTTGATTCTTCAAGTTACCGCTTGATAAATTCCAATGTAAGTCTTAATATAAGCCCCACCAGGAGCAGCCTGCTGGCTGCTCAGCCCATCTTCTCCAACAGCTCCACCTTCAAATACAAACATCCATAACATTCCAAATTACATCATATAGCTAGAGCATCTGGCAGAGAACCAGGGCCAGGGAGATGCGTTACATAAGAAGCAGATTACTACACATCTTCCGCTTTATAATATTTAACAAAATTAAATAGTATACACATATGTAAACATAGGAAGAGAAGATAAACATTCCAGAAGTAAACGTAAAAGAACACCCTAAAAAGATGAGCCAAACTCTCCTTATGTAATAATAACAATAATGTAAAAGCAATGCAATAATGAGTAAATAGTATTGTAAGTAATAAAATAGCCTTTTTCTATGTAATAATATTAATATCGATGCAATAGTAGTAATGTAAGTATTATACAGTAAGACAACCTTCTCTATGTAATAATAATGAAAATAATAATAATGACATAGTAAATGTAGTAATATAAGTAATAAAGTAGTAATATAGAAGTTGTAAACTTAAACAAATGGCAGGACCAGGGAGATTTACATATCCTCTAATGCAGACACTATAATGTTCCATCTGCATACCAGTGCAGGACCACACACGCAGTAATACACAGTAACCTCCCAATAAGAGAACACATGCCTCTTCATAAAGGGGAATCCACCTCCCTATAAACCAACACACACAGTAACCCAGGGGGGAATCCACCTCCCTATAAACCACCACACACAGTACCCTCCCTAGGCGGAATCCACCTCCCTATTGCCACACACTCGCAGTAACCTCCCAAATAATTGTAAAGGTGGAATCCACCTCCCTATAAACCACACACTCGCAGTAACTTCCCAAATAGTTGTAAAGGGGGAATCCACCTCCCTATAAACCACACATGTGCAGTAACCTCCCAAATAATTGTAAAGGGGGAATCCACCTCCCTATAATAATACTGTAAAATGAAAATCACATTGAGTATCAATTTAGAATGACACGTTGCAAATCAAAAGCAGATGTACATAACATTGGCATATATCACCAAATTCATTGCAGTGTCACTGAGTGACTTAGCCGTCATCAGATGCACCACAACAAATGAGTGAGTGACTTAATACTTAACAATCATCTCACACAGTACAGATCTGGGTTTCTTATTTCATTTGACCCACACTCTAACTCCTTATAGCAATATTTTATTACTGTTCCAGTCCTGAATCCTCCTTTCTCTCCGAGTGAATTAGTTAATTCCTTTTCTTGGTGCAATTGCGCTCCATAACCAGAAGATGGCGTCGGTGCACTGGTTCTAATTTTTCTAAAGCGACATTCTCAGTAATATGTAGTTTTCAATTAGTGTACATGACAGTACCTGTGACGATCTTCAGGCAGCAATGCTCATGGCAACCCTCACATTAAAATCATCTTAATCACCAGTACTTGACTCACTAATTAGCTCTGATGGCAATCCAGGTCAGCTACAGAGCACAGAGACACAACAACAAACTGGGGACTTCTTGCGATTCCATTTCAATACCATGGAGACACCTGTCGTGGTTGGCAAACACTGCACAGTTACAAAAGACTGTGCAAAGGCCTGTAGACCACAATCCAAAGTTTTCTCCACATTTGTTCTCTGTCACATTTTTAACAGCGGGGCTTGATGATTCTTTAAAAGAATGTGATCAAAATCTGCCCCAATTATTTTCTACCATGTGCAGCCACTTCTCATCAGGGCACACCGGAGCCTTGTCAGCATTCAACACCGGGGCAGGACCTTCGCCCCTACCGGGGCTCGATGTGTGCCCCGACATCACTACATCACAGTCCATTTCAACACAGCGTTCCATACCCATTCAGCATTAGTGACAATTTGAGGTTGATTTAGCACATACCTCTTCATTGGGCTTCACAGTTTTAAAACAGGACTGCAGATACACTTTACAGTTTCATACACAGGTAGATATGGCACCTAAAATTATTTAGGGCGACCGTTGTCAGGGTCACTGGTGGGGCGGGTCCCTGAAAGAAGAAATAGTTCAATGTCTTTAGTTTTATTAGTACCTTAAGTGGGAGTAGCCATCAAATAGCCTTCTTTTCTCCATGCGTAAGTTCTTTTCCTTTTAAATCATCGCCAATGTAGAAATCAATAAGGTCTGGTAGACAGCTCTTGTAGTTGTAGTTTATTCTTCAAGTTACAGCTTGGTAAATTCCAATGTAAGTCTTAATATAAGCCCCATCAGGAGCAGCCTCCTGGCTACTCAGCCCATCTTCTCCAACAGCTCCTTTTTCAAGTACAAACATCCATAACATTCCAAATGACATCATATAGCTAGTGAAAAAGGGGAATTTTACCTATGCCTCTATTAGCAATTGAAGAAACAATTAATGCATAACAGAGGGTAAACCACTATTTATTAGTTCACCCAGACATTTGATTTATGTCATTTACTTTTTTTTTATTGTACATTAAGCATTTGAAGACAGAAAGAGAAACAATATCAACTTCACATTGAGCCAACCATCATTGTTTGGAAAGAAAAAACAATATATACAATTAATGTGTAGGGGAATAAACATAAAATACAAATGTGCATTTAAAAATTATCCAGTTGTCATTAAACAGTTGCCACAAAACCGTACACTAGAACTGTAATTGACCCATACATTGATTTTCAGGGGGTAAACCTTATTAACTACCACCCAACATTCCTGTGACAATGTTACTAATGTTCATGTTATTTGACACCAGGAATGTAATGAATGCCGATGGCAAAATTTGCACAAGTGAAATAATTTGATGCCGACGCGTTTCGAATCACAATGTATTAATCATAGGATTCTCTTCAGGGCAGGAAGTATATCCACAGGAACTGTTTAAAGAGAAGAAGGAGAATTATTTAGAGGGAGTCATCCTCTCGTTAAGTAAGATAACTTTTTCAAAAAACGCATCCGAAGATGCAGCATACCTTGTGAGGCCAGAAGTTTTCTGGTCTTAAAGAATCTTTTTAGGCATATCATCAAAAACCGTGGGTGTCAACCTGCAGGAGAGTGAGATTGTCGTTTACACTTATTGAATCACAAATGGAGACTGCCCCCAACTGTGTGGGTCGAGAAAAAAATATGAAATGGATTTACCTTCAAATTTGGTACATCCAAGTGGAGCTCGAGAAACAAGAAAAATGAGGTCCCAATGTCATGTCCTCTTTATAAATCTAAGAACAAATTGTATAATTGAATTTTAATGAAACCATCTTAACACGGGCACTGCCTTGCAAAATAAAAGCCACAGAAACAAGAAAAACGGCTAATGGCTTACTTGTTTGAAGATGTGAGTTAAGCGAGAGGTGATTATTTCTCTCAAGTGTCCTGTGAAAAAAACACGAAGAAATCAGTGATTTGCTCCGGTATTTTAGAAAAAATGTGTGTACCAAAGAAGACAAGTATGCACTGTAGGAGGAACCGCGAAGCGTCTTACCGACAGTTGTGACACTTGGCGCGGTATATTTTTCTATACTTATTTTTAGACGCCAGGAGCCGGAAAATGACTTCAATTGAATTTCCAAGATTCGGTCCTGAAACAGACCAACGTATTTGAGTCAGTAATTTTGTTCGTTGTTTAAGACAGGGCATGCGTCTACACTAGAGGTGCAGAGCAACAAGTCTTACCGTTAGTTAAACATCTTGACGCAGAGTCAGACGCCAGCGGTTTGGAGCAACAGCGTGCGGCCGCAGATGTAATGAAAACAGTCCACAGTTACATCACATGGTGTCGCCAGCCAATCAGGCATGTCGGAAGCATGCAATGTGGCAGCTATGGATTATGGGAGTTGTAGTTTACATTTTGAAAACAATTTATGTGAAAGGACGACATTGGGATTTATTGAAGTATAAAAGGAATTGTATCCTATTTACTTCACTCAAGCAGTTCAGGCCATTATTTACACTGTTGAATCTCATGATGAGGTATGCCTCTTTACGCAAAAGTGCAGCCTCAATATTTGGTGATTAATGTTTGGGATCAACCCATGCAAGTACTGTCCACGTGAAATCATTTTCCCCATGGTTGTTACCCAAACAATGTTCAACCATGGATGCAGAAACCACTTTTTTCTTGATTCTTGAACGGCGGTGCGTGATTCGTACATTTACTGGTTGACAAGTTTTTCCGATATACACTCTGTTGCAGGGACATACCACGGCATAGATCACATTCCTGGTCCTGCAATTCGTAAGCATCTCATGCTTCCATTTGACCCCGTCGTGGTCAAACACATTACCTTCCAGTGTAGTTGAACATGATACACAATTGCCACACTTGTGGTGCCCGCATATGGGTTTTAGATTCCACTGTGTTATCAAATCACTCCTCTGTTTGGGAATGTAGCTGTCTGCTTTTACCAATTGTTGGCCAACACTCCTATTTTTACGCTTGGCGAAAAAATATTTTTTAACAGATGTTCTAAATTTTCTAATAAGTGCCAATTATTCAAAATGATGCGTTTAAATTGGTTTGTGTGTGACCCAAAAGTTGTAACACAAACCAATTCATTAAATTCACCTTTTTCCCTTTTCTGAAGGAGATTTTCCCTCGGGGTGAATCTCGCACGTTTCTTTGAATGATTTAAACGTTTTTTTGGGTAACCCCTTTTCGCCATTTCAGCACAAAAAAGTGACGCATGATGTTCAAAATCTGCCAAATCCGTGCAGTTTCGCCTTATTCTCAACATTTGTCCTAAAGGAAGATTTTCTTTTAAGCACTGTGGATGCGAGCTTTTATAATGGAGGATGGTGTTCCTATCAGTTGCTTTCTTGCGTAAGGTTGTTGTTAGAATGTCGTCGCGGATGCCTACTGTGATGTTGAGGAAAGTCATTTCGCTTTTACTAGACTCTATTGAGAAACTGATGTCAATATGTCTTGAGTTTAGCCAATTGTAGAACTGGTCGAGTTCAGTCTGGCTCCCCTGCCACAGGAGCCAGACGTTGTCAATGTATCTTAACCATTGATTTATATGGCCAGCAAATGGATTGTTGTTATATATGAATCTTTCTTCATACTGCGCCATATATAGTACCGCCATCTCAGGTGCGTAGGGGCAGCCCATGGCGATGCCTTTGATTTGGACAAAAAACGCATTCTCAAACTTAAAATAGTTGCTGCGTAACGTGATCTCCGCCAGTGATAGAATAAATGAGGTGGGCACCTTGTGTGGTCTCTCCCGTTGATCAAGGTACAATTCTAACACCTGCATCGACTCATCTTGAGGGATTTGGGTGTAGAGTGAAGCGACATCTAAGGTCACCATCATTTGTGTTGCCTCATTGAATGATTGTCCTTCTATTCTGGTAATGAACTCAGTTGTGTCCCTGAGATATAACTTAACTTGCGGTAGAAATGATTTAAGAAAAAAATCTATGTATTTGGAGACCGGCTCTAGTGCGCAATCACAGCCCGACACAATTGGTCGGCCTGGTGGTGTTTGGTCGTTCTTATGAATTTTTGGTAAAAAATAAAGAACTGGCATTCTTGGTGATTTTTTATTCAAATATTCAAATTCCTTAGGACCTAGAAATCCCTCATCAAATCCTGCCTTGGCGATATTTGCAATCTTGTCCTGGATTGCATGAATGGGGTCCTCCTTAACTGGTCTGTACCAATCACGATTATTGACATGTGTTGTGCCTTCTTCTAGATACGTAGTGCGGGGCCAAATAACTACTGCCCCACCTTTGTCCGCCTGTTTTATTAGAATAGATGTATCTGATTTAAGATCTTGAATGGCAGATGTCAAGCCTTTATTGATGTTATTGTTTACAAAACTTTTTTGCTTTTCAAGTTTAGAGAGAGAGGAAAGGACCGCTTGCTCAAAGGCAATCACTTGTTTTGGGATATTTTGGGTCAGAGTGAACCTGGACTTGACCCTCAATCCTGTAGTTTCCTGATTTGACATCACTTCGGCATCCACGAAGAAGACCTTCAACCTTATCTTACGACAAAATCTAGTGCCTCCAATTTAAGTTTGGTAAAATCCGTTCTTTTATTAGGAACAAACTTGAGGCCCAGGGTTAAAAGTGTTTCTTCGTCCTTAGTAAGTTGTCTATTCGAAAGATTGACTATGGTTGACTGGTCTAATTCTTGTAAGATTTGTTGCGAGTTCGCATCTCCCATGGCTGCTTGAAGCGGACTCGTGACTGTCCGCCTCTGGCTAAAAAAGGAGATGAAAGTGCAGCCCCTCGTCTTTTAGAATTGTCTTGTCTAGAATCCGACGACGAGTCAGAAGATGTTGTATCTGAAAATGTGAGGAACCTATTCCTTGATCTGCCTTGGAATGATGTTAAGGCCCCCCTCGATTCTCCTGATGTATAGAAATCTTCCTTAAGGAACGGGTAAACCTGTTCCAATTTAAACGATTTAGAATCTCTTTCAAATTGTGTTGCTTTTACATTCAGTGTATTATCCTTGAAAAGCTGTATTTCTTTTTCAATCTTATCTAGGAGAATCTTAGCTTCCGTTACAGTTTGATTATCTGTAATAATCTTAATTAGCTCTTCGATTTCTTTCTCTTCTTGACTACAAATACGTTGGGCTGTCTCTATAGTGTGGACCATCAGGTCCCTACTACATTTGGTGTTTATTTGACTGAAACCTTTTTTGTAATCCGCGTCTTCAGTGAAGATCACCGGAATGTACCAACTGAACTACACGGCCATTTCTTACTTAAACACCTTAAAGCCGGAACAATTCCCTGAGGGCTCCAGGTAAAGAACATTCCGGTGATCTTCACTGATCACTCATTTTTTCTAAAATACTGGGGCAAATGACTGATTCCTTCGTGTTTTTTTCACAGGACACTTGAGACAAGTAATCAGCTCTCGCCTAACTCACGTCTTCAAACAAGTAAGCCACTAGCCGTTTTCTTGTTTCTGTGGCTTTTATTTTGCAAGGCAGTGCCCTTGTTAAGATGGTTTCATTAAAATTCAATTATACAATTTTTGCTTAGATTTATAAAGAGGACATGACATTTGGACCTCATTTTTCTTGTTTCTCGAGCTCCACTTGGATGTATCAAATTTGAAGGTAAATCCATTTCCTTTTTTACTCCGCCCACACAGTTGGGGGCAGTCTCCATTCGTGATCTCACTCTCCTGCAGGTTGACACCCACGGTTTTTGATGATATTCCTAAAAAGATTCTTTTCTCACAAGGTATGCTGCATCTTCGGATGTGTTTTTTGAAAAAGTTATCTTACTTAACGAGAGGTTGACTCCCTCTAAATAATTCCCCTTCTTCTCTTTAAACAGTTCCTGTGGATACACTTCCTGCCCTGAAGAGAATTCTATGATTAATACATTGGGATTCGAAACGCGTCGGCATCAAGTTATTTCACTTGTGCAAATTTTGCCATCGGCATTCATTACATTCCTGGTGTCAAATAACATGAACATTAGTAACATTGTCACAGGAATGTTGGGTGGTAGTTAATAAGGTTTACCCCCTGAAAATCAATGTATGGGTCAATTACAGTTCTAGTGTACTGTTTTGTGGCAACTGTTTAATGACAACTGGATAATTTTTAAATGCACATTTGTATTGTATGTTTATTCCCCTGCACATTAAGGGGGTCATTAGGATCGCGGACGGACTTGAGTCCGTCCGCGACCCCAGAGCATGAGGGAACGTCCGCATGGGCTGCGGCGTTCCCTCTGTGCAGATTAGGATGTGACCGCCAGGGTGGCGGTCACATCCTCTATTTTTAACATTGCTGCGGGTGGAGCTTCAAGCTGCACCCGCAGCAATGTTAAAAATGCATGCACAGCATTTGCGTGCACAAAGCGGCAGGCACCGCGCGGTGCCTGCTGCATTGTGCACGCAAATGCAGGGGGGTACCATAGGTACCCCCCATGTGCACCCCCCACTACACCTAGGGGGCCCGCAACGGGCCCCTGCAGTGCAGTTACACATGCTTTTCCACGGCGGAAAAGCCGCCGCGGAAAAGCATGTTCCCAAGCACATCCTAATCTGGCTGACGGTGTCTAAGAGACACCTTCACCATTTTAGTACTTTTCCGCCGCGGTTGTAAGCCAGCCGCGGCGGAAAAGCTGCGGACCTAAACCATGACCCACCAGCCATCCTAATGTGGCGGTGGGTCCTGGTGGGTCCGCAGAGGATTTTCCGCATCCTCCGGGCCGGCGGTGGCTTCCGCCGGCCCGGAGGATGCGGAAAATCCTCCATCCTAATGACCCCCTAATTGTATATATTGTTTTTTTCTTTCCAAACAATGATGGTTGGCTCAATGTGAAGTTGATATTGTTTCTCTTTCTGTCTTCAAATGCTTAATGTACAATTAAGAAAAAAGTAAATGACATAAATCAAGCGTCTGGGTGAACTAATAAATAGTGGTTTACCCTCTGTTATGCATTAATTTTTTCTTCAATTGCTAATAGAGGCATAGGTAAAATTCCCCCTTTTTCACTATAATAGGCCCAACCTACCCTCTTTCCCACAGGGCCAAACCCCTCCTTTTTCTCAAATCATATAGCTAGAGCATCAGGCAGAGAACCAGGGCCAGGGAGATGCTTTACATAAGAAGCAGATTACTACAGGTACTTACTTGTAAGTACCAACATTCTCTCAATAAACACAAGGGCTCTTTTTTGGGCCACCCAAAATCTAAACACATAAGCTTCATGTATATCTGAAAAATATTACTTTTTTTCCCTTGGATTCGTGCACCCGACGCGTTAGAGTCGTGCATCCAACACGTGCACACAAGGGAGCCATAGCAAATAGAAACAGCGGTCCCTGGGACTAGAGGGGCCTTTGAGCCCCCCTCAACCATTTTTTAAGAAGCCCCAGAGTGTAGCAGGCCTTTAAGCCCCCCACCCATCTATTTTACTGGTGGGGTGGCAGTTGAGCCACCCCGCCACCCAATAATGTTTTTGTACCGGAGGGTGGCGATCCCCTGTGTTAGGAAGCCCCTCTGGGACCCATAAAATTGAAAACTTTTGCCCCCTGAATTTGCCCCCCAGTAGCTAATTATTAAAGCCTGCGCTTCCTTTTATTTGTTTGTTTACAGCACGATCCGCGCACCCTAAGCGCACTTTGCCGTTTTTAGAAGAAAAAAAAGATTTTTTGGCCCTGGGAGTCATTGTTGGACCCTATAAGCAGGTATAAAGGGTCAAAATATTTCTACCCTACCCCCGTTATACGTTTGCCATACTTCTTCCACTGACTTCTTCAACCTCGCTTCTACCGAGGAACAAAATGGCTGCCAACACTTCCTGGTTTCGAATGTTATCAAC
This sequence comes from Lissotriton vulgaris, assembly GCF_964263255.1. Classification (NCBI taxonomy): domain Eukaryota; kingdom Metazoa; phylum Chordata; class Amphibia; order Caudata; family Salamandridae; genus Lissotriton; species Lissotriton vulgaris. The sequence continues at coordinate 932,375,798 of NC_141693.1, read as the reverse complement.
CACTTGACAGCCAATTAGCATTCAGCGCGTGATTGGGACGGTACGCTTAAAGTCCACGCAAGATGCGCAGATCCACCAAGTTCATACATATATATGTATTTTTATGTATTAAATATTTTATTGAGCATAGGCAAAAAATGCACCTCAGCGACATCTGTAAGGGCCGCCACCACGTCAGGGAGGTCGAGGTCAGCGACCCCGCGGATACCCACATAGGGCCAGCGGGTACGTCATCTTATTAACACAGCAAGCCGCCTACAACCCAATGGGCCGGCCGCGTCTTAAGAGGTGCTACAACGGTGCAAGCTGGTCAGTGCTAGTGCATTGGAAGAAAACACAAGAAACAAAGAACTGTAAACAACCCCACCACCCACCCCACCCCAGCCCTCCCTTCTCCTTGTCCATGTCCGGAATCCAGCTATAGGTCGTGAACCACCCTCAACAGTCAGTGGACGCTACGCGCGTGGGGCCTGTGCGCTTACGGGTGTGTGTTTTGGGGTCCGGGAGAGGTGTTTCCGCCAAGCGTAGCAGACGCAGGTAGCGTGGGCAGCTCACCTCCCGAAACTCCCCGGTAAGCAAGGCGAGGAATGGCCGCCAGAGTTCCGCAAAGTCCGCCCCCCTCCCTGATGCTGCCAGCGATAGTTTCTCCATTCCCAGGATCGCCCATAGTCGGTGAAGCCACCCCAGTTGTTGCGGAGCTTGGGTCGCCCTCCAGTGTGCCACAATGTTTTGGACCGCAGCCCCAAGCGCGAGCGCGATCAGGCGCCCGCGCCAGGATTTCAGAGGATACATGAGTGCGTTTGGAAGGCCTAGTAGAATGTACGCTGGGAAGCGCGGCAGTTGTGTGTCCAGATGTGCATCTATAAGATCCAGGATAGGGTCCCAATAGGGGCGCAGCACCCTACAGCTCCACAGCAGGTGCTCCAGTGTCCCTAGTTCCCCACATCCCCTCCAGCACCTGTCACTGATTCGGGCATCCCAGTGGTGTAGTCTCTCAGGGGTGTGGTACCAGTATGTTGCAACCTTAGTCAATGTCTCGGTAAGGCCGGTGTGGTGCGCCGAGTGTCTGGCTCTATGGTACACCCCCTCCCATTCCTTCCTAGTGAGCTGCCTCCCCAGGTCCCTCTCCCACCGGACCTGGCCCACATTGTATGTGTGTGCCTGCGTGAGGAGCAGCTGCTGATAGAGGTCCGATATCAACTTCTTATCCGAGGTGCGTGTCAGCAGCCATCGTTCGTAGGGCGTGAGGTGCCGTTGGGCTCCGGGCTGGATCGAGGGATGGAGCACCCAGTGGCGCACCTGTAGGTATTGCAGGCGTTCCAATTCGGCCACGCCGTAATCCGCCTTGACCTGTTGGAACGGCAGGATGCCCTTGATATCGAACATGTGTCCTGCCGCGCGACAGGGTGTCGTCCGCCACGTCGTGAACGTGCCGGTGTCCAAGCCCGGTGTGAAGTCTGGATTCTCAAAGATGGGAGTCATGGGTGAGGGGAAGGTGGTCAGCCCCTTGGTCACGGCTACTCTATCCCACACTCGCAGGGCGGTGCTGGTGATTTCAGAGGCGTACAAGTTAGGGGGACGGTGTCGACGCGGAAGGAAGGGCACGCCTTGGAGGGTACGGCCGGCCACTGCCTGGTCCAGGAAGAGCCAGTGCTTACCGGACTCCAGTTGGAACCATTCCACAAAGGTGCGCAGCTGTGCCGCCTGGAAGTACAAAGTAAGGTCTGGCACGCCGACCCCTCCGTTCGCGGGGGGTAGGGTGGCGAGAGCATGCTTGAACCTGGGTCGCCGGCCGTTCCAGATGAACCGGGACAATTCCGATTGAGTTTGTTGGAGCCAACCCGCCGGGGGGTTCAGGGGGAGCGTCTGGAACAGGTACAGAATCTGCGGCAGCAGTGTCATTTTGACTGCGGCAATTCTTCCTAACCATGACAGCGTAAGCGGTTTCCAACGCCGGAGCTGCTCCCGGAGCTTGCGGGTGAGGGCCTCGTAATTGGCCCGCGCAGTGCCTCGGACAGTAGGAGCCAGGCGAACGCCCAGGTACGGGACGGTTGCGTCCGACCATTGGATTTGGAATTCCGACTTAATCTCGGCCACCACATCCGGGCTCAATGAGATGTTCAAAGCCTCAGATTTGGCTTCGTTGATTTTGAAGCCCGAGGCCAGGGCGAAGGTGTGGAGCTCCACAAAGAGAGCACGCAGGGATCGCATCGGGTCAGTGAGGGACAGCAAGACGTCGTTGGCGTACAGGCTGATCTTATGCGTGTCGGCCCCAAATTTAATACCTGAAATGAGGGCATGTTGCCGCACCCTCTGGGCCATCGGCTCCATGTACAATGCGAATAGGAGCGGCGACAGCGGGCAGCCTTGGCGCGTGCCTCTGCCAATGTCGAACCTCGGGGAGGTATGACCGTTCACCCTTACCGCGGCGTTGGGCCGGCGGTAGCAGTTGAAGATGCGGTGGCGGAGTTTATCTCCAAAGCCGAAGTGACGGAGGGCCTGGTCGAGGTATGGCCAGTGTACTCTGTCGAAGGCCTTCTCCGCATCAATGGTGAGCAGCATGCAGCCGGGTTTAGTGCGCGATCCGGCCTCAATGAGGTGCAGCACCCGCTTGGTGTTGTCGCTGGTCTGCCGTTGGGGGATAAAGCCCGCTTGGTCGGGGTCTATCAGTTGTTGCATATATGGGGCGATGCGGCTCGCTAGTATGCCAGTGTAGAGCTTCAGGTCTACGTTCAGTAGCGATATGGGTCTGTAGGAGCCGCAAACCGCCGGATCACGGCCCGGTTTGGGAATAACAGAGATAGACGCCTCCAGCAGATCCGGATGTATGGCGCCGGGCGTGTCAAACGTGTTAAACAGGTCACGCAAGAGGGGGGCAAGCTGCTGGCAAAAGGTCTTGTAAAATGCCGCAGTATAGCCATCGGGTCCCGGGGATTTCCCGACCTTGAGGCGTGCAATGGCCGAGATGACCTCTTCCAGGCCTATGGGCCGCTCCAAAAAGTCCGCTTGGGCTTGGGTGAGGGTGGGGAGCTCCGCGCCCCGCAAATAGGCTGGGCCGGCATCAGGGTCTAGGTGATCCGCGTCGTAGAGCGCCGCATAGAAATTGCCAAAGGCCGTCGCAATCGCTGCGTTCTCTGTGACCAGGTCGCCATTGGGCAACTGAAGAGAGCGCACTTGTTGCCTCTGGGTTTGCGCCCGAAGCCTACTCGCCAGCAATCTCCCGCAGCGGTCGCCACCGGTATAGTAGACGTGTTTGAGGCGCATAGCGGCGTATTCCGCTACGTCTTGGTCCAAGGCCGCTAACATTTTCCGCTCGGCGCACAGTTGACGCCATGCTCTGGCTGCCCCTGTGCGTTGGTGCATCTGTTCCAACTCCGCCACGCGCTGGGAGAGCTCGGCACGCTTCAGCTCCCTCTCCTTGTTGTTGGCCGTGGCGATGGAAATGATTTCCCCGCGCAGGACCGCTTTGAGGGCTGCCCACTGGGTAGCTTTGGTGGTGTCCTCATTGGCGTTGTGCTCCAGAAAACGGTTAATCGCTGTCGTGAGTCGGGCCTGGGTGTCAGGCAGCTGTAAGAGACCGTCCCGCAGCCTCCAGTGCCGTTGTGGAGCTGGCATAGCTCCCACCCGAAGTGTCGCCACCACCGGGGAGTGGTCCGAGAGCGCGGCTGGCAGTATCTCCACGCTCTCCACTTGCAGCGCCAGCTGCGAGGAGCCCAGAAAATAGTCCAGCCTCGCATACGTCTTATGCGCAGCCGAGTAATACGTGTAGGCAGTAGTTTGGGGGTGCGCGTGCCGCCAAAGGTCGATGAGGCCCAGGTCTGTCAGGTGCGCGTGACCCGCCGCCGTGAGCGCCCCTACTTGACCGGATCTCTGACCCGAGCGATCCGCCGTGTTATGAAAGACTATGTTGAGGTCCCCCCCAGCAGCAAGTGAGTGTGTGTGGTGGCGGTAATGGTCTCTAGGGCTGTATGCAGGAACTTTTCTTGACCCTCGTTCGGGCCATAAACAGAGCCCACAAGCAAGGTGTGGCCCGCGATTTGGAAGCTATAGAGTAGGAGCCGCCCCCTAACTTCGGCCTCTTTCTGGAGGACTTTCCCCTCAAAGGACTTAGCCACTAGGATCGCCACCCCTGCAGACTTCTTCGGGGAAGAGGAAAAGAACTGCCACGGGAACGCGCGGGATTTGAGTCTATGCTGGTCGCTGCGCACAAGGTGTGTTTCCTGGAGAAGGCAGATATCCGCCTTGGAGCGCTCGAGATAGGATAATATCGCCCTGCGTTTGTTCGGACTGTTGAGACCTCGCACATTAAGCGTAAGCACTATGAGGTGTCGTGGCATATCTGGGATCGTACGAGTAAAGCCAAGCCTGCCCGGCGGCCGTGACTGTGGGCCCGCGGGTCGCGAAAGACACTGCGTTAGGGGCCGCGTCAGAGCACCTCTTGGCGACCGAACCCTCTGGACAAGGAGAACCCCCCCGCCCCTCCCCCCTCTCTCCCCAAGACCCCCCCAACCCCAACTGCCCCCCCAAGCCCCCGCTCAACCGGAGCAACTGGAACAACCTCCCCACCTGGGTCCCCCCCTCCCCCGGCACAGACGCTTCCCATCCAACTCCCCGTGCCCGCCCCCCTACCCAACCTTTCTCCCCAACTGGCAAAGAAATGTGGTCCAACATTGTCCCAGGTCCAGGCTCATGGCCGCTGGACCCGTGGTAAGGTAAGTCCGTAGAATGGGGGCAGTGGTGGCGTCGCAAGCAGGTCGGCCCGCTCGCAGCACTCCGCCACAGACGAAGAGACAGAGTCACCATCAGGGAATACCAAGGAGCGCTCTGCACACGCCCCCGCCGCCGGACTAGATTAGCCCGAACCAACCATGGCTTGTGGAACCAGTGCGTCGCTCTCCCAGCGGTCAGCCATTGTTTGCCGGTGCCAGGCCCTGCGCCACCGTCTCCACCGCAGCCCTCTGCCCCTCTTCTATCTCAGTCGCCGCAGGGCGTCTCGGCCTGCGTCTGCGTCGTTGCTGCTGCCAGCGGCCTGGGCCAGCCTCGTTAGTAGTCTTTTCTCCCGGTGAGCCATCGTCGACCATCGGCTCCTCCAGGCCCAGCACGCGGCAGGCATCTCTGAGGGTGCGCGGCTGATGGAGGACATTGCCGAGCCGAAACACCAGGCGGAAGGGGTGCCCCCAGCTGTAGGAAATGTTGCGCTGTCTCAGTTCCGCCGTCACTGGCCGGAAGGTGCGCCGTTTCTCTAGGGTAAGTGCAGCCAGGTCCTGGTAAAGCGCCGGTGAATGGTCGCCAAAGGTGATCCTCTCCATGCGGCGTGCCTTGCTCAGGATCTCCTCTTTTGTCCTGAAGTCCTGCACGCACACCAGGATGTCCGGTGGGTGCGTTGCATCGGCCCTCGGCGGGCCCGTCCGATGGGCCCTGTCAAGTCGCAAGGGGGCGTCCGCCTGTCGGCCCAAGACGTGGTTGAAGAGACCCTGCGTGAACCGAAAGAGGTCCTCCGTGTCCGGGGTCATTTTCACTCCTCGGATCCTGATATTATGCCGCCGGGAACGGTTCTCCAGATCCTCGGCATGCGTCTGGAGATCCACCTGCTGGTCATGGATGCGGGCCAGCTCCTGCCTTAGGGCCTCTATTTCGGCGTCCCGTGTGTCGCTCTTTGTTTCCAGGTCTGCCACTCTCTCCCCTATGGCATCGGTGTCGCGGCGGACCTCTTTGATCTCGTCCTGGAGCTCCTTCTTTAGGGCGTGGATGTCCTCCCTCAGCCCAGTGAACAGGGACTCCAGAAAGGACCGCGTGACTGGAGCCTCGGGATCCGCTCCCCCAGGTGGTGACGAGGCCACCGTCTGTTTGTCCGCGTCTCCCCAGGGGTTTGACCCCGCGGGGCCATTCCGCTTCCCCACGGTAGGGGGGGTGAAGAGATCCTTAATGGTGCGGTCCTTCCTGGGCCTCCCGCCGGACATACCGTCCCAGAGTCCCCAGCCGCGTCCGCTGGTATCTCCTTCTGCTGGCCGCAGATCGCTCCTCAGGCCTTGTGGGCACCGATCCGGCCCCGGGACAACCAGTGCAATGTGAGTGGCACCTCCGCGATCCCCCCAGCCCTCCGCCACTCCGGGTGAGCAGTGCGGTGTCGCCGCTCCACGTATCCGTAGCAGGGCTCAGGGGGGGTCGCGTGATGGGCGCAGGGGCGCCGGCTCCAGAGGACGAGGCGGGGAGCGCCGGCCGGGCCGGGCGGGAAGCCGCCCAAGATGGCGCTCGCGGCTCACCGCGGTGCACTGTCCAGGGGGTGAAAGCTCAGAACGGTCGCAGGGGCCTCTTCGCAGCAAGGGGGACCCGCTCGCCTCCGTGGGGGTCGTGGTCGGGGGGGCTCGGCTACTCGTGTGGGTGCCTCCAGCATCTGCTCAAGTCGAGGGCCCTCGTGCTGTCCCACCACGTGCGTGGCCCCTGTGGATCCTCTCCGCACCCCCCGCGCCGACCGGCCACCACCTCTTCTGTCGAATGCCTAGGCGCGTGGATGCAGCCAGAGATCGGGGCAATGCTGCAGGCGGGGACCGGCGACCGCGGGGGTCTCGCCGATAGGCCCTGCGCTGGCCGAACGTGTCCTCGACCGTCCCGGACTATCTCTGTGTCGTACTGCCAGTGGACGGGCCTGCGGGGGTGCCAGCCGACCTCCGCTGTCTCTCGGCGGCCCCGCGTGAAAGGGGGTCTGCTGGGCCGGGGGGGTGGGGGCCCCCTCCACCACCGCTCCTCACCTCCTTGTCTTGGGGTCCCTCCCTCGACCCAGGCCGGGTCCGCCGTCGGCCACCATCAGCTAGGCACACCCACAAGCTGCAGGTCTGTGCGGCGAGCCCGCAGAAGCCCCCGACAGGTGTAACGGGGGCCTCGCGCTCAGCCGCGCGGGCCGGGCTCGCCGTCTCAGCAGCCGCCGGGCACAGGCGCCTTCGACCCGGCGTGCAGGCTCCGCCCCTCGCGGCCTCGCTGTCGTGCCGCGCTCCCTCCAAGCCGTCAGCGCCACCAGGTCGCCGGGCTGGGCTCAGCCGGGGTTCCGCGCCGGGAACCGGCCGCACAGTCGTCCTGCACTCCCCCGCAGCAATGCTGGCCTCAGGCCCGCCGGGGAAGTGCTCGGTTCAGGGCGTTTCGCTAGGAAGTATGCTGTAGTTAACGGCCGGCGGCGGGAGCTCCGACAAAGCACGTCTGCTCACGCCGCCATCTTGGCCACGCCCCCCTATATGTATTTTTAATTGTCATTTTCTCAGGAACTACTGAACTGATTTAAGCAAAAGGCACGAGTCTTAACCAAGGACTACCACTTTGCCAAATTTGGTGTAATTCCATTCAGACGTTCGGGCTGCAGCAATGATGAACGGTTCCTATGGAAAAGTGCATGGGGAAAACATGTTTTGGGAACCCCCTTTTTTTCTCGGTCCCCGCTTCAAATGCAATATTTTAGACCCGGGGATTTCACCTTCCCATGTAGCTAATTTTTAAACAAGCACAGGAGCCTGCCCTTCATTTGTTTTTTTTTTTCAGCAGATCCATGCACCCCGCACACATTTCTCAGTTTAAAAATAATTATTATTATTTTTGGGACCCTAAGGCTCCTTGTGGGACCCCCCTAAGCATGTCTAGAGGGTCATAATATTTCTTACCTGCCCCCTTTATAAATTTTAAACACTTGTTCCACTAATTTCTAGATCCTCGCTTCTACTGAGGCACAAAATGGCTGCCAACACTTCCTGGTTTCGAATGTTGACAGCCACTTGACAGCCAATCAGCATTCTGCACGTGATCAGGACAGTGCGTTTATAATCCAGTGTTGACATATATAAATAACTGTGCATAAGAGCCAGTGAATGTGTGAGTGGCTGTGTGGATCATTGTGAACATGTATCAGGGATTGTATAAGAGAGTAAATATGTGTTAGTATATGTTTGAATAAGTAAGGTGTGTATAACTGTATAGTTGAGGAAATGGAGGTGTGATTGATACTTTGCATGACTGACTAGGTGTGTGAGTAACTCCATGGATGAGTGACAGTCTGTGAGTGTCTGTTTACGCTGAGTGGATCTAAGGTTATATTAGAGTCTGAAGAGCTTCATCGTATTATCACATGAATGATGTCATCAGTGATGTCATCAGTGATGTCATTTAAGATGTCATCAGTGATGTCATTAGTGATGTCATTTGACATGTCATCAGTGATGTCATCAGTGATGTCATTTGAGATGTCATCAGTGATGTCATCAGTGATGTCACTGACCATGTCATGAATGATGTTTTATGTGACATCATCAGCAGTGGATTGCGGGTGCGCGATATATAGTTAGCGCAACTAACTATATATGCGAATTTCAATGGTTTTATGCGAGTAAAATAAGGTTTTGTAAATGCTAATCCCTAACTATATATGGTCTATAACCCATGGTTTTTTCAGTGAATTTTCAAGGTTTTGTAAATGCAAATTCCTAACTATATATAGTCTATAACCTATGGTTTTTTCAGTGAATTTCATTGGTTTTTTAAAAGCTAATATCTATAGCTGTAAAATATATTCTTTATTACGTGATGTACCACGTAGCCACGTGAGACGCCTCATGACGCGTCACATAAACGTGACGTATCGTCTCTGCAGCGCAAACAAAACCCGTAACGTAAGCGCGCCAGAGCACGCTTACAGATATATATATATATTTTTTTAACCTTAATTAGACAAAATCCACACGTGCACATATCTTGAGGCCTTGCAAAGGCACATTAAACAAACGGACAGTTTGTTTAATGTGCCTTTGCAAGGCCTCAATTTTGCCAAGTTTGGTGGAAATCTATTCCTTTAAATTTTATTTTACTGTTTCTCTTGGTTTTCCCCTTGTTACGCTTACCGGAACGCTACCCGGTACGCAAACCGGACGCTCCAAAAACACAAGATGTCGGACTCCCGTTACGCTACCATTTAGCTGCCCGGTTGGCGTACCGGGAAGCGCCTCTACCCCGAAAAATCACATTTTTTTTTTCTTTTTTCCTTTTGCCCTGCGGGGCACTTTAATATCCCCCTCATCAATCCTAGGGGGTCAGGAGGGGTCTACCCTGCCCCCTTTCCTTCATTTCCCCCTTCGTTTTTCACCACCTCTTGTCTCTCGATCCTACAGAGAGACAAGATGGCGGCCACTCCGGACTGTTTACAAAGTTGACAGCCAATCAGCTTCTCCTCAGACTCCCGTTACGCTGCCGGTTAGCTGCCCAGTTAGCTGCCCGGTTCGCGTACTGGGACGCGCCTCTACGGCGAAAAATCGCATTTTTTTTTTTTTTGCCCCGCGAGGCACTTTAATATCCCCCTCATCAATCCTAGGGGGTCAGGAGGGGTCTACCTTGCCCCCTTTCCTTCATTTCCCCCTTCGTTTTTCACCACCTCTTGTCTCTCGATCCTACCGAGAGACAAGATGGCGGCCGCTCCGGACTGTTTACAATGTTGACAGCCAATCAGCTTCTCCTCAGACTCCCGTTACGCTGCCGGTTAGCTGACTGGTTAGCTGCCCGGTTCACGTACCGATTTGCGCCTCTACGACAGAAAAAACGCCAATTTTCTTTTTTTTTTTTTTTTGGCCCCGAGGGGCACTTTAATATCCCCCTCATCAATCCTAGGGGGTCAGACGGGGTCTACCTTGCCCCCTTTCCTTCATTTCCCCCTTCGTTTTGGCCTCCTCTTGTCTCTCGATCCTACCGAGAGACAAGATGGCGGCCGCTACGGACTGTTTAGAATGTTGACAGACACCGGAGAGCCAATCAGCTTCGATTCGCAAAGCTCCGTTACGCGAAAAGTACGCAAACTGTTGCGCTATCCGGGGCGCTGTCACAGATATATAATTCTTTTTAAACGTTAATTTCTCAAAATCCACAGGAGCACATATATTGAGACCCAGCAAAGGCACATCGGGCTAACAGTCCCTACAATTTTGCCAAGTTTCGTGCAAATCCATTCAGCCGTTCGAGCTAAAAGTGAGGCCAAACGCCATATTGAAAAATGAATGGGAAAAACGCGTTTTGGGACCCCCCTTTTTTCTCGGCCCCCCCTTGACGAAACCCTCCCAAATTTTCAGGGGCTGCTCAGAAACAAAATGTGCCATTTTCCTGAAAATTTCAGCTGATTCTGTCCACAAACGCCAAAGTTATTAGACATAGAATTTTCAAAAGTCCCATAGAGAAAAAATCCTAACTATATACACCTACTGGCGACCGCCAGTAGGTAATATATATATATATATATATATATATATATATATATATATATATATATATATATATATATATATATATATATATATAGTCATGTGATCAAGGACGGGATCGCCCGAAACGCGTAGTGGCAGAGCTGGCTAAATAAAATATCTGCACAAATACTTGGGTCCACGCTCGTCTTTTCTGGGTGAGACAGACGGTGTGTTCGAGCTAAAATCATATATATATATATATATATATATATATATATATATATATATATATATACATATTTCCTATGGAAAGTAGGTCCTAACTATAACTACCTACTGGCGACCGCCAGTCGGTAAATATATATTTACAAGAACAAGAGTACATCTGTACTCGAAACGTTGTATTTTTGAAAGGCACGAAATAAACAACTTGCCTGGACAACGTGGGGTCTGCCTCTTCTTTCGCTGCTCGTGTGTGGAGGTTTGAAGCCTACGTGTATATATATATATATATATATATATATATATATATATATATATATATATATCAAGTTGATTCATGTGCAATATTATATTTGGAGGGATTGATCCCAATACTGTTAATTCTGTTTTTAAAGCGCAGCGCAAACCAAGGGGTAATAGTGTAGTATTTGTACTATTTTCCTTGCGCTTTAATTTGTACACCCACTGTAATTGGTTAAACCAGCTGCACTAGCACTTTAAATTTCTGCCGCCGCCCTCTGTGGCGCCATGTGACCAAGGCCTCTGGGAGTCCGAAACATTATGCTGTCCGTTGCAGAATAAATAATTACTCACGGAAAAATCTTGGGTTTCCTGTTTCTTGGCGGTGCCGCGGTGGGATTGAGCCTGCTGCATTGTTCGTAGAAATCTGTGGGATTTGTCAGCCGGTTGAGTGCTTCACCCGGCGCTGAGATACCCCTCCTTCAGGAAGTGACTACGCGGCAGGAAGTCGTAACCTCTTGTTTCTCCTGTTTGGGAGAGACAGCGAAAAGCCCCGGGATACCCGTTAACATTGCCGTTTTGAAAACCGACCCGGCGTGGTGGTGGGACGGCTGTCTCAGGACCGCGTTGTTTGAACTTCTGGAGAACGCGGCGAGTTGGGGACACGTCCCGTGAAGGAGTTTTTGTTCCATATTCGTCGGCGAGGGGCATTCATCTACCTGCCGACGAACAGTGAGTAACGCATCATTGCGTGTTTACAACATTGCATTCTAGCGGCATGGCAGCTGGCGCAAGAAGAGGGAGGGAGGTGGCTGCCCTCGACGTGTTCGATGATTCCCCGGCTGGGGGGTCACATGTGGCAGGTTCCACAGAGCAAACATTGGACAGTGCCACTAGTCTCCCTGACAAATTTAAAAAATTAACCAAACGCGAACAGGCCAAGTGGTGGGAGCACCGCTCTCTGAGCAGATATCTGGAGGTTGATCGCATACCCAGGGGGCTACGAGTAATGCTGGCCCCAAGTTATGACCAACCCGACCCCGAAATGCTCAGAGAATGGGCCGAATGCAATTTGGACTCTTCCAAAAGACTGGTTCAAATTCTGGTACGCTATGCAGAATCGGATCGGATTAAGTTACAGAAGCAGATTGACGAGTTGAATACAGAAATAGAGAGTTTGGGTGCGGATAGTGTCCCGGAATGTCAAAAACTAAGAGAGGAAATGATGATCCGAGTACAAAAGGAGGAAGACACGATTATCAAAAGGAAACAGTACAAATTCCAGCGTGACAAAAATGACTATCTTGAAGGGCGCATTTTTACATTTGCGCGCAAGTATGACGCTAGGAAGTTGTCGCAGCCCCATACAATTCGCAATGTTTCTGTCGGCAATGGCGCCCAGAGATCAGTTTCACCGGCCAGTTCTTCCAACGCAGACCTCAGCTCCAACATTGATAGCGGGTCGGAATATGAAACAGGCAGAACCCGGTCAGGGTTGGGGTTTACTCGGTTCACCCTGGCACAGGAATTGGAATGTGTGAGCCAGGACAGGCGGTACACGTTGCGGCCCAGGGTGGACCCTCAAACTACCAAAAAAGCCCCAACACAAAACGGAGAGAGCGCCGCAAAGCAAACGCAAGGCCCAATACCAAAACGCAAGACCTACAAAAAACTGTGGAACAAAAAGAAACAGCAATAGGGGTGCATGGCGCGACAAATCTATCTGTGATTAATCTCACTTCTATGACACTAACGCCTATGGAATTGAAGACTCTTTCTATGGGGCTGTCTTTTTGCCCCCCCAGAAACTTCAATTATGCGGACACATGCATCGGTTTGTTTAAATTCACGCGAAAGCTCAAATTGAGGAAGCATTTTGCAAACAACAAATCTCGCAAGGCAGAAGTGAGAATTGACAAAAACAACCCTAGCAGTCCCAGCCCTCATAGCAAATGATTTGCCATTATTACAAGACCTGGAGGGCCTACGACTTGAACAATCTCTTTCACAGAGTCCAAGCACCCTTTCTACTGTGGCCACTGGAGGCCTGACGAACTTCAAACCACGGTCAACCTATACACCAAAGATGTTGCATGACAACATCGATATTTTTCAAGAGGCAGCTGTCAAGGATATTAAGGGCCTATACGAACAAACACTTAAGAGCAACAAGCACAAACACAGACGCAACCGCAAATATACTGATTTGGTGGCTAAAATACAGAAATGCGGCAATGTCATCGTACGTCAATCTGATAAGGGGGGCAATATTTTACTGTGGGCACGAGATCTCTATATGGAGGAGGCGTTACTACAGCTGAATGACACCTCTTGCTACAGACATTGTGACCTGGCAGCAGTCAAGAGGTCCCAAATAACTTTTTATTCCATGTTGATGGGGTGGAGATCATCGGGCCTCATTAGCATGGATGAATTGAAATATCTCAAAAATGAGCACCCCATTATGCCCGTCCTTTATCTGATCCCCAAGGTCCACAAAAACCCCAATAAACCCCCTGGCAGGCCCATCATCTCTGCATGTGGGGGGCTGTTGGAAAAAACTACTATCTGTGTGGATACATTCTTGCAGGACTTTGTGCGTGGATTGCCCTCTTACATCCAAGATTCCAGCGATTTTTTGAGGAAAATCAACGAACTACAATGGGATCCAGATTATTTGTTAATTACGCTTGACGTCACGGCGTTATACACAAGCATTATACATGTGGATGGATTGAGGGCTGTGTCACACTACTTGGGTCAACGTCCGATTGAAATGGTTGAACACAACAAGATGTTACTGTCTATGATCAGTTTCTGCCTGAACAACAACTTTTTCATGTTTAATAAACAACATTTCCAACAGGTCAGGGGTGTAGCCATGGGGGCCTGTTTCTCTCCCAGTTATGCCTGTATCCATATGGGATACTGGGAGAGACAGGTCCTCCATGGTGAGCACTCAGCTATTTGCAGAGACCACATCGTTCGGTGGTACAGATACATCGACAATGTTTTTATGATCTGGAATGGTACACGCACACAGGCAGAACAATTCATAACTCAGTTACACATTAACAACTACAACCTAGCATTCACATCCAATATCAGTGAACATCATGCCACTTTCTTAGATGTTGCAATTGAAATCAACAATGGCCATTTGGAAACAGCTTTGTTTAGAAAATCCACGGCGGTAAACACAGTACTGCACGCCCATAGTCATCATCCTCCGCATTTAATCAGGAGCATCCTTATGGGGAGATGCTCAGGATTAGAAGGGTTTGCAGTACTGAGGTGCAATGCAGTGCAGCACAGCAGGCCAGTAAAATCAGGTTTCTGTCCTGAGGCTATAGTGAAAATATAGTTGCAGCGGCGATACGCAAAGCCAATGCTCTCCCGCGTGAAGTTGCCTTACTTCACAAAAAATCCCAACTTCCAACGGTCATACCCACACAACAACCTGTCAGACTGATATGGTCATTCAATAGCCAACATGGGGCACTCAGAAAGATTGTCAACAAATACTGGGATCTAGTGAGATGTGATCCGGTTATTGGGAAAGACATGCTTAGGAAGCCAGCTATGACTTATAGAAGGGCTTACTCCCTACAAGACGCTTTGGTAAAATCTAGCCCAGAACTGGAGATAAGCAAAGACTGGCTGGGAGGTAGTAGAGGGTTTAGAAAGTGCTCTACTTTAAAGGCATGCTCCCATGGGGTTAATAGAACAGAATATCTTACCCCCTTTTCTGAAGTCCCGTGCAAGATCAATAAAAAACTAACCTGCAAGAGTGAATTTGCAGTATATGTGTTGGAGTGCCCATGTGGCTTAAGATATGTGGGCAGCTCTAAGCTGCAAGTACACAAACAGGTTCTCCAACACCTGAGGACTATTAATACCAACGACCCAGTATACCCAGTGGCTAGACACTTCAAGGAGTATCACAACAGCAACAGCACTCTGTTGAAGTACTACGCCATTGATTCAGTAGCACCCCTGAGGAGGGGTGGTGTCAGAGATGCTGCACTTAGGAAGTTGGAAACCAGATACATTCTGATGTTAGATAGTAAGGCACCGCAGGGGCTTAATGCTTCGGAAGACCTTTACACCTGTCTCTGAACAAACATCGTCTCTAAGCTACGCCATTCTGTGTCTGTATTATTGATTTGTTCATGCCAACTGACACGGATATTTGACACAACCTTCTGTAATACCAACTGGTTGTCATAATTGGGTGCATTCACAGTCAGTTGTGCAGTAGATCCCCCCTTGTTTTTGTGGAACCTGCCATTAGTTGCGTTAGGCTGTCAGACTGGGATCAGTCTGTTTAACATCTCATCCACGCAACACAAATTTATGTCAACCCCCAAAAAAAAGGCTTCTTTAAAATATAAAACACAAAAAATCAATCAATCAATCAAAGACATTTATAGAGCGCACTACTTACCCAGAGGGTCTCAAGGCGCTTGGGGGGGGGGGGGGGTGCTGCTACTGCTCGAACAGCCAGGTCTTGAGCTTCTTCCTGAAGGAGAGGTGGTCCTGGGTCAGGCGCAGGTCGGTCGGGAGGGAGTTCCAGGTCCTGGCGGCCAGATAGGAGAAGGACCTTCCTCCTGTTGTCGTTCTTCGGATGCGGGGGACGGTGGCGAGGGCGTGACTGGCTGATCGGAGATGGCGTTTGGGAGCGTAGAAGTTGATGCGGTTGTTGAGGTTGCTCGGGCCTTGATCGTGTAGGGCTTTGTGTGCGTGGGTGAGGAGACGGAAGGTGATTCTTTTGTTGACGGGGAGCCAGTGCAGGTCTCTCAGATGTCCGGAGATGTGGCTGTGTCGTGGGATGTCGAAGATGAGTCTGGCTGAGGCGTTCTGGATCCGCTAGAGTCTCTTCTGGAGCTTGGCGGTGGTTCCGGCGTAGAGGGCGTTGCCGTAGTCCAGTCGGCTGGTGACAAGGGCCTGGGTGACCGTCTTCCTGGTCTCGGTGGGGATTCACCGGAAGATCTTCCGTAGCATGCGCAGGATGTTGAAGCATGACGAGGAGACGGCGTTGACTTGTCTGGTCATGGTGAGGGAGGAGTCCAAGATGAAGCCCAGGTTGCGTGCGTGGTCTGTCGGTTTGGGTGCGGTGCCCAGGGCGGGGGGCCACCAGGAGTTGTCCCAGGCGGAAGGCGAGGAACCCAGGATGAGGACTTCCGTCTTGTCTGAGTTCAGTTTCAGGCGGCTGGTCGTCATCCACTCGGCTACGTCTTTCATCCCTTCGTGAAGGTTGGCTCTGGCGGCGGCGGGGTCGTTGGTCAGGGAGAGGATCAGCTGGGTGTCGTCAGTGTAGGAGATGATGTTGAGGTTGTGTTGGCGTGCGATGGCCGCGAGGGGGCTCATGTAGACGTTGAAGAGGGTGGGGCTCAGCGAGGATCCTTGAGGGACGCCGCAGATGACTTCGGTGGCCTCTGACTTGTACGGTGGTAGTCGGACTCTCTGTGTTCTTCCGCCGAGGAAGGAGATGATCCATTCCAGAGCCTTCTCCTGGATTCCGACGTTGCTGAGGCGCTTCACTAGGGTGCGGTGGCAGACAGTGTTGAATGCCGCGGAGAGGTCTAGGAGGATGAGGGCCGCTGTTTCTCCGTTGTCCATCAGGGCTCGGATGTCATCGGTGGCAGCGATGAGGGCGGTCTCGGTGCTGTGGTTGGCTCGGAAACCAGACTGTGAGGGGTCGAGGGATCCGTTCGTCTCGAGGATGGCGGCCAGCTGTTTGTTGACGGTCTTCTCGATGACTTTGGCTGGGAACGGGAGGAGCGAGATGGGGCGGTAATTCTTGAGTTCGGTGGGGTCCGCTGTAGGTTTCTTTAGTAGGGCGCTGAGTTCGGCGTGCTTCCAGCTCTCCGGGAAGGTGGCGGTGTCGAAGGAGGTGTTGATGATGTCCCGCAGGTAGGGTGCGATGACAGCATCGGCCTTGTTGAAGACGTGGTGAGGGCAGGGGTCGGTCGGAGATCCGGAGTGGATGGAGTTCATCATGCGGACGGTGTCTACGGTGCTGATCGGAGTCCAGGCACGGATGGTGGTGGTGGGGGGCGGTGGTTCGGTCGTGGGGTGCGTCGGTTGGGTGCTGAAGCTGTTGTGTATGTCCGCGATCTTGTTGTGGAAGTAGGAGGCGAGGGAATTGCAGGGGTCTTGCGATGGGGTGATGTCGTTGTTTCCGGTGTTGGGGTTGGAGAGCTCTTTCACGATGTTGAAGAGTTCCTTGCAATTGTGTGCGTTGTTGTCCAGCCGGTCCTTGAATGCAGTTTTCTTGGTGGCGCGGATCAGTTGGTGGTGTTTCCGGGTGGCAAGCTTGAGGGTGGTCATGTTGTACGGTGTTGGTTCCCTTCTCCAGGCTTTCTCGAGGGCTCGGCAGTTCTTCTTGGAGCTCTTGAGTTCGTCGGTGAACCATGGGACCTTCTTGCTGCCGGGTCTGCTGGGCGGGGTCCTCAGTGGGGCGAGTTCGTCCGCGCAGTTGCTGATCCACTTCGTGAGGTTGTCGGCGGCCTGGCTGGGGTTCGCTGAGCTGGCGGGAGGGTGCTGGTTCAGGGAAGCGGCGAGCTGGTTGGCTGTGATCTTGTTCCAGCTTCTACGAGCAACCTGTTGCTGGTGGTGGTGGATCGTCGTTTTTCTGAAGGTGAAGTGGACGCAGCTGTGGTCCGTCCAGTGGAGTCCAGTGGCGTGGCTGAAGGCAATGTCTTTGCTGGATGAGAAGACGGCGTCGAGTGTATGTCCGGCAAGGTGGGTGGGGGTGGACACCAGCTGCTTGAGTCCGAGGTTGGCGAGGTTGTCGAGCAGGGTGATGGTGTTGCGGTCGTTGTTGTTCTCCAGGTGGAAGTTGAGGTCCCCCAGGAGGATGTAGTCAGCGGAGGGGAGGGCATGCGGGCTGACGAAGTCGGCGATGTCCTCGCTGAATTGTCTGCGTGGTCCCGGGGGTCGGTAGATCAGGGTGCCTCTGAGGGTGGTGTTCGGGTCGGTGCGGATCTGGAAGTGCAGGTGTTCGGCGGTTGTCAGAGTGTCGTCGGTGTTGGTCGTGATGTGGATGGTGTTCCTGTGGATGATGGCGATGCCTCCTGTTTGTTTGACGCGGTCTCTTCGGGTGATCTTGTATCCCTCTGGGATGGCGATGGCGATGTCGGGTGCTGAGGAGTCGTTCATCCAGGTTTCCGTGAGGAAGGCAACGTCAGGAGCTGTGGTGTCGAGGAGGTTCCAGAGTTCGATGGTGTGTCTGTGGACGGAGCGGGTGTTGAGCAGGATGCACTTGAGGTGGTTGCTGCTGGTGTTCGGCTTGGCGAGTGCTGGTGCGAGGCAGGTCCGGATGCAGGTGAACTTGCAGACGCGGCAGCTGAAGGGTCCGTGGGTGCGCTTCGGGGTGGCTCGGTAGCATCCGGGGATCCGGCCGGTGTTGAGTGCGATGAGTTCGGTGGCATCGTAGGACAGTCGGGTCGTCTTCCGTAGGTGGGGGCCAGGGGTCCTGGCACTGGGCGCGGTCCAGGCGCGGACGGGCGCAGACGGGCTTCCCTTTGGCGCGCCTTCGGCGCGCTTAGGGCGCGCCCGCTGCGCGTCAACGCTGCGCGTCAACGCTGCGCGTCAACGCCGCACGTTGGCCACTCTGCCATATGAGGAGAGTGGGGGGGGGCGGAGCGTGGGCGGAGCAGCTGGGAGGCGGGAGGGGTCGGCAAATGGGAGGGGGACACAGGGGAGTGGGCGGGTCCGCAGGGGGGCAGCGGCAGGGAGGTGGCGGGAAAACGCGGCAGGGGCTGGCCTCAGCAGGGGGCCAGGGGACAGCGGGGGAAGCTGGAGGCAACGGGGAGAAGCCCAGGCAGGGATCCTAGGCAGGCGGAGGTACGGCGGCGCTCAGAGGGAGGAGCAGGCAGCGCAGGCGGGGCACAGGCTGGGCGCAGCGGCCGGGGACCAGGGGAGCCGCTGGTGCTGGGGGGCAGCAGCGAGCCTGGAGCACGGCTGGAGCGGCAGACGGGCAGTGGTGGTTCTTGGCAGCAGCGGGGGCACACCAGCCTTGTACCAGGAGGAGTGAGCTCGGAGCATGGGGTGACCGGCCCAGAGGGTCAGTGGTCACCCCACGCACCGAGCTCACTCCTCCTGGTACGAGCCTGGTGTGCCCCCGCTGCTGCCAAGAACCACCACTGCCCGTCTGCCGCTCCAGCCGTGATGATTTGTTGATTTTGTTACACTATTGAGCACTTTATTATCATTTTCTTCACTGACTCATCCAGTAGGGTGTCATGATACAGAATATGTATTTGCGAATTTGCACATATATGTATTATAAATGCATTGGCGAATCTACTAAGGCTGCAGCATTGATGCTTACTCATTTTTCATGTACATAGAAAATTGAATTTTAGGTTATCTGTAAATATATGCTCAGCATTTTTAGGGGATTTTTGTATATATGTATATAATTATTTATAGCAAAATACCTATTATTTTACTGATGTTGTCGTGTATATTATTGCACGCTGTAATTATCAATGCTACTCACTGTGGTCCTGATATAGGGTCCCAAAGATTGATATTGATTTATATGGAAACCTTGAAAGATATAGTTAGGGATTTATCCCATAACTTTGTATAACTTTTGATGTCGGGACACATCAGATTGCCAGCATTATGCGACCCAATTTATCAAGTTTATTCATGTGCAATATTATATTTGGAGGGATTGATCCCAATACTGTTATTTCTGTTTTTAAAGCGCAGCGCAAACCAAGGGGTAATAATGTAGTATTTCTACTATTTTCCTTGCGCTTTAATTTGTACACCCACTGTAATTGGTTAAACCAGCTGCACTAGCACTTTAAATTTCTGCCGCCGCGCTCTGTGGCGCCATGTGACCAAGGCCTCTGGGAGGCCGAAAAGTTATGCTGTCCGTTGCAGAATAAATAATTACTCACAGAAAAATCTTGGGTCTCCTGTTTCTTGGCGGTGCCGCGTGGGATTGAGCCTGCTGCATTGTTCGTAGAAACCTGTGTGGATATATATATATATATATATATATATATATATATATATATATATATATATATATATATCCCACAAGATTGCCTGTGAATGAAGTGTGCCTCACGAGATGATGAAATTCTGCCACATTTATTGAAGGAGACACACAGCGTCAGGGAATTACAGCATGCACACAGATTGTAGTCCTTCCCGACGCGTTTCGTGCTCCTGCACTTCTTCAAAGGAACTGGACTCTGCAGGGATTGCCCAGGCGATCTTCCGCGCTACTTCAATTCCGCCCATATGGGCGTGGCCACTCCCGTGGCCCGATGGTACTCGTAGTGCCGGTTTTTCCACAAGTGCGGTCTTAGTGACATTCCCCAATGTTTTGGCATAATTGAAGTGTTACCCCAGTGGGTTGTGCATCTGCACTCATACTCATGCTGTATTCGTGATTCCCTCGTCAACTGGCATCATATCCCAGGAATGGAGACGTCATCAGGCGTCTCCTCTGGAGGGCTGGAACAGCCCCGGAGCCTCGCTTCGCGGCTCAGGCAGGCCGCCGTCAATCCCACAAGATTGCCTGTGAATGAAGTGTGCCTCACGAGATGATGAAATTCTGCCACATTTATTGAAGGAGACACACAGCGTCAGGGAATTACAGCATGCACACAGATTGTAGTCCTTCCCGACGCGTTTCGTGCTCCTGCACTTCTTCAAAGGAACTGGACTCTGCAGGGAATGCCCAGGCGATCTTCCGCGCTACTTCAATTCCGCCCATATGGGCGTGGCCACTCCCGTGGCCCGATGGTACTCGTAGTGCCGGTTTTTCCACAAGTGCGGTCTTAGTGACATTCCCCAATGTTTTGGCATAATTGACGCTGTGTGTCTCCTTCAATAAATGTGGCAGAATTTCATCATCTCGTGAGGCACACTTCATTCACAGGCAATCTTGTGGGATTGACGGCGGCCTGCCTGAGCCGCGAAGCGAGGCTCCGGGGCTGTTCCAGCCCTCCAGAGGAGACGCCTGATGACGTCTCCATTCCTGGGAGATGATGCCAGTTGACGAGGGAATCACGAATACAGCGTGAGTGTGAGTGCAGATGCACAACCCACTGGGGTAACACTTCAATTATGCCAAAACATTGGGGAATGTCACTAAGACCGCACTTGTGGAAAAACCGGCACTACGAGTACCATCGGGCCACGGGAGTGGCCACGCCCATTTGGGCGGAATTGAAGTAGCGCGGAAGATCGCCTGGGCATTCCCTGCAGAGTCCAGTTCCTTTGAAGAAGTGCAGGAGCACGAAACACGTCGGGAAGGACTACAATCTGTGTGCATGCTGTAATTCCCTGACGCTGTGTGTCTCCTTCAATAAATGTGGCAGAATTTCATCATCTCGTGAGGCACACTTCATTCACAGGCAATCTTGTGGGATTGACGGCGGCCTGCCTGAGCCGCGAAGCGAGGCTCTGGGGCTGTTCCAGCCCACCAGAGGAGACGCCTGATGACGTCTCCATTCCTGGGAGATGATGCCAGTTGACGAGGGAATCACGAATACAGCGTGAGTGTGAGTGCAGATGCACAACCCACTGGGGTAACACTTCAATTATGCCAAAACATTGGGGAATGTCACTAAGACCGCACTTGTGGAAAAACCGGCACTACGAGTACCATCGGGCCACGGGAGTGGCCACGCCCATTTGGGCGGAATTGAAGTAGCGCGGAAGATCGCCTGGGCATTCCCTGCAGAGTCCAGTTCCTTTGAAGAAGTGCAGGAGCACGAAACGCGTCGGGAAGGACTACAATCTGTGTGCATGCTGTAATTCCCTGACGCTGTGTGTCTCCTTCAATAAATGTGGCAGAATTTCATCATCTCGTGAGGCACACTTCATTCACAGGCAATCTTGTGGGATTGACGGCGGCCTGCCTGAGCCGCGAAGCGAGGCTCCGGGGCTGTTCCAGCCCTCCAGAGGAGACGCCTGATGACGTCTCCATTCCTGGGAGATGATGCCAGTTGATGAGGGAATCACAAATACAGCGTGAGTGTGAGTGCAGATGCACAACCCACTGGGGTAACACTTCAATTATGCCAAAACATTGGGGAATGTCACTAAGACCGCACTTGTGGAAAAACCGGCACTACGAGTACCATCGGGCCACGGGAGTGGCCACGCCCATTTGGGCGGAATTGAAGTAGCGCGGAAGATCGCCTGGGCATACCCTGCAGAGTCCAGTTCCTTTGAAGAAGTGCAGGAGCACGAAACGCGTCGGGAAGGACTACAATCTGTGTGCATGCTGTAATTCCCTGACGCTGTGTGTCTCCTTCAATAAATGTGGCAGAATTTCATCATCTCGTGAGGCACACTTTATTCACAGGCAATCTTGTGGGATATATATATATATATATATATATATATATATATATATATATATATATATATATATATATATATATATATACATATTTACCTACTGGTGGGCGCCAGTAGGTAGTTATAGTTAGGACCTACTTTCCACAACATTCTATTTGGAATAACTTTGGCGCCGGTGGACGAATCTTCGTGAATTTCTCCAAGAAAATAGCCTGCTTGGTTCTGCTCCTTCCCTGAAAGTTTGGGGGTGATTCGTCAAGTGGGGGCTGAGAAAAAAGGGGGACCCAAAACGTGTTTTCCCCATGCAATTTTCCATGGGGACTTTTAGCCAGGGCTACAGCCCGAACGGCTGAACGGAATTACACAAAATTTGGCAGAGAGGTAGATTTCTGTTCACAGATTGTGCTTTTTGTTAAATGGTGTCAATCTGTTCAGTAGTTTCTGTGAAAATCGCAAGTAAAATCATAGCGATAGCTAGAGACGGAGTTCAGCACGGGTACGGAAATCTGTTCAATAACGAGCGCGAGCTGCATGCTGATTGGCTGTGAACTGTCTGTCAACACTCGAAACCAGGAAGTGTTGGAGGCCATCTTTTGCCTCGCTAGAACCGAGTCACAAGAAAATAGTGAAGCAAAGTTGAGAAATAAGGGAAGGGGGTAGGCTAGAAACATACTGACCCTCTAGGCTTGCTCACGGGGTCGTACATGGATGTTTAGGCTCTATTTTTATTTTTATTTTTTTAAAGGAAAATCGAGGCGTAGTGTATGGAAATACGTACAATTACGAGCAAGAGCTGCATGCTGATTGGTTGTCAATACTCCAAAACAGGAAATGTTGGCAGCCATCTTCTTTGTCGCGAGAGCCGAGTCACAAGAAAACAGTAAAACAAAGTTGAGAAATAAGGAAAGGGGGCAGGGTAGAAACATTCTGACCCTACAGTCTTGGTCAGGGGGGTGGTACATGGATCTTTAGGCTCAATTTTTATTTAAAAAAAAGAAGAAATGGCGGGGTACTCGTGCAGTACTTGTACGCAGTGGAAAAGGTGAAAAAAAACTAGAAGTCCGTTTTGTTTATTAGGTCTCGGGGGCAAATTACGTGGGCAATTTTTAGAGCTATATTTCTATGACAGTATGTAAAACTTTTGGGGTTTTTTGCTGCATCAGTTATACTCTCTACGCATGCGCAGCCTTGTTTGTAAGTGCACTTTTTTTCTTTTTCTTCAAGTTCGCCAAGCAAACCTCTCCTGATTGTAGGTATTAAATTTGCTGCTTTCTTTTCCAAGGTCATGTGTGTTATCCTGTGCTATACTTTTGTAATATATTAATAAACATATTGTATGTATATTTATTTGAAATGTAGTGTCGAGGCGCCAAAAGTTGATTACATACTCCGTTCAACCGCCATTTTAGTAGTTTTCCTCCGTTATTTTTATTATACCTGTTACTTTCATTACTTTCATTTTACCCTGCACATATTTTCTCTGTGATCGATGATATTTCGTGCCACAGATACCACAGTGTTTGTCCTTGGCCTCTGATCTTATCAGACTTGGTCACACGTATACGTAGAAACTAATTTAAAGGACGTAAGGCACAGGCATTCCAACACGTGTTGGTCAACAAAAAAACCTTATTAAGATTATGCATTTATCATGTGTGGTAAATGCATACTAGTTGTAAAAGCATGTGTGGAAAAGCGATATGCGTGCTATTGGTTTTGTGGTGACGATCACGCGTGCTTATGAACCGGGTCTGGGCATGCTGGAGTCTAGGGTACCAGGTGGAGGGGCACGCAGCTGCACTCATACAATATAGAAGTAATGTAGGATTTTTAAAACTTTAAAAAAAAATATTCCATACTTATCCTAGATTAAGTCTTAAGTTAGTATGTTCATTAAATTCATGAATGTATGTTTTTAAACAATTCAAAACATTCACATCTTTTTTGTACGGGGCGTACATGACGTCACATGGAAGCTTTGATGCGACACGTAACCTCGAAGAGTATTCGTAGCGTATGCTGAGAATTATTAGCAGTACAAACTATGGTGCAATCACTCTCTCACTGTCAAATCAGAGCACAGGGCGCGCTATGAGAATGGTTAGAAGTGGTCACTCATTGGAGATCCAATTTAGGTGTGTGGCTTATCCACAGTATCATAACGTTATTTTTTAACCTGGTTAAGTTTGAGGTTTGCATGAAATACTGTGCTATAGGCAGATATGGATGTTTAGGGAGCGGTTATCTCCATTAAGCTTGGTTATTATCCTTTACATATAGTTGTCTGAGGGAGGGAATAGAAGTCTATGTGAATGGCGAGGATTGCACAATAGTACCAGATCACTCCTTAATTTGTAGACACATACAATTGCATGGCTCTTGTATACAAGATGCGCCTAATTTGGAATGAGTTTTGAAAGGTAGTCCGACACCTGCTATCATAAGAGATTTGAGATGTCATCAGTGATGTAATGAGTGATGTCACTGACCATGTCATGAGCGATGTACTATGTGGCGTCTTCAGCCGTGCATTGCGGGTGCGCGAGTTATAGTTAGCTGAACTAACTATAACGGGGGAATTTCAATGGTTTTGTATGACAGAAATGTCCAGCTAACTATAACATGGGTGAAACCTATGGTTTTTTCAGTGAATTTCTAAGGTTTTTTTGAATGCTAATTCCTAACTATAACGTTGCTGAAACCTATGGTTTTTTCAGTGAATAATATATATATATATATATATATATATATATATATATATATATATATATATATATATATATATATATATATATATATATATATATATATATATATATATATATATATATATATATATATATATATATTACATGCTGGCGGTCGCCAGTAGGTAGTTATAGTTTGATATTATTTGGTTTACAGTAACTAAACCCCCCCCCCCCCCCCGCCCCCTTTGTCTTTTTTTTTTACAGATTTAGGGTTTAATTTAGTGTGGCAATGTAAATTGTGGTATTTAGGTTTATGGCCATCCAGGCCTCAATCATTGCCAATTTTTCTGGAGATCATGGGGATTGGGATACTTGAACTGTACACCAACATGTTAATATGATCAGTCGAGCAGTGAGCCTTAAGCTGGTTTATGATTTCAAGTTTAATTTGTTAGAGTAATTGCCCATCCAGGGCTTAATGTTTTGAAACACATATTCTGGAGAGTTCACAGGATTAAGGATGATTAATTGTACAGCTTATATTCATTGCTCGAGAAAGTTTATCATTTTGTATTGTAAATAGCGTTATTTCATCTCTTTAAGATGGCGCTTTCATTTGTGTTATGATCCGTTTTTTGTTTCAATGAAATGAGCCTTATCAACTTCCGCCTTGCCGTCGCCAGCTGACACTGACGAAGGCAAGTGCTGAAACGCGTCTGTTTGGATTGTTTTTGCGCAAAATAAACTGTACGTGGTTTAAATCTCTGCTGCGAGTGCCGTTTTGTTGCTGATCTGTTGCCGGATTTTTTTCAATGTTAAATCTCAAAATTCTTTTTGGAATAACTTTGGCGCCGGTTGACGAATCTGCCTGAAAATTTCCTCAAAATGGCCTCGCGGCGCTCTGGTCCTTCCTTGAGAGTTTGGGGGGGATTCGTCAAGCGGGGGCCGAGATAAAAGGGGGGTCCCAAAACGTGTTTTCCCCATGTTAATTTCCATAGGGCGGTTGATTTCACTTTAAGCCCGAACGGCTGAATGGATTTCAACCAAATTTGGCAAAATTGTAGGGACTGGTAGCCCCATGTGCCTTTGCTATGTCTCAAGATATGTGCTCCAGTGGATTTTGAGTAATTTAGGTTCAAAAAAATATATATATCTATGGCAGCGCCCTGGTACGCGCACCGGGGAGCCCTCCGGGCGCGCCACGCGACTTGCGCACGGAAAGCTGATTGGCTCTCGGGTGTCTGTAAATATTCAAAACAGCCCGGAGCGGCCGCCATCTTGTGTCTCGGTAAAATCGAGACACAAGAGGTGGTAAAAACAAAGGGGCAAATGACCATAAGGGGGCAGGGATAGACCCCCACTGACCACCTGGGTTTGATGTGGGGGCTATAAAAGGGCCCGCGGGGCAAAAACAAAAATTTTTTTTTTGCTTTGCGCGGGGGGAGCGCCCGGTACGCGCACCGATGAGCGGACCGGGGAGCGTCCCATGGGGAAAAATGAATGATAGAGTTTTCAAAAAATGTAGCCTTTTTTTGAAATTGTAGGTAGTTCTAAAAAGAACTGTTTTTTTCTTCTTTTTGTTGTTTTATATTTTTTGTATTGTTTTTATGAACATTTTGTACTTTTTTGGGGTTTTCTGAACAGTTTTATATTTTTTTTGTATTTTTCATGGGGAGAAAAGAAAAAACAGGGAATTGAAAATGGCTCAACTGGAGCAAAAAAAAAAAGAAAAGAAATAATTAGGGTTGATTGGGGCATTTATGGTTGTCCCCAGCAAGGACGATGAGCTTCACGCTCTGTTCTCCGTAATGAGATGGTCTTCCCACAATATTTGCATGTGATTCTGAAGTCAACAAATAGTGGCTGAATGCACGGCATCGCCTCACTTTCTTCTGGTGCAGACGCAGTGGGGTGCTTACTTTTTGAGCTGGTTCGTGTTGATTGGGGAGGGTTACTGGCCAGTTCCCTCATCTCTGCAGCAGAATAGTTTATAGGATGCTTGCGCTGCATGTGACGGATCATTCGGTGATTTCCAAAGGAATATTTTTTATTAGGGTTCCCCCTAGAATGTTCCATGTCACAGATCAGGCAAGTCACCTTGGCTGCATTTACCTTTTTCTTCCCCTGTGGAACCGAAAAAAACTCCCAAATAATATGTGGTCTGGGCTGGTATGGGGTATTATGTTCTTGGAGAAATGGTCTCCTCTCTTCTTCCTCCTCCTCCTCCTCTTCCTCCTCTTGTTGACCACCAATGAAATCTTGTGGTGGTCCTCTTGGTTGTTGTGGTGGTGGTGGTGGTGAAGATGCACCAGCTGCTGCTACTACTGAAGCCATTATAATGATTAAATTGGTACAGAGAGGTACAAGCAGGTCTTCCTAAGTCAAAGGACAAAGTCAGAATAAGGAAAAAAGGTGGGGTCTTTCATCATTTGGAAAAAAAAAACTGTCCTGAACCAATGAAAAGTGTTATTTTCAGGTCACAAGACCAGGGGCTTCATCATTATGAAACCAAAACTGTTATGAAGCAATGAAAAGTGTTATTTTCAGGTCACATGACCCGACGCGCTTACGCTACGCGCCCCGGGGTGCGCCCGGGGACGCGCTCCGGGTCGTAAGCGCGTCGGAAATTTACGAGTACTTCCGGGTGCGCTTACGCCGTGCGTTTCACGCATACGCGGCTGCGCGATACGTCACGATCATGTTTTTGTTCGCGATAATGACGCTTACGGGACGCTAACAGGTGCGCGCCCCGGGGCGCTTCATTTAATTATGCTTTCCGGTGCGCTCCCCGGGGCGCGCACCGAAAGCGCACCAAGGCAAAAAATATATATATATATTAAAAAAAATTGGCAGAATTGTAGGGACTGGTAGGCCGATGTGCCTTTGCTATGTTTCAAGATATATGCTCCAGTGGTTTTGAAGAAAATTAACTTTGAAAAAATATATATTGGGCTACATTGGGCTATATATATGTTAGAGCCCAAATGTAGCCCAAATGTAGTCCAATGTAGCCCAATATAGCCCAATATAGCCCAAAGATGGCCACCAGAGACAAAAAAACAAATGTAGCCAAAATATTAGCCAGATGTAGCCCAAATATAGACCAATGACAGAATGTCCAAGAGTGTTCTAAAGAACAACTAGTGCGCTAACAGTCTTACTTATAAACTGAGATTTATAGTTAGCAATTAGCATTAAAAAACTTTGAAATTCACTGAAAAAAACATAGGTTTCACACCAGTTATAGTTAGGAATTAGCATTTAAAAAACCTTTGAAATTCACTGAAAAAACCATAGGTTTCACACCAGTTATAGTTAGGAATTAGCATTTAAAAAGCCTATTAAATTCACTGAAAAAAACCATAGGTTTCACAGCAGTTATAGTTAGCTGGAAATTTTACTGACATAAAACCGTTGAAATTCCAACGTTATAGTTAGTTGGACTCACTATAACTTGCGCGCCTGCAATGCACTGCTGATGACGTCACATATTACATCACTCATGACATAGTATATATATATATATTCACTGAAAAAACCATAGGTTATAGACCATATATAGTTAGGAATTGGCATTTACAAAACCTTATTTTACTCACACAAAACCATTGATATTCGCATATATAGTTCGTTGCACTAACTATATATCGCGCACCCGCAATCCACTGCTGATCATGTCACATATTACATCATTCATGACATGGTCAGTGACATCACTGATGACATCTCAAATGATATCACTGATGACATCACTGATGACATCACTGATGACAACATCCTGTGACTGTATGTTTCTGTAAAGTTAAAAAAAAAGTTTATGTTATTTTGTTATATTACACATTTTGAATCTTGCTAAGGAATTATTCTTCCTTTCTCTTATCATCAGACGCTGGTATATATTTTGTGTTTACATGTCAGTTTGGGGCTGCATATTCCAGTTGGTCTTTAAACTCTGGCCTTTGACCCTATCTAAGCTTTTTTGTGTGTCTTGGATAATTCGGTTTACCAGTTTTCTAAGTTCCTAAGATTTTTTGCATTTTCAATGTGGTAACTAGGAGAGGAGTCTTCGTAGTATAGATGGGCCTGACACAATAAAAATGTCAACAATGATGTTCTTTATTGGGATGGAGAAAGGTCTTCTATATGACTCACCAGAGGCTTCACCCTTACCTTGAGGTCATCATAACAAGCTGTAGATTTTTGACCCCCAACTCAGCAAACGCAACAATCTCACATGAGTGCTGGAGTCATTTTTGTAAAACTAATTGCGATCAAGAGGGCGGTTCTGTAGTCTAGAGGGGTACACACTCTGTACCCGCCTTATCAAGCTAACTATGGTCAGCTTGCTCTATTGTAGAGGACTGACTGTGGTTCCAGTGATACAGTTTGTAGTGGAAAGGCAAGCATTCTTGTTTGTCCATGCCAGGAGGAGTTACCTAATGGCTACTCCCATCCCTTTTAAATTGGTCTGCCAGTCCCCTGTGAGAAATTCCCTCATCCTATAAATGTGGGACATGTATGTTACAGATGACTAATTATCTGCAT
Source organism: Lissotriton vulgaris (assembly GCF_964263255.1). NCBI lineage: Eukaryota > Metazoa > Chordata > Amphibia > Caudata > Salamandridae > Lissotriton > Lissotriton vulgaris. Next base: position 932,346,556 of record NC_141693.1, on the reverse strand, counting down.
GTGTGGAGGATATGAGTGGAGCCTGTGTGATAATGTGGCCATAGCCACATTGAACCTCATTTTGCTATTGCACCAAGTGGTTGCTTAGATGTTGCGTCTGAGACAGCTGAGGCAGCAGATACAAATTGCAGGGCTCCTCCAGGACATTCCATGGATTGTCTGTAGTGGGTCAGACCTTTGGGTGTGAAGAAGAGACAGATGGCCTTTTGCAGCTTGGGGAGTTTCACCTGTCATTTTTTGACAAATTTTTCACAGGAAGGACACTCCTCAAAGGTGCAATAGTAGTTAAGTGGGAAAGCCTTCCTTTATTTTGTATCCTTGTTTGGGGTCTCTCCCACCAGGAGATGCCCAGCTCCATCCCACTTTTTTGTTTGCACCTTGTAACAAAACATTGGTTGGACAATTTTGAGTGGAATTAGCAAAAGAGCAGAATCGCTCTCAAATCCAACTCCTGGAATTCATAACTACTGTTGCTACTTTAGTGTAAGGATGGGTCAGAATCTTCCACCCAGTGTGAAAAGATATCTTTATCAGAATCTAGAGTTTCCACACCAGTGGTGACAGAGAAACCATGTGCCCCAGGGTTGAGGAATTCACTGCCTTCTCCCGTTCAGGACAAGAAATGCAGCAGCTTTGGCTAAGAATGACAGGAGGGGATGTCTAGACTGTTCTTTGAGGGAGGAAACTGAACTAAACCTCAGGAGGAGCTTTAGATATGACATTGGAATAGACAGTAGCGTACCGAAACTTGAGGTGGCCCCCCTGCAAGGTACATTTGAGGGGCCCCTGAATCAAGAGATCTCGGGCCATATAACAGTGCTGAGGCGGTGCCCTTTCAGCTTGGGGACCCACAGGGGCTGCGGAGGGCTGCTTTATGCCACTGGAGTAGAGGAAAAGAAAGGATCTGACATTAGTCCAGAGCTGCTGGCTGGGGAACCAGGTTTGAGTCACAGCAATCGGCTCACATCAACAGTGATTCTGAGCAAATCACTTAGGGCCCGATGTAGATGGCCAAATACCGGTCGGTAAAGCCGAAATTCGGTAAATTTCAGCTTTACCGACCGGTATTTAGCCCTGTGCGATGTACGTATTACCGAATGCCTTCGGTAATAACGAATCGGTAAATCCAAGGGAAACAGTTACTGATTCCTTATTTATGGATCAGTGAACACCGAAACAAACAATACCGAATCGGTAAATAACGAATCGGTAAAAATTGCGAAATGCAATGTAACAAAATTCGGTAATACCGAATTTAACCAAAATCCGTATTAACAAATTGGTATTTACCACTGATCCAGAGCAGGTGGTAATCAGGTGTAGTGCATAAAAACAGCCCCAAAATGCAACAGTGTGAACACAATGGCGGGCCTTTACCTCATAGCAAGGCAGCTACGTTTGAGAGCAGCAGGAGTGAGGTTTTGGAGATGGGAAGAGCGTGTGTACAGACTGCATATCACACTGTTCCAATTGACTGAGCCTGAAATCCATGACAGGTACAGGCTATACCCACACACCATCCTTGACCTGATACGGGACCTGAAACCATATCTTGAGCATTAGACACCAAGGGCGCACGCAATACCCACCCATGTACAGGTGCTCTGTTGCCTACACCTCCTGGCATCAGGAAGTTACCAGGGTGTGATAGCCGCAGAAGGTGGTGTGTCAAAGAGCTGCCTATCCCGTTTATTCAACACCTTCCTGGACGCCATGATGGACAGAATGCATCATTACATAACCTTCCCCAGCACACAGGCGAAGCTGCAGAAGACCAAGCTGGATTTCTACCAAAAGGCACAGTTCCCACACGTAATAGGCTGCATCGATGGGACCCACATACCAATCTGCCCACCAGCAGCAACATAATACATTTACTGCAACCGCAAATCCACTCACTCCATAAACTTGCAGGTGATATGTGATGCAAACTTCATCATCACTGACATTGTTGCCAAATTCCCAGGGAGTACCCACGACTCCTACATATTCAGGAACAGTGGCATCTACACACGTATGGCTGCTGGTGAATTTGGAGAAGGATACCTACTAGGTAAATCAATGTCACACACCCTGATGTATACCTTGAATTAACCTATTGGTGACACAAATTAATGGCACTTTCTTTCACATTTAAGTGACAGTGCATATGCCCTCTGGTCTTTCTTACTCACCCCATATCTCAACCCATCCACCCCAAGGGAGAGGAGATACAATGTGGCACATAAAGGCACATGCAACATGGTGGAGTGCACCTTTGGACTACTAAAAAGCAGGTTCTGTTGCCTCCACAAAAGTGGAGGTGCACGTCAGTACAGCCCCATCAAATATTACATAATAATAGCAACATGTGCAATGCTACATAACCTTGCCACAAAAAAATGGAACAGCAGTGGAACTAACTGACTCTGAGGACGAGGGCAAGGACAATCCCCAGACAGAGCCCTGCGCAGCTGGTGTGGCAGCAGAACAGGATGGGAGACACACACTGGCTGAGATAACATGCAACTATTTCTGAGTGAGTAAGGAGACAGAGCCAGTTACTGTATTTGTGTGATGTTGTTTAATAAGCACACCAGCAGGATCAAAACCAGTGTCCATACAGACATGGGTGACATCATCCATCAAATGAGTCCCAAATCCTAGTTGGATCTATTTCCTGTGTCCACGCACTGCATTTCCATGTTCCCTTGCCCCACTGTCTGTACTGCCTGTATGTTCCTGGGCAGCGCTGTGGTGTTCGCTGCGCCTCCTGCTCTCGGTGGGAGGGGGCGTAATGCTACTACGGCTAGTAGCCTCCTCACTGTCCAGCCCCCCGCTTCCATAGTGGTCACCTTCTCATTCTGCAGCAGTTCCAGTGCAGAAGTCATTGACACCATCCCCCTAGCCAAATCCCTACTACAATGTGCCATCTCCTCCTGCATGACTATTGACCGTCTGCATATTAGGGAGTTAGCAGTGGACAGCCGGTTCACCACCTTGGTATAAGCCTCAAGTCTCTGCCTCTCTCTGCGCCTACAAAGAGGGTCCTGTTCTAACTGGCTGCAGAGCTGGCTCACAGACGTCGCAATGTCTCTCATGCCCTCAGGCATGTTGTTGTTCATTGCACTTATGCCCTTTTCAATTCGGTGCATGTGCTTGTTCATATGAGACATCTCTCTATGCAATGACCGCATTTCCCTCCATTGCAGGCGCTGGTCCTGAAGCATGTTGCCTTCCAGTCCAGCGAAGACACTTTTACCCTGTTCCGAGACTTGAGGACTGGGTGGCCTTGCCCTGCAGCGTCTTGAGGATGTGTGAGCGCGCTCTGATGGTGTCTCAGCCCTCTCCATGTGGCCGTCCTCATCGACTGGAGACTGTTGGCCCCCTGTGCCCTCCTCCTACTCTGACTCCTTCATCTGCTGGAGGGTGGCCACGGCATGCCTCCTGCCTGACTTTGGTGGTGGTGGGGATTGTGGCAGTAGGGATAGAGTTGGGGGAGATGGTGGCGTTGTCTGGTGCTGTGGTGATGGTGGGGAAGAAGTTGTTGGTGGTGGTGCGGTGGTTGTGTGCCCTGCAGGCGACCTCTCATCCTCCTATTGTCTCCCCTCTGGCCTGGGTGCCTTCGCTCTGCTCCCCTCTGCTGCACTGTGAGATGTCTCGCCTGTAATGACAGAATGTAGATATACTCACTTCTCTGTCTGCATATGCATTGCATTAAACGTCATGCCTACCAATTACACTGACTGTCCTCTGTTTGCTAATTGCTTTCACATGCTATTGGGTTCGCTAGGCTGACTGTTCTGTACATGTGTTTCCTAAGACTACATCTCCCACAATGCATTGCAGGTAATGAGTAAAACATGGACTGGAGTGGGAGCCCCTATGCCTCTATGGGGATTGGGTTTGGGGAGGGGGAAGCACAGCATGTTGGGCATACATCTTACCTTGTTTCCTGGCAGCTCTGGCAGAGCTGTTAGCGTCTCTCACGCCACTCCCACTCTTCGGCTGGAGGTTGGACTCCACCATGTGTTCCAGTGCTGTTGGTGCAGGTGCTGTGCTCTTCCCTTCACCAGTTCTGCTGGCCTGCCCCTGCCTCTCTGCCATCCTTGCCTTCGCCATCTTCCTTGTGTCGTACGACATTTTCTTGATGTCCTCAATGGAGCGCTGGGTGACTCCAATTGAATTGATTTTGCTCTGGATCCCAAGCCAGATCTGTCTCTTCTGAGACTCGGGCACATGGAGGGACTGCTTTCCAAAAACCTTCTCATGGTCCTTGGTCACGTCTTGGATTAGGACCTCCAGCTCCTTCTCGCTAAACTTCGTCTTCCTTTTTCTTTCTGCTCCCTCCTTCTCTCTCTCCTGGCTTGCCTTTTCCAAGGTTTGTTGTTTTTTATTTGAAGATGAGAGGCTGTGTTGCTCTTGTATCCTCTGCTCAGCTACCTGCCTCACAGTCATCTCCAGGTTCAGTGCAGCTGCCTGGGTGTGGCCACTTCCTGTTTGGGAGGTAATTGGGATGCAGAGGATTGGCTGATTCATCAAAACCACATTTTTGAATTACTGATTTGGTATTTACCGATTCGGTAATGGATTCAGTAATAACGATTCGGTATTGGTGTTTCTGTATTTTTTTTAACCGATTGCTTCTGATTCGTTATTTTTACCGAATTTTACTGAATCGGTAAATTTTACCGAATATTTACGCACATCGGAGATACCGATTCCTTAATACCGAATCGGTAAAATTCGGTATTAAGGAATCGGTATTTCACGTTTACCTACATTTGGCCCATGATCTCCCAGGAATGTGTCCTTGTGTAATGTAGCCATTGCTCTTGTAAAGCACTCCAATATCTTAAGGCCAAGTTCGTGCTGTATAAAACTGTAAAAATAATTGGTTTCAATCACTCATTCAACCCAGTTTGCATCGCAGATACTTAAGGTGCTTCTTAATCTGCAAGGTGCAGGACGCCACCTGTCAGGCAACGCCTCCCTTCCTGCCACTGAAAAGATAACCCTTTCACAGTTCATAATGGGCTGAATGAGAGTTGATTGTCCTTTGAAAATGCCGGGGTGTCAAACTGCAGGACAATTGGCATCATGCTGTGCCTTTGAGTGGGCAGTCGGGATAGGATCGCCAATTACAGGCCAAACTGCTCAATGTATACTGGGCCTGAAGGTATGGTTTTGGGCTGCAAGGTCCAGGGGAGAAGGGGGTCCGCCCCTTTCTCTATTCCTCCAAGCACTACATGTTCCTGCGAGGCCCAGGAGAGAGACGCCCCTCCCCTCAGCGGGACTGGCAGAGCTGCAGCATAGGGGCGAGACCCCATGCTGGTGTGCTGAGCACAGGGCCCTGAGCAACTGCCCATGCCTAACATCGGTCCTGCAATCCAGACCCTTGACTTGGGCCTCCCTGTTAATTTGTTGGGTGGCCTACCTCTACTACACCCAGGCACGCAACGCCCATTGGGCTCAGAGGGCTTCAGCCCCCCCCGTCGTGTGTGTCAGCCGGGCTGAGACTGCATCCCGGGCACACACACAGCTGCACCTGAGTACTTCACAGGTCTTTCAAAGACCATTTACTGGCTTTGTTGTGCTTTCACCCCTTCATAGAGCCTCTGCATCTTCACTCTGCCTATTGCTGGAAGAATTATTCCCCCCCCTAAATTTTATTAGCCCCTCCTGAAATTTTATTAGCCCCTCCCGAAATTTGGCTCTAGTTGCGCTCTGACTGCACCCATAGAGTGATCATTCCCAAGAGTTCGTCCCATGCAGGGGGACTAGCCATGCCATATTAAATTGTCGATGGTGAGAGTTTTTTAAAAATGTAATTAATGCAGTTTTGTATAGCGTGAAATTTAACTAAAGGTGTCCGAGGGCTGTCATCCTCAAACCAAATAGAGTTTCTAGTCTATGAGATGGTCTTTTTCTTTCTCTTTTGATGCAAAGACCTGGAGTGTTTCTTGCTTTCAATTTGACTGAAACAGTTTTTAAATTGATGTATAAACTGTTATTAACTCAGCTCCTTGTGAAGCCGTTCTTCATGACTGTCCCTCACGACCCCCTCTTTTCTGCACCGCCCTCCGCCCTCATAGCTGCCAAGGTTTCAGATTGCTTGTGAGTGACATTTTCATAATTTCAGAGTGACATTCAACGACTATGAGTGACACTTTCTCTCGAGCAAAATCAGGCAATGAAGACGTGGGAAACATAAATATCAGAAATTACACTCATTTGAGTAAAGAGAAACTTTTTTGCATGTGTAATACTAAGCAATGTAGTCCACAGAAATACATTAATATCAGAAACTACACAGTTTGAGCAATGAAAAGCTCTGAAAAGGACCTTTAAACTACTGCAAATCCTTGAAATGGAAGATCACTAAAGTACAGCTGCTTTTTAAGACGACTATTACATCTTCCCACAGGCCTTTATTTGTTGGTTAGGACCTCATGGCACTATGAATAAAGAAATCAGTAATTCCCAAAGCACAAAACAGGGCACAAATCGGTCTTCTCTAGTTACACACACAACCTACATGTGATTGTATTAATCAGTTGAAGTTTCATAAGGTAAACGTAAAAGAAAAAATAATTCATTTCCCCATCAATGTAACTTGCATGATCTGTGAGCATCTTTAAACTAAAGTATATCATGGTTGTATATATGGTAACCTGAAGAACAAAGACCAGAATAGATTTAGAACACTTTGTTCGCAAAAGCAATGTGATGTCTTTTACACCCACAAGCACACTCTGAAAGACATGATTATTCCCCCATGATTATACAGCCCTCACCTTAGGTGCTCTGCTGGGCTCTCATCTCTTATGCCATCAGAAGCCCAGCGAGCGTCTTTTCTTTGGCCAGGTTGTTTGTCAGGGTGGGCAAGTGAGCTTCACACAGTGCTGAAAGTTAAGCAGCAGATTGTAGGTGGCTGCGTGCCTCTCTCCTCTAGGACCGTCGACCAGTGTCCCTCGATGTAAATAACTAGTCAAGCACCTGAGTAGGTGAGTGCTGGCAGCCCTCGATACTCTGGCAGACTGAAGGGAAAACAACATCCTGCCAACTAAGCATGGGCGGAAAATCCGTTTCGCTCGCGGATTTTGCGGATTTTCGGGAAATTCGCAATCCGCGAGATTCGCGAATCTCCCGCAAAATCCGCAAATCCGCGAGCAGCGGATTTTGCTCGCACTGCTCGCACTGTTCACGTGAGTTCGCGGCTTCCCAGTACAACTTCGCGCCCCGCGAATAAGTGCTAAATTGCAGAAATACGATCTTAGCAAAACTGAAACTACTTACCAGGTTCAAAAGTTCAGGCTCATCATTAGTAGCCATTTCCTGTAGTGCTTCCTGAGGGGCCCCTCCAGAGTTCAGTTGCCAGTTGCAACTATTATGTGACCCTGCTCTGAACCTAAGAATAGTTACACATATGCCACAAAGGTCCTGAATTACAGCTAAGGGAGACAAGCAGGAGCCAGGCTGGAAGTTAAAATCCATTAATCAGCCCCTAATTCATTATTGTCAGTTGGGGCAGGGCAGGTGTTGTAACTAATTTTGCAACAATGAAAGCACTTAGCAAGTGCAAAAGATCACTAATCAGGGCGCACTAAGGAAGCAGGTGCCAGCTAAAAAAATATTCTGTGACACATTAATCAGCCCCAAATTAATTCAGGTCACTTGAGGCAGGGAAGGTGTGCTTTGCTTTGCCGAAAATAATGTACACTGGACAACCAGAGGGTGTGGTGATGAAACAGAGGGTGGCATGGGTGGGCCAGAGGGTGGCATGAGTAGTCAGAGAGTGGCAGTGGTGACAGAGAGTGGCAGTGATGAAGAAGAGTGTCCCAAACAGGCTGGACACGTAGAAACAACAAGTTCGCAAAACTTGCGACCCGACAGGTAAGTTCGCAAATTGGGAAATTGTAAAAACCCTCGCGAACTGGCAGAAACACGGGCGAACACAAAAAAAAAATCTGCAAATTCGCGGGAATTCGCGGATTTTGCGGATTGCGAGTTCGCAAATCCGCAAAATTCGCGAACGCGAGATTCGCAAAATTCGCCCATGCTTACTGCCAACACAACTCTCCTTCGCAAGCTTGCTGAGCTCTTGAACCTGCTTCTAATTTAGCAACTAGGGAAATGTAACAGCTGCCAGCAGTGGCCTTAAACTGCAACTCACATCTGCTCTGCCAAATGCATTTCACTGTAGTACAATTTATTAGAAATGTCCATAACTCACAAGTTTGCATGTGCTTTCATATGTAACAATGAATAGAAGTAGGCCCAGTGAAATTGAGTATTTGCCCAGGATCACCCAACTTGGTCAAACAGGAAAGAGCAGGTGACAGGTAAAACCAGGTTGAAAAGTAGCCTTTTTTACTGCAAAGCAGATCGGAAAGGCAGATATGATTCTCTGTCTTCATGCTACCCGATGTCCCTCTTCAGAGTCTCCAAAATCACATGTGTGCATGTAGGTGATAATTACTGCTGCAGTGCTGAATGTATACATTATAGGCACAAGGGAATCAAATCACTAACCTAAGAGCAGAATGCATTCTTCCAAATAGGATACGGAGCGCCCTCAATTTAGGGTTTTGAGACAAACATTGGGAAAAGTTAACTAAGTGTAACCAGGGCTTTAAGTGGGATGAAATAACTGGAGGTTCTCTCAAAGGGACATGGTCAATGTAATTAAGGGTGTGGCTTAAAATCAGAATAAGCTAAAAATCTTTAGCACAGTGTGCCGCCCGACTTTTATTTTGCTGTTCCTGTCATTGCATACAGATGTATGATACAACAAATCAGGGCTATTGGTTTTGTCAATGGTTGGTAGTTGCATAAGATAAATAAGCAGCAATTATGGCTTGTATATAATATTGAAAAAGCTTCCACCTAAAGCCGTAGTGACACCGCAACAATGTTGCTGCTCCTGAGATTTAAAAAGAGAAGAAAAAAACCCAGAGAGATTATGCCTCTATAGGATTTCCCTTCCCCAACAACGCTCACCTGGCAATGCGTCATGACTTAACTTCTCCACTAGTGAGAAGTGAGCAGTGTAAGCACGTGCACATTGATGTGCTGCTGTCACTGCAGTCCGGAAAAAAAGGAACTGCCTGTGCCAGGCCACACAACAGAGCCCAATAGAGACCAGCTTTGAGGCCTCCTTAAAAAAAACTGCCGGTGCTTAGACCTGCCCCACTTAAAGCCCTGCGTAACTGGATAGAGCTGCAGAATTTGAAAATGGGGAACCAGATTATAGTCCTGGCATCGGCTCAACAATACAGTAACCCTGGGTATATCACTTCACCCTCATTTCCCTGTACCTTTAGAAAATACATTCTAACGTAAGGCATTCATATAGAATGCCTGGCTCTCATGTATAGCGCTACTGCCTTGGGTCAAGTTCACGCTGTATAAACTGCAATTATAAATACAAATAACAAAATACCCCTACCAATAGTCTTGGCACCTGGAAGTTTCCATTTGGGTATAGTTTCCATCTGCCAAGCCAGGAACAGAGCCTGACATACCGAGTTCTGAGACAGAACAACTATAGATGGTAAAGGGCTGACTGTTGGAGAAAAGGAGGCCACAGGAATGCGTCACAATTCAACCTTCATTCTGGTAAATGTGCTGGGGGTGGCCCAGTTGGAGACTGGATCCCTTCCTTTGGGAGAAGTTAATCTGTCCTTGAAGGGAAGTGCATGGCTGAAACTTGGTGCGTGGAGAGGGCTGGCGGCTGAATTACAAGGTATGGTTTGGGAAAAGGGGGTGGCAAGCAGTGTTCAGTAGGGGTGGCAGCAGGCACAGGTGGATGCTTCTTGGATCTAATTGAGCCACTCCCTCCCTCTGTCCATGCATGTCTGTCCTATCAAAATGGCCCCTCTACAGCAGCAGCGATACCGGAATGGTGTTTCTCTGAAATGGCCCTTTAACCCCTTCGCTGTGGGGCTAATTCCCCCGAGCTCAGCTCATGAGGCACAGTGGAGCTGTGCTCCACTCAATAGAATGTCCCGCACAGGAGGGGAATTATCCCCACGTGGGCATTCCGCGGCAGTCATGACACAGCACACTGTGCCTCATGACGAGCTGAGCTCGTCATGAGCGCCGAAGGGGTTAACCTTAGCTTTTATCCACAGTCACATTTCGGAAGTCTGGTGTAATGTCCTCCGGGTGGGTAATGCTAAAGCTGGGCCATTACAAAGAAAGGGATTTTGCCCTCTTAGTAAGGGGAAATCACCACATTTGCTTTTAGGGATAATGTGGCACCCCCGACAGCGCCGTAGCGCATCACAACACAGACTTGCCCTACAATGCCAGGGTGATGTGGCCTAACTGTAACTCATTTCTTTAGTCACTGTTCCCGGGCGGTGGTGAAATGCTCACCTGACTGGTGGGGGTTGCTGACACAGGGTTGGGGGAGGGGGCAAAAGCCTTCTCCTGATATGCTCACTCAGTGTGCACAACCTCCCCCTCAGTAGCACAGAGCAGCACTGACTGCAAAGCCGAAGGGGTAGACTTGCGCCTAGACAAAGAGGCCTGCGATACTTGTCTGAAGAGCAAAGCTGCCGCCACAGTTACTCCTTGTGGCCAGACAACGTTCAGAAAGCCGAAATAGTGTGCCGAGGGGGCCCCTGGAACTCAGGGGTCCCACAGCAATGCGAAGGCTGCGGGGGCTTGTGTTACACCCCTGGGCATAAGGGAGACATTGCACAGAAGGAGATGGGGAAGTTGAGGAGGGATGAGTCAAAGATGTCTGCAGCAGCACAATAGAAGGACCTGCACTTCTTTGCAAGGGTAAAGCCCTGGAGACCACAAAGTCTCTCCTCAAAGTAAGAAGAACTGTGGCCCCCCTTGGCTGGCTACTGAGGAACTAAAGTCTGTCTGAGTTGCACTATGAAGATGGAGCACCAAGAAGCCAGAAAGAGCTAGGAGAAACCAGACTGCAGTGGACCCTGTCCGCAAGAAGGATAAACAAGAGTGAACCAAAAAGGTAGGAACAATGGCTATTCTCATGGGGAGACAGAATAAAGAAGGAATAATTAGATGTGCTAGTCACATCCAAGTCAGCCTTTCACAAAGACTTAGGGCCTAATCATGACTGTGGTGGTCCATAGGACCACTGTAGTTGGTGTGGCGGGCCAACAACAGCCAACTGCGGGACTGCCCACAGTATTACAACTGCAGTAGTTGTTCCACCACGAGACCACCGCAACCGCCAGGCAACCACATTCCCTGGCGGTCCTGCGGCATTCTGAGGGCCGAAATATGCTTCGTGCTGTCCTGAGGCCCCGTCAAGCATATTTCGACTTTCCTCACTGCCAGAGGTGTCATGGAGGATCTTCCTCCATGTTACTGCTGGTGGAAATGAAAGAAAGAGAGCCCAACAGGGCCTCCTACAGCCCCCATGCAGGGGGGCATGCAAGGGGCTCATGGTGTACCCCCATGTCTTTCTGAACCTCCAGTTCCAGGACAGCATGGACTTTACAGTCCATGCAGTACTGGAACGCGCTGTGGCTGGCACTGCCTTTGAATGGCTCTCCTATGAGCATTTGAAAGCAGCACCGTGGGCCGGCCGCCGCACAACCTCTCACTGGATTTTAACTCATAATCCAGCGAGCGGTGAGCAGACAGCTTTGGCAGTCATGGAACGGGGCGGCTGTGTGGTGCCCTGCTTCATATCTGCCAAATTTGTAATGAGGCCCTTAGACTATTACAGGCTCCCACTAGGCAGAACCCCACAAAATAAATGTCAACTGTTGTACAGGGGGTATCATAGAAGGTTGTCCCACCTGAGCACCCTAGGATGCCTCCCAAGTAACCACTAAAGATTACTAACACTTCCCAGTATAATTTCCTGTTCGCTGAGATATTATTTACAGTATTACATTGTGTGTGATTCAAGAAAAGTACTTCTTTCTTAAAGAATAAGCACTGGCTTAACACTAAGGAGGTCATTAGAATGGCGGGTGGACATTCTCTCGGGGAATGGGACCACCCGCCATCGTTGCGGGGGTCCTGTTGGCATTAGGATGCGCCCACCAGTGTGGCTCTCAGCACCGCCCGCCACAATGCCAAGAAGGCATGTTGTGCAGTTTCATGCACCACATGGCAGGCACCGAGTGGTGCCTTCCATGTTGTGCATGGAAGTGCAGGGGGGTACCATAGGTACCCCCCTGTGCATCCCCCACCCCCTAGAATCCCTGGGGGCCCACTACAGGCCCCCAATGGCGAAAACCACCTGCCTTTCCGTGGGTGTGTTGCTGCCACGGAGAGGCATGTCCCGCCATAATGCTAATATGGATGGTAGTGTCTCCCAGACACTGCCACCATGTCAGCAGCTTTTCCGCCCGGTCGAGGAACCGGCGGACGCTCTTTCCGTCTGCCAGGCTCTCTCCCTGCCATGGTAATGTGGCATGGGGACAATTCAGAGCGGGCGGAGGTGTTTTGCGGGCGGATCACCACCACCATACGTGCAGTGGCGATCTGCCCGCAATCATAATGGACCCCTAAGTTATTGCCCTGTATTGATTTATTCATTGAGTTCTAAGTATTTACCCCACATCACCTCACTGAGTAAAACTTGGACTGTACAATAAACGAAGGATGGCTGAGTGATGGTTGCGCTGGGTTGTGAGAAACCTAAGATCACAATATGTAGAGCTCCAAGAATAAGGTGATGGCCATCCACCGTCAACCAAATGGGTAATGCAAAAACAAAACCACATATAATTCAAAAATAAAGATATATCCTGAGCTAATAGCAAGAGTCAATAAAGTAATAGAATGTGTAATCAGGATTAAGGGTCTGGAGACTTGTGATCCGACACTAAAACCAGGAACACTCTGGTTCCTGGTTTTAGTGTCGGATCACACCGCATCCGAAGGTCATTTGGGGCTCCTCTGTGAATTTGAAGCGTATTCTTGAATCATGATTGACTGAATCGAGAGTCTCCAGACACTTAATCCTTATTACTCGTTCTATTACACGTCGATATTACTTACCTAGCGATTACAAATTGTTGGTCTAGCAATAGCCCTGAAGAAGTCTATGGTCTATATCACCAAAGACGAAACACGTTTTGGCGGCTAGATTGTTTTAAGAAGAACCACATCGCAATAAATGAAGACATGAAGACCATCTTTTTTGTGACTTATTTGAAAAACGTTATTGACTCTTGCTATTAGCTCAGGATATATCTTGATTTTTAAAACTTGACCTGCTCAAGATTTCTACCTTGAGGGTGACATGCTAATGGGGTATAGTTGTTCTCAGTTTGGGCTCAATAGTAAGGTTAAGACCTTAGCACTATTTGTGTCTGGTTGACCCTGCTTGCTCTGGAAATCCTAAAAAGTTCCCACATCCTCTATGTTATATTTTCTAAAAACTGTATAAATATTGCCTATGGCAAATATTTGGGGAACTGAAATGTATAAATACTAAAAATCACCAATTTTGGGAACTTGGAAAAACACTGAAAGATGGCCATTTGAATTTATGAAAGATAAACACTGAAAACAGGAAACCTTAGATATGGGACACACATCGTAAGGTTCCTTTTCCTTATAGGCTTGACACAGACTATGCTAATTTAAGACTGATCCCTTGGACAAGGTACAGAGTTTCACAGTGCAAGTCAAGGCACATTGCCCTGTCCGATGAATAATGGTGGGTACTATTCAGATGATCCCTCTTTATTTGCCCATCTATGTCTCCCAAACATTTGTGGTTCTGCATAGTGTGCAGTGTTCAAAAGTTCTTCCTGGAATATTTTTCCCCCAGTACTGCACCTTTCTTGCATTCTGCTTCTCTGTCCTCCACAGTCTGGAGTTGCCGTTGTTGAATATGAGACAAGACCACATTGCTCTGCCCCAGACCAGCTGAGTCTGAAACTGCTTCTATTGGGCATGCGCACACAACTGATAGCACTTAGGTGGGGTGAGTACCTGTGGGAGATGGGGAAAACACTTTGTTGAGTGTGGTACCTGTTGGGTAAATCCGCGTTAAGGAGTCTTTCTCAGGCCAGCACCAGAACAAACAAAATGCCCATTCCAGGTCGCAGCCTTGATCTGAAAAAATGTGTAATTGAACTTGGATTATCTTAGTTCTAGGGCCAAGCCTGTCAATACTATTTGGCTCTGTTTCTTTGACTGTCTTGATTCTCTTATTACTATGCTATCATGGGCACATGATGTGCAGAGAAAACTGTGAAATGTGTTTGCTGTTTTCATGAGCACTCCGTTACAAGCCCTCTGGCTTCCAAGCATGCCCTTTAGGGACAATGTCTCAAAGCTCACCACAGGGCATGGCAGTGCAGCTCCATTCTTGGGCTGCAGTGATCAGCTTCCAGGTTATTCTGCCTCAGCCCTTCCATCCCACCTTTTCTCTGTAGTGTCTTCCTCGTGCAAGTATACCTCCAGAACACCTCCTTAGAAACCCATCAATTCCTTCCCACCAAGGCAGTATCAAGACTGATTTTCCAATGTCAGTGTATAGAGCACCAGCACTGTGAGGTGGATGATGAAATTGATGTCGCTGTGGTTAACTTAATAATTAACATACACACACACACACACCAATACAACATACAGGATTTAAGCATGTACATATACATAAATGTGTTTCTATGGGGGAACAATGTACTCTTTTATGAAATTAGGTTCCTCAATGTATGTAGTTGTGGGTGTATTCCTTCTGAGGTTGGTTGGGTCCTTATGGGAGTTGGAATTACTTTTCAGGGCTATATGGTCTGAATAGTAGGGTGTTACCAAATGATACACGTTCTAATGTGATATTATGCTCTTTCTTCAGCTGTAAATATTTAGGGAATCATCAGGTGTAATTTGTTTTGTTGTGATCACGTTGGAAAGTAGAAATAGTTCAGTTCAAAGCAAATTGCAGATGTGACACTTTTCATACAAAGTACTTTGGATCTGTCACGCACATAAACAAAAAGGGTTGCAGGGAAGGTGATGCGTCGGTTCCTTACCATCAGGGAAGGTGATGCGTTGGTTCGTTGTTATGGGGAAGGTGATGTATTAGTTCCTTACTGCTGCACAGGGGAGGTGATGCGTTGGTTTCTTACTGGAGAGGAGGTGATGTGTTGGTTTCTTACTGCGTGGGGAGGTGATGCGTTGATTTCTTACTGCATCCCCCAACGATGCGACAGACTTGGCACCTCGAGGCAGTGCAACAATCCGAGATGATGCATGGGTTCTTGGAGCGGCACAGCAGGGCTTGCGTCGGAATTGGTGCTGTGATATCGGACTTCGGAGATAGGTGCACTCGATGTGGCGTGCAGCGATTTTTCAAGCCGCGCGCAGGTGCGGCGACAATTTCTTCAGCGATGCATCGGAAACCGGCGCAGATGCATCACGCTTCTCGAAGTTGCGTTACTTTTTCACCTCCCAGCAGCAACAAGCCTCCAAAGGTCCAAAACAACAGCAGGCTCCTCTTAGCATGTTAGAAAACTAAGCAAGGAAGTTCAGGGGAGCTGGTGGTGAAGTCTTTGTGTCTCTGAGGCATCAGAACAGGAGGCAAACTCACTTTCAAGCCCTTGGAGATCTTCCTCAAGCAGAGGACACACCAAATAGCAAAGTCCTTTTCCCTTTCATTGGCAGAAAGTAGTCACTGCAGGCCAACCCCAGACAGCAAATAGCACAGGGGCAGTATTCCTCCTCAGTTTATCCAGCTTTTCTCCTTGGCAAAGGTTCCTATTGATTCCCAGAAGTGATCTAAAGTTCTGGGGTCGGGGCCCCATATTTAAACAGCACAATCCTTTGTTCTCTCGTGGCAGAGAAGCCCTGTGCTCAGTCAAAACCAGTTCTTTCCTCTCTGGTGCAGCTTCCTGTCAGGGGGTGGAGACAGCATTGTGGAAGACAGACCACGCCTATTCAAGTGAAAGGAAATCTCCTCTCGCTACTCTAAATGCAGCCCAGGTCTATTCAGTCCAACCCTGACTCATCCAGACTCTCTGGAGTCACTGTGCATCCTCAGCCTCTCCCACTCCAAAGCCAGACAGTCAATACACATCGTAGCAGAGGCTCACTGGATGGCTAAGCAAGAAAATACCCACTTTCTGAAAGTGGTATTTTCAAACACAGAATGTAAAATTCACCCTCTCTAAAAGATGCACTTTAACATTCTGAGTTCAGGCATACTAAACTTTATTTTTATACCTTGTTCCCAGGTGTAGGTATGTTTATAAGATGTTATAAGCAAACTCCCCGATCTATTCTATGGGAAAACGTTTGCTTGCAGTAGTGAAAAACGCAATGGGCAGTATTTCACTACAAGGACATGCCACGCACATCAGGCCATATCCTACCTTTCACATGCACTGCACCCTGCCCACCGGGGCACTTTGGGCCTACCTTAGGGATGAATAACATGTAAGAAAAGGAAAGGTTAGGGCCGCGCAAGTGGGGGCACTTGCCAGGTCAACATGGCAGTACTAGAGTGCACAAAGGCTATGCAATGACAGGCCTGAGTTGCATTTACAGGCTGCTTCTGTAGGTGGCACAATCAGTGCTGCAGCCCACTAGCAGCATTTTATTCACAGGCGCTGGGCACAAGACTAGGGACTGACTAGGAAATTAAATATGCCATTCATGGAACCACCAATCCATAACAATAATTTACAAAGGGAGCACTTGCACTTTGGCACTGAACAGCAGTGGCAAAGTGTCCAAAGCATCTAGATCAGCAAAATAACAGGAGGCAAAGGCAAAAAATACAGGGGAAACCCATGCCAATGATGCCAGGTCTAACACGTATGTTAATAGGAAGTTGTTTATCAGGTTTCTGACTGTAATGGCTTCTGATGTTGATGAGAAGATGTTCTTGAAGGCTTGTGTGGTAACAAGGGTCAGGAGCACTGTTCCCTTTAAGGTGCGCACACGCACCTCTCTTCCTGTGAGCACGCACTGCCATGTGGAGTGCGCACACACACAGGACATCCTGCCAGAGAGGTTGCGCTGCCACTTTAAAAAAGAGAGCAGCGCAAAAAAACTGGCACTTCCTGGATGCGGCTTGGACAGAGGAAGAGTTGGGACTCGGAGTGCAGGTAAGGCTGGCTGTCTGGCTTGGGGCTGTTAGTAAAGCGCGGTGCGGGGCATATTGTGTGCTTTAGTTTAAGTATTTATGTTAATCACAGCCCCTTCAGAGCTGTGATTAC
The DNA here is from genome assembly GCF_964263255.1 of Lissotriton vulgaris. Taxonomy (NCBI): domain Eukaryota; kingdom Metazoa; phylum Chordata; class Amphibia; order Caudata; family Salamandridae; genus Lissotriton; species Lissotriton vulgaris. Next base: position 932,329,403 of record NC_141693.1, on the reverse strand, counting down.
CATGAATACTTAAATAAAAGCACACAATCTGTCCTGCACTATGCTTTACTCACAAAAGAGTACAGCAAGTTGAAAAACACAGCGCTTTACTCACAAGAGTGCCACCCATCCATCACTTACTAATGTATGCAAACTCCATTTGTTCAGTCCTGTATTTTATGCTTCAGCTCCTTAAAGCCACAATCATTAGCTTTGCCCAATGCCCATTAATGTCCACCTTCTCACTACTTCCTAGTTCCTACTACTTTTGTGCTTGGCAAGCAGTATGCATAAATCTGCTAGTTGAGTACACTATCTCTTTAAGGATGAACTCTATCTTGACAGCAAAAAGTTCTATGTTTATCCAGAGCTAAACGTTCTCTGCAGCAAATCGAGAAAGCCCTTTCTGGGATTGCTAGTGGAGGTGATGGCTTCCAGTGTAGGGAGAGGTGGTTTTAACTAGGCTTGCAATTGGAGGTGATGGTTTGAGTTAGGTAGAGGAGGTGTCCAGACCAGCAAGTGGATGTGATGGTTTGTTCTAGGGAGAGGCAGGTGTCTGGACTTGCAAGTTCAGGTGATGGTTTGAGCTAGGGTGAGGGGGTGTTCAGAGTGGCAAGTGGGGGTGATGGTTTGAGGTAGGAGGTGTCCAGACTTTCAAGTGTAGGTGATATTTTGAGCAAAGTAGAGGAGGTGTCCAGACCTGCAGGTGACAGTGATAGTTTGAGTTAGATGAGATGTCCAGACTTGCAAGTGGAGGTGATGGTTTGAGGTAGGTGGGGGGTGTTCAGACTTTCAAGTGGAGGTGATGGTTTGAGCTAGTTAGAAGAGGTGGCCAGGCAACAAGGTGGAGGTGATGGTTTGTGTTAGGTAGAGGTGGTATCCAGGCTAGCAAATGGAGATGGTGGTTTGAGATTAGTAGGGGAGGTAGCCAGACTAGAAAGTGGAAAGATATTTTGAACAAAGTAGAGGAGGTAGCTAGTCTGGGGATGGTTTGAGTTAGGTAGAGGGGTTGTGCAGACTTGCAAATGGAGGGGATGGTTTGAGCTAGGCAGAGGAGGTGTGCAGAGCTGCATGTGGAGGTGATGGTTTGTGCTAGGCGGAGTGTGTGTGCAGACTTGCAAGGAAAGGAAATGGTTTGAGGTAGATTGGGTCGTGGAGTGTTGTCCAGACTTGCTAATGGAGGTGATGGCTTGGGATGTAGGGGAGACAGTTATAGCTTTTATTCATTTATTTGATTTTTTTGTAGCACAAACTAGACCCAAGGGCATCCAAGCACTTTACAAAAATTACATAAAGATTGTTTACAAGAGCTATAACCACAGAGTATGGCTTTACAAGAATTACATGTGCATCATTTACCTAGTTTTCAGTAGGCACAGCAAAGAGTCATCCAATATAGAGAGAGAAAAGTCATACAATATAGAGCAGGAAGCATGAAAACAGGGTTTGTTTACCGGGCTAAGATAAAGGGGGGGGGGAGCGAACATTAGTACAATATATGGCGGTGGTGGGGTATTCAGAGGAGGGGTTGAGTTCAGATTGATCAATTAATTTTTTTAACTGGATACTTGGTAGGTCAAGCAGGGAAGTTTGGGCTATTAAGAGGGGTATCCAGGCCATCGGCCCTATGAACATTAAGGTGATGAATATGTACATGGTCTACTTTTCACTGTGCTCTGGCCGCCCGGTTGCCGTGCTCACCATGCGACTGGACTCAAGCTAGCCTGGCTATTGAGGGGTGATACCTCCCCCAAAAATGCCCATCAATTGTTCTTTTTGTATTTGTCACCCTAAGTGGGATAGGTATGCCCAGACGTGGGCCCCATGCTTGTCATGCCACTGGTGTCAAGCTAGCCTGGCTGATATGGGGTGATACCTCTAAACCTTTCTCAGGATGATTGTTTCCGGTCCAGGGAGGACTTGGCTTGGCAGTTCGGGCTGGACTGTTTCCATACTCAGTGGATGATATGTATCTACTCGCGATCAAACGCTTTTGGCTCTGAACAAGTTAACGTTACTGGCCTTCTGTTAGATATCGCTCGAGATTTAAAAGTACCATTCTGCCTCACTTTGAACTGTGAACTCTATCATTCCTTTTTTGAACAGTGCAGAATCGCTTCCTCTTCACTACACAACCCATTGCTGTAACTCACCTCTCGTGCCTTTATTTACTTCAAATTTCTCCCCAGGAGTTAATGGAACTCTTACTTTTAGCAGGAGAGTCTCCTTATAGTAAGGAATTTGATGCAAAGTTATCTCTCAAAAACTATGTGTTGCATGAAACTTCGCTACCAGGTGAAGATCAAAGTAAGTTTGGCGATGCAGCCTAACTTTTTGAAATCCACCAATGGGTGCTTTATGCATTGAATACTAAAGCGTTATTTGTCAGGTAAAGTTTAAGTACTTTGCAGTTATCAGTTATCATCCCCATGTGTTGTAGGTGTCCATACACCCCTTCGGCACCCCTCTCTTTTACAGCCTTTCAGTCTCTTGTTCTCTGCTCCTTTCTCACACATCCGGGTGTTAGCTGTGGTTTCAGATCAAATTTTCTGAGGGCAATTTCGCCACAAAAGTGCTGATGCAAACTGTGTGTTGTATGACCTTTCAAGGCTTTACAACTTTGAAAATGATGTTATTTGTATCTGTATAGCTCTAACTGCTGTTACTGTTGCGTCATTGTGCTTTCTCTATCTGAGAAGCTCTAGGAATTAATAGAAATGGTGGTTTGTGAGACTTAGCTGTGGACTACTTCATGGGCCCATCTGTGGCCAGATGTTCATGTGTAGGTGTGTTTCTCTCCAGCTGTGAAACGGTATTCGAGTCCGAGGTTGTGGCCTGGAGTTTGTGGCCAGCTGTGGACAGTTGATTCTGTGGCCGGGTGTTTTTCACTCCAGCTATGAAATAGTGTTCATGGGCCTGAGGTTTGAAACTAGAGTTTATGGCCAGCTGTGGTGAGGTGTTTATGTACTGGTGTGTTTCTCTCCAGCCGTGAAATGTTGTTCATGTGCCTAAGGCTGTGGACATGAGTTTGTGGAAAGTCGTGAACAGGTGTATGTGTGCAGGTGTGTTTCTCTCAAGCTGTAAAACTGTGCTCATGAGCCCGAGCTGTAGACTGGAATTTTTGACCAGCTGTGGAAGGTGTTCATGTGAATGCGGGTTTCTCTCCAACTGTGAAATGGTGCCATGTTTGCAGTATTTTGACCTGTTGTAGATGCCTCACCTGGTATATTTTACTGCTTTAGGAGACCACATTTGGAGTGTTGTTTTTGGTTTTGGACCCAAACCTGCAGACTGTTTCTATTTCGGGATTCTGCATCTGGGGTGTGGTGTTCTGATATAGAGTCTTTGTCTGAAGTATTGTGAGTGCCTTGGATAATAACTTGGGCGAAGGCACGCATTTCTTGAACTGTTTTCTATGGCAAAATAAGATCAAAGCATCTATTTTAATATTCAAGGAACTCCGTTGAATAGGCCGCCCTACTGAGCGTTGTTCTGTGTTTTGTTTAAACTTATCTGCAAGTAAAACATGATTGAAGGTTATTCCTCTTGATGCTGATCTTGTAAGTTTAATCCTGATTATTTTTTTTAATTTTCCGTTCAAAAACACCCTTAAGTTCCTGCAATCAAAAGCTACATTACTCTTCCGCTCGGGGGGTCTGTCGCAGGTTTTCTGCCATTGCAATGAATGGGAATGCAGCTCTTTGATAGTTAATAGCCCAATGTTCTATATCAGTATTTAAACTTATAAACTTCAAGTAACAAAAGGGGCTCTCTGACAGAAGCAGTAATGCACTGACCTATTCACATTGCATGCTATTTGTGATCTGCATGGTTCACCAGCTTCTTTGCATCAGGCATTTTAACCACCTCCGCTACTTTATGATAAGTCAAAACTTCCACTAGACAAAACTCAGATCTCTCTGCAGCAGGTCCATCAATCTTCAAAGTTATCTTGACATTTTTATGGTAGCCTGAAAATTGCTAGAGCTTCTTTATCATATGTTTTGCATGCCACTGCATAATCTTCAGGTGTGATTTTTTGATGGCTTGTGTGCTTCTCAGTCTTTTTTGTGAATTTCCTTGTTCACCCAACTCAACCATTTGTGCAGTTTGAATGCCAGGGAAAAGCAGTATCATAGAAGGTGTAACACACTACAGATTTATAGGCTTGTTTAAGATAATGAATGCTAATAATGAAGCTCATGGGCACCTGCCTGTTTTGCCCTGAACTGGAATCCCAGGTAACTATTTGGTCATTTTTCCTATTGGGGTCTCTACACCGGTCCCATTCATAGTTTGTAACTCTTTGAACGTTTGCTAATGATCTTGTCTTCATTTGCAGGTTTCCAGTCTGTAAGGTATTTGGATTTGAGTGGTCAGGTACGCTTACCCACAAAGACAAGGTAATTCTGTTTACGTTCCTCGTTGGGTTGGGGGTTGCAGGGTAAATAGATTCACAATCTGCACCGCTTTTCTTTTGCAGGTTTGTGAGACCGTACTACGAATACAATTGTACAGGCAGAACAAACAGATAATTGTTTGGTAGAGTTAAACTGGTGCATCTTGTACATTGTACTATAACAACATATCTTACTCATGTTTACTTCTGTTGCAGGTTTTGCCGACAGTACCCCACACATTTATACAGGCGTCCGTGAGTACAAGCAGAACAGATAATTGTTTGGTAGAGTTAAACTCTGGTGCTTCTTGTACATTGTAGCATAATATACTTAGCCATGATTTCTTCTGTTGCAGGTTTCGCCAACAGTAACCCACACATTTAAACAGGCTTACGTGAGTACGAGCAGAACTGGTAATTGTTTCAGTCGAGTTCCCTTATGGTGCACATGGTATATGGCTCTATCACAATGTGATGTATCACACTGTGCCATAACAATCTTTATTTCTACTGAAGGCTCTCTATACAGTGCTACATATAAGTTTGGGAGGGCAGGGCAGAGAACAGAAAAATCCAGGTAATTACACTCTATGTTTTGCCAGCCATACCTCAGTACTATGTGAAAGATTGCATTCATGAGCATAGGCGTAAACATATGCTATGTTCCTTTCTTTTGCAGGCTTTGTAGCACAGCAGGTTCAAACCGGCGGGCACGGAAATGTTCAAGCGCAAAGCTGTAACTTTGGAAGAGTGTGGTGCTTCACCACAAAGGAAGAAATGTTGCCTTGTATTCAAGGAAGAGTGGATGAAAAAAATTGTGGAGGCTGAGACACAGAAACCATGAAGCAAGGTTTGCGTGCAACTCAGGGAAGTATTTCAATACAGTCCAGACGTGGGCTTGATTTGCAAAGCATGTGCCAAAGCCAAGATTGTTGGGGACTTTTTCTACATGGAAGAAATGGAGTGATGGCTGGAAATCGGATTACATGAAACGCCATCTAAGTAGCAAAGTTCACAAGTCTGCCATGGTGATATTGAGAAACAGAAGTGCTGCTGCCTGAGGAGATAAAGATTCTCATTAACGTGTTGCTGGTAGTCAATGTTATCTGTACAAGACATCCATGACCACCTAGCTTTGTATGTGAAGATACCAGACAGCTGGAGGAGCAAGAACTATGCCCTTGAGTTCCATGAGGCGATCAATGGAGTTATACACTGTGAAGCTATGGCACAACTTCGTAACGCCTTGTATCACATATTGGTAATTGATGAGAGCACAGATCATCTGTTACAAAAATGCTCATCCTGTTCTTCAAGTTTTGACCTGTAACATCAATAGAGCACAAAACACTGTTTGGGGGCATAGAGAAGCTGACTAGTTGTAATGCTGAGGCTATCACTACTGCTGTGAAAGAATTATACACTGCCAATGAACTGGACCTCATGAAAATGGTCATGTTTGCATCTTATGGTGCGGCTGTGATGCTGTGATGCTGGGTAAGAATAATGGTGTTGCTACTCGCCTTAAACAATCCATTCCTCAACTAGTTGAGCAGCATTGTGTCGCCCATCGAGAAGATTTGGGATTTGATGATGCCTGGAAGAGGTTTCCAATGATTAAAGAGATGGAGACATTATTGAGGACTGTCTACACTGTGTTTTTCAAGATCTCCTGCAAGGAAGCTCTAGCTGGATGAAATTGCATCGGTCATTGAAATTCAAGTGGTTTATTTTCGACCACTAAATGAAGTCAAGTGGCTTACAGGGCATTTTGCTGTTGGTGCACTAATTCGTAATTATGAGGCTGTTCTTAAGTACTTTAAGCATGAGAAAGTTGAAGGGAATGATCCGGCTGCTAAATATTGTTTCAAAAACCTATCAGATTCCAACTACCATATTTCCCTGGCAGTACTAAATGACATTCTGGCTGAATTTGCATCTTTGTGCAAACTATTCAAAAAAAGTTCTTTGACTACTGCTGAAGCTGTTCAGTATGCAAGCGCAAAGAATGGCTAATTTAAGGAACAGTATTTGGGGAAACTGTCTTTTGGAGCAGCAATGTAAGAGATATGATGGTGTTGTACAAGGAAAGGCAAGATTCTGACTGTGGGACTATTTTTATCTTTTGTTTCCCTGTTTGTGAGCACATGCAAAAAAGGTTCCCTGAAGAACGTGGTGCTGTATGTGTGGAAATGCATCATCTTTTCACTTTTTAAAGTAAACGTTTGAAGTGATATTTGGCACAGCACACATGCGCTGTGTGGTTCCTGGTGCACATAGACATGGTGCAGTGCACAGAGACCCTCCACTGCTGCACACAGAGGAAATACATTTAAGGGAACATTGGTCAGGAGATCAGAATGCTGGTCTGCTTGCTTTCACAAGTTCCATGTATTCAGTCATTGACATTTAGACAGATAGCAGACTTGAGGCTGGAGCTGTTTATTGATTAAGGTTTGAGGCAAACAACTTGCTAAGTTAGCAAGTATGAATCCAGCATGTCTGCTTGGCTACGTAGTGTGTTGCCAGTTTATTACAAGAGTCCTGAAAGTTAGGATAGGGTCCTTTGATGCTTTCTAATATGTGGAATTCAGACAACAATTTAAATAGCCCTTTATAGGGACATTTTACTTCAGTCAATCTGCCTGTGTCCTAGCATTTTCTTCTTTTTTGATTAATAACTTGTGATCCAGCAGAAGCGGGTCTGGATATACCCACTTGCTACCTGTCCTTTTCTGGTATAGCTTAAATCCAATCATTCAGGCCCATTTTCTTTTTCCTGATTTTACTCTTGACAGTTAAAACCTACTACCAACGGCTACCATGCACCACACAGGTCCTATGATGGATCTTGCGTTGAGCTTTAAGGGACTAGAATATTCAGGAAATTAACAATTATCCTAAGAACACCTGGTATATATAATTGTTAATCTCAATCTACCGTTTCAACGTAACTTGCACTTTCATCAACCATGAATATAGATTCATAGAGACAAAGAATATCAACAAAAGAATGAGACAGAATTGATAGAGGTAATTTAGTAAAAACATTTATCTAATGCCTAAAGAATGCTGTAAGTGCAGAAATACATTTAAAGATCAGGTTTAACAACAAGTTGAAACACAAGAAAACCACACAGTACATGACATTACTGATTCATTGATGCTCATAGAAACCAATCAATGTTGTTTCAGGTTCTGTCCTCAAGAAATCAGTTTGTGTCCGTTATGTGGCTCCGATTGCTACATCAGAATTAAGAATAACCCCCTCCGCAGAGAAAGGTTATCTACCTGCACCTGATTGCCAGCTGGCAATTGTACAGGATAGAATCTCAGTTTGCTCAGGATTTAATTAGTTAAAGTCTAAGACACTCAGATTGAGTGAGTAGGGGCAAGACAAGAAAGTTTAAGACAAGGAAGCATGTGTGAATCAAGGGAAATCCCGGCAGCATGTCAAGCAGGGAATGCAGGAAAGCTCAGACAGCCAGCCCTCGACGACTCCTTAATTTGGGCAATATTACTCCAATACATCCAAGTTTACACCCCTTAAAGTATCGATTCCATCAGTCCATGGGGATTCATTGGTTGCTCATGATGGGCTGTTATGTGGTGTTCGGTAAAATATACAAATCTGGAAGAATTAAGTAATTCTCTTCCTCACAGTTTCTTTAGGATCATTATATTTCATCTAGTTGATGTCTCGTAACATCCTCAGAAGTAGATGGTACATTTTGTCATCTGTCATTAGTTTATTCCCCGGTGCTTTTGTCTGGGATGCAACTGAGTTGTTACATATTCACTAGAGTGTGCTACAAGTGAGAAGTGAGTCCATTGTAAACGAGAATACAAATGGAAACTTTATAGAAAGTTCCCATAGGGCTTGGTTGACAACTTCTCATGACTCAACATTGGACAAGGAAAGAACATCCTTTGAGGCCTAAGCAGAAAACAGCTGTCACAAAATAATAAATTATTAAAGAGCACACATTTCTAAATGCATTTAGCCTTTTCTTATTAATCCAAATACGATTCACCCATGAAACACATGTAAGTATTAAGCACTAAAAACATATTTCTGTCAAGTCATTATGCGTACGTTACTATTGCATGTTTCAATTTCAATGTTTTACTTTTCGATATGTGTAAATATATACATTACGTAACAGAAGCCCTTTAACATTCTATGTCAGTTTTCTTTGATAAATGCATTCTTTACTTTCAATTAGTGTAAATACATGGGTTTATAGTGCAGTTAAAGGTAATACATTATGTATGCCTGTTATTATTCATCAATGTAAGTTTCTAAAGGTTACAGTTTGGTTTTCATCTCTTCTACCAAATCATGTAAATGCTCAGAATAACTTTATCGTTTCTTAGCATGGTTTCTCATTGCCACTTATATCATATATTTTCCAACAATCTGCATGCTTTTACGATGCAGTATAAATACATAAGTGTGCAGATGAAATTTCTCTCAGTAAGTAAACATATCATTATTTTGTCTCATCTCTTAAAAAGGTGTCGAAATCGATTTTACAGGTAGGAGTTGGTGTAGATGGATGGATGATAACATCTACGCTCTGTTAGACTTGGCATTTTTTGGCATGTTTCCCTGTCTTTTTGCTTTCTACCCTACCGGTTTTGACTCGGTTTTCGCTGGTTTAGTGTCTCTGCGCACTTTCTCACTGCTGTTCAGTGTTAAAGTGCAAGTGCTCCTGTTGTAAATTGTGTTATGGATTGGTGTTTCCATGGTTGGCTGATTTGATTTACTAGTCCCTGTACAGAACACCGTGTGTGGCCCGGGCCTGTAAATCAAATGCTGCTAGTGGGCTTGCAGCACTGGTGGTGCCACTCATGCAGGCAGTCTGTAAATGTAACTCTGGCCTGCCATCGCAAAGCCTGTGTGCAGTTTAATACTGCCATTTCGACTTGGCAAGTGTGAAACATTGTGTCAAATAGTTTTTGTCCGGATGGTTCATTTGAGTGGATATCACTAAAATTGTGAATGTTTTGTTTAAAGTGTTCAAACAGTTAAATTATTCTCTCGCAGTGCACACAGTCTTTCAAGCAATTTATTTGCTTGATTCCCTTACATATCGCTTTTCTATGCGGGACGGACAGCGCACAAATACTGTGTAGCACACTACAGCACATAAACTTGAAGAATCGTATGTTAACCTGGTACAAACCTTTTGTTTACTTCAACGGTGTGCACCGTTAACCTTTTTCATTTCAAGTGTACCCACTTGCCAGGCCCTAAGCTTCCCTTTTCTTACATATCAGTCACCCCTAAGCTACGCCCAAGATACCCCTCTGGGCAGGGTGCAGTGTATGTGAAAGGTAGGACATGCCCTGGTGTGTGTGGCGAGTCCTGATAGTGAATTACTGCCAATTTCATTTTTCACTATTGCAAGGCTACCTGTTCCCATAGGACGGAATGGGGAGTTTGCTTATAACATTTTATAAATATAACTACCCTTGGGAACCAGGAAGGAAAATAAAGTTTAGTATGCCTGAACTCAGAATGTAAAGATGCATCTTTTAGGGAAGGTTATTTTTACATTCTGTGTTTGAAAATACAACTTTTAGAAAGTAGGTATTTTCTTGCTCGGCCATCCAATGTGCCTCTGCTGAGTTTGTGGATTGACTGTCTGTTTTTGGGATGACAGGGGCTGGGGAGGAGCAGTGGTTCCAGAGAGTCTAGATGGGTTAGGGATGGGCTGAATAGACCTAGGCTGCATTTAGAGTAGGGGGAGGAGATTTCCTTTCACCTGAATGGGCCTGGCTGCCTCTGACAATGCTGTCTCCACCTCCTGCCAGGAAGCTGCACCGGAGAAGAAGACAGAACTGGTTCTGGCTGGGCACCGGCACTTTCTGCCCCCAGAGAACAAGGGATTGTGGGCTATAAAATGTTGTGCCCAAACTCCTAAACTTTAGAACTCTTTTAGACCAAGAAGAGTGCCAAGAAGAAGAGCTGGAGAAGCTGTAAGGAGGAACTACTACTTTGCTGTGTGCTTTGCTGTATTGGCCTGCACTGGCTGCTTCTTTCATGGGTAATGAAAGGACTGGACTGAACTTTCTACAAACTTCTTTATTGAGTTTCTCCAAGGGCTTGATCTAGAGCTTGCTACCTGTTCAAGAAGTCCCAGGAAAAGCAAGACATCAAGCTCTTCTGCCATCAGCAATGGGGACTGTGTGTTTTGTGCTACAACAGAAGAAAAGCAACCTGACACCATCTACGATGCCGCTGACGACTCCGCGTCCTGAAGGCACCACATAGGGCACTGCTGCAGCACCACACCACAACCCTGGTTTCACAGACAATGCCACCTGATGCCACCACCGAGCCGCTGCTTGCACTGTGACCTGTGGGCACAGCACTCAGCACCGCTTTGCTTCACGCCATTGCCCTGGTATCCCGACGACGCCGATCCACGCTGATATCAACGCTGCTGCTTGCATCGTGGTTCGAGGGCACCGCTCGTTAGCTACACAGCGCACCGTCCTCATCCTGCACCACAGCCTTGGCCTATCGACGCCGGCGCTTGAAGTACTGGGATATCAAATACCCAGCGGCGCCAGGGACACGCCCAAAGTCCTCTGGGTTCCCTTGCCTTGTTACACAGAGACACGGAATACTTCTAGGTGGCGTCAGAGATCAAATTTATTAGCTGCAGCTAGTAGCAGCAATCCCAGCAATACAACACAGTGTACACCTCAAGAAACTGCTCAATTTTACTAAGGCGAGACATCCCTATTTATACACAAAAAGGTACATTATAAAATGCATGCCCCTGCACCAAAATTCAACCAATAGAAAATACATGACATCACACAGCATCATACAGTAAAGCTCATTTTACAGTGTCCCAACCCACAAGTTAATATTTAGGCATATCTAAATAATAATCTGGAAGGCCCGGGCAAACCCTTAATTGAAAGCGTAACCCATGAAATGAAGAAACAGTAAAGAAAAGTAGTTTCAGATAATGTGCAAGATAACAGAAACGTAAAGAAACTTACAAGTTAACAAATGTCTTGAATGGTGATTGGAAAAGTGGATAATGATCTTGCAGGGAAATTGGCTTGGCAGGGTCAATTCCAGGTGAAAGGCCAGCTTCTGAAATTAACTCCAGCGCACGAAGAAAACCTTAGTTAATGTATACATGACCCACAAAAGGTCAGACTGCTTTGCATGCAGACTAACTTCTGAGGCCTACGTAAAAGGCAACACCAGATGGCAGTCACGACGCATGGCAAAAACCCATGTTTAGAAAAGAAAGTTGTAAGGAAAGAAACTATTTAGATATTGATTAGGATAAGATATGTGCAAGTAAACTAAAGGTTAACGAGGTCCTGAACAGTGATTGAAAAACTCAGATAACGATCAGCTAGTGAAACTGGTTTTGCAAAAGGTCAGTTTCAGGTGAAAAGGGTCACTCTCTCTGCAGTTCATTCAGAGTCAGAAAAACCCAAGTTAATATATGCACGATCTCAGAAGGCCAGGCCATTGTTCGTTGGGCCTACTTCACAGGCCTACGTGAGGGCAAGACTAAAATGGAGTCAGGTTTGAGAATTACAGAACCACAGACCCTCCTTTTGCCATTACGTAGGCAATAACCTAAACTCATGTCAATCTGAATCTAGGTCTATATCTATTCTCATCAGGTCATCAAGGTGTTGCTGTAACATCATCTTATTATCCTTCACTTCTCTCGGGACTGGTCTTCTCACACAGATCGTAGCACAAAGACTACAAATGGCGGGACCACACTGGATGCATAACCAACACGAGAAAGGGACAGCTAACGCCATACCAAGGAACATCAGAATCTTCCATCCCCATTTGGACAGCGATTCCCATAACCATCCCATCAACGACCAGTTACCTTCGTCCACATGAATAGACTCAGAGATCTTATGTAGTCTAGAGATGGCTTGGTACACTGTCGGGGCATTATTTGGTATGAAAACGCAGCAACTAGATCTAATCAATTTGCATACCCCACCTCTATCTGCAAGTATAATATCTAAAACAAAACGGTTCTGTAATCTCATAAGGCAATCCGCTTGAAGCTCAGCTGTAATATTGCCAAAGGCACCTGCAGTCTCATTTATAGTGGCCTCAACCACTCTCGTAAGCTGACGAATATTCCTACTATGAGCCATAGGACCCCAAAAGGGTAGGAAACCCTTGAAGAAGTCTCCAGCTTCTTGTGCGACAGTATCTTTCGCATTGATAATACCTCTACCATATCTTGTCTTATGGTAGTCGAAAACAGCAGTGTATGTAGGGGGAAGCAAAAATGCCACGTAACATATGCCGGAAAAAATCAGATGGCAACCATGTGTATGCTCTATCGTGACAAACAAAATACGTGCCTTTAGCTGGCACGAACGGAGGAGATTTCTGGGACGTATAAACGTATGTGTGAACACACACACTCTTGCCAAGCTGAGCTCTCGGATTCTGACCATTACCTTGCAAACAGAGATGACTACGGTGGGGTATAATCCAAATAGGAGGAGACCTTCGCGGCCTTTCTTTCTCCGTCAAGCTAACACTATATGTTGTCTTATTCTAACCGACATATGCTCGTACCTCATCTCTAGGGATAGCGTTATACGCATCGATATCTCTAATCATATCAACTATTCCCCGTATCAAGGCATTATTACTTGCATTTGTCTTTGACGGAACGTACAGGAGAGGCTTCATTCACATAGATAAACATTGATTGGAGTGCCCAAACTGACCCGTTAGGGGAAAAAGGCAAAACCAAATATGGCCTTCCCTTATCTGTAGTATGTGGGATAAGACCACTCACCCAACAATTTGTGGTATTTATGACTAGCTGATGCTGATGTAACATCTGTATAAACGAATTGTTCACAAATTCTGATCTTCGTGTCTGTTCCTGTTCAGGTAACGTATGAAACTCATGTGGAGAAACAGTAGAAAAAGAAAGAGTAGGTTGGGAGGTAGATGTAAGTGGCAATTGTGTGACATAGAAAATCTAACCCACACAAGCTAACGTAATATTCACAAGCATAAGAAAACACAATATTAAAAACAATTTGCTACGAATCAATATACATATTCAGACTTTAGAATCCACTTTCCTAACACATTTATCAGACTCAAGAAACTCCATCCTCTAACGTGCTGCTCACGGAAATTTTCCTTCTTCACTTAAGTGTGCGGCAAGATCGCACTAACGACCCTGAACCACAGACCTTGTGTCAATACGCGGCTCACCCCTTAAGAACTTCCTACCGTGACCCTGCAGCTGAGTCCGGATGGTGACTCGAAAAAGAAAAAAGCAAAAAAAGTCTCCTGATCTGACAAGGTGTAATTCACTGTATAAAAAAATCGTTTTTTTTGGTCCATGGTAATAGGCTTTCTTGGCCTCAAATTGTAGTGTTCTTTATCAGGTACAGTTGGATCCTTAAATAAAAGTTCCGGATTGGTGGTGTCAATCTTTAGATGAGGAGGCACAGCAGCTTGCAGAACATCATCATCCTCGCGTTCTGACCGTGTCCATGTCAAATGAGCATCACTAAAGGGCACAAATGTGGGGACTCTCTCGCAATCTGTGTCAGCTATACCATCCCTCACCCACTGATCATACGGTAAAGGAACTTTTTTCGTATGGGTGGCATGCACCCAGTTCTTTTTACCAGCTACTCTAACAGGAGTTCTAGTGACCAGCAATACCAAATAGGGACCAGTCCATCTCGGTTCCAAATTCTTGGATCGCTGAAAATTCTTTGTCAAGATAAAATCACCAGGTTGGATCGTGTGCCCTGGATCTGTAGTAGCTGTCGGCAAACTGTCATAGACCTGTTGGTGGAGAACACGTAATTTAGCAGTCAAGTCATGTAAGTAATCCACCAACAGAGGGTACTCAATACTGCTGTATTCTTTAGGACGAGGCACACCTCAAACATTCGCAGGACGACCAAACACAATTTCATACGGACTAAGTCCCACTCGAGAATGCCCAGTCGTCCTTGTTGACAAAAGAGCCAACGGCAAGGCATCCGGCCATGTAAGACCAGTGCTCGCTTGTACCTTAGCTAATTTCAGCTTCAAGGTACCATTGTAACATTCAAGAAGTCCAGCAGACTGGGGGTGATTCGCTGCATGGAACTTCTGATTTATTCCCAAACCAGCACATACATTCTTCATGATTTGACCCACAAATTCACTCCCATTGTCCGACCATACAATTCTCAGCAAACCATACCTAGGGAAGTACTCTCTCAGCAAAACCTTGGCTGTAGACAAGGCAGTATTATCCTTTAGGGGGTAGGCCTCTATCCACCTGGAAAAGGCACAAACAACCACAAGGACATCCTTCAAATTATTGCATCTCTCCATATGTATATAAGCTAACTGTATCACTTCAAACGGATACGTTGGAGGAGCAAAATGACCAGCTGGAGTTGGAGTTCCCTTACCAGGATTATACTTCAGACAAATCATACAATGTTTCACCACGTTCTCTGCACATTTCGGAATTCCAGCATTCTGCCAAACTGGAGCCAACAACTTGCATATTCCCTTCGAACTTATGTTAGCCATTCCATGGGCCATTGTAACCACTGGGAGCACATACGTATCTGGCAACAGCCATCGCTGGTGTTCTGACAACTCAACCCAACAACCTGTCGAATCCAACATACCCGTAGTCTCTCTCCAAACACTCACTTCTTTCTCAGTCGCTTCAGCCTGAATCATTTTCACACTTTCTATTGTGTCTTCGCACATTCCACCAGCCATAACCCAATTAGCTGGGCCTGCAACATACATACAGCTCATCAAGTCTTTCGCCGTTTCCTTCGCAACTTCATCTGCAAACGCATGCCCTCGATCAACATCGTCCACAACTTTCTCATGCGCACTACACTTCATAATTGCAATCTGCTTTGGGAGAGTGAGAGATTCCAAAAGTTCATTCACCAACTGCCCATGCTGTATTTTGGTTCCATGCGAAGTAAGGAACCCACGCTCTCTCCATAAATGCCCCAAACTATGGGCAACACCAAACGCATACTGGCTGTCGGTGTAAACATTCACTTGCTTTCCTTCTGACAACACACACGCTCTAGTCAGTACAATCAACTCTGCTGCTTGCGCAGAATTCTGTGGTATGCGTGCTGTCTCAACAACTGTATGCAAAGTTGTAATAGCATACGCTGCAGTTGTTTCACTATTCGGAAGCTTAAAACACGAACCATCTACCCATAGGGTACCATCAACATCCGTAAGGGGAGTATCCCTCAGGTCAACTCTAGCCTTCGTTTCTTCCTCTGTACGAAAAAACCAATCATGCTGTTCCTGAGGATCCGTTTCTGTAGAGATCGGTAACAATCTAGCTGGATTCGGGGGGCGGAGCTAGCCGGCAAGCGTAATGGCCGCTTAATCCCGCAGCTCCGCCGTGCACGAACCAGAATATCCTTATCTATCCTTGTATCGCGACGTCCGAAGACTGGCCCCGGCTCTCGCGACCTGCCTGGGGTGGGTGGAGTGGGCGGACGACCCGACGGAGGCGGGAGAGCAGGATCGAGGCACAACGGAGAGTGCGGCGCCTCGCTGAAGCAGGGACGCAAGACCACGGACTTGATTTCGGGAGCACCCGGGCAGCGTGCTAAGACGTGCGGCCGCAGCCGCAGTGAAGGTCCCGGTCCAGCGGCCCCTCCCAAGAGCGCAGACTTTGCCGAAGGTGTGCCTGGGGTTGACGCCCCCAACCCACGGCTCTACACAGCGGGGCGAGACCCGGGGGAATTGCCCCCCCCCCTTGAAGGACACTGACAGGGGGCGAAGAGGTGCTACGCCCCCCCCCCCCCCCGGGGGTTACGCTGAGGAGTGCCAGATTTAGTAGGACCCCGGGGGCTTCCTAACGACCCGCATTGAGGGGTGAGAGAGATTGGGTGCTACTTCCCAGCAGGACTCGCGCGAGGCGAAGTACTGCCCCTCGCACGATCTTCGCGCCCTTCCTACACACGGCGCCTGCTGGGCCGGAGGAGCGGGGCGACCTCGAGGAGGCTACTGCAATCGCTCCTGAGTGAGAAAGTAGCTGCTGACCCCCAGGAGGACGGCCTCATGACTGACGGAGACCTCAAACATTCCGACTCGCCCGCCAGAGATGAGCCTGGTTTGATCCTTTCTCCGGCGGCCAACGTCCCGATACCGACGGCCCGCAATACTACAGATCCCCAGTCGAGGGGTGGTGCGAGGAGTAGGGCAGACTGCGAGTGCCTGAGACTGGTGAAGATCCGACCTGAGGCCTGCCCCGGTGTCCCTGCGTTCTTGAGTGATCCCTGGGAGCGAGTGGTGGCATAATGGGGAAAGGGGACAGGACCCAAAGTAAGCTCCCCTTCTCGCAGAAGCGTCTATTGCAGCAGAGCCCGGCTGCGGAGGGCGCCTCGACGGAGCGAGCGGTGGAGGCTCTGAGCGTGGACTCAGACTTGAAAACTATGCTTCTCTCCATGGAGCAGGGCATCCAGACCAGCATATCGGCCCTGGGGTCCAAGATCGTCGCAATGTCCTACAGAATGGATCGAATGGCGGAGAGGCTGGACAAGCATGCTGAGAGGCATGATATGGCCGAACGCAGAATGACGGAGGTGGAGGAGGCGCAAACCGATCTGGACACGGCGCAGAAAAAGATGGAACGGATGATGCGGACATTGCAAGACAAAACTGGGGATTTGGAAGTGCGTTCTCGGCGCTGTAACCTGTGCATCACGGGCCTTCCGGAGTCTACGGCGACGGGCCCTATGGAGCGCTTTGTGGAACAGCTTCTAGTGAAACTTCTGGGAGACGGAGTATTCTCAAATATGTTTACAGTGGAGAGAGCACATAGATCGCTGGCGCCCAAGCCGCAGCCAGGCGCGCCTCCGCGCCCTGTCATTGCGAAACTTCTCAACTACAGGGACAGAGACACTGCTCTTCGCCTGGCACGCACGAAACAGAACCTGCAGTATGAGGGGTCGGCTATATCCCTGTACCCAGACTTTACAGCTGAGGTACAAGAGGAGCGGAAGCAGTTCATACCACACGAGAAACGTCTGAGGGAGATGGGTTTGGACTACGCGCTATTGTATCCGGCCAAACTACGTGTCAACAAAGTAGGCCACTCTCATATTTTCACGGATCCCAAAGCGCTGCAACAAGCAATGAAGAGATGGTCGAGGGAAGCGAAAGAGAGCTCGGACAGGAACCACGAGAACGGCGATAGCGACAGCCGACTGGACGATCAGGATTGAATCTCTCTTGTTTGAGGCGCCCCGGGACTCGCTGGGCGGACTATTCTCATTGAGGCCAACTCCAGGTGGGGTGAAGAATCTCATAATGCTCTTTCTGAGGACTGCAAGCTGCACAGATAAGTGATGTAGGGTGTGGGAGGGGGGCTACCCTGGTTTCGCGTTCCACGCGACTCCAGTCCTGACACCAGCAGGGGCATACTACATGGGACTTTTCCATGGCCATCAAGGGGTGCAGGAACTGGACCTGGGACAATTTGCCGGTCAAGGTCATGGGCAGGTCCCGCGCGGGGGCGAAGTGGCAATGGCTATTGTTAATCTGTAGATCGTCGCACTAATTAGGGTTCTTGTGCATGGCGGGAGCGGGTACAGAGGCTGACATAAGTTCTGAGACTTAGGTTGAGACTATGACATTTGGCTACCTAGGCCCCGCGCGTTCAGCGTATTGGTTTGTTGGTTGACTTCAGTTGGGGTGGGTGCTCTGGGGAGTGGGGTGGGTAGAACACTGCCGGACTGGGTTGGGGTGGTTCTGCTGTGGGTGGGGGGTGGAGGGTGATGTTTGGGAAGTTGATGTTCCTGGGGGGGAGGGGCGGGCGGGAGCTGGGGGAGGAAAGGGGCTATTTTTGGACTGTGCGCTGTACCCTCTGGATGATTGGAGTAATGTTGGTGTCATGGCGACATTGTACTACTATATGACCTCAGCTGGCTCCGATGGCTAGTGCCCGGGTGACGAACTTGGATAATCCTCCTGATTCCTTAAGGGTGTTGACCTGGAATGTTAGGGGTCTTAATGACCACAGGAAGCTAAGGAAACTACTCCATTATCTACAGAGACATCATATAGATATTGCGCTCATTCAGGAAACCCATTTACCGCTCACCAGCAAAATGCTACAGCACAGGGGCCTATTGGGGAATTCCACAGTGGCGGGCTACACTACACATTCTAGGGGTGTCTTAACATGGGTGAATCCGCGCTCTAACTTAGCTATACGACTGCTTCAGGCTGATCCCGAGGGCCGTTACTTAATTTCGAGATGTGAGGGTAAGGGACATGATCTAATTGTAGTGAATATGTATGGCCCGAACTATGATTCCCCTGACTTCTATTCCCGGTTAGCACTCAGTTGTAGGACCCATGCTTCAGCGCACATGCTCTGGGGGGGGGTGATGTTAACCTAGTGCTAGACCCAGGGCTGGATAGGTCTTCTGGTCCCGCGCGCAGACCGGCTGCAGCGGCTGTAACCCTACAAGCAGAGTTGCTGACATTAGATCTAGTGGATGTGTGGAGAAGCAGGAATACGGGCAGAGGTGGGTTTACACACTACTCCTCTTTCCATGACATTCATACTAGGATCGACTACTGGTTGGCCTCTCATTCCATCACTAGCCAGATCGTAGAATGCACTGTACTCATGCGAACGCTGTCGGACCACTCGCCAATACTACTGGTCCTTGCAACGCCGAATCGCAGGATCCCCCCGTTCACCTGGCGCTTCCCGCCATATGCCCTTTTGGATGATACCTTTAGAGGGGAACTGGTGGAGGAGATAGACCTCTTCTTTGAGAAGAACCTGGGCTCAGTAGACAACTTTCACACGATCTGGGAGGCATTCAAGGTCTTCATTCGTGGAGTGGCCATGTCCAAACAATCAAGTGTGCTTAAGGCTATACGTCAGCGACTCCGTACATTGGAGTCTCAACTGGCGGATTTAGAGTTGAAACTTTTGACTGACTCGGACCCCACGGTGGCTGACAGGCTGAGATCCTTAATCTCAGAATTCAACGAAGAAGCGGACAGGGAGGTCTGTTATATGGGGAAATACGCCTCGGCGAGAACATATGGCGAGAGCGAGTGCCCGAGCTCGCTGCTAGCCAGAATATTACGAGAAGATAAGCGAAGCCCCAGACTGACGGAACTGGAGGCCTCGGGATGGGGCACGGTCACGTTCGACGAGGACATTCTCTCTACCTTTCGGGACTACTACTCTGACCTGTACACTACCAAAACGCACGATCTGGAGGCGGACATGGACGATTACCTAGAGCATATTCAACTACCATTCTTAGCGTAGTCGGATAGGGAGTTTCTCAGGTCGCTTTACAGGCAGACGAGCTCTTGGAGGCCCTGGCTACCATGAGAGCACACAGCGCTCCAGGGATCGATGGCCTGACAGTCTGCTTCTATACAGCCTTCAAGGACAAACTTATCCCACACCTTTTGTCCCTGTTTGACGAGGTATGCGAGAAAGGTAGCATGCCCGGCACAATGAGGGAAGCCCTCCTGGTTACTATACTGAAGCCGGGTAAACCCCCTGGTGTCTGCAGTTCATACAGACCAATATCGCTCTTAAATGTCGACGCTAAACTTTACGCCAAAGTCCTGGCCGCCCGACTGTCCCTGATCGCGCCGGAGGTGGTTGCTCCGGAGCAGTCCGTTTTTGTACCAGGACGAAACTTGTCCTATAATATACGCACGGTGCTAGGTACCATGCAGCATGTGCGTCAGGATGCGAAGGCCGACGCCATCTTCCTGGACATGGAAAAGGCGTTCGATTCTGTCGAATGGCCATTCATGCTGAAGGTATTGCACCGTATGGGGTTGGGGGAGCAGTTTTTACAAATGATCGGCGCACTGTATTGGCAGCCAGTGGCTAGGGTAAGACTAGGAGATCAGGTCTCGAACCCCTTCCCCATTAGCAGAGGCACGAGGCAGGGCTGCCCCCTGTCTCTGCTGTTATACGCTCTTGTGGCTGAACCGCTCGCGTGCGCGCTGCGAGAGTATCACAGGCACAGGGGAGTTAGCTTTCCGTCCTACAAAATAGTTATTTCGACGTACGTGGATGACACGCTACTGTATGTTCGAAATCCGGAATACAACCTTTCGCCGGTTCTCCGCGAGGTAGTGCGCTTTGGAGCCCTCTCGGGCCTAAAGGTCAATTGGGAGAAATCGGTGGCGTTTCCCTTGACCCCAGTGACGGATTGCTTCGACATGGAATATCCGTTACGATGGACGGCGGACCCGGTACGGTATCTTGGCATAGTGATCCACACTGATCCAGAGGTACTTTTCAATGAAAACTATGGGGTGGCTTTCAGTAAGTGTGAGGACGACGTGGACAGATGGTGTAAGCTCCCGCTTTCCTTGATGGGCCGCGTAGCCATCATGAAGATGGTGATTCTCCTGCGCTTTTTATTCCTGTTCAACACTCTGCCCATCATTCTATTGAAGGCCTTCTTTCGAAACCTACCGAAACTCATGATCCATTTGGCTTGGGGGGCAGACAACCGCGGGTCCGATGGAGCACTCTTACACTCCTGTGTGAATTGGGTGGCCTGGGTGCGCCGGATCTGGAGAGGTATTATAGAGTGGCCCAGGCTGCACACCTGCACACATGGATTCATGGTGATGATAACATCCCGCACGTACAGATGGAGCGACTTTTTGCGGAGCCACTTCCACTTCCGGCCACGATCTGTACCCTGGTTGACCGTAGAGTGGGCGTTTTAGACTCGATCACAGCTACGAAACACGCCTGGAACGCCTTGCTGCAGGCGAGGGAAGAAGTGCTACTATACTTCCCTGCGATGGCGGTGGAGTGGCTGCAGTGGCTGGCACCTATTAGGGACAGGAACGTACTCAGAGCGCTGCATGAGCTGGGGCTTAAGTCAGCAGGGGATCTATTTGAGGATGGCAAGGTCAAAACGTGGGACCAGGTCACCCAGGGCGCTGAAGGCCCAACTCTGTTACAGCGGTTCCAGTTCCACAGACTTCGGAATGCCATGAGAGACGTCCTGGGCCCAGATCTAGCTGAGCCACCGGACATCCCAGAACTCTCGTACGTCATAGCGACGGCGTCCCCACGGCATTTGACGACACATCTATACAAGAGCAGTGTGTCATACAGAGCGCAGGAGCCTTCCAGGGCCCGACTGGCTTGGCAAGTCGACCTCGAGATGGACATAGATGATTCAATGTGGGCGTATTGTTGTGCCAACACTAGGAAGGTATCTCTGAATGGTCGCCACAGACTGGTACACTTTAAATTCCTGCAAAGAGTTTATTATACTCCGGAACGCCTGCATCGCTATGGCCTTAGACAATCCCCTGAATGCGAGCGCTGCCAAGCTCCGGTGGCAGACTTCCTACATATGGCGTGGGGCTGCCGCAGGATATATGAATTCTGGGTGGCGGTTATTTCGGAATTAAGCGAGATACTCGACCATGAACTGCCGGTAGATCCGGCGTTGGCCCTGCTGGTAGCGTGTAGAAGGTTGGCGGACATGGGTCTACTGTTGGCGAGACGTACAGTGGCGCAGTGCTGGATGAGGGGCCCGACCCCAACAAAAAAGAGATGGGCCAGGGACATGGTATACTGCTGCACACAGGCGGAACACTACAGCGAACTCTTCCCCCCACTAGCAGACCTAAGAACTTCTGGGGCTTATACAACATCTTCAGGACCACTAGGGGGGACACAGGGGATGCGCAGCGGGAGGAGGAGGGGGATACACAATAATCGACACTAATATACCTCCGTCGCAGGACCTTAGTCGAGAACAGAGATACAGGGATAGGAGAGACAGGGCGACGGCTGGGTGGAGTATTGAAGCCTGGCTGTCGTGGGGCGAGGAGCGGATGCTAGTATAGAGGGGTGGTCACAAGAAGGGACAGGTGGACACATTCCCGGGCCTTACAGTGGGAGCCACACTAGGGACGAGAGAGGGGGACACCAACACAAAGACTAACACATGGCAAATTCAGTAGCAGCCGGAGCAGCACACGGGCGGGATACCATGAGAGAGGGGGAGGGGTGTGGGGAGTTCTAGGGGAGTTTTCTACTTATTTTTGCATATGGAGGGGATGGGCAGGTTTCTGTAGGACGGGGAGGGGGGATAAAATACAAAACGCACCTACATTCCCAGATTCATGGCATACGACCTACGTATAATTCCTTCCATGAGCGTGGAGATACTCTCAGATACATCGTCATAGTGTTGACAGTAGTTCATGGGTGGTCGACCCATGGTAAGGTGATGTAGCGCCGCCGTACCCCCGGGTTGACGGCATAGGGATGTGTACTGCGCATGTACGGTTTATGGTCTGTATGCATTATTACATCATTGTCGCTTCGCCGGCCCGGAGGGTTGTAGGCGTAAAGCTGTGTATGACTTGGTCCACTTTAATAAAGGTGTTTAAAAAAAAACAAAAACAATGTAGCTGGATTCAACAAATTACATCTTTTAATGTGCACATGACTAGCCAACAATGTCAACTCGTAACCTGACAGACGTGCACTAGTAAGGTGCTGTGTCTTAGTCCTGTTAAATAAGGTATCCACTGCATGTGGAACCATCACAATCAACGTATTATCCAATACCAAACCAGCAGACTGTCGGATAGAAACAGCTGCTGCAGCTGTAGCTCTCAGACAACTCAGCAACGCCTTAGCAACTGGGTCTAACGTTGCTGAAAAATACGCACATGGACGCTGCTTGTCCCCAAATGGTTGTGTCAACACTGACAACGCACAACCTTCCCTCTCGTGCACGTACAACGTGAAAGGCTTACTATAGTCTGGAGTACCCAACTGTAAGAGGGCGGGTCTGATAAACAGGCGTGGAGGAGGTAGTGGTGGTTTAAAGGAAACAGGTTTATTGAATACAACAGATGAGGTAACGGGTAGGGAATCTTCAAACTTGTCATCTTCTTCTTCCTCTGAGGTCTCCGGGGAGGTGTCCGGCGATGAAAGGGCTCGGGTGGTTTTCATCAGATCTTCAGGACGTGGCGGTTTGCCCCGGTGGCTCATAAGAGAAGGGAAATAAAGGAGGGTATCGTGAGAACTCTAAAGAAAGTTTCTGAGACAGCAGCAATACCGTCACCACACCTTTCGTGACTAGGGACTAAAAAGAAAACGGACAGGGTAACGTGTGGGGAAAGGGAAAGTGGGAGAAAACGGTGATAAGGGAAGTTCAGGATATTTGCGGAAGCTTTATAGTGCCTAGGAAGGTACTGAGTGCTCATATGTAAGGTTCGTCACAAAGCCAAGGCGAGATTCGACAAAAGTGTACTGTGCCGAAAGAAGTAAATGCTGTCAGGATTAACCGTAACACCAAGCACTTTAAAATACCCCGTGCGGATACTCGTGGTTTGACTTTTTACACAATTGACCAACGCCCTTAACAAATAACGGTCGCGAACACTCAATTTCCCTCCCCGTGTCTTCTTCCTCCCACTTCCCAATACAATTTCCCTCGAGTCGGTATTACTCACCAACCCTGCCGTAACTCTTCCTAGAGTCTCGGCCGCTCTCCAGCATCCACCGGACACCACCAGTCCTCGCACCAGCTGTCGTCTTCGACGTCCTGTTCGGGGCTGAACTGGGTCTCCTCGGGTCCCGCGTCTTCGGTCTCCTTCTCTGTACTCCTTTCTCCGTCTTCGACGTGGACGACGGTTGTCTCCGCCCATGCCTCTTTATGGCGTTCTGTCATTCGTTCTGCCGTATCACATGCGGGTAGTTTCTCCTCCCCTTCCGGGTTACGGTACTCGGCATTCCCGTTTTCCTGAGAAGAAACAGTAAAGGATCGTGGGTGTTGCAATCCACTTTTAGTCCATGGCAAGGTACGATTGTCCTCAAAACCAGCCACATCCTCACACCAACACAGGAGCCGAACACAATGCTTCGCATAGTTCAGAAAAACTTTTCTGACATTCGTCAGACCAAGGAAGAGGATGCGGGGTATCTTTCAGAGTCAATGCTAACAGAGGTTTCGCCAACAGTGAAAAATTGGGGATCCACTGTCTACAATACGATGTAATACCTAAAAAGGCATGCACTTCTCTCTGTGTGGATGGTACATTCATTTGCGCAATTGCTTGAATTCGTTCTGGGGTCAATCTCCTTCCCTCCTTCGACAAGAGATGACCTAAGTAGGTCACTTCTTGGCGACAATATTGCAACTTTGAAGGTGACACTTTATGATGAAGGTTAGACAAATACTGCAACAAAGAAAGAGTAGCCTCTTTACAAATCTTTTCATCATCAGCAGTAATCAACAAATCATCGACGTACTGAATAAGAGTAGCACCAACAGGTAACACAAAACCGTCAAGCTGAGTTTTCAACGCCTGACTATAGATGGAGGGACTTTCACAATAACCTTGGGGAGCTCTCTTAAACCGGAAGCTTCGGCCTCCTAATGAGAAGCCAAAAATATCCCTGCTCTACTCAGCAATAGGAATACTGAAGAAAGCATTCTTCAAATCGATGACAGAAAACCAACCTGCCGAAGCAGGAATCAAAGTCAACAAAGCAGTAATATCAGGTACCACAGGAAACTGTGGCACGACAATCTTATTTACCTCTCGAAGGTCGATCACAAACCGGTACACAGGTGGCTGAGAAGCATCAGTACGTTTAAGGACAGGCAAAACAGGACTGTTACAAACATTACCTCTCGTTTCCTCAACTACACCCTTCTCAACCAGATCATAAGCAATCGCTAAAAGAGCCCGCTCACCATCACTCGAGATCTTGTATTGGGGAATACGCGGTAGCCTAGCATTTGACTTAAGGGTGACAACATAAGATGGAATCTGCAAAAGACCAACATCATTTGGACCTGTAGCCCAAAGTGTATCAGGAAGCGAACGCAATTCCAGTGGCAAACAACCCTTAGACAAATACATTGGGGAAATCACTTTCTTACCGAGGGTAAGTTGTACTCCTGAAGGAGAACAATGTTATGTCGCATACAATCTTTTCAGCAGGTCCAAACCCAATAGATTCTCACCACAACCAGTCGTTAGACTAAGTGGAGCTTCTAATTCACAAGGGCCAATGGAAAGGGACAAAGGACTAAAAACAGGATTACGAACTTGGGTGCCTGAAAATCCTACTGAAACATTGGTCAAGCCAGACAAAGGTGCGCCAGGAAGTTTAGAGTGCATAATAGAACTCTTCATCGCACCAGTATCCAAAAGAAAAGGTTCTGCCATACCTGATGTAATCACTTCAACATAAGGTCCACTCTGATCTACTGGAACTGACACTACTCCCTCACTTTGTCCTTGGCTGTCCTAGTTATCATTATAACCAGAACTCTCACCATCGACATAGTAATCCTCAAAATAGTACTGGGCAGACTGACCACTCGGAACATTCTGTCTGTCAAAATAATTTGCAGAATTCTGTAGGGAAGAGGAACGCTCATTCTGAGGGATCACACCACGTCCCCTACCCCTAGGAGCTTGCTGAAAACTACCACGACCTCTCTGACCAGATACACCATTTGCACGCTGTAACAAAGCCGGGCAACTATTCTTGTAATGACCTTCCTCTTTGCAATAAGAACACTGATTAGGGCCAGGAAAGAATCGCTGAACATAAGGCTCAGGCTTCTGTAACAATCTCTGAAATTGTGGAGGTTGCTGAAACTGAGGCCGATTCTGATGAGGCGGATTAGCTTGCTCCAAAAGAACTTTCGTCTTTAACTCTTTAGTTTTCTTCTCCACCTTATCCTTCTCATCTTTATCCCTATTCTCGTAATATTGTGCAGTAGCCAATATCTGGCACAACGAAGAGACAGCCCATGAACTCTCAGAGTCTTTTAGCTTATTAGAAAGTTCGGTAAACAAATTAAAAACAAATGTATCCACAAACCACCTTTGACCACCCTCCGTACTCATATCCTGACCACTATGATAAATAAACGTCTCTTCAAACCTAGTAAAGAAATCAGATACACTCTCGTCTTTCTTTTGCTTACATGCTGCGAACTTATCCCAATTCACTCGTAAAGCGGGCATCATCGTTTTCATCAGATTAATAATTCTACCTGGTAATTCTGAAACTAAAGGTTCAGGTTTAGCACCTCCCTCCTGTCTACCATCTGCAGCAACAATATTCGCCCAGGTATCACCTAATTCAGCAGCATGATTTTCATGACGAATCTTCACCCACAAGGGTTGAGGGACTACATTACCCATCAACATATCGATGTCAGCTAAATTCATAATACACGCTTCAACTGTCTGGGACAACTCCTTGTATTAACCAGCAGGATTCTTACGAGGGTCAGGTAAGGTCTGCTTAAGAGCCAAGACTAAGGGTGGGCGGAGTGGGCACAGTGGGGCTTCGCAAAGCTACGCGAAGTGGGCAAAAAACTATGTCCACCCACGCACTTTGCGTAGCCCCACTATGCGCCACCCACCTCCCTCCCGCCCTCCCTAAATGCTTACATTAATATATAAAAGAATTATAAAACCACTTACCTTGTCCTGCCGCGTCCCTGGGGCGCCCGCTCATCATTGCCCCGCCAGCGCGCACGTCGTGGATGCTAATGCGCGTGCGCGGCCGCCAGCGCATGCGCATTTCTCGTGAGAAATGCCCATGCGCGGGCGGCCGCGCATGCGCATTAGCATCCGCGACGCGCGCGCCGGCGGCGCAATGACAAGCGGGAGCCCCGGGGACGCGGCAGGACAAGGTAAGAAGTTTTATAATTCTTTTATATATTAATGTAAGCATTTAGGGAGGGCGGGAGGGAGGCGGGTGGCGGGCAACTTCGCTACGCCCACGCAGTGGGCGTAGTGTTGCCTGCTTCGACTACTTTGCAAAGGGCGAAGGAGGCAACACTACGCCCACTTCGTGGGCGTAGCGAAGTTGCCTGCCCAGGCTTAGCCAAGACCTCTGCTCTCTTCCAAGGGACATGTACCCATATTCGCTGAAAATGAGCCAGAGCGGCAACAATACCCTGATTTACATTGGCCTGAACTGCTTCTTTCCATACAGGAGGAACTTCTCTCATAGGGTACTGTTTCACTTTCCTCCTAACAGAGGAATCAGGTTCATACAATGTCTGAGGCGAAAGTCTAGATCTGAAAGCAAGTATTGTCCCTACGGCATCTGTAACATCAGATTCCACTATCATCCCTATAGCAAAATCTGACTGAACATTGAGCACATCCTGCGGAATCGGACCCAACTCATTATCTCCCCATTCCTGACGCAGAAAAGTACACATTACATCAAAAACATACCTTTGCTTAGGCGGTTCCCACTGAAAGAAAACATCCATAACTGCTTGCAAATCATACCTCGGAGCATTTAAAATCCACCTACGAGCCAACAAATCCAACACTGTCCGTTCTTCAGAACTAGGAAGCTGACTACGACTCTGTTTACGTTCCGAAACAGGGGTCATATTCAGTGACCCAAACAATGGTGACAACAGATTAACAACAGTCTCGGACATTCGTTTTCGAGCAGAAGGAGAAGAAGTAGACATAAGAACAGGAGAATAAGTATTCAATTTCTGAGGCAAGGAAGGTGTAGGGACAAGAACAGTAGAAGTCGAAGATGCAGAAGCAGAAGGCAAAGGAGTTTGAGGCAAAGCTGGTAGCAAGGCTGGCGACCCTAGAATGGGTTGCGCAGGAGGAGGCAAAACCATCTGTGGAGCACCGGGTGGCTGAATAACAGCAGGAGGTTGAACAACAAAGGGTGGAACAACCGGGGGTAATAGAGGCGCAGTAGTACCCTGCACATAGGAAGGAGGCAATCTCAGTAAATGAGAGATCAAATGAACTTTTTCAAGGTCTTCCATCACTTTCGGAGGAGAAGATGGCAAGGCTGGATAACATTTATCTATGGCCATGCAACGCTGTCTATCTAAGACTTCACTCGCACGCTCTTCTCCATCTTCCTTAAACTGTCTAGCAGCTTGTAGTACAGACATATTCTTATCTTTCCTATCTCTCTTTGCTTGCTTAATTTCTCGCTGTTTGGCTTCCTCACGCCAAAGGCGGAAAGAGTCAAACATTGCCGGCCGGGCTTTCTTCTTAAATAGCCTAACTTCTAGATTGTCTAAAATCTCTGTTTCAAAACTACCATGTGGGGGCCATTGCAAAACACCATCTTTTTTTGTGTAGCGGACCCATACTTCGTTATAAGTAATGGGACCCACTCCGTGTTTAGAATAGATCTCATAAGTCGGAGTTCCTACCGGAGGTATCGGACATGAATCCTCCAATCGGGAATCCCTGTTACTACCACAAACAAGCCAATTACCAAATTTACCAAGACCAGGCATCTTGCTCACTAGTCTGGTTTCAAACTTCAAAGGGAATCAAAAAATGATACACTCGTAAATATACAAGCCCTTCGGCTTTGGGTACTGCAGCAACCAAATCAAAACCAAGGAACCAAACAAAGTCGTGGGAGCGACCCACTTATACTTAACCAAATATCTGTCACGCCACCAGAAGGCCGTCTATCGTCTCGCTTTACAAACATCAATCGAAGGGTCCAAGACAAGGCGACAGTCAGGGCAGCAGTCCTTCGTAGCCGTTGGAAAGCGGGAAGCCTCGCAGAAAAGACCTTTGGTCCACGTCGACATGCAGGGGTCGATGAAGTGGGTGCCCTCCTCCCGAATTTCTTCACGTGGCTCCTCGCAATCTTCGGGCTTGGACCTGTACCACTGAAGTCGCCCCACGTTGGCCGCGCCAACTGAAGAACTGGGATATCAAATACCCAGCGGCGCCAGGGACACGCCCAAAGTCCTCTGGGTTCCCTTGCCTTGGTGCACAGAGACACGGAATACTTCTAGGTGGCGTCAGAGATCAAATGTATTAGCTGCCGCTAGTAGCAGAAATCCCAGCAATACAACACGGTGTACAACTCAAGAAATTGCTCAATTTTACTAAGGCGAGACATCCCTATTTATACACAAAATGGTACATTTAAAATGCATGCTCATGCACCAAAATTCAACCAATAGAAAATACATTACATCACACAGCATCATACAGTAAAGCTCATTTTACAGTGTCCCAACCCACAAGTTAATATTTAGGCATATCTAAATAATAATCTGGAAGGCCCGGACAAACCCTTAATTGAAAGTGTAACCCATGAAATGAAGAAACAGTAAAGAACACCACGTCCTGTTCGGGGCTGAACTGGGTCTCCTCGGGTCCCGCGTCTTCGGTCTCCTTCTCTGTACTCCTTTCTCCGTCTTCGACGTGGACGACGGTTGTCTCCGCCCTTGCCTCTTTATGGCGTTCTGTCATTCGTTCTGCCGTATCACATGCGGGTATTTTCTCCTCCCCTTCCGGGTTACGGTACTCGGCATTCCCGTTTTCCTGAGAAGAAACAGTAAAGGATCGTGGGTGTTGCAGTCCACTTTTAGTCCATGGCAAGGTACGATTGTCCTCAAAACCAGCCACATCCTCACACCAACACAGGAGCCGAACACAATGCTTCGCGTAGTTCAGAAAAACTTTTCTGACATTCGTCAGACCAAGGAAGAGGATGCGGGGTATCTTTCAGAGTCAATGCTAACAGAGGTTTCGCCAACAGTGAAAAATTGGGGATCCACTGTCTACAATACGATGTAATACCTAAAAAGGCATGCACTTCTCTCTGTGTGGATGGTACATTCATTTGCGCAATTGCTTGAATTCGTTCTGGGGTCAATCTCCTTCCCTCCTTCGACAAGAGATGACCTAAGTAGGTCACTTCTTGGCGACAATATTGCAACTTTGAAGGTGACACTTTATGATGAAGGTTAGACAAATACTGCAACAAAGAAAGAGTAGCCTCTTTACAAATCTTTTCATCATCAGCAGTAATCAACAAATCATCGACGTACTGAATAAGAGTAGCACCAACAGGTAACACAAAACCGTCAAGCTGAGTTTTCAACGCCTGACTATAGATGGAGGGACTTTCACAATAACCTTGGGGAGCTCTCTTAAACCGGAAGCTTCGGCCTCCTAATGAGAAGCCAAAAATATCCCTGCTCTACTCAGCAATAGGAATACTGAAGAAAGCATTCTTCAAATCGATGACAGAAAACCAACCTGCCGAAGCAGGAATCAAAGTCAACAAAGCAGTAATATCAGGTACCACAGGAAACTGTGGCACGACAATCTTATTTACCTCTCGAAGGTCGATCACAAACCGGTACACAGGTGGCTGAGAAGCATCAGTACGTTTAAGGACAGGCAAAACAGGACTGTTACAAACATTACCTCTCGTTTCCTCAACTACACCCTTCTCAACCAGATCATAAGCAATCGCTAAAAGAGCCCGCTCACCATCACTCGAGATCTTGTATTGGGGAATACGCGGTAGCCTAGCATTTGACTTAAGGGTGACAACATAAGATGGAATCTGCAAAAGACCAACATCATTTGGACCTGTAGCCCAAAGTGTATCAGGAAGCGAACGCAATTCCAGTGGCAAACAACCCTTAGACAAATACATTGGGGAAATCACTTTCTTACCGAGGGTAAGTTGTACTCCTGAAGGAGAACAATGTTATGTCGCATACAATCTTTTCAGCAGGTCCAAACCCAATAGATTCTCACCACAACCAGTCGTTAGACTAAGTGGAGCTTCTAATTCACAAGGGCCAATGGAAAGGGACAAAGGACTAAAAACAGGATTACGAACTTGGGTGCCTGAAAATCCTACTGAAACATTGGTCAAGCCAGACAAAGGTGCGCCAGGAAGTTTAGAGTGCATAATAGAACTCTTCATCGCACCAGTATCCAAAAGAAAAGGTTCTGCCATACCTGATGTAATCACTTCAACATAAGGTCCACTCTGATCTACTGGAACTGACACTACTCCCTCACTTTGTCCTTGGCTGTCCTAGTTATCATTATAACCAGAACTCTCACCATCGACATAGTAATCCTCAAAATAGTACTGGGCAGACTGACCACTCGGAACATTCTGTCTGTCAAAATAATTTGCAGAATTCTGTAGGGAAGAGGAACGCTCATTCTGAGGGATCACACCACGTCCCCTACCCCTAGGAGCTTGCTGAAAACTACCACGACCTCTCTGACCAGATACACCATTTGCACGCTGTAACAAAGCCGGGCAACTATTCTTGTAATGACCTTCCTCTTTGCAATAAGAACACTGATTAGGGCCAGGAAAGAATCGCTGAACATAAGGCTCAGGCTTCTGTAACAATCTCTGAAATTGTGGAGGTTGCTGAAACTGAGGCCGATTCTGATGAGGCGGATTAGCTTGCTCCAAAAGAACTTTCGTCTTTAACTCTTTAGTTTTCTTCTCCACCTTATCCTTCTCATCTTTATCCCTATTCTCGTAATATTGTGCAGTAGCCAATATCTGGCACAACGAAGAGACAGCCCATGAACTCTCAGAGTCTTTTAGCTTATTAGAAAGTTCGGTAAACAAATTAAAAACAAATGTATCCACAAACCACCTTTGACCACCCTCCGTACTCATATCCTGACCACTATGATAAATAAACGTCTCTTCAAACCTAGTAAAGAAATCAGATACACTCTCGTCTTTCTTTTGCTTACATGCTGCGAACTTATCCCAATTCACTCGTAAAGCGGGCATCATCGTTTTCATCAGATTAATAATTCTACCTGGTAATTCTGAAACTAAAGGTTCAGGTTTAGCACCTCCCTCCTGTCTACCATCTGCAGCAACAATATTCGCCCAGGTATCACCTAATTCAGCAGCATGATTTTCATGACGAATCTTCACCCACAAGGGTTGAGGGACTACATTACCCATCAACATATCGATGTCAGCTAAATTCATAATACACGCTTCAACTGTCTGGGACAACTCCTTGTATTAACCAGCAGGATTCTTACGAGGGTCAGGTAAGGTCTGCTTAAGAGCCAAGACTAAGGGTGGGCGGAGTGGGCACAGTGGGGCTTCGCAAAGCTACGCGAAGTGGGCAAAAAACTATGTCCACCCACGCACTTTGCGTAGCCCCACTATGCGCCACCCACCTCCCTCCCGCCCTCCCTAAATGCTTACATTAATATATAAAAGAATTATAAAACCACTTACCTTGTCCTGCCGCGTCCCTGGGGCGCCCGCTCATCATTGCCCCGCCAGCGCGCACGTCGTGGATGCTAATGCGCGTGCGCGGCCGCCAGCGCATGCGCATTTCTCGTGAGAAATGCCCATGCGCGGGCGGCCGCGCATGCGCATTAGCATCCGCGACGCGCGCGCCGGCGGCGCAATGACAAGCGGGAGCCCCGGGGACGCGGCAGGACAAGGTAAGAAGTTTTATAATTCTTTTATATATTAATGTAAGCATTTAGGGAGGGCGGGAGGGAGGCGGGTGGCGGGCAACTTCGCTACGCCCACGCAGTGGGCGTAGTGTTGCCTGCTTCGACTACTTTGCAAAGGGCGAAGGAGGCAACACTACGCCCACTTCGTGGGCGTAGCGAAGTTGCCTGCCCAGGCTTAGCCAAGACCTCTGCTCTCTTCCAAGGGACATGTACCCATATTCGCTGAAAATGAGCCAGAGCGGCAACAATACCCTGATTTACATTGGCCTGAACTGCTTCTTTCCATACAGGAGGAACTTCTCTCATAGGGTACTGTTTCACTTTCCTCCTAACAGAGGAATCAGGTTCATACAATGTCTGAGGCGAAAGTCTAGATCTGAAAGCAAGTATTGTCCCTACGGCATCTGTAACATCAGATTCCACTATCATCCCTATAGCAAAATCTGACTGAACATTGAGCACATCCTGCGGAATCGGACCCAACTCATTATCTCCCCATTCCTGACGCAGAAAAGTACACATTACATCAAAAACATACCTTTGCTTAGGCGGTTCCCACTGAAAGAAAACATCCATAACTGCTTGCAAATCATACCTCGGAGCATTTAAAATCCACCTACGAGCCAACAAATCCAACACTGTCCGTTCTTCAGAACTAGGAAGCTGACTACGACTCTGTTTACGTTCCGAAACAGGGGTCATATTCAGTGACCCAAACAATGGTGACAACAGATTAACAACAGTCTCGGACATTCGTTTTCGAGCAGAAGGAGAAGAAGTAGACATAAGAACAGGAGAATAAGTATTCAATTTCTGAGGCAAGGAAGGTGTAGGGACAAGAACAGTAGAAGTCGAAGATGCAGAAGCAGAAGGCAAAGGAGTTTGAGGCAAAGCTGGTAGCAAGGCTGGCGACCCTAGAATGGGTTGCGCAGGAGGAGGCAAAACCATCTGTGGAGCACCGGGTGGCTGAATAACAGCAGGAGGTTGAACAACAAAGGGTGGAACAACCGGGGGTAATAGAGGCGCAGTAGTACCCTGCACATAGGAAGGAGGCAATCTCAGTAAATGAGAGATCAAATGAACTTTTTCAAGGTCTTCCATCACTTTCGGAGGAGAAGATGGCAAGGCTGGATAACATTTATCTATGGCCATGCAACGCTGTCTATCTAAGACTTCACTCGCACGCTCTTCTCCATCTTCCTTAAACTGTCTAGCAGCTTGTAGTACAGACATATTCTTATCTTTCCTATCTCTCTTTGCTTGCTTAATTTCTCGCTGTTTGGCTTCCTCACGCCAAAGGCGGAAAGAGTCAAACATTGCCGGCCGGGCTTTCTTCTTAAATAGCCTAACTTCTAGATTGTCTAAAATCTCTGTTTCAAAACTACCATGTGGGGGCCATTGCAAAACACCATCTTTTTTTGTGTAGCGGACCCATACTTCGTTATAAGTAATGGGACCCACTCCGTGTTTAGAATAGATCTCATAAGTCGGAGTTCCTACCGGAGGTATCGGACATGAATCCTCCAATCGGGAATCCCTGTTACTACCACAAACAAGCCAATTACCAAATTTACCAAGACCAGGCATCTTGCTCACTAGTCTGGTTTCAAACTTCAAAGGGAATCAAAAAATGATACACTCGTAAATATACAAGCCCTTCGGCTTTGGGTACTGCAGCAACCAAATCAAAACCAAGGAACCAAACAAAGTCGTGGGAGCGACCCACTTATACTTAACCAAATATCTGTCACGCCACCAGAAGGCCGTCTATCGTCTCGCTTTACAAACATCAATCGAAGGGTCCAAGACAAGGCGACAGTCAGGGCAGCAGTCCTTCGTAGCCGTTGGAAAGCGGGAAGCCTCGCAGAAAAGACCTTTGGTCCACGTCGACATGCAGGGGTCGATGAAGTGGGTGCCCTCCTCCCGAATTTCTTCACGTGGCTCCTCGCAATCTTCGGGCTTGGACCTGTACCACTGAAGTCGCCCCACGTTGGCCGCGCCAACTGAAGAACTGGGATATCAAATACCCAGCGGCGCCAGGGACACGCCCAAAGTCCTCTGGGTTCCCTTGCCTTGGTGCACAGAGACACGGAATACTTCTAGGTGGCGTCAGAGATCAAATGTATTAGCTGCCGCTAGTAGCAGAAATCCCAGCAATACAACACGGTGTACAACTCAAGAAATTGCTCAATTTTACTAAGGCGAGACATCCCTATTTATACACAAAATGGTACATTTAAAATGCATGCTCATGCACCAAAATTCAACCAATAGAAAATACATTACATCACACAGCATCATACAGTAAAGCTCATTTTACAGTGTCCCAACCCACAAGTTAATATTTAGGCATATCTAAATAATAATCTGGAAGGCCCGGACAAACCCTTAATTGAAAGTGTAACCCATGAAATGAAGAAACAGTAAAGAACACCACGTCCTGTTCGGGGCTGAACTGGGTCTCCTCGGGTCCCGCGTCTTCGGTCTCCTTCTCTGTACTCCTTTCTCCGTCTTCGACGTGGACGACGGTTGTCTCCGCCCTTGCCTCTTTATGGCGTTCTGTCATTCGTTCTGCCGTATCACATGCGGGTATTTTCTCCTCCCCTTCCGGGTTACGGTACTCGGCATTCCCGTTTTCCTGAGAAGAAACAGTAAAGGATCGTGGGTGTTGCAGTCCACTTTTAGTCCATGGCAAGGTACGATTGTCCTCAAAACCAGCCACATCCTCACACCAACACAGGAGCCGAACACAATGCTTCGCGTAGTTCAGAAAAACTTTTCTGACATTCGTCAGACCAAGGAAGAGGATGCGGGGTATCTTTCAGAGTCAATGCTAACAGAGGTTTCGCCAACAGTGAAAAATTGGGGATCCACTGTCTACAATACGATGTAATACCTAAAAAGGCATGCACTTCTCTCTGTGTGGATGGTACATTCATTTGCGCAATTGCTTGAATTCGTTCTGGGGTCAATCTCCTTCCCTCCTTCGACAAGAGATGACCTAAGTAGGTCACTTCTTGGCGACAATATTGCAACTTTGAAGGTGACACTTTATGATGAAGGTTAGACAAATACTGCAACAAAGAAAGAGTAGCCTCTTTACAAATCTTTTCATCATCAGCAGTAATCAACAAATCATCGACGTACTGAATAAGAGTAGCACCAACAGGTAACACAAAACCGTCAAGCTGAGTTTTCAACGCCTGACTATAGATGGAGGGACTTTCACAATAACCTTGGGGAGCTCTCTTAAACCGGAAGCTTCGGCCTCCTAATGAGAAGCCAAAAATATCCCTGCTCTACTCAGCAATAGGAATACTGAAGAAAGCATTCTTCAAATCGATGACAGAAAACCAACCTGCCGAAGCAGGAATCAAAGTCAACAAAGCAGTAATATCAGGTACCACAGGAAACTGTGGCACGACAATCTTATTTACCTCTCGAAGGTCGATCACAAACCGGTACACAGGTGGCTGAGAAGCATCAGTACGTTTAAGGACAGGCAAAACAGGACTGTTACAAACATTACCTCTCGTTTCCTCAACTACACCCTTCTCAACCAGATCATAAGCAATCGCTAAAAGAGCCCGCTCACCATCACTCGAGATCTTGTATTGGGGAATACGCGGTAGCCTAGCATTTGACTTAAGGGTGACAACATAAGATGGAATCTGCAAAAGACCAACATCATTTGGACCTGTAGCCCAAAGTGTATCAGGAAGCGAACGCAATTCCAGTGGCAAACAACCCTTAGACAAATACATTGGGGAAATCACTTTCTTACCGAGGGTAAGTTTTACTCCTGAAGGAGAACAATGTTATGTCGCATACAATCTTTTCAGCAGGTCCAAACCCAATAGATTCTCACCACAACCAGTCGTTAGACTAAGTGGAGCTTCTAATTCACAAGGGCCAATGGAAAGGGACAAAGGACTAAAAACAGGATTACGAACTTGGGTGCCTGAAAATCCTACTGAAACATTGGTCAAGCCAGACAAAGGTGCGCCAGGAAGTTTAGAGTGCATAATAGAACTCTTCATCGCACCAGTATCCAAAAGAAAAGGTTCTGCCATACCTGATGTAATCACTTCAACATAAGGTCCACTCTGATCTACTGGAACTGACACTACTCCCTCACTTTGTCCTTGGCTGTCCTAGTTATCATTATAACCAGAACTCTCACCATCGACATAGTAATCCTCAAAATAGTACTGGGCAGACTGACCACTCGGAACATTCTGTCTGTCAAAATAATTTGCAGAATTCTGTAGGGAAGAGGAACGCTCATTCTGAGGGATCACACCACGTCCCCTACCCCTAGGAGCTTGCTGAAAACTACCACGACCTCTCTGACCAGATACACCATTCGCACGCTGTAACAAAGCCGGGCAACTATTCTTGTAATGACCTTCCTCTTTGCAATAAGAACACTGATTAGGGCCAGGAAAGAATCGCTGAACATAAGGCTCAGGCTTCTGTAACAATCTCTGAAATTGTGGAGGTTGCTGAAACTGAGGCCGATTCTGACGAGGCGGATTAGCTTGCTCCAAAAGAACTTTCGTCTTTAACTCTTTAGTTTTCTTCTCCACCTTATCCTTCTCATCTTTATCCCTATTCTCGTAATATTGTGCAGTAGCCAATATCTGGCCCGACGAAGAGACAGCCCATGAACTCTCAGAGTCTTTTAGCTTATTAGAAAGTTCGGTAAACAAATTAAAAACAAATGTATCCACAAACCACCTTTGACCACCCTCCGTACTCATATCCTGACCACTATGATAAATAAACGTCTCTTCAAACCTAGTAAAGAAATCAGATACACTCTCGTCTTTCTTTTGCTTACATGCTGCGAACTTATCCCAATTCACTCGTAAAGCGGGCATCATCGTTTTCATCAGATTAATAATTCTACCTGGTAATTCTGAAACTAAAGGTTCAGGTTTAGCACCTCCCTCCTGTCTACCATCTGCAGCAACAATATTCGCCCAGGTATCACCTAATTCAGCAGCATGATTTTCATGACGAATCTTCACCCACAAGGGTTGAGGGACTACATTACCCATCAACATATCGATGTCAGCTAAATTCATAATACACGCTTCAACTGTCTGGGACAACTCCTTGTATTAACCAGCAGGATTCTTACGAGGGTCAGGTAAGGTCTGCTTAAGAGCCAAGACTAAGGGTGGGCGGAGTGGGCACAGTGGGGCTTCGCAAAGCTACGCGAAGTGGGCAAAAAACTATGTCCACCCACGCACTTTGCGTAGCCCCACTATGCGCCACCCACCTCCCTCCCGCCCTCCCTAAATGCTTACATTAATATATAAAAGAATTATAAAACCACTTACCTTGTCCTGCCGCGTCCCTGGGGCGCCCGCTCATCATTGCCCCGCCAGCGCGCACGTCGTGGATGCTAATGCGCGTG
The DNA here is from genome assembly GCF_964263255.1 of Lissotriton vulgaris. Lineage (NCBI taxonomy): Eukaryota > Metazoa > Chordata > Amphibia > Caudata > Salamandridae > Lissotriton > Lissotriton vulgaris. The sequence continues at coordinate 932,291,252 of NC_141693.1, read as the reverse complement.
CGCGGCCGCCAGCGCATGCGCATTTCTCGTGAGAAATGCCCATGCGCGGGCGGCCGCGCATGCGCATTAGCATCCGCGACGGGCGCCGGCGGCGCAATGACAAGCGGGAGCCCCGGGGACGCGGCAGGACAAGGTAAGAAGTTTTATAATTCTTTTATATATTAATGTAAGCATTTAGGGAGGGCGGGAGGGAGGCGGGTGGCGGGCAACTTCGCTACGCCCACGCAGTGGGCGTAGTGTTGCCTGCTTCGACTACTTTGCAAAGGGCGAAGGAGGCAACACTACGCCCACTTCGTGGGCGTAGCGAAGTTGCCTGCCCAGGCTTAGCCAAGACCTCTGCTCTCTTCCAAGGGACATGTACCCATATTCGCTGAAAATGAGCCAGAGCGGCAACAATACCCTGATTTACATTGGCCTGAACTGCTTCTTTCCATACAGGAGGAACTTCTCTCATAGGGTACTGTTTCACTTTCCTCCTAACAGAGGAATCAGGTTCATACAATGTCTGAGGCGAAAGTCTAGATCTGAAAGCAAGTATTGTCCCTACGGCATCTGTAACATCAGATTCCACTATCATCCCTATAGCAAAATCTGACTGAACATCGAGCACATCCTGCGGAATCGGACCCAACTCATTATCTCCCCATTCCTGACGCAGGAAAGTACACATTACATCAAAAACATACCTTTGCTTAGGCGGTTCCCACTGAAAGAAAACATCCATAACTGCTTGCAAATCATACCTCGGAGCATTTAAAATCCACCTACGAGCCAACAAATCCAACACTGTCCGTTCTTCAGAACTAGGAAGCTGACTACGACTCTGTTTACGTTCCGAAACAGGGGTCATATTCAGTGACCCAAACAATGGTGACAACAGATTAACAACAGTCTCGGACATTCGTTTTCGAGCAGAAGGGGAAGAAGTAGACATAAGAACAGGAGAATAAGTATTCAATTTCTGAGGCAAGGAAGGTGTAGGGACAAGAACAGTAGAAGTCGAAGATGCAGAAGCAGAAGGCAAAGGAGTTTGAGGCAAAGCTGGTAGCAAGGCTGGCGACCCTAGAATGGGTTGCGCAGGAGGAGGCAAAACCATCTGTGGAGCACCGGGTGGCTAAATAACAGCAGGAGGTTGAACAACAAAGGGTGGAACAACCGGGGGTAATAGAGGCGCAGTAGTACCCTGCACATAGGAAGGAGGCAATCTCAGTAAATGAGAGATCAAATGAACTTTTTCAAGGTCTTCCATCACTTTCGGAGGAGAAGATGGCAAGGCCGGATAACATTTATCTATGGCCATGCAACGCTGTCTATCTAAGACTTCACTCGCACGCTCTTCTCCATCTTCCTTAAACTGTCTAGCAGCTTGTAGTACAGACATATTCTTATCTTTCCTATCTCTCTTTGCTTGCTTAATTTCTCGCTGTTTGGCTTCCTCACGCCAAAGGCGGAAAGAGTCAAACATTGCCGGCCGGGCTTTCTTCTTAAATAGCCTAACTTCTAGATTGTCTAAAATCTCTGTTTCAAAACTACCATGTGGGGGCCATTGCAAAACACCATCTTTTTTTGTGTAGCGGACCCATACTTCGTTATAAGTAATGGGACCCACTCCGTGTTTAGAATAGATCTCATAAGTCGGAGTTCCTACCGGAGGTATCGGACATGAATCCTCCAATCGGGAATCCCTGTTACTACCACAAACAAGCCAATTACCAAATTTACCAAGACCAGGCATCTTGCTCACTAGTCTGGTTTCAAACTTCAAAGGGAATCAAAAAATGATACACTCGTAAATATACAAGCCCTTCGGCTTTGGGTACTGCAGCAACCAAATCAAAACCAAGGAACCAAACAAAGTCGTGGGAGCGACCCACTTATACTTAACCAAATATCTGTCACGCCACCAGAAGGCCGTCTATCGTCTCGCTTTACAAACATCAATCGGAGGGTCCAAGACAAGGCGACAGTCAGGGCAGCAGTCCTTCGTAGCCGTTGGAAAGCGGGAAGCCTCGCAGAAAAGACCTTTGGTCCACGTCGACATGCAGGGGTCGATGAAGTGGGTGCCCTCCTTCCGAATTTCCTCACGTGGCTCCTCGCAATCTTCGGGCTTGGACCTGTACCACTGAAGTCGCCCCACGTTGGCCGCGCCAACTGAAGAACTGGGATATCAAATACCCAGCGGCGCCAGGGACACGCCCAAAGTCCTCTGGGTTCCCTTGCCTTGGTGCACAGAGACACGGAATACTTCTAGGTGGCGTCAGAGATCAAATGTATTAGCGGCCGCTAGTAGCAGAAATCCCAGCAATACAACACGGTGTACAACTCAAGAAATTGCTCAATTTTACTAAGGCGAGACATCCCTATTTATACACAAAAAGGTACATTTAAAATGCATGCTCATGCACCAAAATTCAACCAATAGAAAATACATTACATCACACAGCATCATACAGTAAAGCTCATTTTACAGTGTCCCAACCCACAAGTTAATATTTAGGCATATCTAAATAATAATCTGGAAGGCCCGGACAAACCCTTAATTGAAAGTGTAACTCATGAAATGAAGAAACAGTAAAGAACACCACGTCCTGTTCGGGGCTGAACTGGGTCTCCTCGGGTCCCGCGTCTTCGGTCTCCTTCTCTGTACTCCTTTCTCCGTCTTCGACGTGGACGACGGTTGTCTCCGCCCTTGCCTCTTTATGGCGTTCTGTCATTCGTTCTGCCGTATCACATGCGGGTAGTTTCTCCTCCCCTTCCGGGTTACGGTACTCGGCATTCCCGTTTTCCTGAGAAGAAACAGTAAAGGATCGTGGGTGTTGCAGTCCACTTTTAGTCCATGGCAAGGTACGATTGTCCTCAAAACCAGCCACATCCTCACACCAACACAGGAGCCGAACACAATGCTTCGCGTAGTTCAGAAAAACTTTTCTGACATTCGTCAGACCAAGGAAGAGGATGCGGGGTATCTTTCAGAGTCAATGCTAACAGAGGTTTCGCCAACAGTGAAAAATTGGGGATCCACTGTCTACAATACGATGTAATACCTAAAAAGGCATGCACTTCTCTCTGTGTGGATGGTACATTCATTTGCGCAATTGCTTGAATTCGTTCTGGGGTCAATCTCCTTCCCTCCTTCGACAAGAGATGACCTAAGTAGGTCACTTCTTGGCGACAATATTGCAACTTTGAAGGTGACACTTTATGATGAAGGTTAGACAAATACTGAAACAAAGAAAGAGTAGCCTCTTTACAAATCTTTTCATCATCAGCAGTAATCAACAAATCATCGACGTACTGAATAAGAGTAGCACCAACAGGTAACACAAAACCGTCAAGCTGAGTTTTCAACGCCTGACTATAGATGGAGGGACTTTCACAATAACCTTGGGGAGCTCTCTTAAACCGGAAGCTTCGGCCTCCTAATGAGAAGCCAAAAATATCCCTGCTCTACTCAGCAATAGGAATACTGAAGAAAGCATTCTTCAAATCGATGACAGAAAACCAACCTGCCGAAGCAGGAATCAAAGTCAATAAAACAGTAATATCAGGTACCACAGGAAACTGTGGCACGACAATCTTATTTACCTCTCGAAGGTCGATCACAAACCGGTACACAGGTGGCTGAGAAGCATCAGTACGTTTAAGGACAGGCAAAACAGGACTGTTACAAACATTACCTCTCGTTTCCTCAACTACACCCTTCTCAACCAGATCATAAGCAATCGCTAAAAGAGCTCTCTCACCATCACTCGAGATCTTGTATTGGGGAATACAATGTAGCCTAGCATTTGACTTAAGGGTGACAACATAAGATGGAATCTGCAAAAGACCAACATCATTTGGACCTGTAGCCCAAAGTGTATCAGGAAGCGAACGCAATTCCAGTGGCAAACAACCCTTAGACAAATACATTGGGGAAATCACTTTCTTACCGAGGGTAAGTTGTACTCCTGAAGGAGAACAATGTTATGTCGCATACAATCTTTTCAGCAGGTCCAAACCCAATAGATTCTCACCACAACCAGTCGTTAGACTAAGTGGAGCTTCTAATTCACAAGGGCCAATGGAAAGGGACAAAGGACTAAAAACAGGATTACGAACTTGGGTGCCTGAAAATCCTACTGAAACATTGGTCAAGCCAGACAAAGGTGCGCCAGGAAGTTTAGAGTGCATAATAGAACTCTTCATCGCACCAGTATCCAAAAGAAAAGGTTCTGCCATACCTGATGTAATCACTTCAACATAAGGTCCACTCTGATCTACTGGAACTGACACTACTCCCTCACTTTGTCCTTGGCTGTCCTAGTTATCATTATAACCAGAACTCTCACCATCGACATAGTAATCCTCAAAATAGTACTGGACAGACTGACCACTCGGAACATTCTGTCTGTCAAAATAATTTGCAGAATTCTGTAGGGAAGAGGAACGCTCATTCTGAGGGATCACACCACGTCCCCTACCCCTAGGAGCTTGCTGAAAACTACCACGACCTCTCTGACCAGATACACCATTCGCACGCTGTAACAAAGCCGGGCAACTATTCTTGTAATGACCTTCCTCTTTGCAATAAGAACACTGATTAGGGCCAGGAAAGAATCGCTGAACATAAGGCTCAGGCTTCTGTAACAATCTCTGAAATTGTGGAGGTTGCTGAAACTGAGGCCGATTCTGACGAGGCGGATAAGCTTGCTGCAAAAGAACTTTCGTCTTTAACTCTTTAGTTTTCTTCTCCACCTTATCCTTCTCATCTTTATCCCTATTCTCGTAATATTGTGCAGTAGCCAATATCTGGCCCGACGAAGAGACAGCCCATGAACTCTCAGAGTCTTTTAGCTTATTAGAAAGTTCGGTAAACAAATTAAAAACAAATGTATCCACAAACCACCTTTGACCACCCTCCGTACTCATATCCTGACCACTATGATAAATAAACGTCTCTTCAAACCTAGTAAAGAAATCAGATACACTCTCGTCTTTCTTTTGCTTACATGCTGCAAACTTATCCCAATTCACTCGTAAAGCGGGCATCATCGTTTTCATCAGATTAATAATTCTACCTGGTAATTCTGAAACTAAAGGTTCAGGTTTAGCACCTCCCTCCTGTCTACCATCTGCAGCAACAATATTCGCCCAGGTATCACCTAATTCAGCAGCATGATTTTCATGACGAATCTTCACCCACAAGGGTTGAGGGACTACATTACCCATCAACATATCGATGTCAGCTAAATTCATAATACACGCTTCAACTGTCTGGGACAACTCCTTGTATTAACCAGCAGGATTCTTACGAGGGTCAGGTAAGGTCTGCTTAAGAGCCAAGACTAAGGGTGGGCGGAGTGGGCACAGTGGGGCTTCGCAAAGCTACGCGAAGTGGGCAAAAAACTATGTCCACCCACGCACTTTGCGTAGCCCTACTATGCGCCACCCACCTCCCTCCCGCCCTCCCTAAATGCTTACATTAATATATAAAAGAATTATAAAACCACTTACCTTGTCCTGCCGCGTCCCTGGGGCGCCCGCTCATCATTGCCCCGCCGGCGCGCACGTCGTGGATGCTAATGCGCGTGCGCGGCCGCCAGCGCATGCGCATTTCTTGTGAGAAATGCCCATGCGCGGGCGGCCGCGCATGCGCATTAGCATCCGCGACGCGCGCGCCGGCGGCGCAATGACAAGCGGGAGCCCCGGGGACACGGCAGGACAAGGTAAGAAGTTTTATAATTCTTTTATATATTAATGTAAGCATTTAGGGAGGGCGGGAGGGAGGCGGGTGGCGGGCAACTTCGCTACGCCCACGCAGTGGGCGTAGTGTTGCCTGCTTCGACTACTTTGCAAAGGGCGAAGGAGGCAACACTACGCCCACTTCGTGGGCGTAGCGAAGTTGCCTGCCCAGGCTTAGCCAAGACCTCTGCTCTCTTCCAAGGGACATGTACCCATATTCGCTGAAAATGAGCCAGAGCGGCAACAATACCCTGATTTACATTGGCCTGAACTGCTTCTTTCCATACAGGAGGAACTTCTCTCATAGGGTACTGTTTCACTTTCCTCCTAACAGAGGAATCAGGTTCATACAATGTCTGAGGCGAAAGTCTAGATCTGAAAGCAAGTATTGTCCCTACGGCATCTGTAACATCAGATTCCACTATCATCCCTTTAGCAAAATCTGACTGAACATCGAGCACATCCTGCGGAATCGGACCCAACTCATTATCTCCCCATTCCTGACGCAGAAAAGTACACATTACATCAAAAACATACCTTTGCTTAGGCGGTTCCCACTGAAAGAAAACATCCATAACTGCTTGCAAATCATACCTCGGAGCATTTAAAATCCACCTACGAGCCAACAAATCCAACACTGTCCGTTCTTCAGAACTAGGAAGCTGACTACGACTCTGTTTACGTTCCGAAACAGGGGTCATATTCAGTGACCCAAACAATGGTGACAACAGATTAACAACAGTCTCGGACATTCGTTTTCGAGCAGAAGGGGAAGAAGTAGACATAAGAACAGGAGAATAAGTATTCAATTTCTGAGGCAAGGAAGGTGTAGGGACAAGAACAGTAGAAGTCGAAGATGCAGAAGCAGAAGGCAAAGGAGTTTGAGGCAAAGCTGGTAGCAAGGCTGGCGACCCTAGAATGGGTTGCGCAGGAGGAGGCAAAACCATCTGTGGAGCACCGGGTGGCTGAATAACAGCAGGAGGTTGAACAACAAAGGGTGGAACAACCGGGGGTAATAGAGGCGCAGTAGTACCCTGCACATAGGAAGGAGGCAATCTCAGTAAATGAGAGATCAAATGAACTTTTTCAAGGTCTTGCATCACTTTCGGAGGAGAAGATGGCAAGGCCGGATAACATTTATCTATGGCCATGCAACGCTGTCTATCTAAGACTTCACTCGCACGCTCTTCTCCATCTTCCTTAAACTGTCTAGCAGCTTGTAGTACAGACATATTCTTATCTTTCCTATCTCTCTTTGCTTGCTTAATTTCTCGCTGTTTGGCTTCCTCACGCCAAAGGCGGAAAGAGTCAAACATTGCCGGCCGGGCTTTCATCTTAAATAGCCTAACTTCTAGATTGTCTAAAATCTCTGTTTCAAAACTACCATGTGGGGGCCATTGCAAAACACCATCTTTTTTTGTGTAGCGGACCCATACTTCGTTATAAGTAATGGGACCCACTCCGTGTTTAGAATAGATCTCATAAGTCGGAGTTCCTACCGGAGGTATCGGACATGAATCCTCCAATCGGGAATCCCTGTTACTACCACAAACAAGCCAATTACCAAATTTACCAAGACCAGGCATCTTGCTCACTAGTCTGGTTTCAAACTTCAAAGGGAATCAAAAAATGATACACTCGTAAATATACAAGCCCTTCGGCTTTGGGTACTGCAGCAACCAAATCAAAACCAAGGAACCAAACAAAGTCGTGGGAGCGACCCACTTATACTTAACCAAATATCTGTCACGCCACCAGAAGGCCGTCTATCGTCTCGCTTTACAAACATCAATCGGAGGGTCCAAGACAAGGCGACAGTCAGGGCAGCAGTCCTTCGTAGCCGTTGGAAAGCGGGAAGCCTCGCAGAAAAGACCTTTGGTCCACGTCGCCATGCAGGGGTCGATGAAGTGGGTGCCCTCCTTCCGAATTTCCTCACGTGGCTCCTCGCAATCTTCGGGCTTGGACCTGTACCACTGAAGTCGCCCCACGTTGGCCGCGCCAACTGAAGAACTGGGATATCAAATACCCAGCGGCGCCAGGGACACGCCCAAAGTCCTCTGGGTTCCCTTGCCTTGGTGCACAGAGACACGGAATACTTCTAGGTGGCGTCAGAGATCAAATGTATTAGCTGCCGCTAGTAGCAGAAATCCCAGCAATACAACACGGTGTACAACTTAAGAAATTGCTCAATTTTACTAAGGCGAGACATCCCTATTTATACACAAAAAGGTACATTTAAAATGCATGCTCATGCACCAAAATTCAACCAATAGAAAATACATTACATCACACAGCATCATACAGTAAAGCTCATTTTACAGTGTCCCAACCCACAAGTTAATATTTAGGCATATCTAAATAATAATCTGGAAGGCCCGGACAAACCCTTAATTGAAAGTGTAACCCATGAAATGAAGAAACAGTAAAGAACACCACGTCCTGTTCGGGGCTGAACTGGGTCTCCTCGGGTCCCGCGTCTTCGGTCTCCTTCTCTGTACTCCTTTCTCCGTCTTCGACGTGGACGACGGTTGTCTCCGCCCTTGCCTCTTTATGGCATTCTGTCATTCGTTCTGCCGTATCACATGCGGGTAGTTTCTCCTCCCCTTCCGGGTTACGGTACTCGGCATTCCCGTTTTCCTGAGAAGAAACAGTAAAGGATCGTGGGTGTTGCAGTCCACTTTTAGTCCATGGCAAGGTACGATTGTCCTCAAAACCAGCCACATCCTCACACCAACACAGGAGCCGAACACAATGCTTCGCGTAGTTCAGAAAAACTTTTCTGACATTCGTCAGACCAAGGAAGAGGATGCGGGGTATCTTTCAGAGTCAATGCTAACAGAGGTTTCACCAACAGTGAAAAATTGGGGATCCACTGTCTACAATACGATGTAATACCTAAAAAGGCATGCACTTCTCTCTGTGTGGATGGTACATTCATTTGCGCAATTGCTTGAATTCGTTCTGGGGTCAATCTCCTTCCCTCCTTCGACAAGAGATGACCTAAGTAGGTCACTTCTTGGCGACAATATTGCAACTTTGAAGGTGACACTTTATGATGAAGGTTAGACAAATACTGCAACAAAGAAAGAGTAGCCTCTTTACAAATCTTTTCATCATCAGCAGTAATCAACAAATCATCGACGTACTGAATAAGAGTAGCACCAACAGGTAACACAAAACCGTCAAGCTGAGTTTTCAACGCCTGACTATAGATGGAGGGACTTTCACAATAACCTTGGGGAGCTCTCTTAAACCGGAAGCTTCGGCCTCCTAATGAGAAGCCAAAAATATCCCTGCTCTACTCAGCAATAGGAATACTGAAGAAAGCATTCTTCAAATCGATGACAGAAAACCAACCTGCCGAAGCAGGAATCAAAGTCAACAAAGCAGTAATATCAGGTACCACAGGAAACTGTGGCACGACAATCTTATTTACCTCTCGAAGGTCGATCACAAACCGGTACACAGGTGGCTGAGAAGCATCAGTACGTTTAAGGACAGGCAAAACAGGACTGTTACAAACATTACCTCTCGTTTCCTCAACTACACCCTTCTCAACCAGATCATAAGCAATCGCTAAAAGAGCTCTCTCACCATCACTCGAGATCTTGTATTGGGGAATACGATGTAGCCTAGCATTTGACTTAAGGGTGACAACATAAGATGGAATCTGCAAAAGACCAACATCATTTGGACCTGTAGCCCAAAGTGTATCAGGAAGCGAACGCAATTCCAGTGGCAAACAACCCTTAGACAAATACATTGGGGAAATCACTTTCTTACCGAGGGTAAGTTGTACTCCTGAAGGAGAACAATGTTATGTCGCATACAATCTTTTCAGCAGGTCCAAACCCAATAGATTCTCACCACAACCAGTCGTTAGACTAAGTGGAGCTTCTAATTCACAAGGGCCAATGGAAAGGGACAAAGGACTAAAAACAGGATTATGAACTTGGGTGCCTGAAAATCCTACTGAAACATTGGTCAAGCCAGACAAAGGTGCGCCAGGAAGTTTAGAGTGCATAATAGAACTCTTCATCGCACCAGTATCCAAAAGAAAAGGTTCTGCCATACCTGATGTAATCACTTCAACATAAGGTCCACTCTGATCTACTGGAACTGACACTACTCCCTCACTTTGTCCTTGGCTGTCCTAGTTATCATTATAACCAGAACTCTCACCATCGACATAGTAATCCTCAAAATAGTACTGGGCAGACTGACCACTCGGAACATTCTGTCTGTCAAAATAATTTGCAGAATTCTGTAGGGAAGAGGAACGCTCATTCTGAGGGATCACACCACGTCCCCTACCCCTAGGAGCTTGCTGAAAACTACCACGACCTCTCTGACCAGATACACCATTCGCACGCTGTAACAAAGCCGGGCAACTATTCTTGTAATGACCTTCCTCTTTGCAATAAGAACACTGATTAGGGCCAGGAAAGAATCGCTGAACATAAGGCTCAGGCTTCTGTAACAATCTCTGAAATTGTGGAGGTTGCTGAAACTGAGGCCGATTCTGACGAGGCGGATAAGCTTGCTGCAAAAGAACTTTCGTCTTTAACTCTTTAGTTTTCTTCTCCACCTTATCCTTCTCATCTTTATCCCTATTCTCGTAATATTGTGCAGTAGCCAATATCTGGCCCGACGAAGAGACAGCCCATGAACTCTCAGAGTCTTTTAGCTTATTAGAAAGTTCGGTAAACAAATTAAAAACAAATGTATCCACAAACCACCTTTGACCACCCTCCGTACTCATATCCTGACCACTATGATAAATAAACGTCTCTTCAAACCTAGTAAAGAAATCAGATACACTCTCGTCTTTCTTTTGCTTACATGCTGCGAACTTATCCCAATTCACTCGTAAAGCGGGCATCATCGTTTTCATCAGATTAATAATTCTACCTGGTAATTCTGAAACTAAAGGTTCAGGTTTAGCACCTCCCTCCTGTCTACCATCTGCAGCAACAATATTCGCCCAGGTATCACCTAATTCAGCAGCATGATTTTCATGACGAATCTTCACCCACAAGGGTTGAGGGACTACATTACCCATCAACATATCGATGTCAGCTAAATTCATAATACACGCTTCAACTGTCTGGGACAACTCCTTGTAATAACCAGCAGGATTCTTACGAGGGTCAGGTAAGGTCTGCTTAAGAGCCAAGACTAAGGGTGGGCGGAGTGGGCACAGTGGGGCTTCGCAAAGCTACGCGAAGTGGGCAAAAAACTATGTCCACCCAAGCACTTCGCGTAGCCCCACTATGCGCCACCCACCTCCCTCCCGCCCTCCCTAAATGCTTACATTAATATATAAAAGAATTATAAAACCACTTACCTTGTCCTGCCGCGTCCCTGGGGCGCCCGCTCATCATTGCCCCGCCGGCGCGCACGTCGTGGATGCTAATGCGCGTGCGCGGCCGCCAGCGCATGCGCATTTCTCGTGAGAAATGCCCATGCGCGGGCGGCCGCGCATGCGCATTAGCATCCGCGACGCGCGCGCCGGCGGCGCAATGACAAGCGGGAGCCCCGGGGACGCGGCAGGACAAGGTAAGAAGTTTTATAATTCTTTTATATATTAATGTAAGCATTTAGGGAGGGCGGGAGGGAGGCGGGTGGCGGGCAACTTCGCTACGCCCACGCAGTGGGCGTAGTGTTGCCTGCTTCGACTACTTTGCAAAGGGCGAAGGAGGCAACACTACGCCCACTTCGTGGGCGTAGCGAAGTTGCCTGCCCAGGCTTAGCCAAGACCTCTGCTCTCTTCCAAGGGACATGTACCCATATTCGCTGAAAATGAGCCAGAGCGGCAACAATACCCTGATTTACATTGGCCTGAACTGCTTCTTTCCATACAGGAGGAACTTCTCTCATAGGGTACTGTTTCACTTTCCTCCTAACAGAGGAATCAGGTTCATACAATGTCTGAGGCAAAAGTCTAGATCTGAAAGCAAGTATTGTCCCTACGGCATCTGTAACATCAGATTCCACTATCATCCCTTTAGCAAAATCTGACTGAACATCGAGCACATCCTGCGGAATCGGACCCAACTCATTATCTCCCCATTCCTGACGCAGAAAAGTACACATTACATCAAAAACATACCTTTGCTTAGGCGGTTCCCACTGAAAGAAAACATCCATAACTGCTGGCAAATCATACCTCGGAGCATTTAAAATCCACCTACGAGCCAACAAATCCAACACTGTCCGTTCTTCAGAACTAGGAAGCTGACTACGACTCTGTTTACGTTCCGAAACAGGGGTCATATTCAGTGACCCAAACAATGGTGACAACAGATTAACAACAGTCTCGGACATTCGTTTTCGAGCAGAAGGGGAAGAAGTAGACATAAGAACAGGAGAATAAGTATTCAATTTCTGAGGCAAGGAAGGTGTAGGGACAAGAACAGTAGAAGTCGAAGATGCAGAAGCAGAAGGCAAAGGAGTTTGAGGCAAAGCTGGTAGCAAGGCTGGCGACCCTAGAATGGGTTGCGCAGGAGGAGGCAAAACCATCTGTGGAGCACCGGGTGGCTGAATAACAGCAGGAGGTTGAACAACAAAGGGTGGAACAACCGGGGGTAATAGAGGCGCAGTAGTACACTGCACATAGGAAGGAGGCAATCTCAGTAAATGAGAGATCAAATGAACTTTTTCAAGGTCTTCCATCACTTTCGGAGGAGAAGATGGCAAGGCCGGATAACATTTATCTATGGCCATGCAACGCTGTCTATCTAAGACTTCACTCGCACGCTCTTCTCCATCTTCCTTAAACTGTCTAGCAGCTTGTAGTACAGACATATTCTTATCTTTCCTATCTCTCTTTGCTTGCTTAATTTCTCGCTGTTTGGCTTCCTCACGCCAAAGGCGGAAAGAGTCAAACATTGCCGGCCGGGCTTTCTTCTTAAATAGCCTAACTTCTAGATTGTCTAAAATCTCTGTTTCAAAACTACCATGTGGGGGCCATTGCAAAACACCATCTTTTTTTGTGTAGCGGACCCATACTTCGTTATAAGTAATGGGACCCACTCCGTGTTTAGAATAGATCTCATAAGTCGGAGTTCCTACCGGAGGTATCGGACATGAATCCTCCAATCGGGAATCCCTGTTACTACCACAAACAAGCCAATTACCAAATTTACCAAGACCAGGCATCTTGCTCACTAGTCTGGTTTCAAACTTCAAAGGGAATCAAAAAATGATACACTCGTAAATATACAAGCCCTTCGGCTTTGGGTACTGCAGCAACCAAATCAAAACCAAGGAACCAAACAAAGTCGTGGGAGCGACCCACTTATACTTAACCAAATATCTGTCACGCCACCAGAAGGCCGTCTATCGTCTCGCTTTACAAACATCAATCGGAGGGTCCAAGACAAGGCGACAGTCAGGGCAGCAGTCCTTCGTAGCCGTTGGAAAGCGGGAAGCCTCGCAGAAAAGACCTTTGGTCCACGTCGACATGCAGGGGTCGATGAAGTGGGTGCCCTCCTCCCGAATTTCCTCACGTGGCTCCTCGCAATCTTCGGGCTTGGACCTGTACCACTGAAGTCGCCCCACGTTGGCCGCGCCAACTGAAGAACTGGGATATCAAATACCCAGCGGCGCCAGGGACACGCCCAAAGTCCTCTGGGTTCCCTTGCCTTGGTGCACAGAGACACGGAATACTTCTAGGTGGCGTCAGAGATCAAATGTATTAGCTGCCGCTAGTAGCAGAAATCCCAGCAATACAACACGGTGTACAACTCAAGAAATTGCTCAATTTTACTAAGGCGAGACATCCCTATTTATACACAAAAAGGTACATTTAAAATGCATGCTCATGCACCAAAATTCAACCAATAGAAAATACATTACATCACACAGCATCATACAGTAAAGCTCATTTTACAGTGTCCCAACCCACAAGTTAATATTTAGGCATATCTAAATAATAATCTGGAAGGCCCGGACAAACCCTTAATTGAAAGTGTAACCCATGAAATGAAGAAACAGTAAAGAAAAGTAGTTTCAGATAATGTGCAAGATAACAGAAACGTAAAAAAACTTAAAAGTTAGCAAATGTCTTGAATGGTGATTGGGAAAGTGGATAATGATCTTGCAGGGAAATTGGCTTGGCAGGGTCAATTCCAGATGAAAGGCCAGCTTCTGAAATTAACTCCAGCGCACGAAGAAAACCTTAGTTAATGTATACATGACCCACTAAAGGTCAGACTGCTTTGCTCGCAGACTAACTTCTGAGTCCTACGTAAAAGGCAACACCAGATGGCAGTCACGACGCATGGCAAAAACACATGTTTAGAAAAGAAAGTCGTAAGGAAAGAAACAATTTAGATATTGATTAGGATAAGATATGTGCAAGGAAACTAAAGGTTAACGAGGTCCTGAAAAGTGATTGAAAAACTCAGACAACGATCAGCTAGTGAAACTGGTTTTGCAAAAGGTCAGTTTCAGGTGAAAAGGGTCACTCTCTCTGCAGTTCATTCAGAGTCAGAAAAACCCAAGTTAATATATGTACGAATTCAGAAGGCCAGGCCACTTGTTCGTTGGGCCTACTTCACAGGCTTACGTGAGGGCAAGACTAAAATGAAGTCAGGTTTGAGAATTACAGAACCACACGCCAATAATTCCAGTTCTTCAGCCGATGACTGAACTTCAGCAATAACGCCGCCGCTGCTTGCACCGTGGCCTGCCAGCACCGCGATGAGCACAGCATCACTTCGCACAGCAGCCCTGAGCCCTGAACCGCTGCCTGCATCGGGATCCGGAGGGCACCACACGCCGCACTGCTGCAGTTCACACTGCAGCACCCGACGCCTGCCGACGCCGGAGCTCCCGACTTCGATCTGCAACACGTGTGACTTCAAGGGCCTGACGACTCCTGCACCGACCTCCGGAATCGACACCTGCGGACGGCGTGCTTTCGGATCTCAACGAGAGGTCGCTGACCCCCTGCATTTCTAAAGGTACTGTTTTGCGCATCTTCCTGACACTGTAGTTGGTCCGTGACGCCACGGTCAGCCAGAACTGTTTGGATTTGCTTTTCATGACGCCGTGATAGCCCCAGACAAAGCTATCGACTTCAATGAACTTTATTTCAAGTCTATTTTGATGACTTGCAGATTTCTAAGTACTGTATTGTGGAGTTTTTTCGTTTTTGGTCTTGTCTTAAGTATATAAAAATATTGGATATTTTTCTAAATTGGTGTGTTGTCCTTTTGTAGTGCTTACACTGTGTTACTATTGGTTTTGTGCAAAATGCTTTACACAATGCCTCTAAGCTAGGCCTGACTGCTCGTTCCAAGCTACCAAGGGGGTGAGCAAAGGTTATTTTAGGATTGCAACTTCCTTATCCTGACTAGAAGGAAGGGTCCGTACTTGGACAAAGGTGCCAACCCTTGCCAACTAGAGACCCCCGTTTCTAACATGCTCCATCACTTGTACATTCCTTTAAGCCTCAGAAGGGTTAATTTGTCTTGTGGGTTGTTTGAATAGTTGCAGGTCCATTAGTATGCCTGAACTCAGAATCTAAAGATGCATCTTTTAGTGAAGGTGATTTTTGCATTCAGGCTTGAGCTCACAAACACAACACTTCCCCTTCCCTACAAAAAATACAAACTAAAAAAAAAACGTAAGTAAACTAACACAATGATTGCAAAGAGGTGTAGGACCCCTCTCTACTCTCTATACGTAAGGTAAAGGAAATGAAACAACAGTGTCAGGCAGCAAGGAACTGCCAGAGAAGTTAGTGATAATGCGTAATATAACATCAACTTTTAAACTTGACATATGTGTGTGATATAATCATCAAAACATTTTGGTTTGACACAGGTTCTATCAGCTCTAGTGACCTTCCCACACTTGGTACTGCTCATGTGTCAATCGCCCACACAACTCTCCCTTTCCGTAACATTTGAGTTGGCTCCTCATGAAACAGGAAGTGGGTGGGCAAAGACCCCAGAACTTTGCCGTGAACAGACAGGTAAAGATGGGACATTGTCTTTGTAATCAAAAGGTGGGACATTGTAACTGGCTACTAAAGTGGGCATTTGGTGACACAGACTTTCTGAGGACACTACATCCTCAATCCAATCATACGTTAAAGGGCAAACATCAAGTTCTGGGCCAAAGTCAGCATCACTGTCATTCACAACTAAATCTGGAACAGCACTGCTATTACCTTTAAACAGTACTATTCTATTGGCATGCCACTCTTTGCCATCGCTGAGCAGAGCAGAATCGCACAGAATTCTAATTACCTCAAGAGGAGCTGAAAATGTAATTTCCCCTTTGAGTGTTAACATCCCTTGCTTTACCAATACGCAAACACAACGTCTTAGCTCCATGTGACTGGTCATACCTGTTTCTATGCTTAGCCTGTCTAATCACAAGGAACTTGATCACTTCATTTTAATTGCTATAGTTCTGTTTTTAACCCCTGCTGAAAATCAACAGGAGACTAATTTCACTTACTCTTTCAGGGCTCGGTGGTGTGCGGGCGCCATCTTCCATTGGGCTGGTCAGGCGACCTAGCTCGGCGCCACACCCCAGCGCTCCGCCCCTACTTAGGAGTGGCTTCTCATTGCTCGCTGTTGGAGGCAGGCGACCCCGGTGGCAGAGGATTCGCGTATGCAGTTAGGAGCGGCAAAGATTTACTGTGTGTGATTGTTGCGCCCTGCTGATTGAGAGCAGTGGCACTTCATTTTAATTGCTATAGTTCTGTTTTTAACCCCTGCTGAAAATCAACAGGAGACTAATTTCACTTACTCTTTCAGGGCTCAGTGGTGTACGGGCGCCATCTTCCATTGGGCTGGTCAGGCGACCTAGCTCGGCGCCACACCCCCGCGCTCCGCCCCTACTTAGGAGTGGCTTCTCATTGCTCGCTGTTGGAGGCAGGCGACCCCGGTGGCAGAGGTTTCACGTATGCAGTTAGGAGCGGCAAAGATTTATTGTGTGTGATTGTTGTGCCCTGCTGATTGAGAGCAGTGACACTTCATTTTAATTGCTATAGTTCTGTTTTTAACCCCTGCTGAAAATCAACAGGAGACTAATTTCACTTACTCTTTCAGGGCTCGGTGGTGTGCAGGCGCCATCTTCCATTGGGCTTGCCAGGCGACCTAGCTCGGCGCCACACCCCTGCGCTCCGCCCCTACTTAGGAGTGGCTTCTCATTGCTCGCTGTTGGAGGCAGGCGACCCCGGTGGCAGAGGGTTCGCGTATGCAGTTAGGAGCGGCAAAGATTTACTGTGTGTGATTGTTGCGCCCTGCTGATTGAGAGCAGTGGCACTTCATTTTAATTGCTATAGATCTGTTTTTAACCCCTGCTGAAAATCAACAGGAGACTAATTTCACTTACTCTTTCAGGGCTCGGTGGTGTACGGGCGCCATCTTCCATTGGGCTGGTCAGGCGACCTAGCTCGGCGCCACACCCCGCGCTCCGCCCCTACTTAGGAGTGGCTTCTCATTGCTCGCTGTTGGAGGCAGGCGACCCCGGTGGCAGAGGTTTCGCGTATGCAGTTAGGAGCGGCAAAGATTTACTGTGTGTGATTGTTGCGCCCTGCTGATTGAGAGCAGTGGCACTTCGTTTTAATTGCTATAGTTCTGTTTTTAACCCCTGCTGAAAATCAACAGGAGACTAATTTCACTTACTCTTTCAGGGCTCGGTGGTGTGCGGACGCCATCTTGCATTGGGCTGGTCAGGCGACCTAGCTCGGCGCCACGCCCCCGCGCTCCGCCCCTACTTAAATGCCCCCAATGAGGAAGCGCAGCGGACGAGCGCAGCGGCCGGACGGGGCTAGGGGCGTGTCCTCATGCCCTTCCCATCTCTTATACATCTGAAGATTTAACAGCTATACAGGGCCACTGGTCGCTGCCCGATTCCATCACTAGCCACATTTCCTCTCTCGGCCTCGCTCCTCCATCTCCTCATTTCCCTTCCTCTCATATGATCCCCTCGACGCAGCTTTTTTCCCATTCTGGCTCCTTATCTTCTTCCCCTCCTTTCCTCAACACCAGGTCAGCGGTTAGACACCATCAGGAGCTGTTTGTGCTGCTCGACTCTCACAAGCCTGACATGCTATTTTTAACCGAAACCTGGTTCTGTGAGTCCTCTTTGCCCTCTCTTCTGGCTGCTCTCCCCCCTTCTTATGTGGCTCTCCGCGCAGACCGCCAGGCGGGCAAGACAGGGGGCGGCGTGGCCCTCATTGCCCGGTCAGAGTATAATTTTCAACTTCTTCCCTCCCCTCTTATTACTCCCACCGAGCATCTTGTGGTCCGCTCTCTTACCTTTTCTCCCCCGCTCACTTGTTTATTAATGTACCGCCCGCCCCAGTTTTCACACCTGTTCATGCCAGCCCTTCAGGACTTATTGGCCACCTTGGCGGTCAATTACGCCTCAGTCCTAGTGCTAGGGGACTTTCACTATTGGCCCACGGACCCCCTTGAGTGCACTTCCTATAAGCAGTTTACAGAATCACTTCAATCCCTGAATTTTGTTTCTCACATACAAGTCCCTACGCACATACACGGACATTTGCTAGACCAGGTTTGGTCTCTTAATATTTCCGTTTCTTCTATGTCCGTGTCCTCATGTCCCTGGTCAGATCACGCTCTAATTTCCTTCTCCCTCCACCTCAACCCTGTAGCTAAGGTCCCGCTTGCCAAAAACATCTGGGCGCGGAATTGGAACCGTGTCGACCTCCCTTTGTTATCTTCTTCCCTCCTGAACTCTTCACCTAACCTGGTGGGCTTGTCTTCCTCATCTCAAGCCACCTCCATTAACACCTGGCTTGCTGGAGGCTGTGACTCGGTAGCCCCCCTACGTTGGATTTCAACTAGACGGCCTAAGGAGTCAAATCGGTGGTTTAGTGAAGACCTGAAGGAAAAAAAGCTGACCCTTCGGCGGGCTGAGAGGCAATGGAGAAGAGACTATTGTCCTTTACTGAAAACTCACTACACCACACTATTAGGTGACTATAAAAGAGCCATACTAGGCGCCAAAACTGCCTACTTCTCAGCAAATATTTTGGTGGCGGAGAATAAACCCAGGGAGATTTTCACAATTATCCATGATCTGGCCTTCTCTGACAGGGCTACACTTAAACCTCCCCCTACCCAGTCCTTATGTGATTGTTTGAATTCTTATTTTTTGGGAAAAATTATTAACATCAAAGCCAATATTCCACTTCCCTCTCTTACTTTTGTTGAACCCCTTCCCCCGACTGCCCAGTGCTGCCTTTCTTTGATCCCCCCACTCACCGAAGAAGTGTTCTTGGCAATACTTCCTATGGTAAAGTCAGGCTCCCCGGCGGATATCTGCCCGGCCCGTATTCTCCAACAGATTTACTCTGTCTGCACTAAGCCCCCGATTACTTTTCTCAACAGCTCCCTTGCCCAGGGGGTTGTGATTCCAGCACTTAAATCTGCTACAATAGTGCCTATTCTGAAAAAGCCTGGTGCGGATCACTCCGCCCCAGTTAATTATCGCCCTATTTCACTGCTGCCCTATCTGGGCAAGGTGCTTGAGCGCCATGTAACATCGGTACTCAGCGCCCATGTAGAAGGGAATGGGGGCCTAGCGTCTCGCCAGGCAGGCTTCCGGCCTAGGCACTCCACCGAATCCGTCGTGGTGTCGGTCCTGGACAACCTCAGGGAGGACATGGACCAAAACAAACACCAGGCCCTGGTGCTCCTCGATCTCTCCGCCGCTTTTGATACGGTGGATCATTCCATCTTGCTTTCACGTGTCAGAGCGGCGGGAATCGGGGGCTCAGCCTTGGTTTGGCTATCGTCCTTCCTGAGGGACCGTACCCAGGCGGTCCGGTTGGGAGATTTCTCGGCCACCCCACTTAAGGTCACTTGTGGTGTTCCCCAGGGTTCTTCTCTCTCTCCTCTTTTGTTTAATCTTTATATCTATCCCCTAATCTTTGCGCTCCAGCAGCTGGAGGTCACCGTATATAACTATGTGGACGACCTCCAGCTCATCTTTAACCTATCCTCTTCTTCCCATTCTATTTCCAATTTTCAGACTACTATGATTTTTATTAGGGACTGGATGAACCATAACCATCTGAAGCTGAACCTCGATAAAACTGAGTTGGTTCTCACGGGTGGTTCTTCCAGTCCCTGGAACTCTTTATTTTGGCCCTCTTCCTTTGGTCCCCCTCCCACTCCCTCTCCCTCAGTCAAGACCTTAGGCATCAAAATTAACAATCATCTTACCCTCCACTCACAAATTAGCTCTGTTGTTTCTTCTTGCTTTCTCACTCTTCGTACTATTCGCGCTGTTTCTCGTTTCTTTTCTCCCTTGGCACTTAAACTGATCATGTCCGCCTTGGTGATCTCCCGGCTGGATTACGCCAATGCCCTGTACAACGGCATTCCGGTGTACAGCCTACGGAAGCTCCAACTGGTCCAAAACCAGGTGGCCCGATTAGTGTACGGCCTTTCCCGCTCCCACCACTCAACTCCTTTATTGAAGGCGCTCCACTGGCTGCCTGTCAGGGAGCGATCCCTTTTCAAAACAGGTTGTATGGTCTTCCAGGCGTGCCAGGGCTCAGCTCCCGCCTTCATTGCCTCCTTGATAAGGGAGTATATCCCTGCTGTAGAGCTCCGTTCATCATCTCAATCACTTCTGCAGGTACCCCGCTACAAGCGCAAAAAGTGGGGAGGGGCCAATTTCTCATTTTTGGCACCCTCCTTTTGGAACTCCCTTCCCGACCACTTACGTTTGGCCAAGCACTACCCCCTCTTCCGTAAAGACCTCAAAACTTTCTTATTCAATCAGGCTTTCCCTTTGTAAATTGTCCCTATATTTTCCTTTCTCTGCACCAGCATCTACTGCCTCTCCCCTGCTATTTTAGTCTCCATAGCGCCAAAAAAACGCATGGGGAATGTAGCGCTCTATAAGTATTTTAAATTCAAATTCAAATTCAAATCTCTTACTTTCTTGGCAGACCATGAGACAGTTTTTGTGCCATTCAACCACCCCATGTTGTCCTTAGTACGTGGGGATCTCCCTCTCATCAAATCAAAGGGAGAATGGCCTGTAGATTCACATCGTATAAGCCTGTATGCACTCAGAATTTTCCTTAATTCATCTTCCCAATCCATGTGATTGCTGATAGCTAGCTAAATAATGCCCTTTATGACTCTGTGAAATCGTTCAACGCTTCCATTCCCTTCTGGATGATAAAGGGAAGTAGTTCTATGAACTATCCCTACTTTCTTATTGAACTTTTTGAAAATATTGCTAACAAATTGTCCTCCATTGTCTGAAATCAGATCCTTAGGTAAGCCTTAAGGTCCAAAAACCTCAGCCAAGAAATGCAACAAGTTTTCCGAATCAGACCTCTCAACAACCTTGACTGCTGGCCACTTAGAGAAGTGACTCGTACAAAGCTCACTCTGTTGAGAGAGAGCACCTCTGTGCACAACAAGCAAGACTCGTGGGTCTAATTCATTTAAACATCAAAAGTTCAAGCAGATTAAACGACGACTAGTTCATTAAGTCTTTACTGTTTATTCAACAGTTGTTGAAATTGCTGCTTCATAATCAACGTAAAATATCCAAACTTAAATTTCCATCATCAGATAAATCATTCTGAAGCAGGTTATCACAAATCCCGATGCATTTCGGGCCACGCCCTTCTTCAGGGGATTACTCTGATGGTGAGGAGGATGAGTCTCCAGGCAGCAGTACACAGAAGGAGGAGAATACAGAAGTGCATCTTCAGAGTCCGCATTCAATTGCTAGGACAACATTTTCGGGAAGAGGTTTCGAACCAATGAGCTGTTCAATAATTTTCTGGGGATATGATATGAGGCGTGACGTCCACACGTAGCAATGGTGCACACCCGGAAGTGTGCCCCCTGAAGAAGGGTGTGGCCCGAAATGCATCGGGATTTGTGATAACCTGCTTCAGAATGATTTATCTGATGATGGAAATTTAAGTTTGGATATTTTACGTTGATTATGAAGCAGCAATTTCAACAACTGTTGAATAAACAGTAAAGACTTAATGAACTAGTTGTCGTTTAATCTGCTTGAACTTTTGATGTTTAAATGAATTAGACCCACGAGTCTTGCTTGTTGTGCACAGAGGTGCTCTCTCTCAACAGAGTGAGCTTTGTACGAGTTCCTTGGATTACACACTGCTTGGCCAGACAGTGTTTCCTCTCGTAGCACACCACACATCTACAAAACGGATTACTTGTAAAACACTAAGCTGTGCGAGCTCCCCCTTCACCTCAGTTCACTTAGAGAAGTGATCAACTAAGAACAGAATGTACTTCTGTAAACCATTGATATCTCTCACAGGGCCAAATATATAAATTCTCACTCTATCCCATGGCATGTCAGGGATGACAATGGGGTGTATGGGTCATCTGTGAGTGACTAAACTCTCATTGGAATTTGCACCCTTCACACAATTACTGACAACTCTTTCGATGTCCTTGTCCATGCCAGGCCACCAGTAAGACTGCTTGATCCTGCTTTTACTTTTTACAATGCCCAGGTGACCCTCATGGCAAAAATTGATTAACTTGTCACTACTTAAATGGGCCTTCTCTGGCCACCCACATGAATGTAGTTAATGACAGTAAGTAAATTATCATCTTGAGAAAGACACTTGATCCACTCATCATGAGAAATACTATGCAGTTCTTCGCCAAAAATTGTAGCCACAAGCCAATCATCCCATTAATTCTTAGCTTCATCAATGACTGGTAACAGACACCTGCTCAGGAAACTGGCAATTCTCTTACGAACACCATGCACATTTTTGATCTCATACACACAGTCCAAAAGTTGCACAAACATGCATTTTATCCTCCAAGACACATTGCTAAGCCCCTTGGATGTGAGCACTTTGGTGAGAGGCTTATAGTCTGTTCTTACAGTGACATATGTGTCCCATACACACTGTCTAAAATGTTTAAGTCCCCAAACCAGTGGTCAAAGTGGGAGGGATCGGCAGGGCACGGTGTGCCCCTACTTCTTTCATTTAGCCGAGTCCGTTCCCCTACTTTTTTAGTTAAACACGCGTCCCAGGGACAGAAATAGCAAAAGACTATAGATAAGGTTTGCCGATCGTGGAAGGTCGGGGAGGCAGGACTGGCAGAGAAGGAAAAGGACTTGGTTTCCTGCCCAGAAGCCCTGCAATGCCCATTGAAGCCCTCAACCCCCCGACCCCACCCGTGTGTGTCAGCCCGCCTGAGGCAGCTTCTCGGGCACATACGCAGCCGCACCCAAGCACTTCACAAGTCTTTAGAAGACCATGAACTTGCTAACGAGGCCTTTGTTGCTTTTCAACCCTTCTTAGCGCCCCTGCATCTCCACTCTGCATATTGCTAGACGAGTCGGCCCCCCACTGAAATTTTTCGTAGCCCCCAAAACCCCCTCCCCTCCATGTGAAAGTAGATACACATGGTATGCGTCCAGGGTTAACGCACTCAAAGTGTATGTGGGGAGACTCTGTTAATGCAGACAAACTCATTGAGAATAAAATGCCCTAAATTATCTTCGTCCAAACAAGTACTCCAGTGCCTGTGCAACATTAACAGTTTTTCAACACTGTTACAAGTGTGAACAATAAATATCCTTTTGTCCTCTGAATTTATGATTTGCACTGATGCATTCT
Organism: Lissotriton vulgaris; assembly: GCF_964263255.1. Classification (NCBI taxonomy): domain Eukaryota; kingdom Metazoa; phylum Chordata; class Amphibia; order Caudata; family Salamandridae; genus Lissotriton; species Lissotriton vulgaris. The sequence continues at coordinate 932,267,884 of NC_141693.1, read as the reverse complement.
GAAAAGAAACGGCTACAATTGGCCCCTATTCTTCGCTTTTACACCATACACCTACCTGGTTCCTCGGTCTGCGCCTGGATGAATTGCAAATGTGTGTGATGCATGAGGCCATGGCTGCTGCGCTCAAGGAGCACTGCACAAAATGTAAATCTGTGCGTGGGTAAATATGCTTTTTGCTCTTGTAGGAGGTGAGTTGCCCCCTTTGATCTGTAAACTAGGCTAATTTCCACATGGTTGGTACCTGTCTGTAATGTAACGGAAGAGCTAAAAACGACGGAATGGAACGGGGACCAGAGTCATTTCCATCACCTTTTTGAGGTTGTGCTCTGCGCATGACACCCCTACCTGATTTGAGTGAAACTAGTGACCATCACTATTCTCATTCATTCTGTGACTGCAGGAAAAATACCACCCTGCCATTCCTAGATCATGAAGAAACACAGTTTGCCAGCTGCCTCACATGCTTATGCGTGCTCAACAATGTTTGAGCCTTTCGATCATTTTTGCAGGAGAATTGGTCGTTTGCAGTGTTTAAAATGGAAAACGAAAAGTACAGATACTTACTATCACACAGTACCTGGTTGCTACCAAGAAGTGCCGGGACTCTCCTCTTAAACGTATTGCTCGTGCTCAGAGAAGTAAGGTACTTGTGAGTACACGCCCACTTAAAGCACTGCTTGTAGGAGAAACATAAAACATTAAACATGCTAATTCCAGTGCAGACCATTTTAGCTTTAGGCTTTGTGATGATTTTTTTTCTCAATTTTTCCAACTTTACTTTTTCCACTTTTAAACTAATTGTTACTTGAAAGCCCTTTTCCCTTGAATTGGATCATTACTCCCTATTCCCAAGAATTGACCATGATTTTACACCCGTTTCCTATGAATTCATTGTAAACTCTTTACACATTGGCATTAAAGCCCTGTTCCTATGAATTTCACCTAAACCCTTTTCTTAAGAGTTGCTATTTAAACCCTTTTATTGTTAATTGCCACTTTACACCCAAATACTGGGAATTGCCACTTTATACCCAAATCCTGGGAATTGCACATTGACACTCTTTTCCTGTGAATTGACATTAGACTACATCCACAAATTGCCACATTAGACCTTTTCCCTTTGAATTTCTTCTTTATACCCTGTCTAGTAAATTGCCAATCTAGACCCGAGGACCTCGGATACTTTGTAGACAGTTGCATTGGTTTGAGGCAACTACATTGAATGTATCACAACGAGCAGATGAAAGGTAAGCTGAGTAAAGTTAATATAGCTCACATGATGGGAAAAGGCGAGTTCCTGAAAAGTAGCTACCATTTGCAGAGCTAAAGAATCTGAAGAACCCCCATATTTTTCTTCCCAACACTATTTGTGCCCCTACCAAACTGTATTGTGTTTCTCTGGACAAAGAACCCTCCAGTGGTGCCTGTTTGCTTGTTCTTTTCATCTTGTAGCAACTTCTAGCTCAGTAGCCCATGGGGCACTTTTGTCCAGTCTACTGGCCCGTATTTGTCTGGGGAGAAGGTCCTGAAATGGTTTCCTTTCTGCCTGCCTGTTCAAACACACCTTGCCCTATTGGGATCTTCCAGGTTCTATGCCACCTCCAGGCCTTGTGGAGTACCCCTGGGCTCAGTCCTGGTCGCCTTGGCTTTTGATATCTAAAGTGGGCTGCTTGAGACTGTAAGAGTATGGATATTCCCTTCCATTACATACTAAAATCCAGACCCATTCTCCCTCTGCGTGGGATGCAATACGGGGGTACGAGGGAGTGTTCAAAATTATAATAAAAAAATAAAATAAAAAGTTATGCTTACATGCTGCCGGACGCCTCCCACGTTGCGCCACAGTGCTGGGACTCTGGGGCATGGGGATTGGCCTGAGCAGGTTGGAAAGAGGCCCACTCAGGTCAGGGAGTCTGTGGGGTTTCTCTTTTTTTTCAGTTTAATAAAGTTTTATTGAGCGTAAAAGCAATGATACATCATAATATAACAACACGAGATAGAACAAAATCAATAGGAGATAATCATGAGAGATAATTGGAGATAAAAAGAACAAGGTTAGAAAAATTATGTAATGGAAGAAAATCGTAGAGAGAAAGAAAGAAGAGAAAAGGAAAGAGAAAAAGAGGAAGAGAGAAAGAAAAAGGAAGGAAGGGGGGTTAGGGGGCGGAGAAGAGGATAAGAAGTTAGAGAAAGGTAGCCAGGTAAGATCAGACTTAATTTTTAAGGTGACAGATGAAGAAGAAGCAATTGCAATTCTGTGCTCATCACAAACAAAATTCCACCATGTCTGCACAGACAATTTAGAGTTATCCTTCCAGCAAGATAAGATTACTTTGAATGCAGTTGCAATGAAAAGATCAAACAATTTAGCGTTATACGAATGTAAGTCCAAAACATCAGATAGAGAACCTAAAAAAATATGCAACGGTGAAAATGGTTCAGAGAAATGAAAAATATGCATGCAATATTTACAAACTGAGGACCAAAAAGTAAGAACTGGTGGGCAATCAAATAGGAGATGTATGAGTGTGCCTGGATTAGAGGAACATGACCAACAGAGGGGTGAGGAGGAAGGGGAGAATTTTGTAATGCTTACAGGGGTAAAAAGAGCTCTATGGTAAAGAAAAAAAAGTGACTGAGTAATACGGGCCGAAACTGAAGTCTTAAACAGTTTGGACCATAATCGATCCCAAATATCAACAGATAACGAGAAAGATAAATCAGTTTCCCAAGCAATTTCAGTAACGGTTTTAGGCCTAAGACCAACATTCTCTAATAACAGTTTATAAATCAGAGCAGCTTTGGGTATTTGTTGAGTGAACATAGGGTATAGAGGGGTGGAAGGAGTAAGGGAAGAAGGAGATCAAACGTAGGAAAGGTAGATAGGTGAGACACAATGGCAGAGGTAATAATGTCAAATTCTTTGCGACGCTGTACAGGTAAATCAAACTTAGTTTGCATTACATCACATGAAATAATGGTTGAATCAGAAAAAAATTGGTAGACAAACATAATATCCTTTTCTTTCCAATACTTGAAGTAGAAAGATTTACCCTTGTACTTAAGATATTTGTTATACCATATACTGGAGGAAAGAAAAGTTTGTAAGGGAGATGAGTCTTTTGAAAAGATATTGTGTAGCAGTGTATGAGAGTATTTCAAAACAGGGTGATTTGTCAAGAATGAACAGTTTGACATGAAAAGGGATTGTTGAAAAGTAAAATCCTTTAACAAAGATCGTTCAACTGCGATCCATCTGGGTAAAGGGGTATCAGTAAAATCGAACGCTAATGAAAAGGCTTGTTTTATTAAAAAGGCAGAATGGTATGATTGGAAATCAGGGAAGCGAACCCCCCCTTCAGATTTAGGGCGTATAAGTTTTTGTAAAGCAATGCGGGGTCGCTTATTGTTCCACAAAAATTTAGAGCAGATGGAGTTTAACCTATTAAAATACAATTTAGGGATTTTTACAGGAAGCATGGAAACAGTGTATAAAATATGTGGGGAAATCATCATTTTGATGGTGTCTAAACGACCCCACCATGAAAGGAAAAGAGGAGACCATGTCTGAAGGAGCGATTGAATTTTTTGAGTAAGGGAGGTAAAGGTCAGTTTGAGTGTGTCACGCAGGGTAGAGGAGAACCAAATACCCAGGTATTTGATCTTGGAGGGACACCATGCAAAATCGGTTGAAGCAAACATATATTGGTAACAGGATGAGTTAAGGGGTAGGACCTCCGTTTTAGAGAGATTAAGTTTATAACCAGAAACAGATGAATATAAGTGGACTTCTTCTAAAAATGGGGGAAGGGAGGAGACAGGGTTAGCCATGTAGACCAGAACATCATCGGCATAGGCCGAGATTTTTGTCTCAATCGAGGACTGTTTGAATCCCTGAATGAGGGGGTTAGAGCGGATTTTAATAAGGAAGGGTTCAAGACAAAGAATAAAGAGTAAAGGGGAGAGAGGACAGCCTTGTCTTGTCCCTCTGGATAAGGGGAAAAACTTCGAGAATTGATTATTAACAAAAACACTGGCGCGGGGAGCAGAGTAAAGGAGTCTAACCAGGGAGATGAAGTGGGGACCAAACCCAAACCAATGCAATGCCTTAAACATGAATTTCCAATTAATTCGGTCAAACGCTTTCTCAGCGTCTAGTGAGAGGGCAGCTAGAGGAGCGTTGAATCGATTACTGTGGGAAATAATATTGGCAAAAACACGGGCATTGTCTGCTGCAAGTCTACCTTTCACAAAGCCAACTTTATCGGTTGTGATTAACAGAGGAATAAGGGATTCGAGGCGGGTTGATAAAATTTTGGCAAAAATTTTACAGTCGTAATTAATAAGGGATATGGGACGATAATTTTTGCACAGGGAATGGTCTTTGTCAGGTTTGGGAATTATGATTATTAGGGCGTCCAAAAATGAGCCAGATGCTTTAGCATTTGCAATAAAGGAGTTAAAAAGTTGTAAAAGGTGAGGGACAAAAATGGAATGCATGTTGGCGTAAAATTCAATTGGGAGACCATCTGGACCAGGGGCTTTCGCTTTCTTAAGGGAGGTAATTGCCTTGAGAATTTCCTGAGGGGTAATGTCAGATTCTAATTGATGGAATTCTGTAGGAAGAGAAGGGGGAGGAGGAAGGTCTTCGAAGAAACGGGAGAGATCATCATCACCAGGATGTGTATCATCTGTATACAGGAGTTTATAATAATTATGGAAGACCTGTGCAATATCCTCATCAGAGGAAACCTTTGTATTGGTTTCTTCATTGAGAATAGAGCCAATTGATTTTCGCTCAGATTTAATTTTAAGATAATTTGCTAGCATTTTCCCCGCTTTATTTTGACCTCCATGAAATTTAGATTTCACCTTCAAAAGGGTGTTGCAAGCTTCAACTGTGGCAATTTGATTAAGTTCAGATTTGGCTTTAATAAGTTGGAGGAGAGCGTCAGGATTCTTGGATGAGAAGTAAGAGTGTTCTAGGGTCTTAATGTTGGAGAGTTGGGCGGTGTATTTGTCCCTGTTGAGTTTCTTTTTCCTAGATACATAAGAGATTGTGAAACCACGCAATGCAGCTTTAAAAGCATCCCAATTGTTTGAAACTGATGTGTCTTGGGGTAAATTGAGGGAGAAGTATTCAGAGATGAAACTTTTAACTTTAGACATAAAAACAGAATCAGAGAGAAGGAAAGTGTTGAATTTCCAACGATTGAAAGAGGAGGCGGTGTGGGACAGGTCAAAAGTGGCATATACAGGTGCATGGTCCGAAAGGAAAATGGAACCAATTTCAGATTTCTGAATCGCAGGGAGAAGGGATTTGCTGACTAGAATATAATCAATTCTGGACCTGGTGTGGTGAACATTAGAGTAGAATGTATATTCGAGTGAGTCCGGATTACAAGTTTTCCACACGTCAAAGAGGGGACGGGAGGCAATTGCTGATTGGAATGATTTATGTGTCTTATCCGGCTGGAATTTGGAGGAGGATAATCTATCCGAAAATGGGTCTAACCATTGGTTAAGGTCGCCAGCTAGGACAACGTTAGGGCAGTCAATAGATGAAATGAGGATTTTAATATCAGTCCAAAATTTAGGGTCTGGTCGGACAGGACCATAGATATTTAGGAGCACCATAGTTTTGTTTTGTATAGACACTTTTGACATAACCCAACGACCCTCAGCATCCGATTGAGAAGATAAAATTTGAACATCCAGACCTTTGCAAAATAATATAGCAACACCCCCTTTTTTATCAATCGCAGGAGAAAATACCACTTGACCCACCCAAGCCCTCTTAAGCTTCAGCGATTCGACATCTGTACAATGCATTTCTTGGAGAAAAGCAATCTGAGCATTTAACTTGGATAAGTGGGACAATACCTTTTGACGTTTAACTGGGTTGCCGAGACCACGAACATTCCACGTTACAAAGTTACACACGATGGGAGGTAAGGGAGGAGGGTAACAACTGGGTCCAATACACTGCAGGTAGGGAACTAAAAGGAGAAACAAGGAAGACAAACATGTTAGCAATACAAATCGGGTAAATATAGGGAAACAATATACGGAGGAGCATCACAATCAATAAGAAGAGTAAGGAGTAACAATGAGGAGTACTAGAGACCACAAGAAGAAAGACAATAAGGGATACAAAGAAGATAACGGAACATGAATGAGCAAGGAATAAGCAACAATGGCCTGTGAAAAGGAGGAGAAAAAGAAAGGAAAGAAAAAGAAGGAAATAGATAAGAAACAGATCAAGGCAAAGATGCCAGACCTGAGAAAAAAGAGAAGATCTAAGTAATAGAAGCATGGAGACGCCAACGCGGGCGCCTATCCAACAGAGCGAGGAAAACGCGGGAATATAGATAGGATATATTCAATAAGAAGTAAAGCTATAGCAAGACATGACAAGAAAGAGACCGGGACAAGGCCACAACAGTCGTCAAGACAGTAGAAAAATGATTGCAAAAAATAGAAGAAAGTTAGTTTCAGTATTTGGTGTCCATCGTGGGTGAAGAGACGGTGAGAAGATACTCTCGAAGCTTCTGCGGATCATCAAAGGTACGAGAACGGCCATTGTGGGTTATTTTGCAGAGACAAGGATGAAGGATTCCATATTGGATGTTTAGTTCCCTCATGCGTGGGCGCAGATTGAGGAATTCCTTGCGACGTGCATTCGTAGCATTCGATAGGTCCTGGGCTATGAAGATGGTGTGACCCGACCAAATGAGGCGACGTTTTGCTCTTGCAGCTTTAAGAACAGTCATCAATTCGGTGAATTCCAGAAAAAGCAGGATGATACCTCTGGGTTTGGCCGGGTTGGACGTTGGTCGACCCAGAAGGTGTGCACGCTGTATGTTTAGGGGGATAGATTCTGGTTGGAGACCCAAAAGCTCGTAGAGGAGTTTGCGGACGAAGGTCACCATGTCGCCCTCCCCAAGGGACTCCGGAACACCATAAATACGGAGGTTATTCCGCCTGTTACGGTTCTCAAGGTCCTCAGTGTGAAGTTTCAACTGCTGTATCTCCTTTTCAAGAGTAGGAATTTTTGTAGAGACATCCTGGACGTCACTAATGCGTTGTTCTAGTTGCAGGACTTTGTTTTCCATGACTACCCATCTGTCTTCAATCTGCTTGAGCTTCTCATTAGTTGCCACCATGAAAGGTTGTAGGCCACGAACCTCTTCTAAAATGGAGTCCAGCACCGGGTTTTGAGAGGTGCGAATTGGGGACGGAGGGTCATTCTTGAGGCGTTTTGGTTTTGTTCCGGTGACAGACGCTCTCGCATGGCCTGCGTCCTGAGACATGATGCCAACAGAGGGGCAGACTAGGAGGACCGCAGGAATGGAAGCCAAACCACAATAGTAAAAGTTGTGAGACCCTAAAAGTAAATGTGTAGAGAGTACTTGATGGAAGAGGTCCTGGACGAGGTGACAGGTAGCACTGGAGAAGCACTAATTCCAACCTATAAGACAGGTGTCGAGAGGCAGCAAAAATCAGGAATTCACAGCCAGAAAACCATCCAGGAATAAAGTGATGAATAAAACAGCAGAGCGTCCATGGATAATGGGAACCATGTGATTTATTCGGTGTGCCACGGAGGGTTAATGGTGAAAGAAAGGAGGTATATAACAATTGCGCAGATATCACCTCAAAATGGCCGCCGAGAGGTATTGCTAGTAGAAATAGATAAGCTGAGGAGAACTCTGGCGCCAATAGTCACAAAGATGCATAGGAAGCATGATGCGCAGTATTTAGGACATACCTTGTCTGAATATGACCTGTGGAGGCAGCAGACGAGCAGATACAGTGTTGGAAATGCCAAAAAAACGGGACGCGAGCGCGGCGACACAAAATGGCGGCCGCCCGCGTCCCGGTACCTGGAACAGAAGCTGCGGTGAAAAAAGATGTTAAAGCGGCAATTTCGGGCGCCGCTGCTGCTCGCAAAGCACGGGGACCATGTTCCGCCGTGCGAAAACAACTTTTCCCGGTGTCCGTAGAGGGAAAAGACAACAATAATACAGGAAGGACTCCCGCGTCATCACGGAGCTCCTTCGGGCAGCGCCATCACACGTCGGCGCGTAAGCCACGCCCCCCCCTGTGGGGTTTCTCTAACCCAGCTGTTCAATACGCGGTTAAAGAAACCTAAGTGTGCACGTGCATTGTGGTCAGCCTGAGATGGCCAGCCAAACACACATGAGTACTTAGGAAGTGCCCCTAGCACTCCTCCTCCCCCTCCCAGGCTTTGGCCCGCCCCTCACTGTACACGCTGGCTGAGCCAGCAGCTTAAAAATAAAACAATATTGCAATATTTTCTTTCTTTTTTTGCTGCTGGCTCTGAGACAGTGGGGCTACGCTCCTCCACCATTGCGGAGGGGCCGCCCCTGAATTTCCCCAGAGGTACAACTAGCTCACTACTTTTATGGCAACTTTTCAAAACCCTTTTCACGACTCCCTTCAAAGCGTACCTTGACCCCACCAGGTAGGTCGCTCCCCCTCCACACAGCACCGTCTGTGTGTTACCTGCCTCAGCTGCCGCTGCTGAGGAAGTTCGAGGCCCACCACCACCCGCAGACTACCACCTGCACCTCATCCCTGGTGGCCAGTGGTAGGCCTTAGGTTTGTTTGTCATTTGTCATTCCATTGTATTGCACTCTCTTGGTGTCGTGACTGCTGTTGTCTGTCTCACCTTCGTTGCCCCCGTGATCACATTGAACAGTGAGCTATTAACTGTCATCTAAGAGCTGCAACCAAACTGCAAGGTATAAATTAGAGAGTTATATTTTTCCCCCAGTGTTTGATTATCCTAATGTTGCAAAGGGTGTTCATATGGATAAAATCAATTCTGATTATTAAAGAGAACCCTCAACCATGGTATTACGTTCTAAATTCAGAGTTTGTGTTTCTCCAGGCAAATCACTATTAAACTATACTGCTTACTAGTATAGTGTCATGTGATTTCTACACCATGTAGTACTTTTCCTTATGTATTTCCTAGAGAGTGATTTACACACATATGATTGATTGTCTCTCTGTAATGTGTGTAATGTAAAGTGCTCTGACACCCTACACTGGTATCAGTGGCGCTGTAAATCAAATCAAATGCGTCTGAGCGAGAAAGTGGTTATGGAGACTCGAGGGATATGTTGAAGGGTAGTAATGAGGGAATAGAGGGAGTAATTGGGGGCACCAAAAATATTGTCGCACATAGCTTCCACCAGCCCTGAATCCGGCCTTGCCCTTGAGACCAGTCCGCTGCAGCTATTGGTACCTCTCTTGGCCTTGTTTCAGTAGTAGCAGGTGCAACTCACCAGGGGTTGGTGATGCAGGATTTGCACGCACACCAAAATTAGTTTACAAACATCATGGTCTTTCTGCTTCATGCACAAGCACTTTAAGCATGTGCTGCCTGCTTTGGGACCACTGGAATTATGTAGCAATGGAGGACAAAATTATTCTGCAGTGTTGACTAAATTATGCAGCAAAAAAAGCTGCAGCGTAGTAATGTATATTTTCTTTTACACATGCAAACAGTCTGCAAAGATTTTGACTTATTAGTAGCAGTGCAACACACAAATGCAGCAGTGAGTGCTTACTAGTATAGTGTCATGTGATTTCTACACCATGTAGTACTTTTCCTTATGTATTTCCTAGAGAGTGATTTACACACATATGATTGAACAGTCTGCAAAGATTTTGACTTATTAGTAGCAGTGCAACACACAAATGCAGCAGTGAGAAGCGTGATCAGTCAACCTTTGCAAAGGGCTGTCCACTTCGCAGAAACACAAGTCACGTTTGTTTTTTTAACTTTTGATCTGGTTGAGCTACAAACAAATTATTAGTTAAAATCATTAAATTATGCAGCTGGTGGTGCATTATCTGGCAAATATTGCAGAGTCATAATTGTATAGAAAACATTTGCAAACTAGGATATATTGCCATTCATGTTTGAACTGCACTAGTGGAAAAGGGGAAAAGTGCTGATGACAGAAATTTCATGGCTTGGACACAAATGGCTTGTGATTCCACTTTTAATTGTATTTGGGACATTCTGTTATTGAAAACAAATCCGACTTTGTGAATGTATTTTAATGTCAATAACTCATATTAAACCTGAAATAAACCTGTATCCATTGGCTGAATTAAATAACGTAATAAGCTGCAGCTGGGTAGTGAAATGCCAAACAAACACTAAAAATTCGAATGATTTGCTCTTTCTGGCCACACCTCTCACTCCGCCCACTGAGCTAATCCTTGGGTTGGTCCCGCCCCCTGACCTCCGACCACAGTTCCCCTACTTTTTTCCCCCCACTTCGTCCATTGCCCCAAACACACCCCAGAGTCTCTCGCTCAATAACAGAGTACTTTTCCTCTGTTGGAGTGAGGGCTCTGGAAGTAAACTCAATCACACACTCCGTGCCATCTTCCTGCGCTTGGGATAAAACTGCACCTAGAACCCTACTGCTGGCGTACGTGGTGATGAAACTCTTGAGACTAGGTTCAAAGCCTTCAAGTGCTGGAGCTGAGCAAATATCATTCTTGATGCCATCGTAACTGAGTTGGCATGCCTCAGTTCAAGCATATTTGCACCCTTTTTTTAGCAGCTGTCTAATGCAAAGCATTTTGTTGGAGAAGTTGTAGACACACTTAAAATAAAATTTGTCCAGACCTAAGAAGGATCTGACCTCATCTTTGTTCTGAGGAACAGGCACTTTAATGATGGCATCCATCAATTCGGACTTTGGACAAATCTCAAATGAACTTATCTCATGCCCCAAGTATGTTAGGCTCTTCCTTGCAAACTTGCATTTTGACTCCTCCGCAGTCAAACCATTCACCTCCAGAGTCTGAAGCACCTCAAACAGAACCTTGTCATGTTCAGTCCTATTTGACCCCATGACAAGAATGTTATCCTGGAAGAAGACAACATTCTCCATGTCCTTAAAAATTAGGTGGATGAAACGTTGGAACATGGCGGCAGCAGATGCCAACCCAAACGGGACCCGTTTGAACTGTAAGATGCCAATGGGGGTGGCAAAAGCAGTTAGGTGTCTGATGCTCTTATGCAGAGGCACCTGATGGTAGGCAGAGATCAGGTTTATCATAGGGAACCATTGAATATTCCTTGTAACGGACAACAATTCTGAGACCCTGGGAAGATGGAATAAACCAACAAAAACGTTTTTATTGAGGTCACTCAAGTCCACACATAAACAGATCCGCCCGTTAGCCTAGTGGGGGACTACAAGGGGACCGACCCAATCCAAGGACTCAACATGCTCAATTAGCTCATTGTCTACCAATTTCTGAATTTCACCAATCACTTCATCCTTGACACCCATAGGAATATTTCTCACCTTGTGGATACAAGGACAGGTGTCCATTTTCAGAATTATCTTATGTGAGAAACCTTTCAGATCACTCACACACCCAAAGAATACCTTGGTAAACTTAGTTACCACCTCACCACATGCATCCTCCTTCCTTTCTCCCACGCTTAGAACAGGGTCAGGGCTGTTGGGATCAAGTAGAATATCCAACTCTCCTTGGTCCCACCAACCTAGGACATACGGTCCTGAAGCTGACACGTAAAGTTTGGATTCTGCGAACCTCCCTTTAAATTTAAAAAGAAGCTTGCGAAAACCCAATAAATCAATGGTCTCGCCTGTGTAGCTCACAGGGTGCACATCATGTGGTTCTAACTTCTCAACATTTTTCCCCTTGAAGGAATCAACCCAGGTATTATTATTGATGATGGTGTAGGGTAAGCCAGAGTCAGCAAAAGGGGTACCAACACGCCACCGCAACGATCTTGCATACAGGCTTTTCCTTTGTCTGCCCTCTGTGTGTAAGACCCTGCATGTAAACACAGAACATGTGAGTCTTTGACACCAGATTCAATGCTCTCCTCCCCCTGCTTAGCTCATCCACCACAAATTTTACAGATTTGGTTTTATGACAAACATGTGCATAATGTCCAGTTAACCTGCACTTGGCAAACTTCTGCCCTAACGCAGGACACCTTTTATCATGTTCCAAATGTGATGAGCTACCACACCTGTAGCATTTGCTTTTTAAGTCAGAAAACTTGTCCTTCTTTCTTTGTTTGTCCCCCCTCCAATCTCCTTTACAAGATCCTTTTAATTATTCTTCTTTGCCTGTTCATTGATGCATGAATATCTCCCTTTTACTAATCTGACCATCTCTTTGCTTGAAGCCTTGGCACACCTAGAAGTAAGTTCAGTGTTGGTGATGACAGCAGTAATTTCATGTAGACTTGCATCCCCATTTATCCAAAGTTTGTCCTGAAGATGAGGGTTTTTAAAATGCATATCTACCTGGTCAAGGGTTAATTCCTCTTCTATAACTCCAAACTTAAAGGAGAAAGCTAATTTCCTTAAGGCAGCCACATATTCCTCTATTTTCTCGTTAGGAACTTGTTTACGGTGGTAAGAATGAAAGAAATGCACTGCTTTGCATACAGTGGGTACACAATTAGCTTCTAAACCTGATTTGGCCTGTGTAAAAACATTGCTTTCATCACCTGCCCTAGTCTTCTTTTCAGTGAAATAGTAAACTCGTAATCCACTTGGACGCAAACAATGCAAGATCATTTTTTTTTTCTTTTCAGGAGACAATTCTTTACTTTTTAAAAGTATCAATAAAATTAATAAGGTAATCTTTCCACTCTTCTCATTTAAGGCTACCAACTTCACCGTCCTTTGCCATAAACGGTTGTGGAGCAGGAAGATTCATTGTGGTCATAGCTACCAACTACAAGGGAACTGAAGAAAGCATGAGGAAGGTATGCCGCACTATTAGAACAGACAGTTATGCTTACTGGGAAAAAATCACAGATATGAAAGATGAAAGTACCATGTATCCGTGCACCCCGACACTTCAAATGAAACATGTAGCTAGTGTCTGTAAAAAAACGCTCAGGAAATTTGTGTGACACACAAGGTGTGTGGTCACCGTGTCAACAAGAACTCAGCCCTCCTTAAACTTCCACCGGAGGTGCAATCATCATGTGACGTGCAGAGTGTGTGTATCACCGTAACAGAAAATGTGCTGGTACCTTTTAAACCTCCACCGGAGGTGTAAATACTTGACACGCAAGGTGTGTATGTCACTGTGATCGGAAGCGAGGACAGCTTCCCTTCTGCCTCCGCCGGCTTTTCCACAGGTTCGGTGTCCTTCGTTGTAGTTGCACGCACAGACTTGCGTGTATCCTTCAATCGCCCCACGCAAGATGGCCGCCTCAACGTCCACGTTGCGTGCGTAGTGCGCATGAAGACACTGCACGCTCTTGGTGTAGTCAGGAAGGGAGCCGCGTAGTTTGTCGTTCTTCCACAGCACGGAAACGTCACACTGGATATGACGGGGGGCCATGTGCAGACCACCAGAAGTTCTTCGCAAGTCTAATGCTCAATGGACCATTAGTAAAAGAAATAAATTAAGGTACTATGATCACCCGCCTTTACTTTAAAGTACCAATGCACGGAGAAGTTCCCAAAGTTTGTAGGCCTTTGATTTTTCCTTAAGCTGTCACACTTAAGATTCTGTGAATTCCTGGGGTGGGAATCGCCGACGGCAGGCACTGATGGGTGGGTTCGACAGAGTTCAAGTCGCTCATCGCCACGGTCATGAAGCAATACTCAGAGACTGGAGTATTTTAGGTTTACTTTATTGGAGATATGAACCCAGAAACAGCGTCGAGGAGACATGTACAGAGACCTCCCTACAGCCCGGTTATCTCTCCTTTGGTGACCTAATAGCATTTGATGGAGCAAGGTGGAAACAAAAAATGTTTGTATATCCCTTGTGAAAGTAACTTTCCATAACAGTAATATGTACTAAACGTGTGGTTTTGAAATCAACCAACATAAAATAGAATGCAAACAAACAAATACACGTGGGATAATAATTTGCATGAAATTGCCAAGCATAATTTATTAATTTGTCGTATATCATGTCATAAAAGGTACGCATTTGTCAAAACCTAATTTGAAATTGCATGAATGTGCTTTTTGTCTGTTTATTTGTGGCATAAATTATGAAGATTGGTAAGTAAAATCACGCATATGTGTAGCTTAAAGCTAGGTAAATACTAACTGGGATATTACTAGAAGGGGGAGGTAAACAGAAGGGCTTTATTTCGTAAATGTACGTTTATTTGTGTTTGTTTCTATAATAGTTCCTAAATTGAGGCCTATGTGACCAAAAGAAAATGGAAGCAGACTGCGACTCTGAGGTGGCGGTCTGAGTATGCATTCGCCGACTGGAAGCGCAAGCTGTCTGTGCCTTTGCAGTATGGGTCAAGGACAGCGTGGTCTGCTACATGGAGTATATGCCAAGTTTTGTGAAAGTCAGCAAGATGACCCGTGGGAATGTGGCATTGAATAAAGATTTAAAGGACCCTTCAAAGGAAGTAAAACTTGAACAATGGCACCACTATTTTTTCAATTATAATGATGACTTTGCATAAATTGAATAGTTAAGCGATGAGGTGATGCTCATCCAACTCTAAATTGACCAATCAGGGACATTTTAGGACATAAGAGTTACGAATTTAGATAGATAAGTGGGTGAAAAAGGGTATAAAAGAGGACATTTGGGACTTTGAAGGAAGCTTACTTTTCGACGTAATCTTTGCACCCCGAGATGCTGTCCGTCTGCGCAATTTTTCTTGTGGCGCAGGGACTTTGACATATTCCTGAACTTTAACTTTTGAATGGGTGCAAAGTCCTATGAGAGGGGAACATCAAGAGAGATAGAGAGGTGTTTCTTTGGGAACTATTTTGTTTTGTGCTGAGGTCTGCGTCTCAGCATCTGGGTAATATATTTTTAACTTATTTTCCTAAACTGTCATGCTAATAAATGAATGTTTTAAATGTAATCTTTCTTTCAGGATTATTAATGAATATCTGAATTTTTCTTTCATATAAAGCGTAGAGATCATGCTGGGAGATTAAATCTCTAAATAAAGATTAAATAAATGGAGAATTAAGCATGCTTGTTGTCCTTTAGTTAACTTTTACTAGCTGATCCATCGAAAATGAATAGTGGGGTGTTTTAAATCTTTCCAATCAGAACAAACCATGGTAATAGAATTAAAACTGCAGATGTAAATAATGTATGAAATCTTATTTTAGACATTCCGCTATAGCCCCGTGGCTCTCCTGTAGTCTTCACTGAATCTTTGGAGCAGAGTAAATTGTGAATGAAAGATAAGTGATAGTGTTATGGACCCATTTGTAAGAAATTTGTGAATAGCTCCATGGGTTAAGGTGATGGTTTATGAAGAGATTTTGGAGCCGCGCTGCGCCACATTCCACTGCCTGAGGAAGACCCAAGCCTTGGAACCCCAGGAGCTCACCAGCACGCTCCTGCTCACAAACACAAGGGGCACACAGTGTTGAAAGCGACAGCAACAATATCAAGCCAGGCATACTGTGTATGGAGCTGTGACTCAGCTCAGGACTTTACTGTTGGCATCAGTGGCAGCCTTAGCCTCATGAACTGAAGCCTGCTGCTGAACCACGGTCGGTTGCCCCAACCAGCCCGGCCGAAGAATTTGGAAGCTGCTCCATGAATGTGCTTAGCCTTGCAGTCACACTCCCTAAGAACATCTGTACTGGAAGGCTACTGTCTCTCTCTCACCATCGACGTTTTCTAGGAAAACAACTTGTTAACCTTCAACATGAGCATTTGGAGTTTTCTGCATTTCACGCGAACATGCCACACTGGCTCTTCCCCGCGATTCACACTTGCAAAGACTGACTTTTTTTAAATCAAAAGTTGATATAAAATTTATACAAAAAGGATTTTGACCTTGATCATTTCTGGAATTCCAATAACTAAAAAGCTCTTACACAAAAGGACTAACAAGTTTTACTACTAATTAATTATGGGTTCTTCTTTTGTTGATTTATAGTGATGCTAGTAGTAGTAGTATACAGGCACCGCTTTACTGTGACAAACTTAGCAGCAATCTTCCAAGAGATTCTCCCTGAGCAATAATGAGAATCTTCATGGTTTTGTAGCAGGCGTGACACATGACATGTTCACAAGCTCATGCTTTTTCATCTACATCACATTACTTGCCTGTATGTTTAAACTTCATAGTGATAACAATATATCCTAATTTATCACAAAACGGTTCCTTTTTGTCTCATCAGAATCGTGACTCAACAGTATACATGTTTATATTTCCCTCAGTGGTGCAATCAGTAAGCTAGTGAAATTCCTCAAAAACAGATCTTATTTGCCTAAAGCAAAGTATACTAATTTTGCTGTGCAGACAAATTGAAATGCACTTCTTTATGATTCATACATTCTATATAAGTAATGCATACAACTTTCAATATGAGAGTTCTTTCAATCATCTGGGCTCTCTGCAGCATGTGCATAAACCATACTAAACCATCCTCCACTCCCAGTTAGATTAAGTTATACTGACAACTTGGGGCATGTTTCTCTAAGTTAATTTATAATTCAGACACAAAAAAATCCCTGTGACGTTGTATTTTACAGGTTTTGCCATTTCAACATATTTGTACGGCTACTTAGTGCTTGTAGCGGTCTAGTGTTCTGTCCCCTCTGGACGGAGCTCTGGAAGCACCACCACACAATGTAACACTCCCTGGACAGGCGTGGCCAGAGAGGATAATAAATGGGCCGGGTCGCTCATGGCTGCCGGTCCGCACTAGTAAGCCAGAGTGTGGTAGTCCTTGATCTACATGTGCCGCTGCCCACATTACACACCCTTACCTGTGAGATCCCCCCCTCACTACGTGACACTGGCGACGAGGGTAGGATGTTGCGGATCGCGTCACTGAGAAGCCGCGCGCTCCGCGCAAGGAGTGAGAAGCACTCGCTGTGCCGACCGACGGTCACCGCAATATGCGCAGAGAAGAACCGAGCCCAACAGCAGACACACGGTAAGCCGCGCGCAACGTGACACTACGCACTACAGCTGTTTGAACTTGAAGTCCCGGCACACGCTATCGAGGACTCTACAGCAACTTCCCGAGCGCCCTGTACTGCCGGTCTGAGTGCGCGCATGGGCAGAAGCGCCAGAGGCCCAGCAGAGCCACATTAAGCAGGAAGGGAAACGTGCGAGGACACAAAGCAGCTGGCAGGCTGTCACGCGGCCAAAGCAAAAGAACAGCAAACAACATACAAGCCACTCAGCGATCACCCGACAGCATTCTGCTGTAATCAGAGGAAGCCTATGCGAAGAAACATTGGCAAGTGCAATAAAGAAGTCAGGGCCCAAAATAACAACAAGCATTGGCGAAGCCAACAAATAAGCATTGGCAAAGACAACATAAACTCAGCACTAGATCAAAGAAACATAAATTAGAAGGCTATCGCCACCAGAGGAGTACACAATGTCAAACCAAGCGGCCCCAGCAGATCAACAGGCCGCGGCCCTACCTACGCCACCACCTCCGGTACACTCCCAGATTCACGCATTTCCTCCGTTCAGCGAACTGATTGACCCAGCCACCTCGTCACCAAGATGGAATGTGTGGGTTGGCCGCCTCAACAATTAATTTGTGGCAACGAGGGAGACAGACGGAGCGGTCAAAAGATCACTGCTTTTACATTTCGCTGGAGACGAAATGTACAAACTATTTGCGCATCTCCCGAACACTGGCGTGCCCACAGACTATGATGCTGCCGTCAGAGCGCTAAACACCTTTTTTGACCCCCAGCTTAACCCTCATTACGAGCGGTTCAAACTCAGACAAGCCAGAAAAGAGAGGGTGAATCACTGGACGCTTATCATGCCCGCCTCAGAGAGGTAGCAAGCACATTCACTGAGGACGATCAGACCAAGGAAGTGACGGCACAACTTATCCAAGGCTGCCGCAACAAGACACTGCGGACACTCATCCTTCGACAACCCCGCATCTCCTTAGAAGAAATTTTGATCCTCGCTCGCTCACACTAATTATCGGACATCTGAGCAACTGCAATGGAAACCGGGCTCAACCAACAAACTGAGCAAACAGTTAGATTCAAGACGGAGCGAGCTGGCGCCATCCGCACACCATCTTGTGGTGGGAGAGGGAGGTGGCCCACCAGGACAACGCGACGGTCACAGTGTGGATACTGCGGGAAAGAAGACCACCTCCAGATAGTTGCCCGGCGAGGGGAAAGATGTGCACCAAGTGTGGCATCTTCAACCACTTCGCGAGCGTGTGTCGAGGATGGTAGCGAGGTAGAGGCAACCCAGGGAGGAGGACACTGACAGGAGCTGTAAGACATCTATCGCTAGAAGAACCCACCACTTAGCGAACAACAAGAACCTCCACTCGCCACAACCAGAGCCAGGATGACTCCTCCACGGAAGAAGACGAAGAATGCTACTTGGTATCATTTGCAGGGGACCTCAAAAAGAGACTACGACCACAACCCAAGTGCAACATTGAGATTGATGGATCACCAGTAACTGGACTGATTGACACAGGAGCAACCGTCAATGTGATAGGGTCGCAACATTACAAAAAGCTGAACCCGAGACCACCACTCACCCCGTCCAAGATCCGGATTCTGACGTACGGAAGCCAAAAACCGCTTCCCCTGAAAGGAAAAATGATAGTCCAGGTGAAGTCGGAGACCCAAGAAGTAACCACAACGTTCCATGTCATTGATAGATAAACAGATATATTAGTCGGGAGTCATACTGCCGAAGACCTCAATTTGATTGCATTTGCAAAAGCAGTGAAACTTCTCCAGACCGACGACATTCTGGATTTATTTCCACAATTGTTTAAAGGACTAGGGAGCATAAGGAGACCACCCGTAAAACTGCATATAGATAAAGCAGTGCAACTTGTTGCGCTAAGACACCGGCGAATAACTTTCCATCTCCGGCCACTAGTAGAGCAAGAACTCCTGAAGCTAGAACAACAAGGTGTGATCGAAAAGGTAACAGGCCCAACTCCTTGGGTACCCCCCATGGTAATCGCCAAAAAACCAAAGTAGCCAGGGAAGATTCTAATCTGCATCGATATGAGATTGCCCAATCAAGCCATAAAACAAGAGAGACACCTAACGCCAACAGTTGACGACATTCTGGCCGACCTCAATGGCTCACAATGGTTCTCGAAATTAGACCTAAATGCTGGCTATCACCAGCTGAAACTAGCAGACGAAAGCAGATACATTACTACATTTTTGACCCACCTGGGGCTTCGTCGGTACAAGAGACTGAACTTTGGGATATCTTCGGCAGCCGAGATATTCCTGAACGCTGTGAGAGAGATTTTGTTAGGTCTCCAAGGCGTCCTTAACGTAAGCGACAATATTCTCATTCACTCTAAAACCATTGAAGACCACCACGATGACTCCGAGCCACTCTCCAGCGACTGGCGGAACATGACGTGAACCTTCACAAGGAAAAATGCCAATTCTTCTGCATAACGATTGATTTATTCGGATATGTGTTTAGCTCAGAGGGTGTCAAAGTAGACCCCAGAAAGTCCCAAGTGATTCAACTCGCTCCTACCCCAACCAATGCTTCTGAAGTAAGAAGCTTTCTGGGAATGGCAACATACTGCGGACAATTTATCCCAAATCTAGCCACAATTGCAGAACCATTGCGAAATCTCACAAAGAAAGAAACCTCTTGGAAATGGACGAAGAAGACAAAGCCTTCAAGGAAATAAAATCAGCTCTATTAGATAGTACAACCATGGCATACTTTGACACCACTCGCCCCACAGAGTTGCTAGTAGATGCCAGTTCAGTAGGCCTAGGAGCCCTGCTCACCCAAGAGACTGAACCAGGGACCTGGGTCCCATTAGCCTTTGCAAGTAAAGCGCTCACAGCAACAGAGGCCAGGTACTCACATATAGAGCGAGAAGCACTGGCTATCAAATGGGCATGCAACCATTTTCATTTATACCTGAGCGGTCACCCATTCCAAGTAATAACAGACCATCAACCTCTTCTTCCTTTGTTCAAAGGAATGGTGCCTCACCCACCTCCCAGGATCGAAAGATGGGCCATCCAGCTGCAACATTACCAGATGGAACTAATATATCGACCAGGTGCAAAGAACCCCGCCTGTCTCGCCACCTGTCTCGCCAGCCAGCCATCACAGCCGAAGCAGACGTTGATCAAGAGACAAGAACAGAAGAGTTTGTCAACATGATATCCCAGTGGTCATGCCCGCGATCTCTGTCAACAGGCGAAATAAAAACACACATGGACACTGATGTGATCCTCAAGCGAGTAGCCGAAGCTCTAAAACAAGGATCGTGGGAAGGTTTTTGCAAGAATATCCAAGGGTGGAATGAGCTCGACAGGACATGCTTAGGGAAATTTTGGAAGATTTGAGATGAACCTAGCGCCGCGGAGAATGGAATCATCCTGAGAGGTTCACGAATCGTGATACAGCAAAGCCTACAAGAACAAGCAACAATTCTCGCACATGAAGGTCACCAAGGCACTGGGAGAATGAAGTCAAGGATGAGGGAAAAAGTATGGTTCCCGGCACTGGAAGACGGTGTAGACACCGTTGTGTGCAACTGCAGCACCTGCCAACTCACTGGAAATTCTGAAGCCCCAGCACCAGCGATCAAGGAAGATCCGGCACCATCGCCATGGTTGTGGGAAAGCCTTGATTTCCAAAGTTTCCCCGACTGGAGAGTAACAGCGGTCCTGATCGATAGCTACACCAAGTATCCCATTGTAGAAGTATTGCCATCTACAGCATTCGCAAACGTACAACCTGTTCTGTAAAAATCATTTGCCCTAGTCGGCCTGCCTCATGTCCTCAAGACAGACAATGGACTTCCGTTCCAAGGCAGTGAGTTCAAAGATTTTCTGAAAAGACTGGGTATAAAGCATCACCGAATTACTCCACAGTGGCCACAGGCAAATGGAGAAGCCAAGTGATTTATGCGCACCGCCAACAAGATACTGAGCATAGCAACAGCTGAGCAAAGTGATCTGGAAGTTGCTCTCCAACAATTCTTAAGAGAGTACAGAAGCACGCCGCACTGTACGATGCAACGATCTCCCAAACACGGAGACAGAGAACCAACGACAAGGCAAGTTGTCAACGAAGGGCGCGAACCCGCGTGGTGACTTCAGGTTGCTCTGTGCTAATATGAAATCGGCGGAGTGGAGTGAAATTCCGCACTCCTTATGAGCCAGGGCTGTGGACCTTAAGGTCAATAAAAGGGACTGCCATCACTGTGGAACGAGACGGAGAAGTGATAACAAGTAACATATCATGGTTTAAGAAAGTCCCATCACTGATCAAGACACAGCAAGCCACAGAACGAGCACTGAGTGTGGAACCACAGCCAGACGTCATAGAAGACAACTGGGGCGAAGGCTCAGCTCCAAGTCCCATGAGGCCATCGCCATCTGGAACCCTCAGACCCGAGTGTGTTACTAATGACGGAGGATCAGTGAGTCCCAGACGGGAACGGGAGAGTCGCCAGCATCCATACAACCTCAGACCGAATCCCAGGCCCAGCCGGAGCTTGCAGACTTTGCATGATAAGAACTTTTAAGTGTTGGCTGAAAAGACTAACTTGGAAGGGATATAGCGGTCTAGTGTTCTTTTCCCTCTGGACGGAGCTCCGGAAGCACCACCACACAATGTAGCACTCTCTGGCCAGACGTGGCCAGAGAGGATAAATAAATGGGCCGGGGTCGCGTGTAGCTGCCGGTCCGCACTAGTAAGCCAGAGTGTGGTTGTCCTTGATCTACTTGTGCCGCTGCCCACATCACACACCCTTACCTGTGAGGTCCCCCCCTCACTACGTGACAGTGCTCACATGGGTGTAGTGTCTGATATGTATCTCTTTCCATGCACTTCATTGCTTGGTTTTACATGTGAGAAAGTGTCACTGTAAGTGTCACACAATAAACAGTTGAATGTCACTCATGAGTGCGCTGAAACCATGGAAATTTCACACATAAGCAAAATTATGGCTATGTACAAATAGGGTTGCCATCTGCAGGTTTTTTTTTTTACCAGGGTTGGGGAGGGGGGCTCGCAGACCTTCAGGGAGGTCCCATTCAACTCGAGACAAAATAGACTTTTTGTGAGATCAGGTGACTTAGGGCCCCTTCACATTTTGCATAAGGGCCCTATCATTAGCTTTACACCACTGCATTAGCAGTATTTTATTTTGTCAGCTGGTAGAAATATTGGGAAAATCACCTAAAGCCGATATCTGTGCATACTTTAACCACAAGGGGAAACATAATTTACTACGAAGGCATTACCAGGCATAACGTTTACTACCGTACACTTACCACGCAAACGTCTTTTCAACGCGGGTGCCTTCCACAACCGTCTTTACCACGCAAGTGGTATTCCTTCCAGTCGTCCTGCCTGTACGTTCTGCTTGGGCTTGGGGGGTCTCCCCCCCCCAAAAAAAAACAACGAGAGGGTTACTAACATAAAAAAACGCTCTTCAGTGCCTCTGACGTTGAAGGAAAGAGCCTCCCCAAAGACGTGGCGTTTAGTCATAATAGAAGTCCTTTTTTAATTTTGGTAGACGTGTTTTGACGCTTGTTTCCGTGGTAGGTGGAAGTAAGGGTTGCTGGTGAAAGGGGTGCAGGTGTCAGGTAACAATATAATCTATATTAAAAAATATATATATTTAAGCGCACTTTAAATTAACTGAATTTATAAAACTACGGTAATTTGTTCTTTTTGATTGTTTAAAAAATCGATCTATTGGGTTGTTATGCAGTTAGGAAAATTTTATTTAGCCTATCACTATCGTTATGTAGATTTAAATGACATATGTGCCTAAGGGACGTTAGATGTTTCGTAACGGTTTTTTTTTTTGCGACGTTAAATCCTGCGTTCTAAAAAGCTGCGTGGTAAAGCCACTTGCGAAGTAAAATTTGCGTGGTAATGCTATCCGTGGTACTTGTTAGCGCTCGTATAATCATATAACCAACCACAAGTATGTAGGACCAAAGCATTTAAAAGTGAGTTGCCATAATACGAGATGACTAATAATACAAACAAAGCAGAAAGTTCATGTTAAAAGTAAATAGAAACGATATATAAAGTTCTATGTAAGTATCATGTTCGGCCCTTTGCAGAATATTAAAATGTGAGCAAATGGCCGGCATTTTTCTGTGAAAAGTGGCAGGCGTACTTATATACAAGGTTACAAATCCATCTTCTTAAAAATTTGAATGGTGTCAGCTGCAGAGCAGTCGTTCTCAGGCGACGCTCTAATTTATAAATTATCTCAAAATAGTTCTCATTTGTTTCACTGTTACTACAAAATAAGTGAATGCTATCCACAATATTAGCAGCGAACAGCTGTTGACACTCTTTTTTATGAAAATGGCACCAGTGGATTACTAATTAAAGAGTTGTGCGAAAAATACAAAACACTTTTCTCTTCGTGAAAAAACACCCTTTCAATATGGCGTTCTTATTAGCGAACAGTTGTTCGTAGTTTTTCGAGCCTCTAGCAGGCAAGGTATGCTTCGCGTCCCTCGAGGCAGGTTGCCTGCGGGCTCCCGTAGGAGCGTGTTTCCGTTGCCTTAGAAACGGGTTTTTAATATAGACCCTCGCGGTGAGGCTCGGGATGAAAAGTTACGCTTCTGACACCAGTGTAGAAAAGGGGCAGTGTCGGCGCCTCCAAGGTACTGTGGTAGTCTGTGATTCTGAGTTTGACGCGCTTATCATGAAGGATATACATTCCAAGGGACACCACCTGTTGGTTTCCATGCCCCCGTACCCACTTAAAAAAAGAGAAACCTTACACTCATGTGATTAAGTGCAGAGTAAACACAAGCGCGTTTCATTACTATGCTCTCCATGGTAAGCAAAACACCGAATCCATCCAGTGTGACAGATCACAGTAGGAATGCAAGCATTGGAAATGCAATAGGTCTCGCATTTGGTGAGTTCGCTATTGACGTTGTAAATGACAGTGTCTTTTACCCATGTGCTATGTATGTTGGCATGCATTTAATGTGTAGTGGAATTATGTGTGATGGATGGTAATTGTGTGGCGTGAAACTGTTTGGTATGGAGTGGAATTATGTGGCATGGCGTGCAGTGGAAATATGTGGATAGTGATTATGTGGTATTGAGAGTACTGTGGAATGGGATTGTGTTATGGAGTGTAATTATGTGGAATTGTTTGTGTTGTGGAGTGGTAAGTAATGGAGTTTAATTATGTGGTATGCTGTTGAAATTTGTGGCATGATGTGGAATTCTGTTGTGTGGATCGGAAATGTGTGGAGTTGAATTGTGTGGCGTGGAACTGTGTGGATAACTTTGCCTTTTTGGTGAAGAAAAAAACCAAATCGGTACAAGCTAAGCTCCAGATCTGTGTTTTTGGCTGGTAAAAAAATAAAGACAAGGGCAGTGAACATTTAACTCTTTCCCCACCAATGACATAATCAGGTGTCCGCGTTATAGTAAGTCTTTTAGTACTCCTCACCCTAGCCAACTCCTGCATTTTTCAAGTACCCATTGTCACCTAATGAAATCAAATTTGCTTTTAATAAAAATTGTGTTATTTTTATTTCTGCATAGCTGTGTGAAAGGGTGGGAAGGTGAGTGAGTGGAAGGATGGATGTATGAGTGAAATGGTGGATTGGTGATTGAGTGGATGGGTGGATGGCTACATACATGGATTTAAAGGATGGATGTGAGGATGGATGTGGGTGGAAAGGGAGGAAAGATGGATGAATGAGTGGATGTATGAAACGGTAATGGATAATGAGCGAAAAGATGGATGGATTAATGAGTGAAAGGATGGATGATGAGTGAAAGAGTAACTGGATGGATGGTTGAAAGGCTGGATGGATGTGTTGAATAGATGGATGATGGATGGATAGGTGAGTGAAAGGTTCGATGTAAGGACGGATGAGTAAAAAGATAAATGAATAAGTGAAAGGGAGGACAGATGGATGCAAGGATGAAAATATGAATGGGTAGATGCTTGGGTGGAAGAGACAAGCAAGCTCTTCTGGGGAGGGTCACAATGACTTCTTCGCCTGGTTGGTTCATGGGACCTTTGGTTGAGTGGGGGTATTTTATTTTTCTGGCTACTCCCTTGATCAGAGGAACACTGGATCACCTTGCCTGTTTAATGTATGCAAGACCGAATAATAGTCTTCCGAGTCTCTGATCAATTCAAGTTCTTCATTGAGATCTGGTCTTTGATTTTGAATTGCTATAGGTTGGAGATGTGTGACAGCATGAACTCTAGACAATCTATCTTCTTTTATAGCTTTCTGATCTCAAATGATTTTTTGTGGAATTTTTAAAGTCTCCTTTTGAAAATTCATGTCAGTCGGAGTCAACTGTAACTGTATTTATATAGTGCTTACGACCCCTGATGAGGCAGTCAGGGCTGACTGGCTTGTCTGTCTCTCTGCAGTCATTCAAACAACAAATCTCCTTAGTTGAACTTGATAATACTGAGTAGTGAGAGCCAATGAGATCTCTTATTGGTCTGGAAGAAATACGATTATAATTTGCTCAGAGGGTGATTCAAGAGCTGTGTATTTATAGGAATGTTCTGGTACTGGTGAGCAGATGCATTTAGTGACTTGAAGTGCTGCAACAAAATAATTGTGGAGCCCTCATTGAGTCTGGAAGGCAAAACATCAAAGGAGCTAATAAGGTTTACAAATAATATTTTGAGCTTTGCGCTGTTGGCTTCATCATGGTGCTGGTTGCTTTCACTTCTATAGGTTTAGCTTGTCATTAGGAATGGATTCATGCACAGTTGCATTGAGTGCCCTAGTGTGTGCTTTGTATGTAGAAACGTGACCACATTCACCAAAAAAGCATTTTTGTACATAATGTATAAAATTTAAACAAGAAAGCAAGCACATTAGAAAAGTTATTTTTTTAAATAGATTACGGAAATGAATACCAGTCTGCTTGCACAACAGCGGTGTGCGTCAGTGTTTTGGTTTTATTGTAAACATCCCAATGATTTTGAAAAATATTTGTATTCGTCCCATATTTGAATAATTATTTTCATGCAGATGCCCTCATTTCTTCAACATCCATGGGCATGCTTCAGAATTTGCAGGTACTAAGGGCTCTGCTCGTGAGGACTGTGCTAGTTATAAGTAGCCTGTTATTGTTCTTTTTCAACAACATTTATGGGTAGGATGTCTACAGATTGAAAACGTGTGTTTTTGTATGACTTTTAATTGGAGGGACAGCAAGAGGAAACAGAGGGATGGTGTGTGAGGGGGCAACATGGACAACAACGGCGTGGGCTGATAAAAAGCCGTATACTCTGGGCATGTCAGACCACTTATGTTTTTTTGTGGGGTGGGAGGCAGCACTGCGGGTAGACAACATGGACAATGGCGGGTGGGCATACAGGCGACCTGTTTACAGAGTGTAGCGCATAGCTGCCAAGGTTTCAGATTGCCATGTGTTACATTTTAAAAATTGGAGTGAAATTATGAGTGACATTTCAACGACTATGAATGACACTTTCTCGCGAGCAAAAATCATGCAATTAAGACAATGGAAACTTCTAAATATCAGAAATTACAGCCAATTGAGCAACAAGAAACTCCAAGAACTTCTTGAAACTGTTGCAAAGCACCAGAAATGGAAGGAGACTAATCCTAGATACATACTGTTTATAAACACAGGGGTTTCGTTTCCATTTAGTTGCCTCTATTTTATGCTACTAGTTCCTGTTGTACAATATAAGTTGCAAGCTTTGATGCACCAGAGCACCACATGCTGACATTTACATAAAAATAAGTGACACCGGCGTCGCGTGTGCAGCGCTGCGTGGGGGCTGACTTACTTATGTTGAGTGACCTGCTGCAGCCCAGCCACGATGTGCAGCACAGACTGCCACTACTGCCAGTGCTGTCTTCATCCAGGCAGAGCTGTTGCTGTCCACTCGAGTCGGACACTCCTCGCCTCGACCGCTCCCCCCTCCCGCCGCGGCCGTGCTCATCCTCCTGGTGGAGCTGGCCAGCCCAGAGCTGACTTTCTCCGGCTCAGCTGTCCGCCAGGAGGTCAAGTTAACTGCTGCTGCAGCCTGGTTTGCGGGTCGCAGGCGGCTGGGCCGCCCGTGCCGCATTCGATCATGTGCCCGGACCCCCTGCGGCAGCGGCGGTCGGCCTGCCATCATGGCATGAGAGAGGCTGTGAGCAGCAGGCAGCATGCACTCTCAGATTCTCCCGCCGCTTTACTAACTTCCTGTTCCTGGCCGGAAGTGACAGCACTCTACCGCCCCGCATCCGGATTTAATCCCGGCCCCCCTGGTGACACGGTCGTTGATTGGCTGCACTATCGGACTGAGAGGGCAGGCAGCCTGGCCCCCTGCTGTGTCATGAACCGTGCTGGCGCCGCAGCCGCACCATTGCCGCATTCTGTTTCCAGGGCAACAGGCAGCTCCAGGGAGACAGAGTCACAGTGCAGTCGATACATTTTTAGCACTCTCAGAGCTGAGAGCTGCAGCAGTCTGGTTAACTGTTTAGGGACACACGGAAGCAGGTGCACCTCTCTCGGAGCAGCAGAGAGAGTCACGGGCACAGTGACAGGCGCCGCTGGTGGCTCGCCTGGCAGCAGGTGCAAAATACGTGACATTGCATTTCAGTGCGGTTATGCGGATCACAGCACTGAAATGCGTGAGCGTCACACCTGTTGCGTGATGGTTGGCAGTACTGGTAGCGTATGAACACAAGCATGTGCAGAAGCAGCATATGTCAATTAGGAGCCGATCAGAGTGTTGACTTATATTTTGAGTTTCTGGTTGCAACCTCTGAGCGCAAGTAAGGACCATGCACTTTTAGATCTGGCTTACCAGTACAACTATCGCTTTACCTAAAGCGATGACGGGAAAAAGAACTTTTAGGACATTATCAAAAGAGGCATTTAAGCTATGCCCACATGTTGATCTTCATCTTTGTATGCTTTTAATTGGACAGGTGGCATGTTCCTGCTTATCAAAAGTTTCATTGTGGTTAATGCATTTTGAAATCTACAAACTTCAATGGAGTTGTAATGTTATAACCAGGGTCACTAGAATAATGCGAGTCTGGAGCCGTGGCTTTTTATGACTCATTGTGGATGTGCCGCAGTTGTTAGTACTTTATCATCTTCTGCATACTTTACAGATTTTTTTTTAACTTGTGGTGCCTCTAACTGATCAAAGGTTATTAAAAATACTGCCAAACGTTGCAGGTGCTTACTGGTCACCTTTCGGTTGCTGCTTGCTGTATTTAAGTAAGATACTAAGTCCTTAAACCTTTGCCTAGTGTTACTGTGTAAAAAAAGTTTTAATATTATCACAATGAGTTTTACTTTAAATGAGCACTCAATACCGCAGACTGTGGCCATAGGCAACCCTAGTGGCCTTTAACAGCTAAAATTGATTAATTGGAATGCCACCATCAATGTAAAAGTTTCAAACTTGATCAGTCATACAGCTCCTACCTTATCTATCTCATAGAGACATCTAGCTACAGATTCCTTATCTTTGAATTTCCCAGGCGTCAGACTGGGTCCGGAAATGTTTGCATGAGCAGTACCCCTGCGCAGAATCGGGTGTTTCCGGTTCGTTGGCGTCTAATGTGACGACGCAGTCAGCTATATAAGTGCATCACAGGCACACAGACGCCATTTCCTATCTTTCCGCGCGAGTTAGCAGTGATCCCAAGAAGAGCTACCTCTTTTCCTTGTGTGTCGAGGGATGACCTTTAGAAAGGTAGGGTTTAAGCCATGTGGTGCATGTCACTGCACCATGTTGGTTACCGACCATCACCTTTGGTCGAAGTCATACTCGGACTGCTGGGCCAGGGCGCCACATGCTTTGAGGGAGCAGTTCCTATAGCTGCTTGCAGCCTGTCATTCAATGCCTTCTAGTGCAACACCTAGGAGGTCCTGGTCCTGTTTGAGGAAGAGAGGGTCACTGGACCACTCCAGGAGCCCCAAGTCTTGTTCATCGCACTCGAGTTCCTCTGGACACTTGGGGAAGAATCACAAGAAGAAGAAGTCTAAAAGGACTTCGACTTCACCTTATCCATTAAGGATTGACAAGGCGAATGAGGAACATCGACGTTCCAGGCACAGATTTGCTGTGGGACCTGATGTTTCAGTGGGTGCAGCATCATAGGAGTCTCTCCAATGGGGTCCAAATTATCGGGGTGGGCCTCAGGTAGGCCTGCCAGTGCTAGGGGTTTGCCCTTCTCTGCACAAGTCCTCAGACCAATAGGAAATAAGTTGGCACGGAAAATGGAATATAAAACAAAGCTTTAATTAATAAACCTCATGAGATGGAACCAATTCACACAACACCCTTCGGTAGTGTATGAAGTAGCACACTGAACAGAAGGAGCATGGTCCTTTTATACCCACACAGGGGCTCAAAAGAAGGTGGTACAAGTACAGAAGAGAAGGGTTACATACAAACAAGGCCATATAGAAATGCAAAGTCAACAGTAGGGTAGAGCTAGCAGTTTGCTGACTCCGGTAAGAATAACCTGTCATTTACAGTCTAAAACAGGTGTATGAAAAAAAAGGGAAAGGAGGCCTCCTTTTGGTTTAATCTGGGACAAGGAGATCAAAAGTGGGAAGACAAAAGGAAGTCCCAACTCATCAAGAAAAAAGCCTTATCGTGTTTTATCCTATTGTATCTCTACGTGCCAAGAGTCTGTTATCGTTATATTTATCCAATGTCAAAAACACAATATCATACATGAATCAAACTTTAAACAAATCATAAAACAGTGTGTGAATTGCTAAAAACATCCATTTTATTACAAATCAATTAAAACAATGTTACAAAACATGATAACGGTGCCAAGGAGAAACAAACACAATTGCAATGTCAACTTAAAATCATTAAAATGTACAGTTAAAAAATAAATAAGAGATTCACAGTTGTTCAGGAAGTCGACGCGTTTCGGTGTGTACAGATACCACCTTCTTCAGGACAAACAGTTTCTATATGGGAGAACATTACAATTAGATGTACATCTTTATTCACAAGGTCTAGTTTTCTCAAAACACATATTTATTATTTATACATGATTGGGGCACATTTGTTTTATCACACACTAAGGATAGTTAATTTCCTTATTCGGAGAAACATTAGTGTTATTCAAAAAGGCACTTGAGATACAACAAGGTCTACACGAGGATCTTTTCTTTGGTGACATTTACGACACCAGATAGGATGCTTAGAGAGACATTATCAAAAAGCATACCTGTGAAATAAGTTATTACTTTGCTTCTTGTGTAGAATTAAGAAGGACGGAAAGACCAGTATTACTCTGGTTTGTAGGCAGCTGGTGTGATACATTCCAGTGCAGGTTCCCTGTTCTGTAAGAAATATAGGGATCCCAATGTATATCGATCTGGATTTGTCAAAAGAGAATTATCCGATTTGATCCATTGTGAACAAGAGGCCCACCATTCTTTACCTTATATCCAGGGTACCCTTATTTGTAGAGAGGTTGCTGGAGGGGTGCCACCGTATTAGTCAATCTTAGAAACCTGTAAATGAATTAAGTTGTGGTATTAAATTACCTGGATAGAACTATGTTGTTTTGTGTATTTCCTCTCATTAACTGAGTGGATTGGCTCCTTCTCTAATGAATTAAATGCTAGGGGCTGTCTGTATCACACAGTGTCTCTTAGAGGTTGTTTGTTGTAATGCTCATCGAAATTAATGTCTGATAACTCACCCGTGGCATGGGAATATATGTCCCAACTTCGCAGTGCTACTTGATGCCTTTAATTCAGCAAGCAGTCTCCGACCATTATATCATAAAGTCTTTTCTTCAGTTTTGACCTGTAAAGGGTTACATTCCAAATATTTGTTCTTATCTTAAAGCAAATATACTGCATTGTTTTATAATACTTTATCTATTAATTGCACTGGTCATGCCTATATTATTTCAGGCAGCCGTTAGGTATTTGTTCCTTATTCGTTTACATGACTGAGCTACGTTGTTATATGACTCATGGACTGTAAATTGCTCTAATTAGGTATATACTATCAATGGCAGGCATTAGCATTCTATCGATTTAATAAACTTGCTGGGATTCCTGCCGATGGATTGAATCAGTGTCCCCGTAGTTAGTGTTTTAGCCAGGCATAACGGTTTGAAGTTACAAAAGAAGTATTTAAATATATGGCTAATAATCCCTCTAGTAAGCACATTAGATTGCACATGTTGGTTATAGTCGGCAGGATGCAGGTTGTCTAGTAACTAATTTGGACATTTTGTATTTTAAGAAAGGGTGCAGTATGTCAGGCTGCCTTTCCCTGTTGGTTAACACGTTCGTGCGTTTGTGAGCACTTCCTTTAAATTAAACGACACAGTTACAGTTTACCCAATGATAAGCGTTCTATTTGTCTTTCACGCTGTTTTAAAAGGAGTGTCTAAGACTCTCATATGGACTTAGAAAGATCAAGGGAATGCTAGGTTAAAGGGTGCAGAGTGTTTCTCTTACCTTATTCATAAAAACCGGCCTCCCTGCTCCCCTCGCAGCTCCTCCGTATCTCTTCTTTCGTTATTGTCCAGTCACGAATGTATGGCTTGACGATTCATGGTCCGATATTTAAACCCGAAAACGCGGGAGATTTGCAATTTAGTCCTCGCGAAGGGTATTGGTGGCGGGATCATTAGTGGGCGCGTTTATACCAATTGTCTATGACGCCTATTTGCGTTTTGAACTACAATTGTAGTTTTATTGTTTTAAATGGTGTCGTTTCTTTTGGAGCGAGCCCGTTGTTCGTGGTGACATTGGTAGACGTCATCTTCCCTACAGGGCCAGTATGTATTAAGAACTACTATTGTGAATTAGGTAGTTCTGGGCGAGAGTATTAAAATGTGGAAACGTTGGAATTTTTCAATTTGGTTCACGCGAGGAGTAATTAGTTAAAGCCTCGACCGTGGCCATGTTTGTTTCCTTCTATACGATGTCAATATGCATTAAGAACTACTTTTGTAGTTCTTTCGTTATAGCCACGTCACACTTGATTTATGCGAACACGTTACTGTTGCTAACGATCAAGGGCGTTTGTGTCATCTTCCCTACTGACTGGTTTAGTCACGAACAACGGGCTCGCTCCAAAAGAAACGACACCATTTAAAACAATAAAACTACAATTGTAGTTCAAAACGCAAATAGGCGTCATAGACAATTGGTATAAACGCGCCCACTAATGATCCCGCCACCAATACCCTTCGCGAGGACTAAATTGCAAATCTCCCGCGTTTTCGGGTTGAAATATCGGACCATGAATCGTCAAGCCATACATTCGTGACTGGACGATAACGAAAGAAGAGATACGGAGGAGCTGCGAGGGGAGCAGGGAGGCCGGTTTTTATGAATAAGGTAAGAGAACACTCTGCACCCTTTAACCTAGCATTCCCTTGATCTTTCTAAGTCCATATGAGAGTCTTAGACACTCCTTTTAAAACAGCGTGAAAGACAAATAGAACGCTTATCATTGGGTAAACAGTAACTGTGTCGTTTAATTTAAAGGAAGTGCTCACAAACGCACGAACGTGTTAACCAACATGGAAAGGCAGCCTGACATACTGCACCCTTTCTTAAAATACAAAATGTCAAAATTAGTTACTAGACAACCTGCATCCTGCCGACTATAACCAACATGTGCAATCTAATGTGCTTACTAGAGGGATTATTAGCCATATATTCAAATACTTCTTTTGTAACTTCAAACCGTTATGCCTGGCTAAAACACTAACTACGGGGACACTGATTCAATCCATCGGCAGGAATCACAGCAAGTTTATTAAATCGATAGAATGCTAATGCCTGCCATTGATAGTATATACCTAATTAGAGCAATTTACAGTCCATGAGTCATATAACAACGTAGCTCAGTCATGTAAACGAATAAGGAACAAATACCTAACGGCTGCCTGAAATAATATAGGCATGACCAGTGCAATTAATAGATAAAGTATTATAAAACAATGCAGTATATTTGCTTTAAGATAAGAACAAATATTTGGAATGTAACCCTTTACAGGTCAAAACTGAAGAAAAGACTTTATGATATAATGGTCGGAGACTGCTTGCTGAAATAAAGGCATCAAGTAGCACTGCGAAGTTGGGACATATATTCCCATGCCACGGGTGAGTTATCAGACATTAATTCCGATGAGCATTACAACAAACAACCTCTAAGAGACACTGTGTGATACAAACAGCCCCTAGCATTTAATTCATTAGAGAAGGAGCCAATCCACTCAGTTAATGAGAGGAAATACACAAAACAACATAGTTCTATCCAGGTAATTTAATACCACAACTTAATTCATTTACAGGTTTCTAAGATTAACTAATATGGTGGCACCCCTCCAGCAACCTCTCTACAAATAAGGGTACCCTGGATATAAGGTAAAGAATGGTGGGCCTCTTGTTCACAATGGATCAAATCAGATAATTCTCTTTTGACAAATCCAGATCGATATACATTGGGATCCCTATATTTCTTACAGAACAGGGAACCTGCACTGGAATTTATCCCACCAGCTGCCTACAAACCAGAGTAATACCGGTCTTTCCGTCCTTCTTAATTCTACACAAGAAGCAAAGTAATAACTTATTTCACAGGTATGCTTTTTGATAATGTCTCTCTAAGCATCCTATCTGGTGTCGTAAATGTCACCAAAGAAAAGATCCTCGTGTAGACCTTGTTGTATCTCAAGTGCCTTTTTGAATAACACTAATGTTTCTCCGAATAAGGAAATTAACTATCCTTAGTGTGTGATAAAACAATTGTGCCCCAATCATGTATACATAATAAATATGTGTTTTGAGAAAACTAGACCTTGTGAATAAAGATGTACATCTAATTGTAATGTTCTCCCATATAGAAACTGTTTGTCCTGAAGAAGGTGGTATCTGTACACACCGAAACGCGTCGACTTCCTGAACAACTGTGAATCTCTTATTTATTTTTTAACTGTACATTTTAATGATTTTAAATTGACATTGCAATTGTGTTTGTTTCTCCTTGGCACCATTATCATGTTTTGTAACATTGTTTTTATTGATTTGTAATAAAATGGATGTTTTTAGCAATTCACACACTGTTTTATGATTTGTTTAAAGTTTGATTCATGTATGATATTGTGTTTTTGACATTGGATAAATATAACGATAACAGACTCTTGGCACGTAGAGATACAATAGGATAAAACACGATAAGGCTTTTTTCTTGATGAGTTGGGACTTCCTCTTGTCTTCCCACTAAAACAGGTGTATGGACAGTCACAGTCTCCTCTGCGCATGTGCAGAGTAGCAGTGCTTAAATATAGTCTGTCTATAAGCAGAGTGCAAGAGTAAACGACAGCAAGGTAGGACATAGCACATGGCGAGCTCATGGCAGACAAGATGTCTGCCAAATACAAGATGGCATCAGCTAAATGCTAACCCCGATCGCTCCCAATTTACACAGACGACCATTTTAGCATTAGCTGAAGACATTCGTTCATTTGGGGTAATCTAGGTTCACATCTTGTACATCTATTTTCATCATTTCAATGACTTCTTTATTTAGCATACGTTGGGTGCGAATCTCTGCTACATTTCGCTTGGCGGGAGTACAGGCAGTAATGTAGATGGAGCAAAGCCTTGGACCACATTGTATACATACACATAGTATCATACATAGTATCATGAGTATTACACATAGGATGGTCAGTAGCTTCCAGCCCCAAGTGGCAAAAAGTGTCGAAATCCAGCTAGTAAAAGTCCAGGTGGCAGTCTCTGGATGAATTTCAGCAGTAATCTTATGTAGTTTAGAAATTGCATAAAACACTGAAGGTGAGCGGTCAGGAATGTAGACGTAGCAACTACTACCGATGATTCGACATGCACCACCTCGATCAGCTAGAACTACATCAAGAACCATACGGTTTTGGAGTGCTACAATCCTTGCAACTTGCAGCGCTTCTGTAATGTTCCCAAGTGCCTTAGCTGTCTGATTGGTCACAGCTTCTACAACACGAGTCATTCGTGTTATCTTTCTACTGTTTAATGCAGCACCCACAAACAAAAACATGCCCAAATTAAAGTCGACATATTGTTGCAAAGTGGTGTCAGTCTGGTCATCCTCATCTGTACTTATTGTCCTTTTGTATCTGTTCTTAGAGATATCATTGTATAGCTTAAAGGCTCTGTGATACGATGCAGGTGCCAGAAACACAGGGGGCAACCAAAAGGACACATAGCATCCTCCTGACCATCCAACAGGTAGTTGGTAATATCCCTTGTTACCACAGTCAAAGTATGTATTATGTGAGGATATGAAGCTGCTGTTATTGGCACCTTTAATAGTCAAAACCACAGTACAGTCACTCCTCCCCACTGGAATTCTCCCA
Organism: Lissotriton vulgaris; assembly: GCF_964263255.1. Taxonomy (NCBI): domain Eukaryota; kingdom Metazoa; phylum Chordata; class Amphibia; order Caudata; family Salamandridae; genus Lissotriton; species Lissotriton vulgaris. Next base: position 932,232,493 of record NC_141693.1, on the reverse strand, counting down.
ACACTTCCTATACATAAGTCTGCTTTAGCTCTGGTCACATAAATCACAAAAGGTCCATTGTTCTTAATAGTTCTCATGTTTGGGAAACATATGGCGTAGAAATATTCTCAGGTCGATACTCCTCCCATTCCCATTTAGTTCCTTCAGCTTGCGGATTACCATCTTCATCTGAATAACACACTTTATTGAGATGATAATTAATCCTCCCAAATGTCGCCTTTCCAGAAGCAATTAAAAGCGCAAACCAAGCTTGGTAAAAACCATTATGAGAGAAAGGAAGATGAATAAAAGGTGTTCCTTCTTTTTTTCTGGTGAGCAGGTATCATCCCACACACCCAACAGTTGGTAGTATTTATGGCATTGTGAGTGTGATGCAACATCTGAATAAACATATTATTTAGGTAGGATTGTCAATGCTTTTGCTAATGGTACGGAAGCGTAAAGTAATGATGCTCAACTGGTACTGGAGTAGTGGCCATCAAAAGCTGTCGAACAGCAGCCACTTTCTCAACAAACCAGGTTGTCACTGCGATAGCCACCATAGCAACAACAAATCCTACAGCACAAATGGTCTTTTTATTACAGATCTTAGAAACAGATGATCTCCCTGTAGACATGATCACTTCGTCATCGAAACAATCGTTGGAGCTCTATGCCTTGGGCAGCCGCTGGTTTCTTCACCGAGAGTCAAGACAGGTGTCGCTACGCAGGACTGATCACCCCCCTTGCCACATCGGCGCTCCATTTCACAACCCAGGACGGCAGCTCAACCAGTCTTTTTCAACAAGGCAGATTCTTTCCTGTGTCTCAGTTGGTATCGCAATACTTCAGGGATCGTTTGGTCCTGGAAGACTCCCTCAGATTTGTCAGGTGAAAGAGTGTGGCCCTTCTCCGTTTCCAGAATCTCTCGATGATCAGTCAGCACCACAGGTTCCACCAAGGTAGGCGACACTCGCTTGCAGTGAGTGCTATGGACCCAGTTCTTCCTGTTCGTCACATGAACCGCTGTCCTCGTCGCTAGGAACACTTGCTCTGGTCCTCGCCACCTTGGTTCCAAGCTGTTCGACCTCTCGAAGGCCTTGACCATCACGTGGTCACCAGGCCGGAGTTCGTGGGCCTCACCAACAGATCTGTCAGGAAGAGCTTCTCGAACCTGTTGATGAATAGAGATCAAACTATCAGTCAACTGTGCTAAGTAATCATTCACCAGAACACAAGGAACATCATGTATGGGGCGTGACTTAGGATTTCCCCAAATGTTCATCGGTCTCCCAAATACCACTTAATAGGGTGTAAGCCCGGATCGTGAATGTGGCACAGATTTAATGGACAACAATGCCAAAGGTAGTGCATCAGGCCATTTCTAAGACGTGGAAGACAGTATTTTTGCTAATTTCAACTTCAATGTATCATTATACCTTTCCACTAATCCTGCTGATTGTGGGTGGAAGCCTGCATGGAACTTCTGTTGGATCCCTAATCTTTTCAGGACATGCTCAACAACTTGCCCAATAAAATGAGGTCCATTGTCACTCCACAAAAGTTTGCAAACACCAAACCTGGGGATGAATTCCTTTAAAAGCACCTTTGCTGTGGTGAGAGCCGTATTATCTTTAGTAGGGTATGCCTCTATCCATTTACTGAAGGCACATACCACCACTAGAACATACTTCAAGTTATTGCAACGTTCAAGTTGGATATAATCCATTTGCAAAACTTCAGAAGGTGCAGTTGGTGTAGCAAACCCTCCTGTACGAGTCCGTGTCCCTTTTCCAAGACTGTACTGCCAACAGACCAAACAGAATTGTAATATCCTTTTGGCTGTACCGGCAATGTCTGGATGCTCCCAAACTTCTTGCGTAAGCAATTTCGTTATCGCTAGAGCTCCAACATGTGCCGGCCCATGTGCCATCTGAACCATAGGCTGTGTTAGAAATTGGTATTTCTGTTTGCCTGAGGCTTGCACCAAAGCCAGGCAGAAACCACCACTCTAAATCAGGGCAAGGAAGTCACCCGCCAAGATAACCCCTGCTCACTCTCTTTGTAGCTTGGCACGAGCAGCCAGGCTTATCTCAGAGGCGATGTGTAAAGCATTTGCGCACGCACCCACCAGCAATAACATCCCAGGCCCCCCACAAAAGGAACTCCACACAAGGTTTATCAAAAATAGCCTTTGTATTATACCAAACACATTAGATAATAAATACACACTTTACAATGTGGCATAGGCACGGGCAGATTTTACAGGGGATTATATACAGGGGACAGGACCACATGGAGCACTGTCATGAATAAGCACTTTTAGAACTAGCCTTTGGTAGAATTAGCACTTTGTGGAAGCAACACTTTTAGAACGTAGAACATATAATAACTGGCTGCGGGTACGGACTGTGCCTTCCGTTCTGGTGGCGCGGGACAATGCGGGTGACCTCCTCGGCAGACCGGAGCGGGCGGGAGGCGGCCGGTACGCTTCAAGCGTGCGGGCGTTTCTCAACTCCCAAAGGGGGCTCCGGGCTTTTTCTGAGGCTGAGACGACCCAAAGGTCTGCGGCTCAGAGGAGAAGGGGGGCAGGGTGCGGGCGGCCCAGCGAAGCAGACACGGCTCAGAGGAGAGCGGCGCGGCTCAAGGCGGGGGCGGCCAGGCATCGGCTGCAAAGGGGGGCGAGCGAGGCACACTTTAGGTGGGGCTCCAGCGGCGCCTGGAGGTCAGACAAGTCCCGGCAACTTGGCAGGGAAGGCCCAATAGAGTCCACTGGTCTTGGGACTCTGGTCAGTATCAAGCCCATAGAGGTAGTTTTAAGCACCAAATAGCAAATATAGCACGCAACCAGTAACCACTGGTAAAAGGTAAGTACCACCTACGCAACCCTAACCACCTCAGGGAAATACCACGCAGGGAACCATGAAACTCACTAGCATAATTATACTAGGAAAAACAACCACCTAAGCATAAAAATACATTTAGTGGTATAGGCCAGAAACTTTACACAAGATGCATAAAAACACATTCAGAGGTGTCAGTACACAGGGTGCACAAAACATACTACACACAGTACATTTTCTAACACCCCAAGCATTAGAGCATAAATCATATTATCACATAAATCACATGTAGCACATAACTCGCATCAAAGTCCAGGTTGCGCCACTGCGCCAAAACCTAAACGTAGCAGCTGCCAACTACTTGCTGGGCAGCTGAGGAGAGGGACAGGACAAGGCCTAAACGCTGCAGCTGGCACTAAGTGCTGCGCAGTTTTGGAAGGCCAAGGTAGGGATGAAGGAGTGCGACTCACTCCTAAGTCCAAAGAACAAGTCCCTAGAAAGAAAGAACCTACACATTGCAGTTGCGGGGAGAAAACGCAATCGCGGCTCATGGGCCGGCGGCGGTGATCCGGGCACAAGCCTCCCCCAGTCTCCTCACAGCCACGAACAGGGAAGAGCAGCCAATTAACCCCACGCTTCCTGCAGACACCAGTGGGGGGGATTAGAAGACAGGCAGCACAGCGCTGGCATGCTGAAAAAGGAGCTAGATGCTATTTAAAGTGAGGCAGCCCTCCCAGGGCCAAAGTAAATTAAGTCCGATTTTTCTAGGGCAAACAAAATCCCCAATCATCCCAGGAAAGGCAGAGGGGTCCCAAAGAGTCCTCCAGCATCCAGGGCCTCCAGGGGCTGGGCAGGGCCCAGGGAGGCAAGCCTTACCCTGGAACCCCAGCAGCAGCACGCCCCTGGTAAATTCAAGTTGGCAAACAAGAATATTTTACAAGAGGTCACAGCCTCTTTTTATACACACAATTCCTTTGTCTAAAGGTGCAGGCAAGGGGCAAACCAGATACAACTGGTTCTTGAGCACTTTGTTTTGCTCAGCCCCTCTCTCTATTCACAGGATGGGTCAGGGATATCAGACACACCACAGGGGATGGAGCCCGCATTGTGAGGGGAAAGCCCAGCCCTATTCAGGTCCCAGGTGCACTCCTCCCCAGCCATCAACATGCAGATCTCCCATTCACCACCGGGGCAGACCCATCCTGACTCCAGGAGCCTGGCACACCAGCCAGCCCCAGACAATCACAAGTCAGCACATTCACTGCACAGACAGGCCAACTTCTAGAAGTTGCACTTCCTACTAGACACAATAACGCCGCACACATCATCGCGCAGCATTTAATCACACGAGTACGCACATACCAAACTCGCACCTGCACTCCCCACGCATCAGGAATTATCATGGACACACACATTCCCCGTGCATTTCTATGGAAGGGCAGGCCAATTTCACACACACACTCCGAGAGCGCACACACTTTATTCTGCGCCACAGTGTTAAAGTGCGCAAAGATCAGAAATCATTATAATTATGTAAAACTAAAAGGCAAAAAGTTCAGGGGTGAAACTGCCAGAAGGGCCAAGTCCAACACAACCCCTTTCCAGCCAAAATGCAGGGCAGACCAATCACCACTGTGATGGACTTCCCTGCTTTGGGCGATAGAACACGGACGCGGGCCCGCACTGCAGGGACACCCTCCGGTTCAGGCCCAACCAGGCTACCCCACTGGTACTCCTTAGTTGTCCACGGCCAGGCCCTAGGCCACCCAGATACCACTGGTCCTTGTCAATCCACAGAGTGGGGGTGGTAACCCCTGGCCTACAATAGCCATTCTCCACTCCCTTTCTAAGTGTAGTTCCAAACTACCACTGATCCTCCAACCAAGGTGGTACAAGTACAGAAGAGAAGGGTTACATACAAAAAAGGCCATATAGAAATGCACAGTCAATAGTAGGGTGGAGCTAGCAGTTTGCTGACTCCGGTAATAATAACCTGTCATTTACAGACTAGAACAGGTGTATGGACAGTCACTGTCTCCTCTGCGCATGTGCAGAGTAGCAGTGCCTAAATATAGTCTGTCTATAATCAGAGTGCAAGAGTAAACGACAGCAAGGTAGGACAGAGCACTTGGTGAGCACATGGCAGACAAGATGGCTGCCAAATACAAAATGGCTTCAGCTAAATGCTAACCCCAATCGCTCCCAATTTACACAGACAACCCTTTTAGCATTAGCTGAAGGCATTCGTTCATTTGGGGTAATCTAGGTTCACATCTTGTACATCTATTTTCATCATTTCAATGACTTCTTTATTTAGCATACGTTGGGTTCTAATCTCTGCTACATTTCGCTTGGCGGGAGTACAGGCAGTAATGTAGATGGAGCAAAGCCTTGGACCACATTGTATACATACACAGCATGTAAATAGTATCATGAGTATTACACATAGGATGGTCAGTAGCTTCCAGCCCCAAGTGGCAAAAAGTGTTGAAATCCAGCTAGAAAAAGTCCAGGTGGCAGTCTCTGGTTGAATTTCAGCATTAATCTTATGTAGTCTAGAAATTGCATCAAACATTGAAGGTGAATGGTCAGGAAGTAGACGCAGCAGTCACTACCGATGATTCGACATGCACCACCTCGATCAGCTAGAACTACATCAAGAACCATACGATTTTGGAGTGCTACAATCCTTGCAACTTGCAGCGCTTCTGTAATGTTCCCAAGTGCCATAGCTGTCTGATTGGTCACAGCTTCTACAACACGAGTCATTCGTCTTATCTTTCTACTGTTTAATGCATCACCCACAAAGAAAAACAAGCCCAAATTAAAGTTGACATATTGTTGCAAAGTGGTGTCAGTCTGGTCAACCTCATCTGTACTTATTGTCCTTTTGTATCTGTTCATAGAGATATCATTGTATAGTTTAAAGTCTCTGTGATACGATGCAGGTGCCAGAAACACAGGGGGCAACCAAAAGGACACATAGCATACTCCTGACCATCCAACAGGTGGTTGGTAATATCCCTTGTTACCACAGACAAAGTATGTATTATGTGAGGATATGACGCTGCTGTTATTGGCACCTTTAATAGTCAAAACCACAGTACACTCACTACTCCCCACTGGAATTCTCCCAACACCTCCTATACATAAGTCTGCTTTAGCTCTGGTCACAGAAATCACAAAAGGTCCATTGTTCTTAATAGTTCTCATGTTTGGGAAAACATATGGCGTAGAAATATTCTCAGGTCGATACTCCTTCCATTCCCATTTAGTTCCTTTAGCTTGCGGATTACCATCTTCATCTGGATAACACACTTTATTGAGATGATAATTAATCCTCCCAACTGTCGCCTTTCCAGAAGCAATTAAAAGCGCAAACCAAGCTTGGCAAAAAACATTATGAGAGAAAGGAAGAGGAATAAAAGGTGTTCCTCCTTTCTTCTGGTGAGCAGGTATCATCCCACACACCCAACAGTTGGTAGTATTTGTGGCATTGTGGGTGTGATGCAACATCTGAAAAAAACATTATTTAGGTAGGATTGTCGATGCTTTTGCTCATGGTAAGGAAGGGTAAAGTAATGATGCTCAACTGGTACTGGAGTAGTGGCAATCAAACGCTGTCGAACAGCAGCCACCTTCTCAACAAACCAGGTTGTCACTGCTATAGCCACCATAGCAACAACAAATCCTACAGCACAAATGGTCTTTTTATTACAGATCTTAGAAACAGTTGATCTCCCTGTAGACATGATCACTTTGTCATTGAAACAATCGTTGGAGCTCTATGCCCTGGGCAGCCGTTGGTTTCTTCACCGAGGGTCAAGATGGGTGTCCCTATGTAGGACTTATTCCCCCCCCCCCTCCCTTGCCACATCGCCGCTCCATTTCACCAACCCAGGACGGCAGCTCAACCAGTCTTTTTCAACAAGGCCGATTCTTTCCTGGGTCTTAGTTGGTATTGCGATACTCCAGGGATCGTGTGGTCATGGAAGACTCCCTCAGATTCGTCAGGTGAAATAGCGTGGCCCTTCTCCTTTTTCAGAATCTCTCGATGATAAGTCAGCACCACAGGTTACACCAAGGTAGGCGACACTCGCTTGCATTGAGTGCTATGGACCCAGTTCTTCCTGTTTGTCACTCGAACCGCTGTCCTCGTCGCTAGGAGCACTTGCTCTGGTCCTCGCCACCTTGGTTCCAAGCTGTTCGACCTTTCGAAGGCCTTGACCATCACGTGGTCACCAGGCCGGAGTTCGTGGGCCTCACCAACAGATCTGTTAGGAAGAGCTTCTCGAACCTGTTGATGAATAGAGATCAAACTATCAGTCAACTGTGCTAAGTAATCATTCACCAGAACACATGGAACATCATGTATGGGGCGTGGCTTAGGAACTCCCCAAATGTTCATCGGTCTCCCAAATACCACTTCATAGGGTATAAGCCCAGATCGTGAATGTGGCACCGATCTAATGGACAACAATGCCAAAGGTAGTGCATCAGGCCATTTCAAAGACGTGGAAGCCAGTATTTTTGCTAATTTCAACTTCAAAGTAGCATTACACCTCCTCACTAATCCTGCTGATTGTGGGTGGAAGCCTGCATGGAACTTCTGTTTGATCCCTAATCCTTTCAGGACATGCTCAACAACTTGCCCAATAAAATGAGGTCCATTGTCACTCCACAAAAGTTTGCAAACACCAAACCTGGGGATGAATTCCTTTAAAAGCACCTTTGCTGTGGTGAGAGCCGTATTATCTTTAGTAGGGTATGCCTCTACACATTTACTGAAGGCACATACCACCACTAGAACATACTTCAAGTTATTGCAACGTTCAAGTTGGATATAATCCATTTGCAAAAGTTCAAAAGGTGCAGTTGGTGTAGCAAACCCTCCTGTACGAGTCCGTGTCCTTTTCCAAGATTGTACTGCCAACAGACCAAACAGAATTGTACTATCCTTTTGGCTGTACCGGCAATGTCTGGATGCTCCCAAACGTCTTGCGTAAGCAATTTCGTTATCGCTAGAGCTCCAACATGTGCCAGCCCATGTGCCATCTGAACCATAGGCTGTGTTAGAAATGGGTATTTCTGGTTGGCTGAGGCTTGCGCCAAAGCCAGGCAGAAACCACCACTCTAAATCAGGGCAAGGAAGTCACCCGCCAAGATAACCCCTGCTCACCCTCTTGGTAGCTTGGCACGAGCAGTCAGGCTTATCTCAGAGGCGATGTGTAAAGCATTTGCGCTCACCCCCCCCAGCAACAACATCCCAGGCCCCCCAAAAAAGGAACGCCACACAAGGTTATATCAAAAATAGCCTCTGTATTATACCAAACACATTAGATAATAAATACACACTTTACAATGTGCCATAGGCACGGGCAGATTTTACAGGGGATTATATACAGGGGACAGGGCCACATGGACCACTGTCATGAATAAGCACTTTTAGAACTAGCCTATGGTAGAATTAGCACTTTGTAGAAGTAACACTTTTAGAACATAGAACATATAATAACTGGCGGAGGGTACGGAGCGTGCCTTCCGTTCTGGTGGCGCGGGACAATGCGGGTGACGTCCTCTGCAGACCGGAGAGTGCGGGCGTTTCTCATCTCTCAAAGGGCGCTCCGGGCTTTTTCTGAGGCTGGGGCGACCCAAAGGTGTGCGGCTCAGAGGAGGAGGGGGGGAAGGGTGCGGGCGGCCCAGCGAAGCGGAAGCGTCTCAGAGGAGAGCGGCGCGTTTCGAGGCGGGGGCGGCCAGGCACGGGCTGCAAAAGGGGGCGAGCGAGGCACACTCAGGCGGGGCTCCAGCGGCACCTGGAGGTCAGACAAGTCCCTGCAACATGGCCGGGAAGGCCCAATAGAGTCCACTGGTCCTGGGACTCTGGTCAGGGGGCGAGCTCAGTATCAAGCCCTTGGAGATACTTTTAAGCACAAAATAGCAAATGTAGCACACAACCAGTAACCACTGGTAAAAGGTAAGTACCACCTACGCAACCCTAACCACCTCAGGGAAATATCACACAGGGAACCCTGAAACTCACTAGCATAACTATACTAGGAAAAACAACCACCTAATCATAAAAATACATTTAGGGGTATAGGCCAGAAACTTACACATGATGCATAAAAACACATTTAGAGGTGTCAGAACACAGGGTGCGCAAAACATACTACACACAGTACATTTCCTAACACCCCAAGCATTAGCGGGTACATCATAATATCACATAAATCACATTTAGCGCAGAAATCACATGTAGCACATAACTCACATCAAAGTCCAGGTTGCCCCTCTGCCCCACAACCTAAACGTAGCAGCTGCCCACTACTTTCTGGGCAGCTGAGGACAGGCGTCAGGAGCAGGTAAACGGCTTCACTTAAGGCGTTAGAGAAAGCCCTCACTCACCACCTAGTAATGACATGCTTCATCATCGGGCCCCACAAAAGAGACTGAGTGTCTCTTTTGCGTGCTACAACACCAGATTTTACTGCGGAGCTGGTTGGTGAGTTCAGGCAGTGTTGTGTAAAGAATACTAGTGAGTGGTGGATGGTTAAAAATAGTCCGTAGTGTATCAAAATTAACTTTATTCTAATGATCACTAAGGACAGGTTAATTAAAACGTATGTATTGGAAATTCGTCCACAATTAATTAAGTGGTGGTTTCCTAGTTATCAGTCGACATGTTTCAGCCACGAAACGGTATGAATTTACCTGCCATTCATCAGGACTCAACGTGTACTAAACCCTGGTGGAATGGACTCTCTAGGGACGTGAAAGTGAAAATTAACAAAAAAGTGTAAAGTGCAAAAAAATTAGGAGGAAATATTGTCTTCCTAATTACTCCTGGTTTAGGAGGATTCCGGCTTTACGGTTTCTGCACTTTTGTGGTGTTCAGGATTCACACCATGGGTCACAGGAGGGGGGTGGGAACGTAATTGGCACACCGCCCTCGACGCTCGGCACCCGCTGTGTACCTGCATCTACCCTCGACTGGACCCCGAAGGGGTCCAGTCGAGGGTAGATGCAGGTACAGAAACCGTAAAGCCGTAAAGCCGGAATCCTCCTAAACCAGGAGTAATTAGGAAGACAATAATTCCTCCTAATTTTTTTGCACTTTAACACTTTTTTTGTAAATTCATACCGTTTCGTGACTGAAACATGTCGACTGATAACTAGGAAACCACCACTTAATTAATTGTGGACGAATTTCCAATACATAAGTTTTGATTAACTTGTCCTTAGTGATCATTAGAATAAAGTTAATTTTGATACACTACGGACTATTTTTTTTTTTTAAGTTCAAAAGATTTTTTATTAGGAGCTGCAAAGAGAATCATCAGTACAGGAATAGTCGGTTCAGTATGAATAGTTACAGTCACATGAATAGGAATACAGAAAATTGTTACCAATAATGCAATTGAGTCCATAAAACAATGAGTCCATCACGTTACATAAAATACCCTTAAAATGTCCACATACATTCCGATGATAACTGGTGTCATGTTTGTATAGCCTGACCTTGAAGGAGATAGGCACCACCCACTACGGACTATTTTTAACCATCCACCACTCACTAGTTTTCTTTGCACAACACTGCCTGAACTCACCAACCCGCTCCTCAGTAAAATCTGGCGTTGGAGCACACAAAAGAGACACTCGGTCTCTTTTGTGGGGCCAAATGATCAAGCATGTCATCACTAGGTGTTGAGTGAGGGCTTTTTCTAACGCCTTAAGTGAAGCCGTTTACCTGCTTCTGACGGTGGCCGAATACTACCATTGGACACTCTTTTCTTGTTTATTGACTAGTACCGGGGAATAAGAGTGTCACACTACTCTCCCTGCCTCTCTTTTTGTTTGGACCAGCTGAGGACATGTTCAGAACAAGGCCTAAAGGCTGCAGCTGGCACTAAGTGCTGTGCAGCTGTGGAAGGCCAGGGTAGGGATGAAGGGTTGCGATTCACTCCTAAGTCCAAAGAACAAGTCCCTAGAAAGAAAGATCTTACACGTTGCAGTTGCCCACTAATTGCTGGGCAGCTGAGAATTAGCAAAATGCAGCATGGGCTCTCTGTAGCCCTTAGGAAGAAAGACTGCGCAAAAGGGTGGAGCCCTCTAGCTCTAGAAATCCATATTGCGTGCATGGGAGCCCTCTAGACTCTTAAACAACTGGGCCCATTGGAACACTCTGGCTCCTAAAATACAATAATGCCCCCGGGAGCCTCGTGGCTCTAACCAACAATGCCCTTGCACTGGTGGAGCCATTCAGATCCGAAACAAAAATGCCCAATTCTGTAGGAGCCTCGTGGGCTCTAAATCAATAAGGACTGCCCCACTACGTTGGAGATGCCCTAGGGTAGGCGCGGGGCCACTCGGGGCAGGGAAAAACACAGGGCCTCAGTCAGGCTCTAGGACATTCGCCCGGAGCTTCAAGGGGCACGAAGCAGCATGGAGCCCACCCACTCACCGGACTTCTCCTGGGGCGCTCCTTCCGTGTTGCGGGTTTCCTCGGGAATGGGCGAGGCCTCCGTGGGGCTCTCTCCTCATTAGGAGAGCCCCGTACACCAACAGTACCCGGGACCGCCTTCTCTGCCGACCAAGAGCCTGCGAGGCTCTGCGTGGCTACTCGCCAGCCGGGAGAAGCAGAAATCGAGTCTGCAAGGCTTTGGCCAACGTCTCCTCTGTCGGCGCGGGGCTTCCCTCCTTCATCACGGGAGCCCCTCGCTGCTATGGGCGGCCTCGGCCGCGGCTGCACCACTTCACCCAGGCCCCATCCTGGGGCCCGAAGCTTTCTCTTCGGCGTGGAGCAATGGCTTCCCCAGGTAAGGGGGAAGCGGAGCAAAGGGGACACCAGGCCCCGCCCACCTCCAGTACTTCCGGGTCGCGGTAGGCAGCGGCCCGGCATCGGTTGAACAAGCAGCTCGGGCTGGTGCGCTGATTCATGGGGTGGGCACCCTTGCAAAGTTAAATCATTTAATCAAGAGCATAATGCAGGGTGGCACCTGCAGATAAATAGGACAAGGAGCAGGGAGAAAACGCAATCGCGGCTCACGGGCCCGCGGCGGTGATCCGGGCACATGCCTCCCCCATTCTCCTCACAGCCAAGAACAGGGAAGAGCAGCCAATTAACACCACGCTTCCTGCAGACACCAGTGGGGGGAATTAGAAGACAGGCAGCACAGCGCTCCCATGCTGCAAAAGGAGCTAGATGCTTTTTAAAGTGAGGCAGCCCTCCCAGGGCCAAAGTAAATAAAGTCCAAGGTTTCTAGGGCAAAGCAAATCCCCCAATCATCCCAGGAAAGGCAGAGGGGTCCCAAAGAGTCCTCCAGCATCCAGGGCCTCCAGGGGCTGGGCAGGGCCTAGGGAGGCAAGCCTTCCCCTGGGCCCCAGCAGCACGCCCCTGGTAAATTCAAGTTGGCAAACAAGAACATTTTACAAGAGGTCACAGCCTCTTTTTATACACACAATTCCTTTGTTTAAAGGTGCAGGCAAGGGCTGAACCAGACACAACTGGTTCCTGAGCACTTTGTTTTGCTCAGCCCCTCTCTCTATTCACAGGATGGGTCAGGGACATCAGACACACCACAGGGGGTGGAGCTCGCATTGTGAGGGGAAAGGCCAGACCTATTCAGGTCCCAGGTGCACTACTCCCCAGCCATCAACATGCAGATCTCCCATTCACCTCCGGGGCAGACCCATCCTGACTCCAGGAGCCTGGTACACCAGCCAGCTCCAGCCAATCACAAGCCAGCACAGTTTACAATTTTGATTTACTGCACAGACAGGCCAACTTCTAGAAGTGGCACTCCCACACTCGACACAATAACGCCGCACACATCATCGCGCATCATTTAATCACACGAGTCTGCACATACCAAACTCGCTCCTGCACTCCCCACGCATCAGGAATTATCATTGACACACACATTCCCCATGCATTCCTATGGGAGGGCAGGCCAATCTCACACACACACTCAGAGAGCGCACGCACTTTACACTACGCCACAGTGCTAAAGTGCGCATAGACCAGAAATCATTATAATTATGTAACACTAAAAGGCAAAAAGTTCAGGGGTGAACCTGCCAGAAGGGCCAAGTCCAACAGGCTGTCCATAGGCTATAGGCAGTTTCCACTTATCCATTTCTTTGTTTTGCCAACAGCCCTCATTATCTAACATTCCCTCTTTGGACCATTGCTCAAGGTTTTCCACAGAAGCAGATCTCTGTATGTCTAGCACTTCTTGTCTAGGGTTATGCCAACATTCAGCTTGTGACTTCACTACGTACAGAGATGTAGTGCATTGGTGCATTGCAGTCTCACGAGCTACGCGATCTGCAAAGGCATTGCCTTGTCCTGTCTTATCAGTCACTTTCTTGTGTACTACACTTCACAATAGCTATTTTCTTTGGATATGTCAGTGCAGTCTGAAGATTATGCACTAGTTCTCCGTGCATTATCTGCATCCCGTGGGACATATGAAAGCCTCTTTCCTTCCAAAGTAGGCCAAAATCATGGGCCACTTCAAAAGCATAGCGGCTATCTGTATACATGTTCACACAGAAATCAGTGCTAAGTTCACACGCTCGTGTCAAAGCTATTAGCTCAGCTGCTTGGGCCGACTTCTGTGGTATACGAGCTGTCTCCACTACTGTCTGAAGTGTCGTAATTGCATTTGCAGCTGAAGTCGTGCCATCTGGTAACTTCAAACAAGACCCATCAACCCACAATTCCCCATCTACATCTAAAAGGGGCATATCTTGCAAATCAACGCAACCCTTGTCTGTTCCTCAGTAAGGAATATGCAATCTTGAGACTCCTGTGACTGAGGCTGAGTCGCTGGATATGGTAACAAAGTAGCTGGGTTCAGAGTCGCACACCTCCTCAAGGTAATGTGAGGGGCTAACAGTGTCAATTCATATCCTGTCAAACGTGCACTAGTTAAGTGTTGCGTTTTAATCTGATTCCAAAGGGCACCAACCACATGGGGTACTAGCACCAACAATTTATGTGACAAAACTATTCCTTCACTCTGACGTATGGACACAGCTGCTGCTGCAACTGAACGGAAGCACCCAGGTAATGCACAAGCAGAGCAACAGGATCAAAAACCGCTGAAAAATATGCACAGGGACGCTGCTTGTCACCGTGTGGCTGCACTAAACCTGACGATGCACACCCGTCTTTCTCGTGTACATAGAGTGTAAAAGCCTTTGTGTAATCTGGAGTGCCCAACACTGGTGCAGAGCAAAGAGCTGGACGCAACTGATGAAAAGCATTCTGGCATTCAGTCGTCCATGGAAGGGGCACTGGAGTGTCTTTAGTCAAAAGCGCTAACAAGGGTTTAAACAATGTGTGAAAAACCTAATATCCATTGCCTACAAAACGAAGTCAGACCAATGAATGCACGAACATCTATTCTGAGTAGAAGGTACTGGTGTGTCTAAAATTGCTTTAATGCGATCTGGTGTAAGTGTACGTCCCTCCTTAGACAGAAGGTGACCTAAGTAGGTAACCTTGGGTCTACAATATTGCAATTTCTTCCGTGACACTTTATGGTGGTGTGAAGCAGGAAAAGAGAGTAAAGACAAAGTACATTTTTCACACTGTTGAGGCCTATCAGCTGCCAACAAGATGTCATCGACATATTGTATGAGAGCCACTCCTTTAGGCAAAGTGAAAGAATCAAGTTGTCTTTTCAATGCTTGGCTGTAAATACTAGGACACTCAGTGTACCCTTGAGGAATTCTACAAAATCTGTACGATCTATTATTCAAAGTGAAACTGAACAAATATCGGCTATCAGGATGAATAGGAATTGAGAAGAAAGCATTTTCCAGATCTATTACAGAAAATGTAGTTGCTGTTGGAGGAACTTAGGTAAGCAGTGTTGTTATGTCAGAAACCACGAGGTATTGTTGTTTTACAATCTTGTTCACTTCTCGCAAATCAACGATGAACCTGTAAGCCTGTGTATTTTTTCAGAATAGTACTATTTCAAATGTTATAGGCAACTTCTTCCACAACCCCCACTTCAATTAAATCATGGACAATGCGTACAAGGGCTTCTTCGCCTTCTTGAGAAATTCTGTATTGAGGCAAGCGTGGCAATGAAGCACCCTCCTGGACACTAATATGTACTGGCGGAATAACCATTTGCCCTACATCGGTGTCTGAAGTAGCCCACAAAGTACTAGGGAGGGAAGCTAATGCAATGTCCTCTTTAACAAGACAGGATCTCTCAATCACAGGGTAGTTGTCATTCAAAATAACACGTACTCCTTCCGGAGAACATCGTATCGTAGCCCTGAAATATTTGAGCATATCAAGACCCACAATATTGTCCGGTGTATTCGGAGAAAGCAAAAATGGACATGGAGCAGTACATTTGTCAACATGAACTGCAAGTGACAAAAGCTGTGGAATCAGCACCCATCAACAATGTACTTCTTTAAAATTGCAAATAATGTCCTTTAACGCAATGGTAAACATCCGTATCAAATGAACAGGTCCGAGCTTGGCAATCGTATATTATCAATCCTTTATTTTGTTTTCAAAGTAGAAAAATGATCCAGTTCACAATGGATTTTCTTTTTTTCTAGCCAACGCGTTTCGTCTCATTTACTGAGACTTCTTCAGGGCTTAAACACCTGTCTTTATGGTAAATACTGTGGGCTGGCAAGTTCTTAATAAGCACGAGAAATTTGTACAAGATCTGTCATGTCCTATGGGTATTCAGGAATGACTTAGAAACGGCATGGTGACCTGCTTAAACGAGCGTCATGGATTCGGAAGAAGTGTAACAGTGGGCTAAGGAAAGGTGTTCCATCGAAACCTATAGATGTCACGGTTAAGCCAGACAGGGGAGCCCTTGGAACCAATTGTTTTGACAATGCGCTACGAGTAGCTCCTGTATCAACCAGAAACTGATCATTAGAACCCAAAACATGTGCTGTAACATAGGGACCCTTCTGATCTACTAGAACTTCAACTGATTCCTTACCCCATCCTAGGCAGTCCCATGCATAAGCAGAATCTTTCAAGTCAGACGGCAAATGATCAGTCATTTGATATTGATTCCGTCTATCAAAAGTGTTAAACCCATCCTGTCCACGTGTATTGGCATCAAACCTAGCACGATCATCCGTGCTTCTTGTAGGCCCTGGATATCCTGAACGATTTCGTGTTTGTCCCCGTCCACGTGGATACTCTGAGCACATAATGCCGGACAATTGGCAGCCCAATGCCCAAATTTCCTGCGGTGTGCATACTGGTCAGCATGTATAAGGAGGAAAAGACGGACCATAAGACCCACGTCCACCTCTATCATTACCTCTAGAAGGCGGACCATAAGCCTGAGCCAACATAACCTTTGTTTTTAACTCTTTAGTCTTCTTATCCTCATTGCCCTTCGCTTCTAATTCCTGTTGCTCATAATACTGAGCCATAGTCAAAAGAGACACCGGAGAAGAGGTAGACCATGAACTCTCACTTGCCTTTAGGCAACTAGCTATTCCTGGCAACAGCTTGGCGACATATTTAACGACGAACAGATGCCTGCCCGTGTCATCTGTCAATGATTGGCCACTAAAATCGTGGAATGCCTCCTCAAAGCGTGTAAAGAAGTCAGAAACTGATTCATCTGCTTTTTGCTTGCAAGATGCTAACACAGTCCAATCTATCTTTTTAGGGGGAATAAATGTCTTTAACTTAACTAATATAGCTGCGGGAAGATCTAAAATTAACTGGCATGGCTTCTGTGTGGGTTCCCTTTATACATCCATTTGTTCCAATTCTTTCCATAACGCCCCAAAAATCACACAATCATCAACTTTACGAACAGTCCTCCACATATCAAGGGGTAATATCAATCCGAAAAACATGTCAATTTCAGGCAGAGTCATAGTACAAGAGCTAATGGCACCCTCAACTTCCTCATAAAAAGCGGCTTGATTTTTCCGCGGATCAGGCAATGCAGTTTTAAGAGCCATGACATTGCTCTATTCCAAGGAGTATAAACCCATTTATAAATGAAATAACCCTTTGCATCATGCGAATCCTTATTATCACTTGTTCCCTCACCTCTAGGAGAAACATACAAAGGTGCGGCTTCCCGCATAGGTTTCGCATGAACTATCATAGTCTTATCTGTTCCAGAATCAGAAGCCTGTGTCACGCTGATCTGAGATGTTTGTGCAGCTGCCTCTGCTGCCTTTTTCTCTTCTCACAAACGGACTGCTTTAGCACGTAGTTTAACCAAACATCTAATTGAGTCAGCCACCTGAGAAAAGACAAAAAGACCATCACGCATTTGCTTTTAGTCATTTGCTACATCAACGAGCTCTAATTCCTCAGAATGTTTCCTAAACCGCTCAAGGACCTCTACTGCAAATATCTGAGTAAAATATATTTGCTCCCTTTCCTGACAACTTTTTATGTCATCTAAAAGTTCAGAAGCACGGGCAACACTGCGAACGGCTTTGCGAGCAGCGGATCTAAGAACAGCTGCACGCTCAGCGGACAACATAGAACGAGTTTCCTGTGCATTCTCCTGGTCTGCAGAAGAGTCTTCATCTGACTCATGAGGAGCAGAAGGAAAAATATATGGAGGCGGAGAATGATCTAATAACAAGAAATCATCTTGCGGTTTATTAAGGATAGGATAGAGAGGTCGCCGAACAGCGTATTGGCCAGTTACCTGCAAATGGCGCTCCCTATCCTCTCTCTCTTTTAGTTCCTTCATTTCTTTATTTTTAATGTCTAATGCTTTCGCATGAATGCTCTTTCGCTGTTCTTTTTCAATCAAGGCTTGTTCACGCTTCATTCGTTCACGCACTTCTTTCTCCCACATTCGTACAGTCAAACATATCTTGCCTAGTCTTTCGCTTAAACATACATTGTTCCACATACTGAATCTTTCTTAAATCAAATGACCCATGCATAGGCCAATGCAACTCAGAATCCTTACTAGTATATTTATTCCATAACGTGCTGTACATTATAGAATAAATACCATACTTAATATACATGTCCCTATTAGGGGTTCCCTTCTGGGGGGGAGGGGGGGTTGTGCTTCATCAAGTCTCAAACTGGTACCACCACAAAAGCAACACATCCTATGAAGTGTGCTAGAAAATAGTGCAGAATATGCGGTATTATACACAAAGTAGCGCTTAAAGTACACTTGTACGGTGCGCCGTTCAAATCTTAGTCAAAACAGAGAAAATTCTCCTCATTACCTGCCTATATAAATTGCAATTTATATATACATCACAGTTTCTAAAATTGGCCAATACAAATTCCCACACCAACAGTAAGTCGCATAAAATGATTTTACCAATCACTGGTATCAAACCAACAGCAAGTGTCGCATAACGACCCTTACCAATCCCTTGGTGTCCATTTTCCAACTGCCAAGTTCTTAAATCGACCAAACGGTCACTGCACTGCGAATCAACAGAAGAGATCTCAGTCGAGGACCGGCACCACCTGGATGGTCAGATCAGAAAGAGAGGAAACACGCTGTGGTTTGCCAAGAGGCGGGTCTCCTCTGGCAATGATAGTCTGTAGCGACATTCCAATCCTTCGTTTCAACCACTCCTTCGGGCATCCGAGTCGCCAATTTGTCGAGGTGGGCCTCAACTAGGCCTACTAATGCTAGGGGTCCGCCCTTCTCGCCACAAGTCCTCAGACCAATAGGAAAGAAGTTGGCACGGAAACTGGAATATAAAACAAAGCTTTAGTTAATACATCTCATGAGGAGGAATCAATTCACAGAACACCCTTCTGTAGTGTATGAAGTAGCACACTGAACAGAAGGAGAATGGTCCTTTTATACCCACACAGGGGCTCAAAGGAAGGCGGTACAAGTACAGAAGAGAAGGGTTACATCCAAAAAAGGCCTTACAGAAATGCACAGTCAACAGTAGGGTGGAGCTAGCAGTTTGCTGACTCCGGTAAGAATAACCTGTCATTTACAGACTAGAACAGGTGTATGGACAGTCACAGTCTCCTCTGCTCATGTGCAGAGTAACAGTGCCTAAATATAGTCTGTATATAAGCAGAGTGCAAGAGTAAATGACAGTGAGTTAGGACAGAGCACATGGTGAGCACATGGCAGACAAAATGGCTGCCGAATTCAAGATGGTGTCAGCTAAATGCTAACCCCAATCGCTGCCAATTTACAACAAAATCTCAGAAGGAACTGCAAAGAATCTGTAGTAGTGCATTACAAACTGCGTTTGGGTCAGAGGCAGACCCCTCTCCCTTCCACAACCAGATCTCACAGTAGTGACAGATGAGTCACTCCTGGGATGGGGCGGCATTTGCGAGAGGTGGGGATCAGAGGGCTCTGGTCTCCTGCAGGAATCAGGGCTCCACTTCAACTTGTTGGAGCTCCGGACAATCCGTCTAGCATTGGAAGCATTTCTTCTCTCTGTCAAGGGGAAGTTAGTCAGGTGTTCATAGACAACACCACTGCAATGTGTTACTGCAACAAGCAGGGTTAGGTGGCGTTGTTAACTCTTTGTCAAGTGGCCCTGCGTCTCTGGACATGGCTGCAACAGTAGGGCATATCCCTGGTGGTTTAACACCTTGCAGTTGCTCTGAATGCCAGGGCAGACGACCTCAGCCTTCGATGCCTAGCGGATCACAAATGGCATCTCCCGCTGGGGTGGCGCAAGGTCTCTTTCAGCAGTGGGGAGAGCCTTAGTTAAATATGTTCACCTCCTAAAAGAAGGCGCAATGTCAGCAGTATTGCAAGTTGGGGTTTCCTAGGTGTGTATTGCTCAGCGACACTTGTCGTCGCGAGTAGTGCTCAGGCGTCCTGAATGCCTTCCCGCCTATACCACTCCTGCCCAGAGTTCTCAAGAAGATCAGGAATGACTGGGCCCAAGTAAATCTTGTTACTCCAGACTGGTCGCGGAGAGTTTGGTATTCTGAGCTTATGAAAATGAGTATTGATCCTCCAATCAGACTGCCCCTTCAGGATGTTCTTCTGTTGCAGCAGCAGGGGAGGGTTCTCCACCCGAAACTGTCAACTCCCCAGCTTCTTGTGTGGAGATTGAGTGGCAGCTGTTGATAGCTTTTGACCTTCTTCTCCGACTTGGTACAGAGATTCTAGAGTTTAAACAGTCCTCCACTAAAACAGTATACACCTGCTGTTGGGAAAAATTTGTAAAGAATGTTGTACAGAAAAGTCTGTTGACCCTGTTTCTGCCTCTCTTTCTGATATTCTTCTCTTTATTCTTACCCTTGCCCAGCAGGGCTCTGCTTTGGGCACTCTCAAAGGTTATCTTTCTGCTCTGTCCTGGAGCTGTCTGACCCAACCCTCTTTATTCACCTCCTCAATTGTAAATAGGTTCCTAAAAGGGCTTCTAAATATGTTTCCCCCCACCCCCTTTTACGCCTCAGTGGGATTTGAAACTGGTTCTCACTTACCTCATGTGTGCTCCCTTTGAGACACTAAATACTTATCCCCTCTGGGTGTTTACCAACAAGACCGCATTTTTAGTGGCAAAATCATCTGCCCGGAGGGTGAGTGAGCTGCAGGCTTTATCATCCAAGCCTCCCTATCTCATGATATTGCCAGGTAAGGTGGTGTTTCGCACCAGGCCTCTTTCCTACTTAAAGTGGTAACCCCGTTCCATTTGGGTCAGTCGGTCACATTACCTACTTTTTATGATCCTCCACATCCCCGGTTTATGCTCTTACATTGGAAGACGGTCACTCTTGGCAAAGGTAACCTTTATGCGGCCTTCGTAGACCTTAGGTCTGCGTTCGATCTTGTACCAAGGGTTGGGCTTTGGAACAGTCTTTTGGAAATGGGTATGCCATCCTCTTTAGTTCGCATCATTGTCAACCTTCATGCAGAGACTTATGCCTATGTACGGTGGGGAAAACCTGGTGAGGTGACCAAAAAGTTTCCTGTGCTGAAAGGGGTCAGACAGGGATGTGTTTTGGCTCCAACTCTGTTCTCCCTATATATAAACAGAGTCACCAAGTATTTTGAGGGCTGCCCCACAGATGCGCCAAGTTTGGCTGGCATGAAGATCCCTCTGCTCATGTTCGCTGATGACACTCTCTTGATTTCAAGAACCAGGCAGGGATTACAGCTTGCTCTGTCGAGGTTTGAGAGTTTCTGCAGCGAGCATGAGCTAGAGGTGAACGTTGCAAAGACCAAATTTATGGTCATGAGGGGTCACAAGCAGGTCAAGGCTAGGGTACTAATGGGGAATACCCCCCTAGAGCAGACCAAGTACTTTACTTATTTGGGTGTTTCATTTAGCGACACACTCAACTGGTCCCACCAGATCGAGCTCCTGACCCTGAAACATCAACAGTTGGGGGGAGCTCTGATTAAAGAACATAAAAGCTCTTTTACTAAACCCATGTCCCCGCTGTTGAAGATCTATGGTGGGAAGGTTTTGTCAGCAGTGCTATATGGTGCTGAGTTATGGGGAGGTAGCAACCTGGACTCCTTGAAACATTCTCAAAACAAATTTCTAAGGATGGCAATTGGTCTGCCACAATCGACACCTTTAATTCCCCTACTCTACGATCTTGGGTGTCACTCGGTGGTCGATTGTGCACGATTTCGACCGATTTCCTTCTGGAGGCGTCTGTGGACAACCCCTGACCTACACCACTATGCTGAAGCCTGCCTTGAGTTAAAAAACTCTCCGGGAGCACTAAAAATAGGATGGTTTAGAGATCTTAAGGCTACTCTCCTATCTTTGGGCCTCTCTGAGCTGTGGTTGTCGCCTGAGACAGCCTCTTTTCCATCTAAAAATGAGCTCAAAGAGTGCTATTGGGCCTGGGTGATGCACAATACCTTTATAAAATCAAGCCCAAGTAGTCTCTCAGGTTTATTTTTGGTGCACAAAGATCTTCCCAGGTTAGAAAACTACTGGGAGATCATTACCAAACCCCTGGATCGGAAACTCTTTTTCCAATTCAGATGTGGCACACTCCCTATTGGGGACTTTACCACCAAGTGGGGAAAAGCTAGTCAGGGGTTTTGTGCAAAATGTCAAGGATTAGGGGAAAGTCTATCTCACATGTTGTTTGTGTGTCCCCAATACTCAGCCCCCAGATCTAAGTGGCTAAAACCTGTCTGTAGCCAACTAGGTACACGCTCGTCTGCTGAGGCCCTGAGACTGTTAAAAACTAATTTGGATCCGATCATTGTGGTGGGGGTAGCAAAGTTCCTAGGCTGGGCCTGGATTATTAGAAGTAGGTTTATTAATCTAAATTAGCTGAGATTGTTTTATCCTGTACTACTGTGGTAACCAGTATTTGTATTTTTTTAAATTTTGTATACTTTTGCAAGAAGCTATTCGATGCCAACGATTTAATACTGTTTTTATATATGTTATTGTGTTATTTTGCATTTATGTCTTTTATGATGAATTAATCGAATAAAGACTTCTTGAACTGAACTGAAGAGAAGTGACTCCAACATCTGAACCCAAAAAGAGCATTGTCGTCCTACCTTGAACACACAAAAGAGTTCTGGGTGGACAATCAACTCTTTGTGGGCTTTGTGGGAGCTTAAAATAGTCAGGAAGTACAGAAGCGGTACATTTTATGCTTCAGATATGCTATGCCCTGGTTAAAAAGCAGCGTCCTGAGGGTTTAATGGCACAATCAAAAGGGGGATGGCTGCGACCAAGGGATGAGCTTGTGGGGTGTCAGTCCTAGACATCTGTCAGGCAGCATGTTGGGCTTCCCTGCACACGTTTTCTAAACACTACTGCCTGGACAGTCAGGTCTGCAAGGATGGGCATTTCATCCATTCGGTCCTGCAGGACTTTTTAGTCTAGTAATTTGTACCCAGTTCACCGCCAGGACGGTATTTCTTTGCTATCTATTCAAAGATAAGGAATCTGCAGCTAGAAGTCTCTATCAGATGAACAAGTTACTTACCTTTGGCAATGCATTATCTGGTAGAGACAATAGCTTGCTGCAGATTACTTACAGCCCCACCCATGCCTCCCCCACTCTGCGGACATATTTAAAGCGCTATGGTTGCTCCCTATTCAAGGCCTTAGTTTGCACACACACTGGGCAGTTCAATTTATGGCTCTGTGCTTCTGGTGGGGAAAGTTGTGAAAAGTAACTGACATCTGACAATGCTGACAATGCTACACAGAACCAAATGGAGCCACCCGAAGGTAAGTAACTTGTTCATCTTGGTGACCTCAGTGAAGGAAATTCACTGCCTGCCCAGATTACCGGAGGTTAAATAATTATTCAGATACTACCCAATTTGCCTTCAGAAACAGTAAGATTTTCCATGGTTTACTACAAAACTAAAATCTGTTTAGAACCATTAAGCTAGCTAAAAACGGCATAGGCAAATATGAATGTACCAATGAGTTAAAATCTTATGTTAGCATGATATTTTAGTAATCTAGAACACAAAAAGAAAAGCAAAATAGACAAGGAAGAGCTTAGCTTGAGGCCTGTGTGCTCCAACACCCAAGGAAATGCTGGGTATGTGTAAACGTGATTCACGCACCCAAGGGAACCTAGCAGGAAACAATGTGATTTCCTTCAAGTGGACAACATATGTCCGGTCTCTGTATGTATCAAGTGATGAAAGTGAATGGCTGAATATTCTGCCCTCAACAACTTCACTATCCATCCAAGTAAACTGTCATACCTTTGATTCAGGAGGTGTAAATTGGGTACCAACACTGTCTTGCACCCCTCAGCTGGATTTGAGCTGAAAAGGTGTCGTAAGTCATAATAGCAAGTTGCACCAGGCCAGAATGGTCTGCCAACAGCAGTCTTCAAAACCGATCTAATTTATTGGTCATACTCCCTGAGTATGCCTTTTACCACCGGTTTTATTAACAGTGTGCACAAACCGGGTCAAAAGTCAGAGCCAGCAAATTATAGGTTGTTAGCACTTCGGGGTGTTGATTCTAAAGTGTATGCTACCTAATTGTGAGAAGAACTGCATGCCTGAGCAGTTGACAACTTTAGTATTATTGGTTTCATGCAGGATTCATTCCCGACTGTGAAACAATCTGAAACATTGTAGCCGTCTCACTGTTTACCTATAGAAGTGTAAAGAGTGGAGAAGTGTGGCTCACTGGTTAGAGCAGACAGACCCTGAAGCAGATGTCAGACCCGGGACCAGGGTTCAATTCCCGACGCGGGAGGGTCTTGAGCTCAAATGTCCATGGACTCGATAATTCTCGCTTCGGTGCCTGACCTAATCATGGGTTCACACTCTGCAACTCTGGGCATTAAGCTTGCTTAATCTCCACAACGGCCCCCCCGCGGCGGGATGCCTAGCTTTCACCTTGGGGATGCCCTGTAGGGGCTATCTCACAGGGAAAAGCCAGGACGGGTTCCCAAGGCAAGCGCGGAGATACCCCTTCGGGGGTCGATTCAGGCGCTATATAAGAAACATAATAATAATAACATAATAATAAATAAAGGGGCTCAATACTTTGTCTGTTGTATTAACTTCTAAACAGCTTTTGACAGCATAAAAGAGATATTATGGTACAAACTGGTCCCATTCAGCTGTGGGCTATGATTGCATTGTTTCAAACAATTGGATTTAGTCAAACTAGGCGACATTTCAATTGTACCACACAAAACTTACAATAAGGGCCTAAAACAGGGTGGTGCATTGGCCCCTTTTATTGTTTAACCTTTATGTTGCTGATTTTAGATGATATTTGACCAACCGTAAAAAATCCGCTTGCCTGCCCACCCATATTGAACAGTCTGCCATTATACATCATGCAGTTTTCAGATGACACTACGTTGAATTAAACCATAGTTGGTCTCCAGCATACAATATTTGGTCCGGGGGATTGATGCAGTGTTAATTATGAGCGGATGAAGATGGTACTTTTCACTTGTCACTCAAATTCCAAGCATCCGTGGAAACCTCAAGGCACGAATTTACAAAGCATCACAACTAATTTCGGAGGCCTATTTTAAACTCAAGGGTTAATTAAAGCTCGCCATTCTTCTCTGTAAAACCAGACCATGACCTTAATGTTTGTATTTCAGAAATTATCCAGAATCCCTGCAGGGCCATCCATGAAAACCACTTCTTGAAGTGATAGGAGGAGCAAAGTTCCTCCTAACACTTACATACAGGTTAGTGCAGGTGTTTTCAAACTGGGAGGCGGCACCCTTTGTGGTGCCTCAAGTGATCCCAGGGGGGCTCCTATGCTCTGGCCAAAAGAATAATTATGCTGATAACAGTGCTTTGTTTTAAGTGGGAAAAATGAGGGGCCGTAAGCCTCTCTTTAATGGGACATCACTAACATCCTTTGTCTGGTACATCCTAGCTGGGAGTATGTATCAAAAGGGAAGGTACACCAAATATTCTTCAAAACCCTCACCCCATTTCTAATAATCACACTGTGGATACATTTACATGTTAACAAGATTTGCCAGAATAACACCTTACTGGGAAAAACCAAGATGGCGGATTGAAGGTGCCGCCGGGTGCAGCTTGAGAACGCCGCTCCCACCACCTCACGAATAGCGGATTAACGGATACTTGCCACACAGCGGAAAGAAACACGGACGGAAAGCTAATGGAACGATTTACCTGAGACTCGCCCACGGATTGTTTGAGCTTCAGAGAACGCAGGAGGGCTGGATGCGGCTACTGTTTGTAGGAGGCAGCAGCAGCGGCGGCGGCGGTGTCCGCGAGCGAGGGGCGGAGACAGGCTGCGCACGCTGGGCTCGCTGGACCTTGCTGACCTGGCTTGGCTCCGCGGGTCCAGGATCAAGGAGACTCATCGGAGTTGCTGATGTCAGGAGTATAGCCAGCTGTCTGGACAAGTGAGATTGGAGAAGTCCTTTGTTTGCGGGAGACATCCTTGAGTCGGAGGCAGGGAGAACAGACATGGCTCCTAAGACTCACGCGAGGAGCACTAGGACCACGAAAGGGGCAGTAAACCCGAGGAGAATGCCGCCACAGCTGCTATCAATGGAGTAGTAGAGAAGAAGGCGGCGGCGGCGGCAGCCAAAGCAAAAACACCAGTTAAGCCTCACGGAACAGAGGTAGCAACCACCGCTGCAAAGAACTTGCTTAATACCGGGAGCCAGGAGAAAGCAGCAAACTTGGTCGGTAAGCAACAACAACCATTGCGATCCTTAATGCTTGCTGCTAGCAATAAAGATAATGCTGCTAAAGATAAAGGGGCTAAACCAGATGTAAATCCAGCGCCTGTAGGGGTCAGCAAAGAGACTGGGCTGATAAATGATAATGGGGACATTGATATAGATTTAAGGAGGGATCTCCAGAGTGCTTCAGGAAGGGAGGTTTGTGCAACTGAGACTGAGTTGGTGGTACAAGACAATGCAGCTGTTCAAAAGGATATTGATAAGGATAAGGATAAAGATATCGGAAAAGGAACAGCCAAGCTAATGTCACAGGCACAGACACTGGCACAAATCTCAGACTTTGACATAAGAAGTGACCCCGTTTGTACCAGTCTGACCCAGGTGAGCTGCGAAGTCATAGCGGTCGAGGCAACGGATACTCAAAATTTAGTTCCAGCTATGGGAACCTCTAAAGATAATGTAGAGGAGAGCAATGGAATACAAGTAGAGTCGAATGATGAATATGAGGAATTGATTGACGAGGAGGAGGGCAATATGGGGAATTTTTCACAGGATAACTGGAAAACAGTGACACGGAAAAAAGGAAGAGGGAAAGCTAAAAATAAAATAAGGAGCAAGAAAAATACTAATCAGTCTACTCTTTCCTCCACAATAAATCAGGCTAATAATCGTGGAAAACCTATTATCGATGATAGTCCACTACGTAAGTGGATACAAGCTAAGGGAGGAGTAAAAACAATGGCCTTACGCTTATCAGGTAATAGCTCCATGGGGCCATCAAATCCAAGATATCGGTATTGCTGCCTCGTCCACCTCTATAAACCAATCGATAGTAGCCGATCCTAAAGGAGTACAAGATCTTCAACAAGACTCTAGTTTAAGGGAGGATGGTATTGAGACGGCCCTAAATGTAAACGAAATTACTGCTACAACAGAGGAAGAAACTGATCAGGCTATGCAAATTATGAAGGAAGCACATCAGGAGATCTCACCCCTGGAGATCCCATCTATGGCTCTAATTTTGCATATGCTGACCGAACAGAGACAAGAAGCACAACAACATTTTACGCAACTAAAGGAGGACAATTCTAAAATTCAGTCATACTTGCTTGAAGTCAATGGCAAAATGAACAAAGTAACTCAAGAAGTGGAGGAACTTCAACAACGGGTGGCACAAATAGAGGAGAGTTCGGTCAAGCACAATCAGAAAAGCACCGGACAAGAGGAAGAAATCCGGGCCTTACAATCCAAGATGGAAGATTTGGAAAATAGGCAAAGAAGGCAGAATCTCAGACTTTTTGGGGTCCCAGAGGGGGCTGAAGGGGCGGACCCAAGGGCCTACATAGTCAGACTATTCCAACGGGCTTTCCCAGATCTCGCGGACTGGGACTGGGATTCTCAGATTCAAAGAGCTCATAGACTGCCTTTAGTCAATAGAAACAGAAACAATAAGTTTCCTCGCCCTTTTTTGATTTATTTTGGAAATTTTCTGTTGAGACAAGCTGTTTCCCTAAAAGCTAAACCTAACTCTCCGATTACTACTGAAGATGTGACTTTCTTTGTTCGTTCAGATTTATGTAAATCTACTATGGAGAGACGATGGAATTTGCGTCAACTAATCGACTCTTTCAAGGCTGCAGGGGCCCAGGTTTTCCTTCAAGAACCTGCATGTTTAAAGGTTATAGAAGCCGGACATACGTACTATTTCAATCAGGTCAAGGAGGCAGAAATTGTGCTAGATAAATTCACTAACGTATAAGCTATATAATATTATACCTCAGGGGATTGTTAGTGGAAAAGGTCTGATTAATGTGACAATCTTAATGATAAATTGAGGATAAAGGATATAAGATAATCTAATCTAGCGAAAATGGCATACTTAATGAGGGTGGTGGAAGGTGGCGGGTGGCTGCACCTCTGAGAGGCTGCCCTACCAAAGGCAGCAGGTATAAAGGGGGGGTGTTTTTCTATGGTACGGGGGGGGAGCGGAGGGGGGGGAAAAACAAAACTGACATGACAAGTCAAGGCGAAGATATAATGTTCTTAACAAGACAGAGAGCTTCAAGGAGTGATAAGAAAGGGGAAGCGGCTTTTGATTTATTGTATATAAAATGACGTACTGCAGGTGTCTTGCCTGGAATGTATCTGGTCTGAACAATAAGACTAAAAGAAATTTAATTTACCAAGAACTAAAAATGTATGATGCACAGATAGTAATGCTTACAGAAACACATATATGTTTTAAAGATAAAAAATTGCTGAGTCAACTGGGATACGAAATGGTGATTTGCACGACCTTAAATGCACCAATAAGAGGAGTGGCTATCTTAAAGAAAAGATATTGGCAAGGGGAATTTGTTAAAACAGCAGCAGATAAGGGAGGGCGGTGGGCAATAATGCAAATAAGATTGGAGGGTACTCTATATGTTTTTTGTTCAGTGTATGGCCCCAACAAAGATGAGCCACGGTTATTTGATTGGTTGAATATTGAATTATTATCTTGGTCAGGAGAACTTATTTTAATGGGAGATTTTAATTGTGTTTTGAACTATCAACAGGATACAACTAAAAAGGGAGTGGGGCTACGTATGCGTCAAACTAGAGCAGCAATATTGGAACTAGCTAAAATACATAATATAAAAGACATTTGGCGTAGCTTATACCCAGGTCTACCTGGATTTACGTACTATTCAGCCCCCCATAAACTCTGCTCTAGGATTGATCTAGCTTGGGCTTCAGACGAATTATTGAGTAGGGGAGATATGAAGGTCATGCCAAAAATTTCATCGGACCATAATCCTATAATATTTATATTTGATCTGGCCTCAGGCATAAAAGAAGGACGCTCTTTTACC
The DNA here is from genome assembly GCF_964263255.1 of Lissotriton vulgaris. Classification (NCBI taxonomy): domain Eukaryota; kingdom Metazoa; phylum Chordata; class Amphibia; order Caudata; family Salamandridae; genus Lissotriton; species Lissotriton vulgaris. The sequence goes on along the minus strand of NC_141693.1, from coordinate 932,203,715 downwards.
TTTCCAAGATACTTACTCTCAGATGAAGTCTTTGTAACCCTGCTTAAAAAACAGATAAAGGAGTTCATTACATATAATAAAGATACTGCTAGTATACTCTCAGTTTGGGATGCTTGTAAGGCCTTTATTAGAGGAATAACTCAACAATATATATTTAAACAAAATGCAACAAGGAAAAGAGAAACAAAGCTAATGACAGATAATATTTCACTTATTGAAAAACTATTGGCAGACAAGCTTAGAGATGGGGATCGGAATAGTAGAGATATATCACTTTTGGAAAATAGACTTATGAATATACGCACAGACATGAAAAGTTCTTTTAGGGAAAAAAACAGTTGCAAGATACTTAAATACAAAATATCACAGTATGAATCTGGAGATCGAATAGGAAAGCTCTTGGCATACAAGGTAGCCGAAGACCAAGCATCTACACTAATTAAAGCTATAAAAGGCCCCAATGGTATTATATATACACAGCCTGGAGATATAATGGAGCAATTTGCTTCATACTATGAAGAACTATACACCCCAGAGATTAGGGCTAGGCCAGAGCAGATTCAATCTTACTTAAATGATAATCTCCCCGTAGGACTTTTTCTAGATCAGGAGATTTTAGATAATTTGGAACATAATTATACATTAGAAGAATTGCGCTTAGCTGTGTTTTCACTCCCTTCTAACAAAGCGGCAGGGGAAGACACGATCCCGATTGAATTGTATAAAATTTGTGCCGAAGAGCTACTTCCTCTGTTCTGCTCAGTGGTGAACTCTATAGGCACATCAGGCAAGGCCCCGGAATCTTGGAAAACGGCGAAAATTATGTTTTTTTTTAAAAAACATAAACCTCCAATGGAATGCGGGTCATATCGGCCTATTTCTTAAATAAATACCGATGCTAAGGCCTACTCTAAACTAATATCAATGCGATTGGCATCTATTATGCCGCAGTTAGTCAACGATCAACAGCATGGTTTCATAGCGGGAAGGGATACTACCGCCCACATTAATATGGCGATCACGGCATTTGATATTGCTGCAACTAATCTCACCCCACTCGGTATGATTTTACTGGATGCAGAAAAAGCGTTCGACCGAGTGGGGTGGGATTATCTGTGGAAAGTGCTAATGCAGTATGGGTTCAAGGATCGCTTCCTTAGAGGTATACAGGCTATATACAGGGATCCCAACGCTAAAATTAGCTATGCGGGGGTACTTTCTTCAACGTTCGCAATATCAAGGGGGACCCGACAGGGGTGTCCACTTTCACCCCTGCTGTTTGCCCCCTCTATGGAGCCCTTTATAAATGCCCTGCAGAATCAAGAGAAGATAACTCCGGTAGAGCATGAACATAAAATTCTTAAAATTACTGCATATGCAGATGATTTAGCTATATTCACCACCAATGTTATAGACGCTCTATCAGGAATCACAGACGAAGCGAAAAAATTTGGAGACATTTCCGGTTATAAATTAAACTTTAACAAAACTCAAACCATCATGAACTATCAAGCTAACCAATCAGTCACCGGGCTATGTAATTCTGCTGTTTACCTAGGGGTGACCATATCTTCTAAAATAAATGAAATAATCAAACTGAACTACGAACCTTTACTTAAACAGGTTACTGCGATGCTTAAAAAATGGCACAAAATTCCATTGAACATTTTGGGAAGAATTAATTTGATAAAAATGAATATTTTGCCCAAATTTTTATATTTCTTTCGTTCTATTCCCCTTTGAGTTAATAATATTTTTTTTAAGAAGCTGGAAGGAATTTGCAGTAGCTTTATTTGGAGCTATAAAAAACCTAGGAGGTCAATAGTGATACTAAAACTACCTCTAGAGAAGGGAGGATTGGATTTCCCGGACTTTAAGTCTTATTATTTTGCATCTTTTATAGGGCGTTTTAGAAGCTTATTAAATAAGAATAAAACCTTTTTTTTTCATCAATTTATGTTAGGTATAAACTCATCTCAATTTTTAACAAGAATACAAGACCCGAACTTCTTCAAACGAGTCAAATTTAAGACAGCAAGGGACATGGTAGGGATTTTTAATTTAGTTATGAAGTTTTGTGACACTTCTTTTTTCCACTCAGACTTACCACTATGGGATAACCCAGGGCTACCTGGTATTTTTAATGATAAAATCGGGAGAGAGTGGGCCAACCATGGGATTAAGAGATTGGGAGACTTATATGGCCACGAGGGGTTTCTTCAGTTCTCAACTTTACAATTAATTTATTCGCTACCAAGTGAAATGATACTTAAATATTTGCAAGTAGAGACTATCGTATACGGAAAATGAATTTAAAAAAAATTATTAGCTCGGATATCTGGGAATTTTTGTATAGTTCTATAGAGAAATCAATAATTAGCACAGGATATAAACATTTAATCCAGCATAACTCGGATGATTGTCCCCGACTGTCTCAAAAATGGACGCTTGAATTGGGAACTAATGTGACACCTCAGAATATCTCAAATGCTTTCACAATTCTTAATAAAACTATACATTCTTCAAGTTTAAAGCTCCAACTATACAGAACGGTCAGCCAACTTTATCATACTCCTCAGAAAATTGCCAAATGGTCACAAAATAATGAGCGTACCAAATGCCCTAAATGCGATTTGAGGGCAGCAGATCTTATCCATATGATCTATTCTTGTCCGGTACTGAATCTGTTCTGGCGAGAAATAGAAACTACTTTATACGAAAAACAACTGATCAGCTCCCCACTTACCTCATCTATGGTATTACTTTATATACATGAGAGGGGCCATGATAATAGAAGTTGGTTAGACATAGCGATTTCCTGTGCTAGACTGGTAGTAGCTAGAGCCTGGATCTCACCGAATCCACCTCAGAGGACGGAATGGCTAATGTTATTACATGAAATATACACTATGGAAAAGGCCCTTGCCAAGAATAGGAGCAGAAAATCTGTAGATAGAATGGAAAAGATCTGGGCTAATTTTGTATAAACATTAAGTGTTTTTGAGATGAATTTACTTGTTTTTCTTTTTCTCATAAAAGTCTTTTTGTTCGGCTAAGTTGTAACATTTAAAGAATGCTGGTATAACTAACATATTGATGCTATCCCTGAGGTCACTCTAAAGTATGCTATATTATTTTTTTTCTTTGTTATAATGTCTTTTTGCTTGTGACTTGTCTGTCAAATAAAAAAATTAAAAAAAAAAAAAAAGATAACAGTGCTTTGTTTTAAGTGGGAAAAATGAGGGGCCGTAAGCCTCTCTTTAATGGGACATCACTAACATCCTTTGTCTGGTACATCCTAGCTGGGAGTATGTATCAAAAGGGAAGGTACACCAAATATTCTTCAAAACCCTCACCCCATTTCTAATAATCACACTGTGGATACATTTACATGTTAACAAGATTTGCCAGAATAGCATGTTTGGCAATTATGTAGTTGAGTGCATTTTAAAAATGGTAACATAACTTAACTGCAATGTTTAAAAAAAGTCTAGACATATTTAAACATTGCCAATTTAATAGAATAATTGTGAAAAATTTTGAGGGGGGCCTCTGATTCCCCCACCCATCCCTACTTGTGGGGCCGGCATTAAAAGGTTTGAAGACCACTGGGTTACAGGCCTTCCTGGGGCAATTTAGCATTTGCTTGAATAAAATACAGTTCAACTTTTTCAGTTGAGTTTTCGATTGCCATGATTAGCATGCCTGGAACAAATTCTCATGGAACTCAAGTTATAAAAATAATCTGAAACCCAGAATGCCACCATCCTCATACACTAATTTAAATTGAGGCATGCTGATCAAAGGACATTCAAAGGTGCCTTATGGGAAGAACGCAGCTCATCCATTTACACAGATGCTTCTCCTAGACATCAAGTTGCATGCTCTGTTCCAATACCTTAAAATATAGCCACCCTGGGATCAAGATGTGTTGCACCCATGTTTCAAGGAATTTTTGTAAAAAAAATATATTCTTAGATGCACTGCAAATGACACAGTTCTCTTGAAAACATATCTTAGCAACTTGGTCCTCTTCAGCTGCAGTACTGTTCATCTAAAGGCCTGCCACTACTCGCTTTACCATGGGACTTAAAAATCATAGCTACCAAGGTTTCAGATTGCCATGTGTGACATTTTCATAATTTCAGTGAAATTATGAGTCACATTTCAACGACTATGAGTGACACCTTATCACGAGCAAAAATCATGCAATGAAGACGAGACAAACTTCTAAATATCAGAAATTACAGCCATTTGAGCAACAAGAAACTCCAAGAACTTCTTGAAACTGCTGCAGAGCACCAGAAATGGGAGAATTCTAACCCTAGTGCTCCCTCTTAGTACCCAAGAAGGATGACAAGACACAGCAACCCTGCGGCCAGTGCTTAGATTATTAGTCTGTGACTGAATTTGAAATTAAATCTCAGATCTAGTTGTAAACCTCACTGATGACGAGACAGAGCGGCCCTGCGCCTGCCGATTTTACTGTGTCTCAATTATCAGATCTCATCTGCAATGCGTGGTGCGCTCCGCGCTGTAGCTGAAGTAAGAACAACTCTGATCATGAGAGCGGACAGGGGACCTCTTAGGCATGACGGTACCCCTCGCTACCCCCTCCCCTGCCCGACCCCAGTGCCAAGAAAGCAGAGAGAGCCCTGCCTGGTTAAACTGTCACGGACTCTGAACCTAAACCTTACTATTGGTGCCCAATGATAAGGAGACTCAGACAGAGCAGCTCTGCGGCCTGCAGATTTACTGTGAATTAAATCAGATGGTCAGACTGGAGATAAACCAGGATCACTCAGGAAGGATGATGAGACAGAGCAGACCTGCCTGCTGCAGATGCTATGGTGTGTGAATTAATTCTTCAGCTGATGACCTGATCATCAAACTCATGCCTGCCCCTCCATGGCGGCGCTGACAGTCATACAAGTACAATAAACCTCTCCATCCACTACACAGTTGCAGGTGTGGGGTTTGTCCCTGAATAGTGTTGTAACTCAAAATGACGAGGCCCTTGTGCAAAAAAAGTGGTAATACCACATGTAAAGGACTGTGAACACTTTAATTTCCCTGCCAGCCCAGACTGCCAGGAATACAAAAAGTGGCTCTCTCAACAAAAGCACAGAACAATACTACTTGGTAGCTCAATACACGTATTGAATATTAGTATGCGGTTACGCTACGTAAAAGAAAGTGGGCCTGATTCGCACAAAAAGGAGTACACCTGTATTAGTAGAAGCACTACAAAAAACAGTTTGCCATTTTCAAACGTTGCCAGTAGTACAACTGGAAAACTGCTAGTCACATGCGTACTACTGTCACTGTCATGCGACCTTACATGTTGCTAGTCCCTGCACAGTATGTTTCTGCACTATGTTTCGACACTGGGAAAAGGTAACCCCACTGTTAAACCGTACGATTATTTTTCCCTTCACTGGAAAATCTTTTCCCCCATGGATACACCACCCCTTCTGATACAACCCCAAGACATTTAGGAGTGTCTGCTGCCTGCCCTTCACACTCTGGCACAGAATGGTGGTGTTCAATTACACACTAGAAAATTTGTTTACACGTGCTAGATGTGTCTTTTTTGTGGATAGACGGTAGGATTAAAATGGCTCGATGAAGTGTATCCAGTAACTTTACACTATTTTCCTTGCTGTGAATAATGAGGTATTGCCAGGTCGTGTGTGCCATACACTACGACCAGCCAACTTACCCACAACACAGCTTGTTATAGTAACACAAACACTGCTGCTTAAAAGCACTTCTTAATTAAGACACTGGTAATTATTTGTTTCCAAGAGTTGGCAACTGTGATAATCACCGTAAGGGGGGAAAGCAGATAAAACAAGCTTGTGTGTTGCTTGTGGTGACGCGATCTGCCAAGTTAATTGTGTCGGAGCAAGTCGTAAAAAGAACACTGCTTCGGGAAGATTATATAAACACTATTAATCGACTGACATTGGGTGAATATATCGTGTCCCCTAATTCGATGACCTCTGCACCTTAACTGTCTGACATTACTATACAGTACAAAGTCAGTCACGGCTCTTCCTGGCGCGTTGCCCGTTGGATGTAGTAACTTAAGTAACACTGACTCAGACTTACTTGAACTAGACACTAGATGAGGAATTCAGTCTGTCCTCCCGGTCTGTGACTGTCCGGGGGCCCCGGCATGAGCTGCACAGCAGCCAGGGACCCGCAGCCACACAGCTGCAGCAGCACACTGGATGATGGTGCACTCTGCAGCAGTGCCTCCTCTTGACTCACTGACTCGTCCCCCGCCCGGCCGCACTAATTCTTTACGCCCACGGTCACCAATGCCTTTTGCTCGGCGGGCGGCCATGAGTGAGTGTCCGGTCGGCGGTGAGTGACAAATATTCACTATAAGTCTCGGGCCGGCTCCCCACCGGTCTGGCAACATGAATGCGGCAGGCCAGGGTTTTTAATATTGCGGCGCTGGGAACCCCAGACTGTAGCGCACAGTGCACCCAGCCGAGGACTCCACTCATGGACTCAGATTGAGTTCCCCAATGCTTTTGCCTCATTTCCTCTTCTCCGGAGGTGATGGCACTGTTCATCCAGATTATATTCCCAGGCCCCCATGGTGAGCCACAGCCACTAGCAAAGAAACTGCGGGCAGGCCCCCCACCCCCCTTGGTCGGTAATTGGCAGCAGACTACTCGTGTCGAAGCTTTGCGGCGCCGCAGGAATTAATCAAGCAGCCTGGAGCCAGGCGCAGCAGGGCGGGCAGATTAATTGTTATATTGTAGCACTCGCAGCAACTCCAGAGCTGAGAGCAAATGAATATTGAACTATTTATGAACTTACTGAGCCCAAAAAGCAGCTGCTGGCAGCACGTCTTGGAGCAGCAGAGCGGGTGCACAGGCGCTGCCGGTGGCGAGTGCTAGCGAGTGACATTAAATGCGTGACAATGCATTTCAGTGCCGTGATGCGGAACACCACACTGAAATGCGGGAGCGTTACACCTGATGCGTGATACTTGGCAGGCATGAAAAATACAATATTTCCATTTTCCTTTTGCCGTGTTTGGTCTGGGAGAAGTGCAGCACTCTTTGAAATACAAGACACAAGGTTCTGGTTGCCACTCCTGCAGTTACACATTTGAAAGCTTTACTCCTGTCATTTGCTGCTGCCCAGGTTTTGCCAGTAAGCGCAAGAGGATATTTTAATCGCTCTGATGGCTGTTTATTAAATGACTTTATGAAACTGACGAGCACTATTATGTCTAATTAGGATCACTTGCGCGATTTAAGCTAAAGGACAGTATTCAGTATGTTAATAAATGCTTGAGGATTTGTTAGGTCTTGCACAGACCATATATTCTGTTTGGTCCTAATATTGTTTTTATAACTTGTTTTAATTAACCATCACTAAAATGTATTCATTAAGAAAACTGCTGCATCAGGCATCATATTTTCATTTTTTTACTACATAATTTAGTCAAACCTGCCACATAATTTGTTTCTCTCCTGCCAAAATTTCAGAGGCCCTGGTTAATATATATACATTAATGTCAATAACAATATTTTTTAAAGTCTGATACTTGTGTTTGGAAAACAGCATCTTGTATTTCCTGAACAACCAGCAGTATGACTAACTCGGCACATCATCATTTACTGTGCAATCACTGCATGAAAAAGCTTCCACCATCAAAAGATAATCTGCCCAAGCCCTTCCTCTTACAAAAAACAACATGCTCAACCATCACCAATCTAGATTCAGAAACAGCTGTAGTACTTAATCATCTATTCTACAAATAATAGATGATGCTCTTACCATTGTGGGCGGATCCTGTGTACTAGTACTTCTGGACTTGTCAGTGGAGTTTATCGTAAAGCAGGGGTGTCCAACCTTTTCTGCAAGAAGAGCTACTTTTGTTCAATGAAAACCATCCTGAGCTACTGCAAATATTGTTGTAATAGTGAATGCATCAGATAAGATAACCTCAGTGGTCACCCTATGCAATATTACCAGCCATAATCACCTCAGTGCATCAGTACGGTTGCCAGCAGTAATGTAAGAAAGGCTTTGTCAATTTGGAATGCCTGTACATGGGTAATATATAACAGCAATAACTGCAATGGCCCGGCCATCAACGTGATAATATTATTAATAAGTTTCCCTCATCATCACATGCTTTTTCACTCAAATATCAGCTTTACATGTATTTTGGAAATTGATCCATGTTTCTCCAAGCATCAGCTTACGAGTTTTGAAAATACCAACATATTTGTCTCGAATAAACACTTTTCAGTTTTGGTATATGTAAATTAATTCAACCAAGCAAAAGGTTGTCATTTAGTGGGCTGGGCTGCAACCAGGAGAGCTACTTGCTGGAGAGATACCTGTAGCTAAAATACCTCACAAGCCTGATGTAAACTATATCCCTCTACTAAAGTTCCTGATGGAGCAAATCGGTCGCCAGCAGTGTTTCCCAAACTGTGGGTTGTGAATTAAATTTTGGTGGGTTGTGAAAGTCTTAGCAATAAATAGATATGTATTTGAATTCCGCATTTATCTTGTCAAATTTGCCGTGTTTTAGAGACAGATGTCAAATGTGTGGCTAGGTCTTCTGACAAATTGCTGCTTTTTTAACTAATGGTTTTGGTGTTTACAAGCTCCTCTTACCTTGTAGTCAGAGAAAGAAAAGTAAAGTGAAGTATCTGACAATCTTGCTGGAGTAGTGCAGAGATTGTGAAAGGAAAGACTGTAGGATGTCATTTTTAGTAACACACAACAACATGTAAAATACCTGTAAATGAACTGTGCACATTAACCAGTTAGGAAATCAAAAATGTAGTATATGTGCTTGGTAATACCGAATTGTGATGGAAACAAAGATTTGCAGGGGATCAAAACAAATCAAGACGCTTAACTTGGTGATTCACAAATGATAACTAATCACTGAAACACTAATTCTCACACATTATTATTTGTGTGCAACAGTTTTATCAGTAAGACTGTATGTCTGTGCGATTGTAGAGGTTATTTCAATGAAAAATGTTCTATTTGTAAATGACAGTGCACTACCACACGATGCTTTAGTTACATTAAAAAAACAAGCATTTACAATGCAATGGTTTCGCCTTTGGAAAAGTTAGAGCTATTGGCATTGTAAATGACAAAAATTTGTATGTGTGTTGGTTTTGAAAACAGATAAATAAATGGCATTGTCATTTACATTACCATTAGCTTAATCTCTCGCAAATGTGAGACCTATTGTACCCTATGGACGAGCTCAGCAGACCGCAATTACTACCACACACACACACACACACACACACACACACCCACCCACAGCCACACACACACCCACAGCCACTCACACCCACAGCCACACACACCCACAGCCACAAACACCCACCCAGAGCCACACACACCCACCCAGAGCCACACACACCCACCCAGACCCACACACTCAGGAGAGCAAGCACAGCGAGGGGGCAGAGAAGCAAGCTTGTGCGAGAGAAGTCCTAGTAATCAAGTTTCATGTGTGAAGTCAGCAGTTGAAAACAAATCGTTTTCCCCAACCCTTGTTTAGGTTTGTGTGTCTGCCTTTGAAGTGAATCCTTTGCAGAAATGGTCGACGAGGGGGTTACACAAGGGTTTCAGGCAGGCTAGCAACGGTTGAGCCAGTCATCTAGAGCCTGTTGTGAGAGGATGGGGTGCTTGAACAGTCATGCCACATGACTTTTGGATAACTATAAGGTCGCAGTATTACATTAGGCCCCATGGAGGTTAGGGGTGGCTCTTATCCTGCAGGAACCTCAGGTGGAAAATTCAAGATTCACAACAGACAAGAGGTTTTGGATAGTGGTTACAGATACCAGCCAATTTCGACACTATCAGTGAAAAGTGATACATCTAACTTATTGGCAAGAATAGATGGTACCTGAAATATAGCAGTCTTTGGTTTGTTTCAGCCTCAACCAAGGGAGAGGAACGAAGACCTGGGGTCACCACTGGAAGCATGGGCTTCTACTTGATGCTTGCAGATTGGCATCAATAAGAGGATTACGTTAAGGCACAGGAGAAAGAATCAGTAAGTCTGAATATTTGTGGCTTGAATTAAGCTACTGCTACACCAATGCTGTGCATGACCTGTACTTAAAGGAGGGAAATAGGACCAGTCTGACTTAGTATAAGACCAAAGGAGTTTTGATGCTCTGTTGTCCTGCATTTATTGTCAAGGAAGTTGGCTATCATGACGTGACTTCATCCTCATCCGAGCCCACTTCAGAACTTGTGGACTTTCATAGAAACACTGTCACCATAGGAGCAGATACCCATTAAAAGTGTCACTCTCCAATGCCTAGATACAAAGTAAATGAGGCTACAGTACCTTGGGTTCAACTTCAAAGTTGCTCTAATGGTATTAAGTACCCCGTTCCCTGTCCATTCTCATCATGCAAGAGGATACCAGATTACACCTAGAAACTCTGGCATATTCATTCCTCAACCAAATGTCTACTGTCAGCCCAGGAACTTACTGGTACAGATTGTAGGCGTATTGCAGTAGAAGAGAAACTGAAGAATCTCTTGTTAAGGGAGCGGTCAGATTACTCCCATTCATCTCCATAGCTCGCCCAGCCACTTCATAGTCATTTTTGGGGCAAGTGCTACTAATGAGGGAACTGCTGAGAGATGCTGGCAGCCGTTGGTTCCAGTGGTGGCAAGCTGGTTGGTCCACAGGGGTGCTGGGGGTTCTCCAGACCAGGACTATTTTGAGATAGTGTGAAAATTGAACTACTGTTCTTCCAGATGGACCGCGGATAGGCTGGAAAAACTCCATCCAGCCCACCCTTTGTACTCTATTTTGTGGTTCGAGACAAAGGTTTTAGTACCTTATAAAACAATCTTCTTGCAGAAAAGGTCAATAGCCAAAGAGTAATAGGTTTCATCTTTTTTTACCAGTACGATGCTTGAGGAATCTGACCCACAGTATTTTTAAGAGGATTAGTAGTACAAGTGGGCATCATTAGCTCATACGGGTCTCGCACTTGCATGATTTGCTAATATGGCCAGTGCAACAAACCCAAGCAGGTTCCTTTCCACAGAGAAGCAGTGGATAACAAGGACTGTAACAGTGATGTGTCATCTGCAGTCCCACACTGCAGAAGATATACCCTTTGCGGTCCGGTCAGAATGGGGAAAAAAATATAAAGAGGGGGGGGGGTGGAAGAAGAGACCCCCCACACACACACAAAGCAAATAGGCGAGGCTAGCATAGAGTCTACACTAATGTTTTTGAAACGTGTGCAGCAGCGAGATAATTGTTTACTTTCTGAAAATAAAGAAACAAAGAAAAAAACAAAAACATTCAATTTGTGAAGATTCAGTGTACTTTTGAGATGCAAAATAGACCCCGTGCCCTGCTGTGGCAACACACAAGGGCAGTTGGCCTGGTACACCAGAAACCAATAGCATTAGGTGCGACAAAAATACTTCGAGGGGGGGAGTCAAGGCCCAATATTTATACGGTTAGGAATCGGCAACAATAGGTCAAGCAGGCATACACGTTTTCGAGGCAGACCGGAAGCTTATGGTCTCCTAAAACAACGAGCATGCAATTAGGGATTTGTGGGAAGAATTTGTGCTTGAACGGGGAGTTGATCCTTATTTTATTTAATGCATTTTTATAAAGCGCTGACTTTATCCGAAGGTGTCCGAGCACTGTACAATAGAACCAGTTACCTTGATGAGAGAACTGTTACAGGGATGGTAAAACAAAAATAGCATGCCATAGAATCAAAGCGACGCAGGCAAAAAGCACAATCTTAAGTACAGCAAGCACAGACTGTACAAACAAAAATATAAATATACGTGACAAATTTACAGTGACTAAAGAACTTCCTGGTGGGGTCCTCAATCCCTCGAAGCGATTACAAACCCCTAAAAACCAATATAAAGGTGTGGCGTGGAGGGAGTCTTTCAGGGTAAGCACGTGAACATTCAGATGCACGTGTCATACATGGAAGCAAATCCACATAACCACCTATACCTCCATCGCCTGCACTGCGACGAAAGACCTCTTCGGGTTGTCCGGGGACTCACAAAAACCACAAGCGCGATCAACCAATCTTAACTCCCTCCGACTGATTCCTGTACAGTGGACGTTGCCACAGCACCCTCACTCACCTCGAAAGCAGCGCTAAAACTCAAAGCGTCTTTACCGGTCTCCCCGCGATCCAGCAGCCTCCTCGCACCGTCAGACGCTCGGTTTTTGCTGGTCAGCAAAGTTTTGTAAATCGATTTTGGCCACTATAGGTGTGGCAGGGTATACTCAGACATGAGTCCCTTTCTCACTGCTCCATCAGGATTCAAGCAAGCCGGGCCGAAGAGGCTGAAATGCCAGAAACCGGTCCCCGGTAGCTTGTCTCCTTTCTGGTAAAGAATTGGCTTGGTAGTTTAGTCTGCCCTGTTCCCATGATGCACTGGGCCAGGGACAGACTGATTTGCATATAGCCATGTTCTGAGCTGGGATGGGGCAGTGAGATAAATAACGGTGATGGATCAAGCCCTGATCTTTGGACTGGGTAAGAGTGGTCTGCTCAATTCAGACACTCTGTTCATCACCACCCCCTTTTGTAAATCGATTTTGGCCACTATAGGTGTGGCAGGGTATACTCAGACATGAGTCCCTTTCTCACTGCTCCATCAGGATTCAAGCAAGCCGGGCCGAAGAGGCTGAAATGCCAGAAACCGGTCCCCGGTAGCTTGTCTCCTTTCTGGTAAAGAATTGGCTTGGTAGTTTAGTCTGCCCTGTTCCCATGATGCACTGGGCCAGGGACAGACTGATTTGCATATAGCCATGTTCTGAGCTGGGATGGGGCAGTGAGATAAATAACGGTGATGGATCAAGCCCTGATCTTTGGACTGGGTAAGAGTGGTCTGCTCAATTCAGACACTCTGTTCATCACCACCCCCTTTTGTAAATCGATTTTGGCCACTATAGGTGTGGCAGGGTATACTCAGACATGAGTCCCTTTCTCACTGCTCCATCAGGATTCAAGCAAGCCGGGCCGAAGAGGCTGAAATGCCAGAAACCGGTCCCCGGTAGCTTGTCTCCTTTCTGGTAAAGAATTGGCTTGGTAGTTTAGTCTGCCCTGTTCCCATGATGCACTGGGCCAGGGACAGACTGATTTGCATATAGCCATGTTCTGAGCTGGGATGGGGCAGTGAGATAAATAACGGTGATGGATCAAGCCCTGATCTTTGGACTGGGTAAGAGTGGTCTGCTCAATTCAGACACTCTGTTCATCACCACCCCCTTTTGTAAATCAGCAAAGTTTTGACTGCATCTCAGCCGGCCAATCGCTGCACGTCTAGTTACCATTGAGCAGTGTCTCTCGCTAGCATCCTTTGGGAATTGTAGTTTACTAATCACGCTGCCTGGGCTAGTGGCGTCACAGCACAACTACAAATCCCAAGAAAGAACGGAACGGAAAGCTTCAACCCCGGCCGGTACAGGTGATTTCAATTGTTTTGAAAACAGGAGAAATGTACACGAATTGATACAAAAATGGCAATACATCAAAGAAAACCTACGCTAATCACTGCGCTCTTTACAAGTAGGAGAAATATGAAATCCATGTGCGTAGGAAACATTCAATTTCGGTGGAGGGGGGTGTTAGGATGTTTAGACACATTTGGGAAGAGCTGAGCCAGCCGTCTGTCTTATAAGCCTTAGCTGGACCAACAGGGCAAACAATTTTATAAAAACATAAGAAGGCACGGACAACTGGAGGGAGGGCGGGGGATAACCAAGGCACAACAACTCCTTGTGGGCGTGTTTTTCGTGCTCTCCCCTTCCCATTGGCTAGAAGGTAAAATTCCAGCCAATGGGAAGAGGAGAGGGCGGGACTAAAAAAAAAGACCCAGAAATGCCCCCGAATCGCTTTCTGACTGGGAAAGACTGATTGACAACGATGTCTTCCAATGGCTAGCCTCCATTTATGGAGCTAGCCAATGGAAGAAGGGGCGGATTCAAGTCCCCCATACTGTAAACAAAAGTTTTCGCCAGGGCGGAGCACTGCTTTGCAGTGCTACGGCCAGGTCGAAACCTAATGACCTGCCTCATGTGCATTAGAGCTAGGTGTGTAACAAACGTTTGCTCTAAAAATTGGGCTGTGCTTCTAAAAAGTCACTGGTATAGAGGGTGCAGTTCAATCATTGTTTAAATCACATCTATCATACCAATGTAAACAAGATAAAATTGCAAACACCATCTCAGGCCCCGGCACACTGGGTTAAGTGGTGAAGGAGCTGCTGTCATTATCTCATGTAACATAACCCGCAGAAGATAACATTTGTTTGGATTTCACCACACCACAGCAATACTCTCAATAAACGTGGTTAAACACATCAACCATCCTCCAGTGCAAACCTGCTACTGCAGATAGAGCAAAATCCATAGGTTCCACCCTGGACAAGAGTCTGTTTTCACAACCACATCAAAGATATGAAGAAGAGTGCACAGCGCCAAATCTGACTCCTTAAGAAAATAAAACATTTCATTACTCCAGATGACCTCTAAACTATAGTGCAATCACTAGTACTCACAAAACGAGACTATGACAAAGAGCCAGTATGCCCAAAACCACCCTGTGAGAGCAGCCCTCAACCCAGCAGCCCATCTGATTTTAGACACCAACACATTTAATCACATTTCTCCATTATTGTTTACCCTCAAATGGCTAGCGATTGAAGCCAGAAGTGAAATCAAAGTAGCCTGTATCACCCACAAGGCCACACACAGTTGTACTCCAAACTACCTTCCCCACAAGCTCTTCATCTTAAGAGGGTCATGAAACTTAGAAGTGCTGACTCTCTTTGTCTTGAAAAGCCTCTCTTTGAAAAAACACATACACACACTTTCTGAAACTCTCCCCAGGCGGTGCACCCAAGATCTGGAACTCCATTCCCACTGCATATATAGATGATGCCTAGAACTGTTCATTTCCCGGTATGGTGGGAAGAATGGAGGACATTAGGAGGTGCTTATTGAGTTTATTAAGTACACCATGTGACGACAACAAGGGTGTTCACTTTAATATTTTTATATATCCCTCTCTCTAGATCACTGAACCACACTATTGAATATTTCTATCATAGTGTCTACATGTGGTATGCAGCCATTAGCCCCACCACTGAGTGTAGATAGATTCACTTCACATAGAGTAGGTCCTGAAGAATTGCCACGGAATACTATAACCATTGGCCAAGAAACATGTTGACCTTAGGAGATGAGCATAGCTTGTACTGAACCTTGATGCCAGGAAAATTGCCACTCTTCACGTTTTTAGTCAAGGGGATAACCAGCCTGAATAAAGTTGTTCTTTGGATTATCCTACTTGTTTTACTCGCACACTTCACTATATCTACACTTCACGAGCCACACCCCCCGCTTCATCATACGGCCAGGAACACAAGATCTCTGATAAAGAGCCCCTTTATGGGTGCCCATTGGGTATTGCGGCGCCGACCTAACAAGGAGCAGGTCCAAATGATGAAGCTTGACACCTAGCTTGATGGGTGTGTGAAGACCCTAGTTCCGAGAGAGTGGGATCCCCTCCTATCCCTCTACCACGTCACTTTCCGACTTCCCTATCATTATTGATGATAGTGGTTGGCCGTCTGTCTGTTTGTTCACTAGGCATCACCTTTTAGGAACAGCATACCTTTGTTATATAGGACCTTACAGGGCATTTATGCTCGGTAAAAAGCCCCATAGTCCCCTCCTTTGTTAAACAAAGTTTCTGACTCTGCCAGAGCCCTCCCCATCTTACAAAACACTCGCTGTCTTACTTCGTCCCGATGAAGTTCTTATCTTAAGTATTTCACTCAGCTCCCATGCCCACCTTTTACAACGCCTGACTCTGTCCAAGTACTCTTTGAGTTCCAAGCCACTCATTTTGATTGCAAGCATCTCCATCACATGACACTAGCACGATCCTGGCTGAGCCAGGTCTCACTGTACTGAAGCTTCTCCGAGAGAGAGAATACAATGAGGTCAACGCCTGTGAAATAACAGGATTTCTTGAATTTCAATCTCTTAGTAAAATCATCAAAGAGAATCATCCATTGATCATATGGAACTTTGCTTGTCCACTTAATGTGTAAGTAAGGAGTTAACTAAAGTAATACATTGCAAATACAGTCAAACCAATGTGGCTCCAAAAGAATGACAGAGAAGACGGTCTCCAAACCCGAAGTATTTTATTAACAATTAAGTTCAGGTGAAAAGTTAAATCATTCAACAGAGTTGGAGAAAATATACATATTACAAGAGCATTCATATTTAAATGATCATGCAGCCTGAATTTGTTTATTATGAGGAAAAAGATGCAAAATAGATTCACATGCTGCAAAACAAAATCACCTAAGCATGTTTCATAAAGGAACTTCCCTATTGTAAATAAGGTTTGAAAAGTGTCACGAGGAAATTCTATAAGGGAGGTTTCCTTATCCGATGAAGCAAGTTTAAGGTTCCAGGGAAAACGTATGAGTGCTCAAACATGAAGCGCAACACTGCCCATTGGGAATTAGCAGTCAAAATAAGTTTTCTCTC
Source organism: Lissotriton vulgaris (assembly GCF_964263255.1). Lineage (NCBI taxonomy): Eukaryota > Metazoa > Chordata > Amphibia > Caudata > Salamandridae > Lissotriton > Lissotriton vulgaris. The sequence goes on along the minus strand of NC_141693.1, from coordinate 932,187,115 downwards.
ATTGAAAGTCAGGATAGGGTCTGGTCTAGTGTTCTAAAAGGCACACAATTAATGCATGAAAGAAGATTCTAGAAGGCTTCTCCATATCCGTTTCCACCAAATGAACGAATCCGAAGACTGTGTGCTCTGCGAGCTTGTAGACTGCCTTGTTTCCCAGCTCTCTACAAAGTAGCAATCAACTGGGCGACCTTCGATGTAACATCAGTCCAGTCTGCCTCGTACAGGAGGATCTCTCCCACTGTCTCAGTCTCCTTATCCGAGGCCAAGTCCTAATTAAGGTTCAGATGCCCACCCATCTAATACAATAAGCTCATTCTACGATGATAAGACACCAGCAGAGGAGAGAAAAAAATAAGACACTTGCAAGACATTTTATGAAAGTGCAACGTGAGCAAATTGGGCCTGGTTACAGGTTAGGCCATTTAAGAAAGATATACATTTTCTGTCTAGGTAAATACATATATTCTATTTCAGCTAAATATACTGTTGGCTCTCAGCAAAGTGAATACAAAGCCACTCACTATCTTTGATTAATAAAATGCACACAGATTAAAACTGTTAAACAAGCATTGTGTATATAAATTGCATATAAAGGGGTGAGACACTAAATTACCTGGTCCACCTGCTTCCTTTCTTAGGCCCAATGCTGAGCCCTGTTCCTTTATTTATTGATTTTTTTTGTACCTCCATTGCCTGCTTTCTTCATATCTCTGTCCCGTTATCTTACTAGGTGCCACCCCCTCTCCCTGTCCAGCTATCTCTTCTCGAGTTGTAAGCCACCCACTAAGTGGCCGAATTTCCCCACTGCTTACTTTGCTTCATTTCATGCACTGTTTACAGTCTCACTACTCCAGAAATGCACCATCTGTGCAGCTTCCTTGTTCTTTGTGAGTTCGGTTCTGCACTTGGTTCTCTGCTGCCTGTATGAGTGCAGGTTATGGGTATTCCCGAATGAGTGCAGTAGCCAAGGTGTGTTTGTATGAGTGCCTGTCGAAAGGTGAGCAGTGTTACTGTGTGACAGTAAGATGCTAGGCGATAACAAAGGGGATAATTGACAAAGCACTTGAGCAAAGCAAACACTCACCCCCAGTTAACTGATCCTGGTTTAATCCATCACCATTCTTTAGCTCACTCCACCACCCAGTTTAGACATGGCCATATGCTAATCAGTCTGACCCTGTGCCTCATGGGAACAGTCCAGCCCGAACTGCCAAGCCATGTCTTCCCTGGACGAGAAACAAGCATCCTGGGACCGGTTTCGGGTTCATAACCCTCATCAGCCAAGCTATCTTGAATCTAGTGGCAGAGTAAGCAAGGGACCCACTTCTGGGCATACCCTGCCAACTTAAGGTGAACAAAGCGAGACCAAAGGGGATGATGGACGGAGCGCTTGAGCAAATCAAACACTCACCCCCAGTCAACTGATCTGGGTTAAATCCATCACCATTCTTTAGCTCAGTCCACCACCCCAGTACAGACATGGCCATATGCAAATCAGTCTGACCCTGTGCCTCATGGTAATAGTCCAGCCCGAACTGCCAAGCCATGTCTTCCCTGGACGAGAAACAAGCATCCTGGGACCCGTTTCGGGTTCATAACCCTCATCACCCAGGCTAACTTGAATCCAGTGGCAGAGGGAGCAAGGGACCCACGTCTAAGCATACCCTGCCAACTTAGGGCGAACAAAGCGATACCAAAGGGGATGATGGATGGAGCGCTTGAGCAAATCAAACGCTCACCCCCAGTTAACTGATCTGGGTTTAATCCATCACCATTCTTTAGCTCACTCCACCACCCTAGTTCAGACATGGCCGTATGCAAATCAGTCTGACCCTGTGCCTCATGGGAACAGTCCAGCCCAAAGTAAGATGCTAGGTACTTCCTTGAGAGTGCAGGGTGAGAGTTGTGCCCTTGTCATTGCAGCTGTGCTTTAGTATGAGTCTTGGTTGAGAGGTGTGTCCATGTGAAGTGGAATAAACGGTGTGCTTGTGTGAGTTCAGAGCGAACAGTGTGCCTGAGTGAGTGCAGTAGAAAGGGTGCATATCTGTGAGTGCAGGGTGAGAAGTGTGCCTGTTGAATACACAATTGAAGGCATGGTTAGCCCTTAGTTACGCAAAGTGAATGGCGTGTTTGTATGAATGCAGACAGAGACTTGTGTCTGTTATAGTACATGGGCCATCTCTATCAGTGGTGGATGAGAATTATGGCCTTGTGAGGCAGGGTGAGCCGTGTGACCATGTGAGTACAGGGTAAGGGGTGTGCTCATGTGGTGTGTCTTTTTTAGTGCCATGGGTGGAGTGTACCTCTGAGTGCAGCGTGAACAGTATACCCATGGGAGTGCAAACTGAGTGGGGGTTCTCAGGGGAGTGCTCAGTGCTCAGCGAGCTGTGAGCCTGTGCCAGTGTAGTGCTACATGTATAGGAGTATTGTGGCATTGTGAGGGCAGGGCAAGTAGTGTTACCATGCGGTGTGTTTGAGTAAGTGCTGTGGAGTGGTGATCTTGCGTGAGTGTAGTGGGAGGGACTCCCACAAACAACAAAGAAGAAGGGGGTTCCCCTTTGGGTTTTTTATAATACTGGCTGGAAAAACGTGGTTAATCAAACGGAAAGAGAAGAACAAGACCCTGCCAGAACATGTATATAGGTCCTACAAGAGGATTCTTTAGTTAGAAATTAGGGTGACCAACTCCAAACCATTAGAGCCAATTACTATTCAGCACAATTTCATTTTCTTTTTTATATATTTATTTTTTATCAAAGACATAGATATTCATGAACGACATTTACTTGATATTTAGAATAATACATAATTCCTTTTGTAAAAAAGTTATTTCAGATCAGATTCAATAACAATATTTAAAAAAATCATAGGGGTCCCACACACACCCAGTCAACATATCAACATACACAGTCATTGCACACTATAGACGTTAGTCATTCAAGACTCACTCATACACCATTTCCACTTTCATAAAGGTACAAGCTAGCCTACAGTCTTGATGGAAAAAAGACTTTGTAGACAAGGGAAGAGAAGGTGAGGTGGCAGAGACACGATAATAAAGTTTAGCCAGAGTAACACAGCTTCTGCCGCTCACAGGAACCACGCCTAGTGGGAGGGACTCATCTGTATAAATGCAGGGTGAAAAGTGTGAGTGCATGATGAAAGGTGTGCCGGAGTGAGTACAGGATGCGAGGTGGTCCTGGGTAAATAAGCTCGGGGTGCAGAACATTAAAGCCAGACCTATTAGCATTGCCAATGCTTGTTACGTATGTAATGCTTTCTCACTGCACATCTGCTCTGTGATTAGCAATTTGGGGGAAGCTACACTTTCCCTAAAATTTCTAGAACTGGAGTTAGGATGGAGCATTAACTGTCCAAGCATACCCCAAACTTGTGTTGTTGCCCTGCATGTTCTTCTGTCACGAACTAGTGTAAACCTATGAATGTACTCCCCAGTTTGGAACCGGAAAATTATGTGGGTCCCTGCAAAATGTGATGAGACCACTGAGTCTCTTATATCTCACTCATATTCATTGGATTTGGGGGGGAAGGGAGGCTTTTGAAGGTTTGGTGGGCCCCCTTTACCACTAGGGGTGAAGGGGACTGCATTGCACTCCTGGTACTCCCCTTGTAGTTATTTACCATGCAATACTCGTTTCATGTGAGGCCAGAGCATCCTAAAAAAAAATACAAATTGCAGCGAAAGACAAAAATAAAAAAATACAGATTGCAGCAAAAACAGTTAACTGGCTAGTGCCGCCCGATAATATTTTAACATTGTCCTTCCAATATCAACCAATCATAGAACCTTGCACTTACATGGGGGAACTACATCGAACGGCACATTTTAAAAAGAAAATTCGTTCAGTGACGGAAAACGAAATGCTGCTTTAAATATCACCGGCCGTTTGAATTCTGATTAGTTGAAGATGGTTGTTGTCATTGGCAGATTGACAGGGCGCTCGCTGCCTGTGACATTGGACACGCACTTTACCGTGCTTGCCACATGATGCAAAAGCTAGTGTCAGAATTGCCCACAGTGCATATACTCCAAGCTGTCAAGAACAAACGGCATATTCTTATATTTGCTTCATCACAAGTGTAGCGAAATGGCACTGACGAGGACAATGAATTGTGTGAGCTCTTGTTACAGCTTTTGTTTTTTGGGCGTGTGGTGTAGTATTTTTTTTTTTTTTTTACTGATCATCAAATTACAACTTGCATTCTAAATCATAGCTGTTTTCTTTGTGTTCAGTGCTAGTTATACTGTAGCTGGGAAACCTGCTGTTTAAAATGTTATGTACTAATGATTCAAGTTTTTAAGACAAAGTGATTCTAACTAAGTAGAAAAAGACAGTTTAATGAATATGATACAGGAAACACATCTTGCCAGCCATGGCGTTTCAGATTCATCAAATAAATTAGGCTTAAGCCATGAGCAAAATGATATCTCTTAATTGCATGGAATAATGAATAAAAGCACACAGTACCCTTAAGTAATAGCAAATGTGTTTCAGTGCAGTTTCACTAACAGAATAACTCCATATATAGACAATCTTAAAATTGATAGCTGTGATGGATAACAAGTATTGGCAAGCCAGTAAGTTTAGTCTTTCTCACTTGCACGGGTAACGACTCATACATGTGTACACAACATGACTGCGGCGGGCCATCATGATCCATCATCCATCATCCATCTACATAAGAAGTGAAATGACTGGATTTCCTATCATCCATTTCAACAGAAAGTGCAATCACTGGATTTCCCATCATTTATCTGCACATGAACTGACATCACTGGTTTCCTGCCACAGCTGTCTTTAAAAGAAGAAGGCAAGCAAGAGGACTCATTTTCGTCATCCATTTGCAAAGAGACACCCCTGGATTTCACATCATCCATCTGCACAAGACTTGACTTCATCACTCGATTTCCCATCATCCATCTGTACTGGAAGTGACATCACTCCTCCCCCTTCCCCCTCCCAGGACCTATTTAATGGTGGATGTTAGACCTGGGGGTCGCTAGTTGGCTGAGGTATGTAAGTTAGGCCAAATAGGGTCCCTTGCTTCCACGTCAGGGAAAGGAAGGACACCTTCTCAGATAACCCCTGCTCACCCCCTCGGTAGCTTGGCAAAATAATGCAATGCATAACGCAACAATCAGGTAGTTCGTCATGGAAAAATAGTGCAATGCGTAATGCTACAATCAGGCAGTTCATAATGCAGAAATAATGCAACGCGTAATACACTAATTAGGTAGGTCGTAAGGCAGAAACAATGCAATGCGTAATACGACAATCAGGTAATTCGTAATGCAGAAATAATGCAATGTCTAATACACTTCAGGTAGTTTGTAATGCAGAAATAATGCAATGCGTATTACAACAATCAGGTAGTTCGTAATGCAGAAATAATGCAATGCGTAATACAATAATCAAGTAGGTTGTAATGCAGAAACAATGCAATGCGTAATACGACAATCAGGTAATTCGTAATGCAGAAATAATGCAATGCCTAATACACTTCAGGTAGTTTGTAATGCAGAAATAATACAATGTGTATTACAACAATCAGGTAGTTCGTAATGCAGAAATAATGCAATGCGTAATACAACAATCAGGTAGTTCGTAATGCAGAAATAATGCAAAGCGTAATACACTCGAGCACCGATCACGGTGCCTTAGGCGGTCTCTCCGCCAGTCATACTGACTCGCGGTCAGCTTACGTCAACAGATGCCCCCACATGGGTATGATGTAAACCAAAGTGCAGCTCTGCACGCCAGCCCCGGTACTGCCACTCCTTGGCAAGTACAGGCCGCGATACGAGCTGAAGCAGAGGCTCGCGCTGCAGGAATGGGAGAGGCCGACATCATCTCCCTCCGAGCCTGTGACCAGGCGGCGACACACGTTACCTGGGGGTGCAACCTCTCTCTCCTCTCTTCTTCTCCCGACTTGGGCCTCTGATGTAGAGTGTGGATTCTGGGCAGTGGAACTTGGGCCCTCCCTCGACGGGGTTGGTTTGTGGTCCCGCTCTGGCAACGGCGGGCTCGGGCCAGTGGCTCAGCTCCTCTGAGGCTGTCGGTCCGGGCCGCTGGTGCTACGAAGATGTCAGGCTGCAATAGGGCACACGCACACAGCATCGCTGAGACTCACTTGAGCTTCGGTTGCGCACGATCACAGGACACTCTTCACGAAGGTCTTAGGCTACACAAAGCACACGCACACAGCATCGCTGAGACTCACTTGGAATCCGAGTGCACAATAACAGGGCAATCCTCACGAAGGTCTCAGGCTGCACAAAACACAGGCACACAGCGTCGCTGAGACTCACTTGGACTCTGGGTGTGCACGATAACAGGGCAATAACCACGAAGGTCTCAGACTGCACAAAGCACATGCACACAGCGTCACTGAGACTCACATGGACTCCGGTGCACGCAATTACAGGACAATCCTCACAAAGAGCTCCGGCTGCAAAAAGCAAATGCACACAGCATCGCTGAGACGCTCCTGGAAACTTTTGTGTTCTTGAGTTTCCGCAACAGGGAGCCAGCTCGCCCCGTGTCCTTAGGCATACGTTACTTCCGGACACAGCACATAGCAAAGTCCTTTCAAGCAGGGAGACACAGCACACAACAAAGTCCTTTAGCCTCTCCTTGGTTAAAGCAGCAAACTGCAGGCCAGCCCCAGAGCACACAGCTAGGGTCAGCCCTTTCCTTCAGTCTCTTCCCCTGTTTCTTCCTTGGCAGAGGTTCCTCTTGACCACGAAGTAGGTTCAATCCTTTTCAGCCTTGATCACTCCATTTCTCCCAAAGTTCAGGGGCTTCAGCTCTCATAGTTATACACCTAAATGTCTTTGAAGTCTTTGTGTTCAAGGGGGCGCTGACCCCTGTTCAAACCAGTTCTGGGTGCCTCCCTGCCAGTGACACCTTCTTCCTTTGATTAGTCCGGGTCTGGATTCTCAATCACTAAGCAGGAGATGGGACCTTTGTTATATGGCAGCAACCCAGGTCTCTTCACCTCCAGGGGCTACTCCTCTGCCCTGCACTCCAGATGCAGGTCACCTTGTGCTGTCTCACCTCCTCCCCTGGGTCAAGACATTCCCCAGATCCTATCACTTTCAAATCCAGACAGTCAATCCACAACCAGGCAGAAATGTTAGAGCACAAAAAACCAGCCACTCCTAAAAGAGTGGTTTCTAAACACACAATGCAAACACCACCCTTATAAAAAGTTGTGGTATTACATTGTGAGTTCGGGCACACTAAACTTCACCTCTCCATCTTAAGCCCAGGGGAAGATCGGCTGGAAAACATATTACACTGCCTCCCCATTCTGTCCTATGGGCAAGATGGCATTTCAACAGTGAAAAAGGAAATGGAGAGTATTTCACTGTCAGGACATGGTACACACCTTAGTACATGTCCTACCTTTCACATGCACTGCACCCTGCCCAGGGGTACCTAGGACCTACTATCGGGGTGTGTGATGGGCATAGAAAAGGAAGGGTAAGGCCTGGCAAGTGGGTGCACTTGTCAGGGAAACTTGGCAGTTTAACAATCTGCGCGCAGGTACTGCAATGGCGGGCCTGAGTTCTCTCTTTAAGGCTATATGTGTGGGTGGCACAATTAGTGCTGCAGGCCCACTAGTAGCATTTGCATTACCAGACCTGGCACACATAGTGCACTTTACTAGGGACCTTACTAGTAAGGTAAACATGCCAATCATGGACAACCAATTACCATTACACTTCACACAGGGAACACTTGCACTTTGACACTGATCAGCAGTAGCAAAGTGCCCAAAGCATCATAATTTGGAAACACTGTGTCAGAAAAAAGATCTAGGGGGAAAACAAAAAAGTTTAGGGAACTTAAGCCAAATAGCGCCAAGTCCAACAGTGGACATGTGCAGAGGATGCACAGAGGATACGCAGCTGTCATGCCAAAGGCAAGCCCTTCTGCGTTTGGACATGCCCAGCACCAGGACCCAGTTCCTCCCCCCTTCCACTGCTATCCTGCTGTGACCCTTCACACTCTCAACCCCAGTCGCCACTCCACACACTGCTGCCTAGCCATGCCACACAACACAACACAGAGAAAGCATTCTGCTCTTCCTGCAATTATTTGTGCACTTACCCACACCTAAGTACTTACTCAGACCCATCATTCACCACACCTGCACCAACAGCACCCAACACCCCACTCTCTCACGCTCTCACAGTCAAACAACCATCCACACAACATTCCGCATTTATATGCATGCTTCTCAACACCTCACCAAACACGCCACAGAAATCTGGAACCTGCTGCACAAAAGTGCCCCTTACGGAAACCTGGCTGAACCCTGCATCAGCACCTGACACTGCCACAGCCGTACCTGCTACAAGATTGCCAGGTAAGGCAATCTTCAGAATCCCGGAAGTGGAATCGCCATCATCCACAAGACCACCCTCAGCTGCACCACCTCCAAGGACAGGTCATCCTCCAACTTGGTTTTTAAGAATAGCAAATCCTAGGCAACTGTGGGGTCCTGAAAGATGTCAGGTACAATGGCACAACAGATATGAGAACACAACAGATATGGGCTACTGCAGTGTACAGGAGGAATTGAAAATATACATCACATAATCTCAAAGATTATTAATTAACCCACTTGGTTGTTTTTATCATTGTATTTGTTTTTACCATTTATGTATGATATATGATTTAATATATGTCTGAGAATATATGTTAACAATTCTGCCAATAATTGTAATAATATTAATGAGTTCTGTGTTTTTAACTTATGTGATGTATATTTTCAATAATAAATGAACTGTATATCCTTTATTGTATTCATCGTTAATTCCTCCTGTACACTGCAGTAGCCCATATCTGTTGTGCTCTCGTATCTGTTGTGCCATTGTACCTGACATCTTTCAGGACCCCACAGTTGCCTAGGATTTGCTATTCTTAAAAATATTGTGCCCTGACCTAGGAACTTGCTACTAGTTTCAGGGGGTCCCTTTCTTATATAGCAAAATCATCCTCCAACTTGGAACACCTGTCGTTAAAGCTCCACGTCACAGTAAACTTCACTCTTTATGGCACTCTTATCTACAGACCACCAAGACCACTCGCCACCTTCACTGACACCATCACGGACTTTGTCACACCCCTTAACCTTGACTCTAGCAATTAACATCCTACTCCGAGCTCTTAACTTCCACCTGGAAGACTACGTCGATCCCAACTAAAAAGCACTCATCAAAGACCTTGGAAGCCCAAGTAAAGGGACCTACCCATGTCGCGGATACCTCCTGACCCTATTTTTATCATCTTAGTCACAATGACTGACTGAAGTACTTATATGTGATGAGAAAAGCCAGGTTTTCAGTGCCTTTCTAAAACATTGTTTAGATTTTAGTGAGCGAAGTGAAGGGGCAGAGAGTTCCATAATCTGGAAACTTGATACGAAAAGGACCTGCCGCCCCATCGCATTCTTCTTATTCTTGGTTGACATATCAAATCATGACTGGCTGACCTTAATGTACGCAATGGTACATATCGAGGGAGGAGTTTGGACAAGTCGTCTTTTCCCGTACCGTACAAGGATTTGTGGACCAGGCAAAGGGCCTTAAACTGTATTCTGGATCTAATTGGGAGCCAGTGAAGTTCCTTGATGGCTTTGGACGTTGGGTGGCGGTAGGGTAGGTTTAACAGAACCCTGGCTGCCGCATTTTGGATTGCCTGAAGTTTATTCAATTGTTTTTCTCCTATGCCCAAGTAGAGTGAGTTGCAATAATCCACTCGGGACATTACCAGGGCACCCATTACAGTTTTTTTTAACGTTGGAGGGATGTAGGGTAGAACTTTCCTAAGAACCTTAATGGTGTAGAAGCAGGTGGAAGTAGCCTGGTTAATCTGCGCTTTGCAGGAGAGATCTTTATCCACCAAGAAGCCAAGATTCCTAACCTTGTCTGCAGGACTAGGACAGGAGCCCGCCTCCAGAGGCCACCAAAGGTTGTTCCAGACGGACAACTTCTGACCGAATTCGATTATCTCGGTTTTGTCCGTATTTAATTTTTAAAAATTACAACTCATCCAGTTTTTTACACCGAGAAGGCAGTTCTTAAAACACTCTGCAGTGGCTTCAATGGACTGGGATACTGACACTATAATTTGAGTGTCATCGACGTAAGACACTAATTGCAGGCCATGAGATTGAATTAAGGCAGCTAAGGGGGTAACATATAGGTTAAACAGAGTGGGCGATAGCGCCAAGCCCTGAGGGACCCCGCCTGGGAGGGAGAATTCATCAGATTGAAAACCTTCCCAGTGCACTTGTTGGATTCGAGAATCTGGAAAAGATGTTAGAAGAGTTAGAGCAGTACCGGTAAAGCCTAGAGTTTTTAATCTGTTTAGGAGAATCGAATGGTTCACGGTATCGAACGCCGCTGTGAGGTCTAGTAAGATCAGGGTCTTTCTACCACCCTCGTCCATTTTCCTACAAATGTTTTCGGTTGCCATGATCAGGGCAGACTCCGTTGAATGGATGGGGCGAAAGCCATGCTGAGAGGAGTCTAGGAGCTTGTTGTGATCAACATACCGCATCCTTTCTTGATTTATGGCTTTTTCCAGAATCTTAGCTGGCAAGGGTAGGCAGGATTGTTGGTCGGTAGTTAAAGAGCCTACAACAGTCTCCTGTACAGATATAGCCCTCTTCAAGTTAAGCTTCCTGATTTTGGTCTACCACATACGCACCACCGCCAGACCAGCACAGTGAAACTGGTACAGCATCACTGTCAAGGACTGGAACACCACTCTGTGCACCCACCCACTCAAAAACAGCAACAGCTTCCCCAAATCTGTCAATACTTTTAACAATTGGTCACCTCCTGCCCCCCCCTTAAACACAGCAACACAACAAGATCTAGACCCCTGGCCAGTTGGTTCAGTTCGAATTCAGGCTGATGAAACGACAGCACAGCAAACAAGTGGATTGCAGAGAATGAACCAGGACAACACTGAGAGGAGCACATTCAAAATCTGCTTTGAGGCGCTACCACCAATTGATCTGAGCCACCAAATGGCGCAGGTCTGACAGACTGCATCAGAGCCAGCACCAACTAAGCTAAAAATTGTGAAGGATTTCACCTAACCAGTGGCTGCCTCCTGCTCGATCTCCCTCTTGCAGGAGCTCTGCAACAATCACTCTAAATTGTTCAGTAACAGAATCACTACCATTTACTGCAAAACCTCAATACGCAACCGGACCCGACAAACCTTTCCAAATGCCTTCCGATCTTATTCAAAGAATCAATGTTATCCACATGGAGCATCACCCCAGAAGAAACCACCGCCACCATGAAGTTCATTCACTCACGACCTGTTCTGCGACCTTCCTAAATGCTTGGAAACACACAACTTTCCTCCCATTGCTGAAAAAACCCTCCACTGACCCTTTGATGCTTGCCAACTACAGAACTATCTCCCTGATACCCTTACCGGACAAGGTTTTAAAGAATACCTCAACTACTACCAACTCCTTGACACCATTCAATCTGGTTTCAGACCCACCGATGACATTCACATGACTCTGGACAGAGGACTCATGGTGGCCCTCATCCTCCTGGATCGCTCCTCAGCATTTAACAAGGTCTCCCATCCCATCCTCACCCAATGCCTATACATCTTCGGAATCCTAGGAAATGCTTTAATATAGATCTTTTCCTTCCTTACTGTCCAGAATAAGTCTGCCTTCCACGGTGCACCTCGGAACCCTGCAGCCTCGTCTGCTGATTCCCGCAAAGATCCTTCCTGAGCCCAACCTTCTTTAACTCATACTTGATCCTTCAAGCCAGCATCATCCTATCTCACCACATCAATATACTCCCCTGTGCCTGCATACGAGATGCAAATCGTTTTCAGGGGTGACTCCTCCGCAATGGCGGAGGAGCATCGCCCCACTTCCTGGCTCAGAGCCAGTAACTGAAAAATGAAATTGTTGTAGTCTTACTCTGCTAGTTGCACTCTCCCCATGGTGTCCCTCTGCTTTGCTGCTCAGCGTCTGATGAGGTCATGCGGAATGTTGGTGTGTGTTTGAGGTGGTGAAAGTCAGTTGGTCTGGATGGGCTGAGCAGCCAGGAGGCTGCTCCTGGTGGGGCGATTATGGAGCCATCTCTTAGGCATAAATTGGAACTGAACATCTTCTTGTACTTATGAATAAACATACTTGTGTACCTACAAGACCCTGACCACGCATCATCTTTCATTACAATACTGGCGACGAGTTGGAGAACCTACGTGGAGAACTTAAGATATCTACTATGGGCTTGTACATATGGAACCAAGAAGAACAAGGAAAAAGAAGCTGAAACTCCTGAAACTGAAGTAGCTTAAGAAAAAGAAGAAGCGCATGAAGTAAAAGCAAACTGGCTGTCCACATGCCCCACCAGTGACCAAAGACCGGTCGGCCCCAACGTGGATGTGCCAGTGCTTGTTGTACTTGGGTGAGTGCTATATGTATCTGACTTTATTTATTGATTTTCCTGGACTGGAGTGACTGTAATCTATTTTTACCGGACAACCTGTGTGAAAAGCTGTTCTGACTGAGAGAGCGCTACATCGTTTTTTTTTGTAAAGGGTTAAACTGCAGTCAATGTTTACCCATTTGGAAAAACACGCAGCTGCGCATGAGGAGAATATTTGCATCTCTACAGCTCGTAGCGTTGTGTGAGCAGAGCATGTTTTTTATTTTTAACTTTCAAGATCGAGCCAGCGTTTTTTTTTGTGTGCCAAGCTGATTCACCTTGTTAACACGTAGTGCCACGTTTTAGAGCAGCGCAACGATGTTTGTATATTTTAAGGCGTTCAACTGATAGCAGGTTTTCAACACGTAGCGCTCATGTTTTGGAGTGTTTGGTCTGAAGAGCGCAGTGTCAACGCTGAAATAAAACAAAGTGTGTACAATTTGAGAACTGCAGCTCGTGACATCTATTTAACAAATGGACTCTCTGCGCGCATGAAAGACTTTTCCTTACTTCTGCTCCTGCGCGTTTTCTGTCATTGGCGCTTCATTTCCTTCGTGGACTCACCAGTGACAGTTGGTCCAAGGAGCTCCTTCCACTTCGCCTGCCTGTTTTGCTTTGATGACGTCGTGGAATCCTCAGGGGTATTGGTGGAAGTCTCCTTTGACCCCTCTGACAGCATCTAGCTCAACGTCCAAGTAAGGTCTACTTCCTTTAGAAAGCGACGCCGAACGACGCTGTGGCGGCCATTTTGGGACATTGGGATGAATCCCTTTGTTATCATGAGTTTCACGACGTTTCACATCCAAGTTTGTCTTGCAGATACATCGCAAGCGAGTGATGTTTATTTTTGCCAACATCTCATTAACATGAAAGCTAACTCCATTATAGTTGTGGCAAACCTGTTTTACAAGCGCAAATCTGGATTTACATGCGCTAATGAGTATTTCTTGGTGTTTCTACGCTCAACCATGAGGGGAGTTCTCGTGCTGATGGTGCTGTTTGTGGCGCAATTCTCTTCTTACGCTGGATTTTACCTACTACATTTGGATTTTGGAGGAATGAATATTTGACATAGACTTTCATGGATTTGACTTTTCTGACTGGACTTTCGGGTGAGGTTTCGCTCATCTTAGACTACGGTGACCACGTTTATTGTTTTAGTTTGTTATGTTCTATTTACTTGTGATTTTAACATCTGGATGGGGTCATGTTACAGTTGTGTGTTTGTTGTGACGTTGGCAGAAATGTTGTGTTTTCGTGGAAGACGTCGCGAACCTTCCCGTATTCACAACATTCCTTGTTTTTGACAGCTCATTTGAGCATGAGACATTCTAATTTTGCTGGTCATTTATGGTTGTCTTTTGTTTTCTGGAGTTGTGGATGTTTAGTATGTGTGCTGCCCTTTTTGACTCTGGTGGAGTGTGCCCCATCCAGTTGCATGTGTGTGTCATGAGTTTTAAGGTTTTTCTTTATTTTTAGTTTGTCGTGGGTTTCTTGTAATTCACATCTCTGTTTTCCTTGGATTTAGTTTTTAGGAATCTGTTTGCTCTAGGTCTACCTATCTGATGTTGCCATGGGAATGGCGTTTTAAATTATTTTGTCTGTTTGCTCTAGGTCTTCCTATCTGATGTTGCCATGGGATTGGCGTTTTCCTTTATATTGTCTGTTTGCTCTTGGTCTACCTTTCTGATGTTGCCATGGGAATGGCGTTTTCCATTATTTTGTTGTCCTTCGGGTGAAGGAGTGCCCAGGTTGGGTTGCCTTTGGGTTGTTGTAGCTCAGTTGTTTTTTCTTCTGCAGTTTGGCGTGGCATTTTTGCTTCGTTTTAGGGTGACCTATGTCACGTTTGCCTTGTGTTTTAGGTACTCGTAGTTCAACAGTTTTTGTTTTACTGCTACCAATAGTTTTATTTGTTTTTGTAGTGCATCCTCTTTTCTTCCTTGTGCGTTGTACCATCTCTTTGCAATTTTGAGTAAGGGGGTAGGATGTGTAGTATGTGCGTTATCTAGGGGGTAGGATGAGTTGTATGGCATATTTTGTTTCATGCATCTTTCTTTCCCTCCTTGTTGTTCCGCTACACCATTTTGTTCCCCTACACTTTTTCCTACCTTTGACTGTTATTCTTTCCTTTGCTTAATGTGTGTCCAACAGTTCCACACTCTCTCTTTGTTTTCCATTATTATAATGGGGGAGATGTGTTGTAGTCTTACTCTGCTAGTTGCACTCTCCCCATGGTGTCCCTCTGCTTTGCTGCTCAGCGTCTGATGAGGTCATGCGGAATGTTGGTGTGTGTTTGAGGTGGTGAAAGTCAGTTGGTCTGGATGGGCTGAGCAGCCAGGAGGCTGCTCCTGGTGGGGCGATTATGGAGCCATCTCTTAGGCATAAATTGGAACTGAACATCTTCTTGTACTTATGAATAAACATACTTGTGTACCTACAAGACCCTGACCACGCATCATCTTTCATTACAATAGAAATGATGTTCTAGCATCGTTTTATTTTCAATTGTTGGCTCTGAGCCAGCTTGTGCAGGGAGGGGTGGTGCACGGGAGGAGGAGTGCTATGTGCGTTCCCTAAGTTCGCATATGTGTTTGGCCGACCATCTGAGGCCGACCAAAACACATGTGCACTTAGGTTTCTCCAGCCCGGCTGCACTGAACAGCCAGACTGGAGATACCCTCACAGACTCCCTAGCCTGGACTTAGCATCTTTTCATCCCACCAAGGCCAATCCCCACGCTGCTTTCCTAACAACGCAGGGATTAGAGAGGAGTCTGTGAAGTGGTCCCAGTGTCTGCTGGGGCAAGGAAGAGAAGAGGAAGCGTGACACCGGCGGCACCTTAAGGTAAGTTATTTTTTTTTATATATATATTCTAACACCCCGTGCCGCCCCGCGCTCCTCCTCTCGCGTTCCCCCTTCCTCATTCCCTACACACGCCCCTCCACCCTTTGTTTGTGGTGTATGCCACTGCTCATTTTCTTTCTCCCGGAGAAGACTACCAGTAGCCAGATCAAGTTCAATGCCTGCATGAATGAAATCGCCCACTGGATGAAGACCAACTCCCTAAAGAAGAACACCACTAAGACCGAAATTGTAATCTTCTGGAAAAGCACATAATCTGGGATTCCACATGGTGACCAACAGAGCTAGAACTGGCGACAACCTCTACAATCCACACCAAGAACCTCAGGATCGTCATGACAACAAACTCTGCATGACCGCCTAAGTCAACGCTGTCACCCCCTCATGCTTCCATACTCTGAAGATGCTGAGGAAGATTTTCAAATGGCTCCTATTCAGCACCTGGAAAACCATTCCAGCCACCCTGCTCACAATCAAGCTGTACTTGGGGAACACCCTTTATGCCGTGATCAACAAAAAGCTAACCAGAAGGCTGCAGACCATTCAGGACTCAGTAGCCATAATCACTCTCAACCTCCGATGCTGCACACATATCACACCACTCCTGAACGAGCTCCACTGGCCCCCACACACAAACAAGCACAATTCAAACTCTCATTCGTATAATACATTGAAACTTCAACAAAGGTCCAAAAACTGGTTAGTCAAAAACAAGCATCTTGGTGGACTAAATGGGCAGAACCCATTTGCTACTGGTATGTTTTCCTATACATTATTATTCAGCACCAATATACTCTTCTTAGGCGCTTGCCATTCGTTATCTCCTGTGAGATTCTCATAGCAGACAAAATCATTACCAGAACCCCAAAACTCACAAATGATCAGATCCTTTACGTAACTGCTCTTGAAACTTCCCACTCCTTCGCCTTACCTTACGTCCCACACTCCTCTAGTACTCTTTCCTTGCTCACATTTCCCTTCTTGATAAATTAATATGGATTTGGCCCCAATTGTTATTTGTACACATGGGTCCCTGGTATAGGTGTTGTGTAAGGCGCTCTTACATTCAATTGTTTAGAGGAGCTATATACAAAAACCTTAAATAAGAGTGTGCTCTATAGATATGTGTTAAATGTATTCCATTCATCCATCATCATTTGGCATGTGCTAATATGTATTGTTTTTTTATAAAAAAAATCTTCTCTAGTGTAGCAAGTCAGTTAATGCGAAGCACGACAATCAAAACTTTTCGCGGAGTTGCAAAGTGCTAAAGTAACATAAGCATCCTGTGATTGTGTCCTTCTTCGTAAGTCAGTCACCAAAGTGTGAATATTTTGGGAATTATTTTCAAAACACTCTGCCCTTTTTTTAAACAAAATATTTTTTTATATGTTGTTTCTTCGTCTTTTTTCGAAAGTCTTATCAGATGTTTACTTATGCACGACGTTATGTAAAGTCGTGTATAGCTAAAAATATTTATTCCCAACTGTAAAAAAAAAAGAATGTTAAAAATGATTACCTAAGAAAATGGATGAACAAACAATAGACACATTATTAAGAACACCTTCGAATTCCTTTATTTTGCTTCTTCATGACAGTTAAGTTCTTTTTTTGTTTGAGTGTTTAGTTTCCAGGAAACTAGAATTTTGGTGTGCGCAGTTCTTTCTTATATTAGTGTAAGAGTAGACATAATGTATTCTCCCTTTCAATGTTTATGCACATGTTTCTGTCCGTCCTTGGTGAGTGCCTTATGCTCATGGGGGTAATGAGCAATAAATGTTTCTTTCATTTTAGACAGCTTATTGTTCGAGTATTGGGAATTCTGCGAATATGTGTGGGCACCACGGGTCCTTGTGTATATAATTCTGTCCAGGGCTACAATGCGCTTTAATTATGCAGTGGGTTGATAGTTTAAACATGGGTTTGAAGACAGGAGGTTTATTTAAGGGCACTGGTCCTCCTTCGAGATGCAACTATGATCTCAAATGGTGCAAACCGTGAAAAGGAACTTTCAGCCCGTCACCTTTGAAGATGGAGTTTGTCAGCAAAGCACTAGATGATGTTATGAAGCTGCTCAGCAACAAAGTGATGAGTGAGTGGATTCAATAAGCTAAAGTGTCCTATGTTTCACTGTGACTTCATCAAACAGCCATGCTCTAAAGTAGATTCCGAGATTCGATCTTGTAGTATTCTGACTGGCATCTTTTTTAATGGATGTTTATTGTTAGCTGAGTGTCCACGTATTTCAGTTTTACCAATAGGGGGTTATTTAAAATAAATAAATAGTAATAATCTGCGTTTCCAAAGGACAAAAGCTACAAAAAATGTACCTGTCCTGTTAAAAAAACAAAAAAAAAAAACCTGCTTGTAGCCCCGACTTCCCAAATCATTTATGTAGGCCAGCACAGTAACATGTTCCCATTATGTGGTTTTGATACATTATGTGTTGGTCAGCATGTTGGTTTAAGTCAACTGCATCTAGATGATTGAACTAAACAAAAAACTCAGAAATTCAGTTATTGTTAACAGAGGTAAACATAACTTTCGCCCCCACCATGCATTGCTTATGACCTCGCATATCACATCACTCATGACATGTTCTCTGACATAATTCATGACATCACCAATAACATCTCAAATTTTTTTTTTTTTTATAGTTTACATAGAGGCAGGTAACTTCCTGTCACGGGGCTACAGGGCAGGAGGCGGACTTTAACTCTTCTCCGTTTCTGCCCCGTGGACAGGATTCCTGCGGCCCCTTTAACGTGGCCTGTGCTTTACCAGAGGAGGACTCATCGGCTGTGACGTCACCAGCTTTTCTCCAATCAGGAAGCGAGGCGTAATTCAAAGACCGCCTCCAGGAAGAAGACGGTGCGAAAGCCGGGCAGAGATCGAGCGAGGAAACGACGGAGCCGAGCAGCTTGGGCCAGGAGAAGATTCACCGCCGCGAGGAGAAGGAAGAAGATGACGGGCAGCCCAGAGGAACGGAAACGCCAGGAGGCCAACTTTGTTACGAGCCGCCCCGCCACACTTCTGGAGAAGTGTGACTAGACAAGGTACGGGGCTGGCTAAAGGGACTGTTTGTTTCACGGGCGGATACGGGGTAGGGGAGGTCTGAGGGAGCTCACGGGGCTGACTCGAGCTGTGCATGTTGTTTTCACCTCCCGAGCACACGCAGCCTTTCATGTAATGTTCCGATAGTTGCACGTTACGGAAAGCCACATCTGGTGATAGTCCCTGGTGATTCCCTCACTCCCCGTTCTCCCTCTATCAAGCCGAGTACCCCAGAACCTACAGTAATCTCAGGGATTTGTTTTTTTTTCCTTTACATGCCGGGAATACCTCCTGCTGGGCCGTGGCACTGAACATTGGAACTTCCACGCCTGAAACAAGGAATTCGCCCTCCTGTATAAAGACTGTTATTTGGAAATGCTTCCCCTCAAGAAGAGACTATTTGTGTTGTATCAAGTTTTGTTCCTCTAGAAACGAGGGCTATCTTTCATTTGACTGGCATGTTTGGTGACTACCAATAAAAGCACTTACGGAAATACGCAAAGTGGTCCTGCTGGTTGCTTCGCAAGCCCCCCCCCCCCTTCCCTGCATACCTGACACTTCCCTATTACTTTTCCGCCTAATTTTGTACAGCTTGTGTCCAGCTAATGGTTGTAAGTGTATAAAATGCATGGCTCCTAATGCATCTTAGGTGTGTAGAGGTATTAAACACGTTATCAGTTTTTGTACTGAAGACTAACTCTGTGTGCAGGTGACAGTTAACGACTCGTGCTCAGCAAGTTCCATGCAATTTTTTTGTCTCAGCAAAAAAAGTTTCCAAAAGGGCAACATGTTAATAAAATATATTAAGTATTGTACGCAGCCTTGAGTTATTAAACACAATTGTCTCAGCATAACATTTTCTACATAACATAGAAGACTGCACCAGATACTAACTTATACACATGTGCCTGTTTTGCTTCAGAAGATAGATTATCGGTAAAGTTTCACTCACAGTATGAAAACTGCAGTTAGCATACGGCCACATGTATCAACATTTGTAAAAGCGTTTACCCAATTGCGATTTTCTGCAAATCGATATTACAAATGTATGAAACTCATAGAGTTTCATTTAACGATTCCTAGGGGGTCGCAAATCGACCTACCTTCTTAATATTATTGAGGTAGATTGCAATTTGCGACCCTAACGAAACGCTAAAATCATGGGGATGGTGGCCTGCTGGGGTTTTCTTAAAATGCAGCCCATTTTCCTTAAAGGAAAACGGGTTGCATTTAAATAACAATAAAAAATTAAAAGTTTTTTTTAATTACCTAACTTATTTAGGGCTAGTGTGTTTTTACTTGTATTTTACTTATTCGGGGCTAGTGTGTTTTTACTCGTTTTTTACTTACCGCAGTCTGCCTACACACACTTCCTCTCCTGCTGAGCCTCCAGTCCGCTGCGGCTATTAGTGCTGATTGAGCGGAGGGTCGTTAGCTCCTCCCACCCCCTTCCGTTAACAGCCTCTCTTCCAGCGGGGAAACAAGTTGACGGGCTAGTCCTCCACTATAAGTGGAGTATGCAGAGCCGTGCAGAGGACACGTGCAGCGGGCGCGCCAAAGGCAAGCCCGTCTGCACCTGTACGCGGCCGAGATGGGCCAGGGGCCATACACTATGCCCGTTTACGGCCAGACCAGCCCCTACATTACTCAGGGAGTGCACTAGAAAGGCCTCTCGGCGGGTCATGTTACCATTCACTGCGGGTTAATGAGGAAACCCCACATTGTACTAGCTGCCCCTTTGCTGTCAAGACAAGTAACCCAATATTTTGAAAAGATGCAAGGAAGCTCGCCCTTGTAAACTGTAGGTCCCTCGCCAAGCACAACATTGAAATCTAGGATTTCCTCACTTACCATCAACCCGATGCCATGTTTCTCTCTGAAACCTGGCTTAGTGTAGACGCCGCCCCCGACATACTTGAAGCA
Organism: Lissotriton vulgaris; assembly: GCF_964263255.1. Lineage (NCBI taxonomy): Eukaryota > Metazoa > Chordata > Amphibia > Caudata > Salamandridae > Lissotriton > Lissotriton vulgaris. The sequence continues at coordinate 932,166,762 of NC_141693.1, read as the reverse complement.
CTCTCCAATTACTATGGCATGCTCAGACTAGACCGTCCCCTTACACGCGGAGGTGGAATAGCCATCAACTTCCGCCTACCCCTTAAATGCACTCTAGACAAAGTCCAAATAGAAAGTGCAGAGGCAGCCCATCTCACCCTCTGGTCTCAGTATTTCAGCATGGATTTATACCTGGCCGAGATACTGCCGACCATGTTAGACGCTCCATAGCATTACTAGATTGGGCTCGGGTCACTAATTCGCCTCTCGGGTTGATCCTGTTGGACGCCGAAAAGGCGTTCGACAGGGTCTCCTGGGGGTTCATGTGGGCTGTCCTGAAGTGGAAGAGATTTCCAAAAGAATTTATACAGGCAATCTGTGCAATGTATATTTCTCCAAGGGCGCAACTCCGTATTTCTGGCCAGCAGACTCGTTCTTTTCCTATTACTAGAGGCACGCGACAGGGGTGTCCTTGCTCTCCCCTGTTGTTTGCTCTTTATATAGACCCCTTACTTTCTAAGATTATGGCTAATCAGTGTATAAAACCTATAAGAGTTAGCAATATGTCTTACAGTTTATTAGCGTACGTAGATGATATAGTGGTTATAACTTCCAAAGTTTCGTCTGCTTTTAGCGAACTTAAGCAATTGGCAGGACATTTTGGGGCAGTGTCGGGCTACAAGCTCAATGTCTCAAAGACGCAGGTGGTTCAGACACCTGGTATGGCCATCTCAGATGCCCCAGTGGTTCCTGATACCATGTATTTAGGGGTGCGTATAACCTCTGCAGTGGATAGTATACCTGATTTAAACATCTTACCGGTTATAGATGAAGCCAACAAAAAACTGGAAAGACTAGATAGTCTACATCTTTCCTTATATGGATGATGCAGTGTCATTAAAATGCTAATACTACCTAAGATTTTATATCCGTTTAGACCATTCCTCTTTTGTTTTCTCAAATAAGCTTGGTAAAGGCAGATGGAGTTTGTTATAGATTTTTGTGGGGGTATAGACGCTCACGCAGAGCAGCTAAATGGATGTGCCTTCCTAGAGATCGAGGGGGCTGGGCGGTTCCAAATCTTGTTATGTATTATTGGGCTGCAATACTGCAGGGAATGGGTGTGCTGTTATGCGGGGATAAAGTGAGTATACCAATATGTAACTTTCCCACTGTATATGAGATTGGGCTCGGTTCAGCTTCAAAAGGTATTCTACTTGAAGTCCTTGAACCTAGCTACTATAAGAGAACCCGTTTTAAGGTCTTCTTAGCAGCATATACCATCTGGCGAAAGATTAGGACGAACTTAATTATCCCAAATATGAATTTATATACACCTTTTAGAGCTACTCGAATATTTCCCAGCATCTTTCAGAATTACGTTATGTACAGATGGCAAAACAAAGGTATCTATGGGCTTGGTGATATTGTCGAGGATGGTGTTGTTCTATCATACAGGGAAATAAGGGATACATTTCAGTTATCTCCACATGATTTCTTTAAGTATCTACAGATCCAAAGTTTTATCCAAAAATGTTCGAAGATAAATACTTGCATTTTGGAGAAAGTGCCTGTTATTGAGCTGATGAAAAAGAGAAGTAGAATAGGCATTCTGCATCATTATGTTTTATCAACATTTCCGGATGACTTGACTGTTCAAAATGCCAAGTGGGAAGTGAAATTGGGTATAGCAGGTATTGATTTAATTTCGTGATGGAACTTGCTAATCAGGTTATAGTATCTGGCTCTCTAAAAACTCAAAGCTATGTGGCTATGCTGGACTTATATTATACGCCTGCTAAGATTGCAAAATGGGGGGCCACAAAAGGTAATACATGTCCACGATGCGGGCTGTTGGCAGCCGATGCAATACATATGTTCTATTCCTGCTAATCGCTCGTGCCTTTCTAGATGATATCGAGCACTTTATTAATGTTACACTTAAGATCCGATGTACAATAACACCGGCACTTGTGATATTTGAGGTCGATGTCTAAACCTGCATATGGAGGATCACCTGATGACAGAGGCGCAAGCCTTACGGGAGGAACTGGCTTGCATACAATTACAACTTATATCTACAGCACCAACTCACCATGCGGGCCATTTGTTAGACCCCATCTTCTCGAACACACGTTGGAAATCGTCTAGGTTCAATTGTGTGAGTTTCTCCAATGCACTACAAAAAATCCTCCTCTACTAAGCAGTGACATTAATACAGCTATCGCCTTAGTAGAGACAAGGATTGCGGAGGCACTTGATGAGGTGACACCCTGGGCAACTAAGACCCCGAAGAGAGGGTCGAAATCAGCACCCTGGTATAATGAAGAGCTGCAAATTGCAAAGCAGGGCTGCAAGCGCCTAGAACACAAATTGGAGGGTAGCCTTCTCCAAAGAATTAAAGGAAGCCTATACAGGCCTTGAAAATTCTACTCGACCACTCGCATAGTCGAGCTAAATTTAACAAGGTCGAGCTGTTTTTAGGTCCTACTCGCCCTTTCTGGCGAGTAGGAAAACAAACCAACTTTTGTCCTCTGTATGTGAAAACGGAGCAAATGTGACAAGATAACAAGATTTAAAGGCATTTTTATTGCTCACAAAGTTAATGAGCAATAAAGATGCCTTTAAATCTTGTTATCTTGTCACATTTTCTCTGCTTTCAGAGACGGAGGTCAAGTAGGCTGCAGTTAGGTCGAGGAAATTTTTTAAGGTACTAGTCCTGCAGGACTAGTACAATTTTGGGGATTTTGAACCTAGACGATTTCCAACGTGGGTTCGAGAAGATGGGGTCTAACAAATGGCCCGCATGGTGAGTTGGTGCTGTAGATATAAGTTGTAATTGTATGCAAGCCAGTTCCTCCCGTAAGGCTTGCGCCTCTGTCATCAGGTGATCCTCCATATGCAGGTTTAGATCACCTAGAACCGCAAAATTAGTGAAGTAGTGTGGCTCACTGGTTAGAGGCGGCAGACCCGAGAGCAGAGGACGGCCCGGGACCAGGGTTCGATTCCCGGCGCGGCAGGTTTCTGGACCAGGGTCAGCGGACTCGATAATTCTCTCGCCTCTGTGCCCACTCTGATCAGCGATCACACTCGGCAACTCTGGGCATTAGCTTGCCTAATCTTCACTAACGGCCCCAGCAGACCGCCGGGGATGCCTGGTCTCACCCTGGAGATACCCATTAAAGGACCATCTCTCAGGGAAGCCAGGAAGGGTTTCGCAGCGGTCGAAGCGCCTTGGGACCCTCCGGGTAAGTGGTGCGCTATATAAATGCCTATACATTACATAACATTACATTACATTTTTCGAGCCCTGCTATAACATAGCTAAAAACAAATACCACATCTCGACTAAAATAGAGACGCACAGTGTATTATAAGAAGAAAATAGAAATGGCAGAAAACACATCCAAGGAATTGTTTGCAACTCTTAAAGAGATTTCATCTCTCAACAGGACAATGTTCGCCCCTACCAGCTCTGAGGACAGGTGCAATAGGATTGCAGATTTTTTTCCTACAAAAAATATCCAGTATTTACTATTCCTTTCCTGAAGAAGCACGTAATGGTCATACTGGACACTATAGGAAACCTACTGAGCCAGGGTTCACCCCCCTTGTGTAAATTCTGCACCCTCCCCCCCTCCAAGAAACAGCTCAAGGAAGTGGCTCTAAAAATGAAATCTGGTTCCCCTGCCGATCCTGCTGCTCCTAGCAGAATAAGGGAGGGCATAGAACTGATTCTCCCCTACATACAACAACTTTTTGATGCATCTTTTAAATGTGGGAAGGTCCCTAAGTCATGGAAGCACACAATTGTCATACCTTTAAAGAAAAAGCCCTCAGCCAGCCCTGAGCTGTTGGACAATCACCGGCCCATCTCTCTACTTCCCTACATCTCCAAAATCACAGAGAAGGTTTTAAATGAGCAATTAGTGGCTCACATTGACAGGCACAAGCTATTTCACCCTACTCAATCAGGTTGTTTTAGAGCATCTTTCTCAACTGAGACAGCACTGCTCTTCGCAACAGAGTCCATACGTAGACAAGTAGATGCCGGTCAGACGGTCGCCCTAAACGCTGCCTTGGATACAGTCTCCACAAACTTCTCCTTCAGCGTCTCCAGGTCTGTGCACTAGATGGGGTAGCACTTAAGTGGATGTGGTCCTTTCTAGAAGACCAGAGTTACCAGGTGGCTCAAAACCCTTACAGATTCAAAACCCTGCCACTACTCCAAGGGGTTCCACAAGGTTCTATATTGAGCCCCACCCTCTTTAACCTGTACATCGGCCCGTTGGCAGATATTATGGACAAATTTAAGATCTCTATGGTGTCATATGCTGATGACACCCAGCTTGTGGTAACCCTCGCTCAAGACTCTGGTGTCTCAATGATCTGGCCTTATGGATGTTAAACAACTGCCTAAAATTGATTGGGAGTAAGACGGAGGTTATGATTATTGTGCAATCTCCCTCTATCTAGGGATCAGCCTGGTGGCCCCAGAGGTTGGGGCCGGTCCCCTTGCTTAATTCAGAGATAAAGAATCTTGGAGTGTGGCTCGATCCTAAACTATCCTTTCAAACCCACTATAGAAAGGTAGCAGGGAAATGCTTTGACACACTCAAAATGCTAAGGAAAACCTTAGACTTCCGCCCTGTGTCAGCAAGAAAAACTGTACTCCATGCCCTGGTGACCTCCCAATTGGACTATGGGAACGTTCTGTACCTGGGTGCATCAAAATGCCTTCAACGAATCCAGAACGCATCGGCTCGCCTAGTCCTTAATCTACTGAGGTATGCCTCAATGACAAAAGCCCTTGACTCCCTGCACTGGCTTCCAGTGGAAAAAAGAATTCTTTTTAAGGCCCTGTGTTTCTGTCACCGAAGTTTACAAGGGAAAGGCCCCAGCTATCTGTGTGATCTTCCATCCCTTTACAATCCTAGCCTGCAGTTAAGATCGACAGGAGTTCACCTGCTCAAAATACCGAAGATAAAAAGGGCTAGGACGGGGGCACGCGTTTTGGCTACCTGGCAGCCAAAAGCTGGAACACACTTCCACCTCTTCTAAGAGCAGAGAAATCAGAATCCACCTTTCGAAAAAGTCTGAAAACCTGGCTCTAGAAGACTTAGTCAGCTCTCCCCCTTTAGTCCAGCATGAAACTGCTTCCTAGCGCGGGGACACAACAGCAGCTGTAACCAGGCACTCTATAATTAATGTATTATTATTATTAGGCAAGGGTTTATGGGACCACTGCCTGCTCTTAAAAAATGCTTTTACAAACAATCAAAAAGGCCATCCGATTTGCGAATGGGTTACCACCAATTTGAAGTAGGTGGTAAAATGTGAATGTTTTGCGACTGCATTTCGGTCACAAAACATTCCAATATACCGATGTGATTCGGTATTAGGAAGGGACGCCCTAAACACACCCCTTCCTAATAGTGAATCGCAAAATAGGGATTGGTACATTGGGAAAGCCTTTTATATGGTCGCAAAAGGCCCGATTCTGCGAATCGGCCGTTTGCAAACTTAAAAAAGGTACATACATGTGGCCCATAATCTTTAGTACCTTCAGACTTTGGTTATTTTAAGTGAATAGATGCTGTGTGGGCATGTTTTGCATAATGTACACAGTTCTTAGTAGATACTTTTTAATACTCTGTGGTGTATTTTTCATGAGAGTTTCACCCTCTGCAAACACTGTTTACAGTACCCACTTTTCTACTCATATTCACGTCATTTCTTAATGTAGGTTCAGTGACTTTCAGGGGTTTTATACAGGTAAAGAACATCTGTAGAAGGCCATTATTTATGTAATAGGGTTTGAGTGTCTAGATGAACTTGGTTTTTCCCGAACAGTTGTATACAGATTGAACACTGTGCGCAGGAAAGGTTATGCTTTCATCTGTGGTTCATAGTAAACATGTTCTCTGCTTTCCATGAAGTGTATGTTGTAGGGTCAATGTTGCACATAACACAAGCATGCTTTACCTATGGAAGTTGTGTGTATGATACCAGTATTAAGGCATCTTTTTATTCTGAGCTATTTTGCATTTTCTTTCAGAGATCTAAAGCTATACCAGTTTATAAACCAATATGTACAAAACCAGCTGGATTGCTGTCATCAGTGATGTCATAAATGATGTCATAGAACATGGCATGAGTGATGTAATATGTGAGGTCATAAGCAGTGCATGGCCTATAACTATAACAAATGAACTTGTGTGGTTTGTATAGGTCAAAACAATAACATTTTCTCTGACCTATTCTCCTCACTAAAATGTTACTTGTTTTTTTTAGTGAAGTTCTAGGTTTTTTAAAAGTAATATTTTATCACCATGCATGGAGGGTTGGCGACAAGACCTTATGTTTTTTAAAGGGGGAGGGGTCCATGTCCCCCCCCTCCATGATCCTTGTTATACACTGGGACCCCATCCCCGGGTATTTATTATTTTTTTTAAGTGTGGGGGGATCAAGTGGTCGCTTTTCCTGAGCCTTCTTAGGCCCTAGGGACCCCATCCTCCAGGGCCTTTATTTTTATGAAAGGGGAGGTGCTAATTTTAGCACTAGAAAATACGGTTCCTGAATTCCTCACACTCCTAGTGTGTGATTTGTATTACTTTGTTCAGTCTTTTAATGAAAACAAACATTATTGACGCCTGAATGTTTTGAAAGATTCAAAGGGAAATCCTGTCAAGCACTAGTTGCTTTGGGGAAAGCTGGCTCAACTTAAAGGCAGTTTGCCATGGGCTCATTTGATCCACACGTTGCGTCATCAGTGTGTTAGAATACATGTTGCAGAAAGTTAATTGGCTGATGAAGCAGCCAAACCACAGTTAAGACTGCAACAGTAGCTGTGATTACTCATTCTCCTACGAGGGTAGATGAAGCCATCTTGGCTGCCATCAGGGCTTCAAGCAACGCCAACCTTTACCTAAAAAATATCGAGCAAAATATTCCTACCACTAAAGTGCACAAATTTTCCTTTTGTTACCAACGCTGGGGTGGGTGATCGTGTAATTCCCAATGAAGACCACAGGCTAGAATTTAACATAACTGCCCATGAGGGTGTTGCATCTACAGAAACGCTATTGATGGCATGGACTGTGCAAACATAAAAAGCAATATGTCTTTAGTTGTGACATTTGCCAACAAATAAAATTCTCCACTGTTGCATGCCCACCTCAGAAACCCCTCTTAGTTTCAAACAAACTGCTTCAATTCTTTGACCTAGATCAGTACAGTCCTCTAAATTCGGATGATGCGTTACATTTATTCAACTTGCTGTAGATTCTTGCTCCAGAATCCTATTGGTGTGGCAAAACGACCAGCTGATCCTCACATTGTTATTAAAGATTTGCAGGTCTTTATTGGGACATATGCAGTAGCTGCAGTCCCCTTAGACCAGGACCCTGCTTTTGCCTCTAGGGGTTATAGGGATACTATGGTAACCCTGGGTGGGGCTGTACATTATTCCTCGCCCTATCATTTGGAGGGACATTTGATAGTGGCTCTTCACTATCAGAGAATAAGGTTCAGGTCATAGTTGGATCCATCACTTATATGGCATCCAGAGAGGATGAAATGATCAGCCTAGACGATCTTAGGGTGGCCGGACTACATGCAAGGTCTTGTTTGACATCTGGATTTATGTCCCAGATCTTGACTGTCCTGAAGCTGGAGCAGAAGATAAACCTTTTGATGTGAATGAACTTTTCTCTGTCTTACAGGAATTACAACACTTCTGGGACAAGCGGTCTAATGACCTTCCCACTGATGGCGTTAAAGAGCAACCTGCACCTTCCGGCTGATTTCTGAAAATCGGGTATTTGGCTTGAGACATAACTAAGACAGAAATAGCTGAAAGCGTACACCACAATGGTCATATATCTGGTCAACCTTTACTGTTTTTACGTGAATATGATTGAGAGAAATATTGTTTTACGTTTGTACCACAGATCTTGCCTAGCTGGAGGACTTAACCACATGCTTCCATGAGGTGAAGCAATTACAGCTATATCAATAATTGCACAAACTCTAACAAACTTTGGCCGATTTAAGCCCTGGGGATCCCATCCCCAGGGCCCTATTCAGTAAAAGAAGGGTACTGAGATGCCCATCCATAAAGCACAATTAATGGACTGAATGCAGAACAATATCATACATTCACCCCAGTACAGAGATCCGGGCTTAAAGCCATCTTTTTTTCACCTTGCCATTCCAGTTTGGACCCAGCCATATGCAAATCAGTCTTGACCCTGCTCCCAATGGGAACAGTCCATCCCGAACTGCCAGGCCAGGTCCTCCCTGGACTGGAAACAAGCATCCTAGGACCGGTTTCAGGCTTTCAGCTCTCATCAGCCAGGATAGCTTGACTCCAGTGGCTTGGAGAGCACGGGACCCACGTCTGGGCATACCCGTCCCACTCAGGGTGACAAATGCAAAAAGAACCATTGATGGACAGAATGCAGAACAATGTCATACATTCACACCAGTACAGAGATCTGGGTCTAAATCCGTCGTTTTTTTGTCCACCATGCCATTCCAGTTTGGAACCAGCCATATGCAAATCAGTCTTGACCCTGCGCCCAATGGGAGCAGTCCAGCCCGAACTGCCTGACCAGGTCCTCCCTGGACTGGAAACAAGCATTCTAGGACCGGTTTCGGTTGTTTGCATTGTCCAGCATTCCGTCCATCAATTGTTTCTTTTGCATATGTCGCCCTAAGTGGGAAGGGTACCCAGACATGGCTGTGTGCTCACTACACCACTGGATTCAAGCTAGCCTGGCTGATGAAGGGTGATGCCCTGAAACCGGTCCCAGGATGCTTGTTTCCGGTCCATGGAGGACCTGACTTGGCAGTTCAGGCTGGACTGTTCCCACAAGGAACAGGGTCAAGACTGATTTGCATATGGCTGGATCCAAACTGGGGTGGTGTGGTGAGCAAAAGAATGATGGATTTAACCCAGATCCTTGTGACTGGAGGTAAATGTTTGCATTGTCCAGCATTCCGTCCATCAATTGTTTCTTTTGCTGATGCCCATCCAGGGCACCCACCATTCTCTTGTTGGGAGCCGTGAGGGGAGCCTGAAGGCCCCCACAGCCCCAGCCAACTCCCCACATACAGCGGAAGCCTACTTTGCTCCAGCCCACAGAAAGCTCCTAATGATGCTCCCTATGGCCAGGAGTAATATTGTGATCTGTTTTCCTGCCCTGGTTACTGCGGGCAGGGGAACAGATCAATAGTCTGCTCCCAGCGGGTGGAATACTTTTTGTAGCTCCCATCTGCTGGGAGCGGACTTAATGTTTTCTCCCACTTGGCTGAAGATTTGAAAATGCTCCCACCAAGCGAGAGCAAGCAAGGTTCCCTGCCAGCGCTGGCCCCAGTGGATGGTATCCCCGGAACTTTAGAGGCTCGGGGAGCGGGCCGTGTGGTCTTCCCCACCTAAAAAACAAATTGGGCCTGGGTGATAAGGACCCCGGGACCGCGAGTTGCTTAGGGAGGGGGCTGTGCACCCCATCCCCCTAACAACAAAGATCAGACCCCGGTGATGGGGTCGCCGGGGCCATAAACGGCCTGTGGAGGGGGCCATGTGCCCCTCCCTCCACCAAATAAAATAGAAACCACTTTCCCCCTGGGCCCTCGCCCACCCCAAGATTTTGTTGTTTTATAAACAAGCCTGGGAGTCTGCGCTTATTTTTTTTCCAGAGAATTTGCAGATTCTCTTTGAAGTTGTGTCAGAATTAAAAATTAAAAAAAAAAAATTGGGCCTTAAGCGGGGTCCTCTGGAGACTCCACCACCAGGCCTAGTTATGTCTTTATTTTTTTTTGTAAACTTTTTTTAAGACTCTTGACTGAATCCTGTGACCTACCATGACTGCCACCACTTTCTCATTGAGGTGGTGGCAGACAACCTGATCTCCACTTGAGATCTGTCAGGATCCACAGAGGCTCCATGTCCCTTTTATATACAACTTTTTTGAACATTGATTTCCCAAAACTACTGAACAGGTTTACAGAAAATCACACAAAACTCTTTCTGGGCAAGGATCTAATTTTCTGCCAAATTTGGTGTAAATCCATTCAGCGGTTTAGGCTGTAGCTGTGTCTAAAGTTCCTATAGAAAAAAGATTGGGAAAAAATCTTTTTGGGATCCCCTTTATTTTCGGCCCCCGCTTGCCGGATCATCCTGAAACTTTCAAAGTGCAAACCAGTTAAATAGTAGAACTTTTGTCATAAGTTTCGTGGGGATTCATCAAACGGTGACAAAATTAGTAGCAACCCAAAATATGCATTTCTATGACAACACCATCCTAACTACCCAGTAGAATCTGCCATTGGATATGGTTATCTATATGGGTATAGATATATCCATGTAACTTGAGTGTACTCTTGAGGTGGCACACTATAAGGCTGTGTTATGCTCTTGCTGGTGCCTGGAGTTGTCTACAGTGTACTGTCCTTGCAGGGAGGTGTGGGAGTACAGATTGAACCACAGGTATTGGTATGGTAGTAAATTCAATAGCGTGGCACAGTGTTTTGCCCATATTAGTTACTTTTGTTATGTCTAAGGTGCACTGTGAGTTGCCCTGTCAGAGAGAAGCACATGAAGAGAGTCATGTGATCAATGCTGTTAGATACCCGGATCTCATACCTCTCGCCTTGTTAGGTGCAAGACGTAAACAAACATTTACACTGGGTGACCTCCACTTGGTCAAGATGCATTCAAGACTAGAAAGACTACAAACCTGCAGAACCTACCTGCAGGACTCGGGTTGTCAGGAGCTTCTACTTTCCAGAAGCTAAGATGCACCTCCGATTTCCATCTCTCTCACCACCCGATCAGCATTGGCTATCGTTCAGTGAGGCCCGATGACATGGAAAACTGTGCGCACAGACTTTGATTTAACAGGGAAAGATAGGAGTCACATTAGGATGCTGCCCTTTTGCAGTGGGGAGTTCACTCTAAGGGTGATGGTAGAATCTATCTGGAACCTCGAAAAACATATAGGGATGTACTCTGAGGTGAAGGAGTGGAGAAGGGAAGAAAGGATGAAAACCTCTGCTGTCAATCCAAGCATACTTGAGAGTTTACTCAAAGTCCCTCACAGCTGAGGAGTTTAATCTAAGGGCAAAGATGAACTATAGATTCTCAAGTACATACATGAATTCACTCTTTGGGAGATGATACTTTTCAGGGACACTGAGATCAAAAGCAGCAGGGGACAGTATTAGCACTTACTGGTCTTCAGGGCACATACAGTATTTTTTAAGAGAAATAGTCGCATTGTGATTTGTAAGGTCATTTTAGAGGAAAATAATAAACCTATTAATGTAATATTTAATAGCACAATGTTTTAACATAGGAGAAGAAAATACTGGCACACAAATGGAGTATGTAAGGAAGGCAATGTGAGGGGGAAAAAGAAAAATATTTTATTTTGGGATTAGACATTTTATTGCGTCTTTCTCTATGGAACAAAGATTATTTCACCTAAAGCAATTGATGGGTCTGAAAATCACTCTATGTGTACTTCAAACTATAATCTATTTTTCTAAATTTTTATTCATTTTGTACCAGATTGATTTTTTTTTTTACATTTTCCCCCAATTCATGGTATTTTTATACTGTATTTTAAGGGCACATTGTATTGTGATAAGAAAGGCCAATTTAGTACAGAGCACCTTTTGGGAGAAAACCTGACAAGTTTACTTCTGGGCAAAGTATATTTATGCACTCCTTGGACACATCAACAGATAATACTTCTTACAAAGTTGGAGGATTCATTAGTCCTTACTGGGACCCAGTAGCACTGTCTATAACCAATTAGGCATTCCACTTTACAGACACACACACACTCCTGCACAAACACACCACCGCTAGACCCACATATCTTCATAGACCCCCTGCAGATCCTCTACATGGATCATGCAGACACCCCCAGCAGAAACTTCCTTTAACCAAAGGCAACACACACATAGTCTACATACGCTGGTGTTATATGCACACTACAGTAATGCAGACCACATTGGGGGACACACAGACCCCACAAACATCCACAGAAAATGCTTAACCTACAGCAGGCCTACCCACCAGAAAATCCACTGCCCAAACGTTCGTGCCTGCTGCCTGCATTGGTAATTATATGAAGCACTTTCACTAAGTGCCAAAGAGTGTGAATTGCCCTGCCTGAATTTAGATTTTGCAAAGACGTTGGGGTCCTTTACAGTTTCTCTGGACACTCGGATGAGGAATAACCCTGGGCGTAGTTCGCGTAGGAGCACTACGCGAAGTGCACTGCGCACTATGCATGCTACGCGTAACTAAGCGAACAGCGTAGTGCGGTAGGGAAAATGCTGTTCGCACTGATTGCACAGTGCCGGATGCTTGTCCGCACTGTGCAATCATTGCAAACAGCATCTTGCACAGTGCAAGCGGTATTTGTACTTGAGCGGCAGCTTTCTCAAAACAGACTGGTAGTTTCTCATCGCGAGCAGTCGCGAGCATACGCGACCACTCGCAATGAGAAACCTGACTTCCCCACGTTGAGAATCTCGCCAGGAGGTTTATTTTCCATGCTTGCGACTGGCAACTTGATGTTGCTGATCACGAACGAGAAAAAAGTCTCGCCGGGATGGTGATTTTGCTCGCTCGCGGTCGCTAACTTAATGTGGAGGACTGCGAGCTATGCATTTTTGCACTGTGCTATGTGCAATTCGCGTAGCGCGTAGTTGCGCAAACTACGCACACTCTGCGAGCGTAGCATAGTGTTCCGCCCAGGGTTAATGAGGAACAGAATAAAATTTCACTTAATGTAATTCAGCCAGTCTATAATAAGGCTTTAGATTGCTCTCCTGCTGGTTTAGGGCCTGTCTAGTTAAAAGCTGCTTTACTTAAAACTTTCACATTCCTACTTACTAGCATGTCTAAAGGAAATAACAGTGCTCACATGTTTTTTTTTCTGGGACATGTTCTGTGCTACATTAGAGCAATGGAATGTTGGGCACTCCATTGAAGACAATTGAGTGCTCCGGCTTCTAATGGCTCGTAAAAGCCCGGAGCTCCAACATTTCAATGTTGTAGTTGACATCTAATGCTGTGAACAAAGGCCTCAAGGAACCTAAGGGGATTTCAGTTGCCTCATGATCCATGAGGCCTTTGTATTATTTGTTAGAACATTCTGCCCTTTAGTTGTGGAATGTTCTAATAGGGTTTCAAATAGGTTGTGTTGCACTCAAAATTAAAAATTTAAACCAACAATTTAAGGTTTGTTCTAATGTTTGACTAACTTAGTGTGCACACTGAGGTGGGGCTGTACCCAGAACCCTACGTATGAATAGTGTCAAAGATTACTAGCGTGTGCGCTAGATTCTGCATGCACTACAAGGCCACAAGGGAACTTGCAGTTAGTCCTGTCTAATCTAGCTTATACATAAATATTTCACAAATTCTATTAGATAAACAATTAATAACACAAATTGGCTGGATAAACCTATTCTTTATTCCAGTGAATTCTTTTGTAGTAATAAATTCTTGACATTGATCTTCCAAATCACGGAGGCCACACTGTTGAATGAATGAATGAATGAGTGAGTTTTTTATATAGCGCATGGCTGCCCGGGGGCATCCCAGCGCTGTAGCAGGACTGAGGAGTGAGGGAAAGGTCCTTATAGGAAGAGTCAGGTCTTCAGTTGTCTCCGAAGGCCAGGCGATTGGTTTCTTTACGAATGGAGAGGGGTAGGGAATTCCAGAGCTTGGAAGAATTATATGAAAAGAGACGACCACCTGATCTGGACCTCGAAATTCTGGGGACCTCAGCCACATGGAGCTCGTCGCAACGGAGGCTTCTAGGGGCTTATAAGGTCTAACTAGGGCCTTGGTGAGGGGTGGGCCATTCCCCTTCAGAGATTTATGAGTGATACATAGGGCCTTGAAATGTATTCTTTCCTGAACTGGGAGCCAGTGAAGGGACCGAAGAGCAGGTTTGGCTGAGGAGCGGTTGCTGGTTCCTGTGAGTAGTCTGGCTGCCAAATTCTGGACAACCTGCAGTTTGGTGGTTACCAACTTCGGGGCACCCAGATAGAAAGAGTTGCCATGATTTAATCTAGGCAGGATCAGGGGTTGGATCAGGAGCTTTCTGGATTGACCAGGGAGCAGGGGAAGAACTTTCCGGATTGATCTGAGAAGGCCATGGCACACAGCAGGAGTCTTTTTGACTTGGGTCTTGAAAGAGAGCTCCCGGTCCAGCCAGATTCTTAGGTTCTTTATTTTAGGTTTTGGGGATGGGAGCCGGGCCCATACAAACTGGCCACAGGATATTATATTTGAAACTAAGCTGGTTACCAAGAACCATCAGCTAGGTTTAATCACCATTGAGCTTTAGGTGTGATAAGCTCATCCAGTTGGTGACTTCCTTACAGGAGTGGTGATCTGTGGGTGACTGCTCAGCCTGGTTCAGTGCTACAACCAGCTGGGTATCATCAGCATATGTAACTATATGGACACCGAAGGAAGATACAACATCCGCCAACCGGGCAATATATACATTAAAAAGAGTGGGGCTCAGAGAGGAGCCCTGGGGAACTCTGCACTGTAAAAGGAGGGATTTAGATGAAGTCTCACCTTCAAATACCTGAAAAAGACGATTGTCCAGGAAAGATTGAAGCCATGAAAGGGCCATTCCTGACAGTCCCACCTTTTTGAGGCGGTGAACCTAGGTGGAATGGTTCACCGCGTCAAAGGCTGCGCTTAGGTTGAGGAGAATTATGGCGGACGACCCTCCCTGGTCGAGGATCTTTCTTGAGGTTTCCACGACTGCTACAAGGGCTGTTTTGGTGCCTTGGTGGGGCCACAAGCCAGTTTGTTAGGGATGGAGATGGCCATGGAGTTCAAGAAAAGCTGAGAGTAAGATGTTTCTCCACTAGTTTACTAATACCAGGGAGAAGGGAGATGGGGCGGTAATTGCCGAGTTCGGCAGGATCAAGATGAGGTTTTTTCAAAATTGCCTTGACCATTGCCCTTTTCCATTCAGGAGGAACTATGCCTGTTGTTAAAGAGGCATTAATCAGGTTAGCGATGGGGGGGAACGATTGTAGGTACAGCCCGTTTGAGGATGTTGAGTGGGGCCGGGTCTAGTGGGGACCCGCTCTTGACAGAGGATAAAATGGGTCGGAGTGATTCCTGGTTGATGGGTGCAAAGGTGTCTAGGAGGGGCTTATTCTCTGTTTGTTCCCGATTCTCAAAGTTTGGTGAAGGTGTGGTGTCAGGAGGGGAAATATGCTTCAGAGTGTTTTGAACTTTGGTGAGGAAAAAATCTGCTTGTTCATTGCAGCGCCGTCCCGAGAGGTCAGGTGCCACCGAAGGATCGGGGAGTTTAAGAAGTTTTTTGATGATAGAAAATTAGTCTCTGGGTGCTTCCCTGTGGGCTACTTTCTTGTTTGGTACAAAATCCTTTTTCCATGTCCGTTTTTTCGCGTGTTGTTTCAGGAGGCGTAGCTTAGGAGAGTACCATTCGTGTTTGTTAGGTCTGGAATTCTTCCTAATTTTTTTTTGGGAAGTACCGTATTTAGGGAGTTCTCGATTCAGTTAAAGTTTCTGTAAGCTACGACAGGGTCAGTAGTGGAGATAGGTGTGGTGTTATTTAGTTCATAAGCCAAGTCTACTATAGAAAGTTTAGACCAGTGGCGTGTTTTGATTTAAGTTGCCTGTGTGTGGGAGCCCATTTTTGAGGGGTACCAGAGAGAAGGTACTAAAAAGTGGTCTGTCCATGGGAGGGGGAGAGGGGCTATTCCTTTTAATTCTTCAAGATTTGAGAAGATGAGATCGAGAAGGTGCCTTTTGGTGTGTGTGGGTTGCGAGACCTTCTGTGATAGTTGGTAGGAGGCGAGATATAGAGCTAGATCCGTTGCAGGCCGGTCCGACGGATCGTCAAAATGGAGGTTAAGGTCTCCAAGGTGGTGAAGTTAGCTGCAGTGCTAGCAAGGTTGGTGAGTGATTCTAGTAAAGATTGACAGAACTGCCTTGGAGCACTGGAGGGCCGGTATATAAGGATGCCTGTAAAACTGAGGGTGGGAGAGAATTCAATCGAAAAGTGTACGTTCTCACAATCAGATAGCGGGCTACCTAACAGGCGACATGTCAGCTGATCCTTATAGACTATTGCAATCGCGCCACCCTTGCCGGTTGCTCTTTCTAAACGTTTGATCTGATAACTTGGTGGAAGTGCTTGTACTATATCTGGATCCGAGATAGGTGTGAGCCAGGTCTCCGTTAGAAATAGCACTTCGGGTTTTAGATCGTTTAGGAGTATTGAGATCTCTGTAGTGTGTTTTGGCAGAGATCTACAATTGAGAAGGACTAATTTGAGGGGTATCCTGGTAGATGAGGAGGAAGTATCGGATGGGGTGAGTACGAACGGACAGCGTAATCATCTGTCCTGATCATTAGGTGAGATGGAATGGAAGCAGGAAGGTTTGGGATTTCTATTTAGTTGTTTAAGCTCCCTGCTGGTGTAATTAATGTGTTCTGAGGAGGGACGGGCAGGGGTTCAGGGCCCTGGGCCCGGTCGGGCGCCGACGGGCACAGACGGGCATTCCTTGGCTGCATGAGCGGCGCGTCTTCTGCGTGTCGGTGTATGCATCGTTTTTATACTTCAGGTTAAAGAGCTAGACTGCTAACCTTCGATATGCGCCCTGCCAGAAGTGGAGCCCTTCCGGTATGCTAAGTTTTTCCCTCCACTCAAACGGCGCAAGCAGCGGTGGACCGTGGAAAAACTAAGGGGAGAGGAGCAGTGGGCAAAGTGCAGTGTGTGCCAATGACCTGTAAGAGATTAAAATCTAAAGAGAAAAATACTTTGTAGAAAACAGCAGAGAATGGAGAATGTGCAGGTACACACAGAACCCTTTTCCAGGCATTCCGTATGAGCAGCTTATAAGGTATGAGGACAGTTAAAACAGTATTAAAAGCAGTATTTAAAATGTTTTTCAGAAATGTACAAAATACGTAAGGAACACTTTACCAGGCGTTCCGCTGGCAACAAGACCAGAGTTTCCTCCGATTTCCACTCCTGCGTCCTCGACAGTTCGTTATCGAGGTGATTATTATATCATTCTGTATTTTCACTAGACTCATTGACAGATGCATCACCATATCCTAATTCACTTGTGTGATGTCACCATCCATATGAGGTTATGTGTAAAAATAGTAATTCCGTATATTTTTGTTTGTAGAGACCTCTGATGAAGGGTCCCTCAGACTCGAAATGCATTGGGTTGGTATGAACTGTTATGCATATAAGAGCAGTGTGACTTCCCTGTTTTGGGAGATCAACGTAAGAATGTACTACTACAAAAGAATTCACTGGATTAAAGAACAGATTTATCCAGCCAATTTGTGTTATCAATTGTTTATCTAAAGCATTTGCAAATTGTTTATGTATCAGCTAGATAAACCCGGATTAACAGGCAGCCCCCTTGGGGCCTTGTAGTGCATTCAGTGTCTAGAGCACACAGAATGTTCTAATAGCCATATAGCCCTCCATAACTGGGGTATACCAGCATTAAAGTCCCTCTCCCTTGATAAAGGCCTTCGGCTCGGGCCTTTAATGCTGGAACGTACCTATACTGACCGGTATAGCCCGCTGCGGCGGGCTATACCAGCTCCCTCCCATTTACCTCGTAAACAAGCATAGCTCCTGAAGGGACCTTTGCTCTCTGTTAGTCAACAATGCATCATCGGCCTTAAGGAGCAAATCATGGAATGGAGAAGGATGAGTAGATATGGGAGGAGCCCAAAAGACAGATGAGAGTCCTGGAGGTGAAGGATAGAGGGGGATAACAAACTCCAAGTGAGATATTGGTGCACATGAGGGATGAAGAATAATAAACGTGAGCAGCACTAGGGGCAACCATAGAGGCTCATTGGGAATAATAACCCTTGGTCAGGTCTAACTTCTGCAGCATACGGAGCCCTGAGAGGAGTGCAAAGTTCCAGAGGAGAGTAAAGTAGCCCAGGTCTGGGACATGAACATCGGTCATCAGCTGCCCTCTTCTGTTACTGCTCACCTGTCTCTTAACCTTGCTCTACAGAGCCGCTGTGGTGGCCGGCCTTCTTCCAAGTAGCTTTTCAAGGGTTCTCAATCTGGTTGATCTCTTGGAGGAAAGGTTTGGGCAGTCCTAGATCTGTTTAGTTTTCTGAGAGGAAAGGCATGGGCAGGCTGCTGGCTCTACATCACCAATCAATGGCAGAATAGTGCTTCCCTGAGTATTCTCTGGACTGTCTTTCCCCAACAGGAAGAATGTTTTTACCTCTGGGTGGCTCATGATATGCCACCACCCCACAAAATAGACATTAAGACTTCTTACCCTGTCAGAAACCAATATATAATGGGCAATATGAATTTCAAACCCCTGGTACTCTTGAAGACATGAAGATTTCTATATATCAACAAGCAAACACATATGTTTTCTTGCACACCTCTGCTTTTGCAAACATCTCCACACATTGTATTCCTTACATAGTAATTGAAAAGATTTCGTTTTGTCAGTAGTCAGTTTTGGATTCTTTTAACTGCTGCTTCTTTCCATGTTTTCTTTCTCCTAAACGTACAAGAATTACTTATTTTCTTTTTGTCCTTGTTCCCTGCCCAAGGTCAATAATAGCAATAGCAGGAACCCGCCTAAATGTTTTTCAAAATTAAATCCTGTTTTATTTACTTATCTTCTCCCATTTTTTTGTGTTTGTTGCAAAATCCAGGAAGTTATGATTTGTACAATCCTCATTCTTCAGGCCTCCATTTTACTTAGGTTTCACTTGAATTTGGCTAATGCCTTTCTCTCTGATTCACGTTAGTCAATTCCTTGTCTACAGATAGATTTGTTGGAAGTGGCTTTCTTGTGGTGCCATTTCTCAGGGGTGGTGTTGTAGGTGAAGCAGATGATCATGATTACCAAATGGTCATGTATTATTGATGAACGTGGTAGTGGAGCATTGATTAATTTTCATGATGCCTCCACCTGATGGCTTTGCTATTGTGCCTGATAGAATAAGTATAGATGAGCCAAGTCTCTCTGGTATACTTTCAGGTTACATTTTCCTGGCTGCAGTTAATACCATTATCAAAAACCTACAAATCTCTATAGGATTTCTGATAGATACATCTGCCAGTGGATTCCTCACCTTGTGAATATCCCCCTGCGTCAGCAACATTCGGAAAATTCTTTTGTAGCACGCCGGCGTGGACGACGTCACAGGAGCATGGCATCGCGGGCGACTCCGGCTGACGTCACCGACTCCTTATTAGGCCTACATCGGCGTGATGACACCAGTTCCCTTTTTCCGCATGGTCGACGCTAACGGTTTCTTGGGATCTCTTGTGTTACGGATAGTGACTTTGTTGCTATTTGTGTGTTTCTGTATCTTTTTCGAGTTGCTGTCTTCCGCCGAAGATGTCGTCGAAGAAGACAGGTTTTAAGCAGTGCGGATCGTGTGCCAGGATGATGTCCATAACCGATCCTCATGGTGATTGCTTGTGGTGTCTGGGCTCGGACCACGATGTCGAAGGCTGTCGATCCTGTTCTAAAATGAACCCAAAGGGTCTGCATGAACGAGAAGCTAAACTCCTTCTAACCAAGGTAAAAGGAATGGATGCCAAGAGGTCTTCGAGGTCAAGATCAAGACGCTCGAGGTCGGAGGCGAAGCCAAAGTCGAGTTGAAGACGAGATCGAGGTCGAGGTCCCGATCGGAGTCGGCGTCGAAGTCGGCTTCGGGACATGCTTCGGGTTCCTCGAAGAAAAAACATAAGAGGAAGAAGCATAGCTCGAGGCACCATTCCGTCAGAGAGTCGGACTCGAAGAAGAGGTCTTCTTCTCGAAAGCATCGTAAGGACTTTTTGTCTCCCACACCATCTCGTGAGCCTGTAGGTGAAGCCTCGCCTTTACAGTCCAGAGAGCCTTCTCCATATCCAGGACTGGATCCGTCTCTGGATCCGTGTCTGTCTTCAGCACATGAGGAAGAAGACGTTGTGGATCCTCAGGCTTCGGTGCATCATCCAGAGGAACAGGAGGATCAAGAAGAAACTATTCCGGTGCAGCCTGCTTTGGAGCAGCCAGTGGGTTCGTACTCTCCTGGTCCTGGTCAGGACCCCTCGCATTTCCTTAATGCTATGTATGGCGTGTATGCGAGGGCAATGTACCTCACTGGTGCACCGGCTGGTCCCATGGGTACATTGTCGTACAACTTGGGTGTCCCTCAAGCTTACGCTCCGATGCCTTTTCTGCCATTTATGTCGACGCTATATCCACCTTGGCTTGGTTCGGCGCCGCCGAGGTCATCGACTCCGCACACGGCTTGGCCGGCTCCGGAGCCACCTCAGGATCTGAATCGAGGTTCGATGCCGGTTCCAGCTTCCCATCCTCAAGCTCCTCACTCGACGCCGGCCCGACTCCGTCGGAGTCGTTACCGGATCCGACGACTTCGGTTCGGTTGCAGTGGTCGAGGCGTAGAGCTCAGCGTCTCATGGAAGAGAAAGAATATGAGGACCCTGAAGTGTAGGAAGGCGAACTTCAGGAACAGGAGGATTATTTTGAGGAGCTGCATAGTGCAAGTGGTTTGGAACTTTCGCCGGAATGGGAGTTGCCCGCAGTTTCGGATGCACCCTCTAAGGATGTGGTTCCCTACCATGTTGTTTTTAAGAAGGCTGCAGAACTGCTCAATTTGACTTTGCCTTCTGTAGAGTTTAAATCTAACATCCTTACTGAGGTTCTACATTCACCTTCTTCTGTTGTTGAGCCGACTCTCCCGTTCACTGAGGCTCTTACTGAACCGATATTGGAAGTCTGGAAAAGGCCTCTGACAGCTCCTGCGGTGTCTAGAACAGTGGCGAGACGCAATAGGGTGGCCCCTGGCGACCCTGAGTTCTTGACTTCATCTCCTTCGCCAGAAAGTCTGGTGGTTCAGGCGGCTTGTTCAAAGAGGTCGGCAGGTGCTTTTCCCCAGGTTCGAGGAGATAAGGACTCCAAAAGGTTGGATCAGAATGCTAAGAAGGTATTCTCGTCAAGTAGCATGACCCTGAAATCGACAAATACTACTTGTCTGCTGGGCAGACATGTACATGCTTTGATGGACATGCTTAAGCAGTTATCATCTAAGCTTCCAGAGGAGGATAGGAAGAACTTCAATGAGGTAGTGTCTGACACGCAGGCTGCGGCTCGCCAGGTGATTCAGAGTAGCAGGGACATGGCGGACTCTGTTGCTAGAATAATGGGATCTTCAGTCGCCACTAGAAGGGCCGCTTGGTTAAAGTCGTCCGAATTTTCGACTGATGTTCAGGCTGCTTTGTTGGATTTGCCTTTTGATGGCACTGGCCTTTTTGGGAAAAAGGCTGACGCTGCCTTAGAAAGGTTTAAAGATAGCAGAGCGACTGCAAGGTCTTTGGGCTTACAGACAAGAGGCTTTTTCGCTAAGAAGTACAGGGGTTTTGGAAGATCTACTTTTCGTTCCAATAAGCAGAACCAGCAGCAGCAGCAGCAGCAAAATCCTTTGTACAAGTCCTATAGAGGTAGACAAAGGGGTCGTGGTCGTGGACATTAAGCCTCCTCCTCCTCTACTTCCTCCTCTAATACCCACCCCCACCTACAACAGCAAAGCAGCCCTAGATCCGCCATTCCGGATCATGCGGGTCCTGTAGGGGGTTGGCTTACTTATTTTCTACGGGATTGGGAATCGGTTACATCAGATCTTTGGGTTCTCAATCTCGTAGAGAATGGGTATGCTCTTCCCTTTCAGGAGTTCCCTCCCAATTACCCTCCTTGCCAAGGTCTTTGCTCGGAGGACCACCTGTTGCTCTTGTAGGAAGAAGTCCTGGCACTGTTCAGAAAAGGTGCAATAGAGGTGGTTCCGGAGCAGGAGAGGGGTCAGGGGTGCTACTCCTGGTATTTTCTGATCCCCAAGAAGGATGGCAGACTTCGTCCAATCCTGGACCTCAGGATTCTGAACCTCTATCTCAAACAGGAGAAGTTCAAGATGCTCACTCTTGCGCAGGTTCTTCAAGAGCTGATGGAAAAAGACTGGATTTTGTCGATCGACTTGCAGGATGCGTATTTCCACATCCCCATCCTGAAGTCACACAGAAAGTATCTTCGTTTTACGGTGGGGTCGCAAAACTACCAGTTTGCGGTCCTTCCGTTTGGACTTACTACTGCTCCTCGAGTCTTTACCAAGGTGATGGCTGTAGTGGCTGCACATCTCAGAAGGTCAGGGATTCCTGTATTCCCTTATCTGGACGATTGGCTGATCAAATCAGAATCTCCAGATATAGTGCTCCATCATCTGCAAGAGACAACTCGATTGTTGGACAGGTTGGGATTTTCGATAAATGTACCCAAATCTCACCTGGTGCCCTCCCAGCGCAACCTGTTCATAGGTGCGGTACTGGACACAGCTGTGTGTCGTGCATCCCCTCCTCCTCAAAGGATTCACGACATACAGGAAATGATACCTTTATTTCACAATGGAGCGGTCGTTCCAGTCCTGAAGGTGCTTTGTCTGCTCAGTCTTATGGCCTCTTGCATTCTGTTGGTCAACCATGCACGCTGGCACATGAGGGCACTCCAGTGGTGCCTCCGCAGCCAGAGGTATCAGCACAACGGAGATCTCAGGGAGTCAGTGAGGATCTCCAGAGAAACTGCGGTGGATCTGTCTTGGTGGGGCGTGGAAGGCAATCTGTCTCAGGGAAAGCCTTTTCAACTGCCTCCATCGGTGGCCACAGTGATAACGGATGCATCCACTCTAGGGTGGGGTGCTCATCTGGGGGATCTGGAGGTCAAAGGTCTTTGGTCTCCAGAGGAAAGGTTGCTTCACATCAACCTTCTATAGTTGCGGGCCATACGTTTAGCACTCAAGGCCTTCCTCCCTTCCCTTCGCGGTCAGTCAGTTCAAGTCCTGATGGACAACACGACCGCGATGTGGTATGTCAACAAGCAGGGAGGAGTAGGGTCGCGGTGTCTCTGCAGAGAGGCTCTGCGTCTCGGGTCCTGGGTTCAGGACCATCAGATTTGTTTGATGGCAAATCATCTGGCCGGGGTTCTGAACGTACGTGCAGACAGTCTCAGTTGGCAGTTCTCGGCCGACCACGAGAGGGGACTTCACCCGGAGGTGGTTCGTCACGTCTTCCGGACGTGGGGAACTCCTCAGGTGGACCTGTTTGCCACTCAAGAGAATGCTCACTGCCTGTCATTCTGCAGTCTCCAGTTTCCATTGCAAGGGGCACTGGGGGACGCGTTTCAGTTGAGTTGGGACTCGCAACTCCTTTCCGCGTTTCCTCCCATACCCTTGATTCCTCGGGTTCTGAGGAAGATTCGCCAAGACCCGGCCCAAGTTATATTGATCGCCCCGGATTTGCCAAGAAGGGTGTGGTACACAGACCTTCTCCACCTCTCCTCGTGCCCGCCGCTCCGTCTCCCTCACAGGGCATATCTCCTCTCCCAGATGGAGGGGTCGGTTCTACACCCTCACCTCCAGACATTACACCTTCATGCCTGGAGATTGAACGGGGCAACCTAAGTTCTTTTTCTCTCCCTCACGATGTGGTGGATGTCATCTTATCAGCCAGGCGTGATTCCACCAAATCCGCTTATTCTTATAGGTGGTCTAAATTTGTTGCTTGGTGTGGGGAAAGGTCCATTGACCCTTTAAGGGCTCGTTTATCCAATATTATTAAATTTGCACTTTCCTTAGCACAGCAGGGTTTTGCGGTGGCTACTGTCAAAGGTTATTTGTCGGCCTTGTCTGCTTTTCTCCGTTTGCCGGATCAGCCGTCACTGTTCAAATATCCTGTGGTTTTAAGGTTTCTGAAGGGTCTCAATAATAAATTTCCTCCTACTCCCTTTATTGTGCCTCAATGGGACTTAAATCTTGTCTTAACCTACTTGATGGGTTCTCCCTTTGAACCCTTGCACAGGTGTCCCTTGAGACTTTTGTCTTTTAAAACGCTCTTCCTGGTCTCAATTACCTCGGCAAGGAGGGTAAGTGAGCTTCAAGCTCTTAGTTCAAAGCCCCCATTCTTGACCATTCATGCTGAAAGAATGGTACTCAGGACCAGGGCTGCTTTTCTGCCTACGGTGGTAACTCCTTTCCACCTGAGGCAGTCCGTTACCCTCCCTACCTTTTATCATCCCCCTCACCCTTCCAAGGAGGAGGAGAGACTTCACCGCTTGGACCCTAAGAGGGCGGTGAGCTTCTACCTGGACAGAAGAAGGGAGTTCAGGTTGGATGACCAGCTGTTCGTTGGATTTGCTGGCTGCAGGAAAGGAAGAGCTGTGCACAAGCGCACCCTTTCAAGATGGATAATATTATGCATCAAGATCTGCTACTCCTTGGCGGGTAAGGACCCTCCTGAGGGTATAAGAGCTCACTCTACTAGAGCAAAGTCTGCTACTTCTGCTTTATCTAGAGGTGTTCCTGTTGAGTATATTTGCAGAGCCGCGACTTGGGCCTCCCTCCACACTTTCGCAAAGCATTACTGCTTGGATGCCGAGGTGAGGAGGGACGACCACTTTGCGCGCTCTGTCCTTCAGGATTTTCTGGTATAGGAGAGTGGACTCCCTCCTCCGAGAGTGGGGACTGCTGTGGGACTCTATTCACAAGGGGAGGAATCCACTGGCAGATGTATCTATCAGAAGAACAAGTTACTTACCTTCGGTAATGCTTTTTCTGGTAGATACATTATCTGCCTGTGGATTACTCACTGACCTACCTGCCTCCCCGTTGTCCACTCTGCTATACCTGAGTTTATGTATTTTTATGTATATTTATATTTGTGTGTATATTGGGTTTTTCATACCTTTGCTACGCACTATGTGTGCAGTTTTGAATTGTATGTACTATGTACACTATATATAGGTATATGTACTGTCATTGGTCCATCCGGGTGCCTTGAAGGCACGGAAAAAAGGGCGGAACTAATGTCATCACGCCGACGTAGGCCTAATAAGGAGTCGGTGGCGTCAGCTGGAGTCGCATGAGATGCCGTGGTCCTGTGACGTCGTCCACGCCGGCGTGCTACAAAATAATTTTCCGAACGTTGCTGACGCAGGGGGATATTCACAAAGTGAGGAATCCACAGGCAGATACTGTATCTACCAGAAAAAGCGTTACCGAAGGTAAGTAACTTGTTCATCAGGAACACTAAACTTAGTTTGAGGGCCATTTACCACATACAGTGCAGAATACTCCTGAAGGTATCTGGGGGGCTACCTGGCTGATGTTGGCTGATTACAATTCACATCCAGACTTAGGAAATCTAAGGATTCCAGAATTAAGACTTTACTGAATCAATTAGTGGCCTATTTAGCTGACCCAACTTTAACAGTACATTCTACAGAGGGGCTGGAATTTTTGTTTCTTGTTGCTGAACAACTGCTCACTCATATGCAGACAATAAGTCCACATATTTTTAAATGCGATTATGGGCATCCGGTGGGAAGAGATCCTGTTTTGGATTGGTTGCGGAACTTATCACTTGAAATCGGTCTTTCCTCATACAACACCTTAGGAAAAGCATAGAGCATTAACTATGTTCCTATTGGTATGGTAATACCTGGGAGACGATTGTACTTAACATGTAACAATTCTTGCTAGTATTTGCACTACTATGTATGGCACACCCTCTTCTGTGGTATTACCAAATCTATTAAAGCAAATTGGTATGGAGCTGCTTTATTGGCTGATTTGGGTACCCCATCTTCTGTGGTATTACCGAATCTAATGAAACAAATGCGTATGGAGATTCTCTGTTGATTGATTTGGGTACGAACTTGATAGGACATTTTTAAACTGTTTCTACCATAGTGCTTAATACCATTTGAGGTGAAGGGTCAGTTTTGGCAGTGCATCCGTGTTTAGCTGCTGTACCCATACAAAATTGAACATGAACTTCCTAAAATTATTTTGGAAGTATATATCTTTGTACAGCAAGATAATATAGGTTCATGCATCAGAACTGCAACTCAAAATGAAAAAATTAGCCTGAGGGTTCCAATAAAGAACAAGCAATGGAAACTAAGTAAAAGTAGAAAACTAAACAGAGAACTAGGACTGCTTCTCCTCCTCAGCAGGTATGTGGTAGCCGTGGACACAATTTGACAGAATCTGAAACAATACAAAAACTGGATTTGTAACTGTCTTCTGTTAGCTGTTCTTCCCGTTCTTTGCAGAACTCTGGGGAAAGCAGAAGAACAGAAGGGATTGGGAGAACTGACTACTACAAGTAAGATGAGCACAGAATACAAAACGTGAAAAAGAGCCAGCATGCACTATTGGGGTTAGCATGAAAAAAATAGAAGAGAAGGGTCTGGTGTAAAGAAAAACATGACTAAGACATTGTGAGAGCAAAAGGATCAATTGATGGACAAAATGCTGAACAATGCAAACATTTACCCCCAGTAGCAAAGATCTGGGTTTAATCAATCGATCGTTCTTTTGCTCACCACACCACCCAAGTTTAGACCCAGCCATATGCAAATCAGTCTTGACCCTGTTCCTCATGGGAACAGTCAAGCCCAAACTGCCAAACCAGGTCCTCCCTGGACCGGAAACAAGCATCCTGGGACCGGTTTCGGGGCATCACCCCTCTTCAGCCAAGCTAGCTTGAATCCAGTAGCGCAGTGAGCAAGGGATCCACGTCTGGGCATACCCTTCCCACTTAGGGCGGCAAAAGGAACAATTGATGGACGTAATGCTGAACAATGCAATCATTCACCCCCAGTTGCAAAGATCTGGGTTTAATTCATTGTTCTTTTGCTCACCACACCACCCTAGTTTAGACCCAGCCATATGTAAATCAGTCTTGACCCTGTTCCTCATGGGAACAGCCCAACCCGAACTGCTAAGCTAGGTCCTCCCTGGACCAGAAACAAGCATCCTAGGACTGGATTCAAGGCATCACCAATCATCAGCCAAGCAAGCTTGAATCCAGTGGTGCAGTGAGCACGGGACCCACGTCTGGGCATACCCTTCCCACTTAGGATGACAAACGCAACAATTGGTACACGGAATGCTGAACAATGCAAACATTAACCCCCAGTCACAAAGATTTGAGTACCGTAGGTAAGATGAGTACAGAAGGCAAAAACTTGAAAAAGCCAGCACGCAATGTTGAGCTTTGTGTGAAAAAATTGAAGAAAGGCGTTTGGAGTAAAAAAAAAACATGACTAAGACATTGTAAATACTTTTGCAGAACTCAGCTTGGGCAGTAGGGCTTCTGGACAGTGCGGATAAAGTAACTACAGTTTGCCAGACTCTCAAACAGTATCTGGTGATGACACCAGCTGAAGAATAATTATAGACTGGAACACTGGATGAACACAAAAACTCTTCTGATAGGTTTTATGATTTGGAAATACAAGTTGAAAGGCACCTTGCGCAAAGCAAAAGCTACATTTTGGTCACAATTATTGGCAACCATAACATAATTTTCACAGAAGATGACTGGCTGCTCTTTTATTTGCGACGTGCATTATGGAAAGGAGGTAACAATGTAAACACTTTCCTCCTTAGTACCTGAATAAATTAAGGGCAAATGTGCACCTGAGTTGGCTTTGAAACAGGCTCAGATATTGTATGGAAAGCAAGTAAAGACAAAGACTCTGTACCACATGTGATTCCATTACGGGATGAGCCACAAGTTCAGGATCACTATCCATTAAAGCCATAAGTGAAGCGCTATATAAGGGCCACTCTAGATCAATTACAGTATGAGGGTATAAATGTGCTACATCATTCCATCATGGACACTCCCCTTTTTACAGAGTTGAAGCTATACTACTGATATATAATTGTATTAGATTATGGAAACTTAAGTACAACCACTCACACATGCGGTGCTGGACTATTGACTAATTGAATTAGGAAAAATTCTAAAACAGTGCTGGATATCTCAAACAGGTTCTTTATTCAAAATATAGAGCCTGAATTACAACATAAAACCAATTTTTTCGTTTCAAAGGATTTCAATATGTTTATATTAGATTTTTCATGGGTATAAGAATACCCTGAGCTTTTTGTACCAAGAATTATGGAGATCTTGCCAGAAGATTCTGAGGTTTTATCAAACGTTGATGACATCTATGTCACAGATGATGACCTAACAGGACACTGAGATAGGGTGAACACAATCGACTCTTCTAACTCAACGTAGTTATACATTTTCATAAATCTAAGATTGCATATCTTACATTCTTAACATGATCTTCCTTGGATATGAATTATACATTAAGAGTAAGGGACGGATACCAGACTTCCTACTAAAGTGTACTACTTTACAACCTCCTAACACATCGAGATTCTTGATAGCCCTGATAGGTTTTTTGAACATTGAAAGAACTTGAAAGAATTGTTATAAGCTAGTTAAGCCCTTATAAAATTGGACCATCTTTGCGGACTGCAAGCAGACATGTTCTAAACCAAGAAGTGCAGACGTAATACAACAAAACAAGCCTAATAATTGGGACTGCTACAAGCATTTTTGGCTACGCATACATTTTCATATTAAGGGACAAACAACGCCCATAGCATACAGGTCACGCTTAGGTAGAGCAACTAGTAGCGCGGGGACACACAGTGCTTTGTGTAACCATGCGCGTTACAAGTTGTTTTATTATTATTATTATTATTCATCCCTACAGAGAAAACTGTCACTGAGGTTCAGATGACAATTTGGTGGGCGCATCTTCTGGGAAATCATCTTTTCATACTTTCCCCTCTAATTGCACTTGACCTGGCATCCTTGGTGTGGTTTTCCCTGACTTTTTCGCCTCTACCACGTGTATTTTTGATGCTGTGCTGGATTTCGTTTTTGCTGGCTTAGATGCTTTGGTCACTTTGTCACTGCTGATACGTCAAAGTACAAGTGCTCCCTGTGTAACTTGTTATTATGATTAGTTATCCATGATTAGATTATTTGATTTACTGATAAGTCCCTAGTAAAGTGCACTGAGTGCGCCAGGGCCTGTAAATCAAATGCTACTAGTGAACCTGCAGTGCTATTTGTGCCACCCACATGAGTAGCCCTGAAAAGATGTCTCAGGCCTGCCACTGCAGTGCCTGTGCGCAGTTTAACTGCCATGTCGACCTGGAAAGTGCACCCACTTGCCAGTCCCTAACCTTCTCTTTTCCTACATGTTAGTCACCCCTAAGGTAGGCCCAAGTTACCCCTGTGGGCAGTGTGCAGTGTATGTGAAAGGTAGGACATATGCGTGGCATGTCATGATAGTGAAAAACAAAATTGGCAGTATTTCACTATTGGTTTTCTTTTAAATATTTTTTATTGAGTTTTTTTGTCGATTTTACCCCCTAAACCGAGGGCAAGAAGCACAACATAACATGTAAATGAATTTGCTTTGTACATTCACAATTGAGGAATAAATTCATGAATCCCAAAGATATATAAACAACGGCCAGGGTATACTAGAAAATCAGAAAGTTATAACATAAATACATTGTAGCTAGTACTTCTTATCTCAATAATTGTTAACATTGATCATCAATACATCTCTATATACAGTTCAATATCCTAAATCAATTATCCTAAATCTCATCTTTCCATCTAGTTATTGGTTCCCATATTTTCAATCCCAGTTTCCCACCTTTCTTTCCCCTTCTAGCATAGATTGCTTTTTCCAAATTATATATATTTAAGATCCTTGCCAACCATTGTTGATATGTCGGTGGTACTGGGTCCAGCCAAGCTGATGCAATACATAACCTTAATATTGCCATGGCCACAAAAATAAAATAACTTTCTTCCACCTGTATACCGTCTGAGTTTACAACCAACAAGATTAAAGTGGGGGTTAAATTAACTGTTATTCTCAATGCCTTTTGCATATAAGTCTCTATTTCATTCAGAATTGTACATAATGATAGGCATGTTGCAAAAACATGTATAATATCAGCTTGCAGGCTTCCACATCTTGCACAATTAATACCAGTTGTAGCTCCCCATTGAGCAATTTTTGCCGGAGTATAATACAGGCGATACAATGTCTTGTAGTGTTGCGCCTGCAAAGCTGCAGAACACAAAACATTCTGACTAAGCAGGGGCAGAAAATCCGTTACGCTCGCGGATTTTGCGGATTTTCGGTAAATTCGCAATCCGCGAGATTCGCGAATTTCCCGCAAAATCCGCAAATCCGCGAGCAGCGGATTTTATGGCTTGCTCGCACTGTTCGCGTGAGTTCGCGGCTTCCCAGTTCAACTTCGCGCCCCGCGAATAAGCGCTAAATTGCAGAAATACGATCTTAGCAAAACTGAAACTACTTACCAGGTTCAAAAGTTCAAGCTCATCATTAGTAGCCATTTCCTGTAGTGCTTCCTGAGGGGCCCCTCCAGAGTTCAGTTGCCTAGTTGCAACTATTATGTGACCCTGCTCTGACTCTCAGAATAGTTACACAAAGGTCCTGAATTACAGCTAAGACAGACAAGCAGGAACCAGGCTGGAAGTTCAAATCCAGTGACACATTAATCAGCCCCTAATTCATTATTGTCAGTTGGGGCAGGGCAGGTGTTGTAACTAATTTTGCAACAATGAAAGCACTTAGCAAGTGCAAAAGATCACTAATCAGGAAGCACTAAGGAAGCAGGTGCCAGCTAAAAAAATATTCTGTGACACATTAATCAGCCCCAAATTAATTCAGGTAACTTGAGGCAGGGAAGGTGTGCTTTGCTTTGCCACAATAATGTACACTGGACAACCAGAGGGTGCTGTGATGAAACAGAGGGTGGCATGGGTGGGCCAGAGGGTGGCATGAGTAGTCAGGGAGTGGCAGTGGTGACAGAGAGTGGCAGTGATGAAGAAGAGTGTCCCAAACAGGCTGGACACGTAGAAACAACAAGTTCGCAAAACTTGCGACCCAACAGGTAAGTTCGCGTTTGCGAAATTGTACAAAACCCTCGTGAACTGGCAGAAACCCGCGCGAACACAAAAAAAAAATCCGCAAATTCGCGAGAATTCACGGATTTTGCGGATTGCGAGTTCGCAAATCCGCAAAATTCGCGAACGCGAGATTCGCAAAATTTGCCCATGCTTACTTCTGACCCGACTCTAATGACATATTAAAGCAATCTATTTCAGCATCTAATTTAGTTGCCCAGCTTTCCCCCCATTTCTCCAAGTCATCTTGTTTTTATTCTATTAATTCGTAGTAAAACCTTTTAATACTACAATCAATTCCTTCCTGTACCAGCTCCAAAATATTGTTTTTCTCAAATCCGGCAGTTCCCCCTCTTTTATTTAACAAAAAGCTTCTTACTTGAAGGTACTTAAAAAAATACCTTGTTTCTATCCCATATTTTGCTTGAATCTCTGAGAACTGCATGAGACCATCAGATCCCATCATATCTCCAATTTTAATAATTCCCTTTTGTACCCAAACCGTGAATGCTAGATCAGAAAAAATGTCATTCGGAAAATTTGAATTATTCTTCATTCTTGTGTATCTATTATTTTTACCTAAGCCATATCTCTTACTGAAGGCTTTCCAGATATTGTATGCTGCCATAAGTGTCTTGAAACGAGTTCTCTTATAGTATGCAGAATCAAAATATCTAAGGAGTACATTGTTAACATCTTCTCCCAGCAGGAGACCATATATTGCCAGGGTTCCTAACTCATCATCCCCCTCCATTTCTGCACCGCCAATTAAACCCACCATATTTTGCAAGGCTACGGCCGAATAATATAGTTTCAAATCTGGTAGTGCCCATCCTCCTCGTTGTCTTGGGAGTGCCATGAAACGTAGTGCTCTTCTGGTCTTTCCTTTGGACCATATAAACCTATCAATCATGTCTTCTAGCTTTTTAAACCAGGAGTTGTCAAACATCAGTGGGATTGCCCTAAATATATATAGAAACTTTGGTAACACTAGCATCTTGATAATGTTTATTCTGCCAACTAAAGAGAGGTGGAGGTTATGCAGTCTGTCTAAATCCCTTCGAACCTTAGCTATAATAGGAGCTATATTCAATTCCACCACTTTGTCCAATTCTGAGGCAATTGTAATACCAAGATAAACACTTGTTTGTACAACCCTATGGTCATTACATACTGCAATATTATTCTTAATTATTTGTGTTTTATTAGTATTCAGAGAATACCCTGAAACCCTTCCAAAATGTTTTGCCTCTATTTCCACCCTTCGAATAGCCTCCGTGGGAGTTGATGTAAGAACTGCCACATCATCGGCATAAGCAAGTATTTTGCATTCCCCTCTATGCGTAATCAGTAGAGCTATATCTTCATTTCTCTCCATCCTCCGAATCAGAGGATCCAAGTACATAGCAAACAACAGAGGGGAACATGGGCACCCCTGTCTTGTTCCCCTCTTAACTTGAATCTCCCTAGTTAACCCCGAGTTTACCCTTACCGCAGCTACCGGATTCCTATAGAGTGTTTTTATTGCTTTAACAAATCCCTCCCCGAATCCCACTCTTTTTAAAACACACCATAGATAGTCCCAGGAAACCTGATCAAAAGCCTTCTCGGCATCTAAAAACATCGCCGCCATCGGGCCCCCTGAGACTTCCATGGTGTCCAGTAAGGCAATAAGTTTCCGAGTATGATGGGTCGTTCCCCGCCCTGGAATAAATCCATGCTGATTGATGGAAACTAGTGGTGTTATCACGTTAGCAAACCTTACTGCTAATGCTTTAGAATAGACCTTTGTGTCAGCATTCATGAGTTTGATAGGTCTATAAGAGCCAGGCTCCTTAGACGATTTCCCTTTTTTTAAAATAACTACAATTTCTGCGCCTGACCACGAGCCTGGAACAGATACCCCTATCTGTGCTTGTTGCAAGGTTTTTACCATGTCCTTTCCTAATGCTTTCCAAAATACCTTAAAAACTCTATAGGTATTTGATCAGGTCCTGCTGCCTTTCCTGATGGTAAACTCATAAGGGCGGCTTCAATCTCCTGTGACTCTAAGGGTAAATCTAGTCTTTGTCGTTCTTCCTCCTCTAACATCACTTTTTCAATACTCTCTAGGTAAAGTGCAATTTCCACTGGGTCTTTTCCTTGCTGCTCTTCGTACAGTTTCATATAAAACTGTCTAAAAACTTCTTTAATCTCCTGTGTATCTGTTACCTCATTCCCTGAACTGTCTTTAATCGCCCTAATCTCTCCTAACGCGATTTTTTGTCTTGCTCGTATTGCCAATGTTCGTCCCACCCTTTCACTAGCTTCATAGCACTTCTCTCTATTGGCCACATATATTTTTGCCGCCTTAGTTACTATATCTTCCTCTGC
The DNA here is from genome assembly GCF_964263255.1 of Lissotriton vulgaris. Lineage (NCBI taxonomy): Eukaryota > Metazoa > Chordata > Amphibia > Caudata > Salamandridae > Lissotriton > Lissotriton vulgaris. The sequence goes on along the minus strand of NC_141693.1, from coordinate 932,133,490 downwards.
CTCCATCCTTATCTTTGCTAATTTAGTGAGAGAGAGCTCCTGCGATTTACCTGCTATTATACATTCATTTAACTCCTCCTCGGCTAAAAGCAACTGTGATTTAACTGTTTGGATTCTATGTCGCTCCTGTTTACGTTTGTTCACACTATAACTGATAGTCTCACCCCTTATCCCCGCCTTGAAACTATCCCATACAATACCATCTGATGCAGTACCTCTATTTATTGTTAAATACTCCTCAATCCATTGCGTCATATGTTGAATATATATCTCATCCTCTAGGAGCACTCTTTCAAATGTCCACCTTGTAGCCTCCCTAGAGTTCGACATGGCAGTATAATTTAAAATTAACGGATTATGGTCAGACAGTGAGCGAGGCATCCTCTCAATCTGAGATTTAGATAAACAATTACTTGCAACGAGGAAGTAATCTAATCTTACACTTACCCTATGCGGGGCGGAATAGTATGTATATTCCTTCTCTTGTGGTTTTAAATTATCCCATAAATCTATTAATGCATTATTCCTAGCCATAGAACAGATTGCTCGGAATACTCTTCTCTTCCTACCTTTATACGTTGTATGGGATCCCGCAGTTAAGCCTAGCCCCCCTGCACCATTAATATTAAAGTCACCTCCAAGAATAATACAGGGTGCCCATGTAGCCAGTTCTACATCCAGATGTTCAAAAATTTCAGGATCATCCCCTGTGGAACCATAAATCGAGCCTAGAGTGATCCACTCTTCTCCAATCATACACTCTACCAGCGCCCATCTCCCCCACACATCCTCTGATTTCTTCCTCGTAGTAACATCCAGACGCCTTGATAGTATTGCCACCCCCCTATTTCTGGAGCCCTGTCTTGAGAAGGCTAAGATTACAAAACCCAGTTGCTCCAAGAGATATATTTCAGATGCCATAATATGCGTTTCTTGTAAGAGTAAAAAATCAACTCTCGTATTTTTTAATAAAAGGGATATCTTGTGCCTCTTCTGCCTCTCATTCAAGCCGCATATATACCATGTCATTATTCGAACAGCCATTGGTAAATAACGAACACATATCCAATACTTTTTAGCCATTTCAACTCCGGTATTTGTTTCACCAGATATAGCCTCCGCATTTCCTTATAGTTTATTTTCCTTTGTTTTGTTTGCATTTTTATATACATTATTTTCATATTGTGCCCCTTGCCCCCAAAAGGTTCCCACGCCCCCGTGAGCCCCCCCCCGACTGTCCCACCCCCCCCTACTGGCAAATAGGTCCATAAGACCTATATGTGGCAACTGTGACCCCTCGAGGGTGACGCTCCCTCTCACTCATCTCCCTTACCCCTGCACCTCCCCAAAAGCACACCACTTCCCCTTGTTTCTTTTTATCCTTGCCCTCGTCTCCTGTCTCCCCCCCTTCCCCCCCCTCTCCTCCCCTACACAATCTTTCTCTTTACTATTCTTATATCATTTGTTAAAGATTTTTTAAATATGCATCAATCTCGTGATCCTCTTTTTGGAGTTCTATTGTTTAAGTTTTCTGATTTCCGTGTGGAATCAGAGCAATTGTACCATCCTGCGATCTATTTTCCTTCATCCACACCAAATATTCATGGGCCTTAATCTCCGAGTGAAAAACCTTAAATTGTCCATTTTTGACTACCTTCAATCTACATGGGAACATCAAGTAAGCCTCACATCCGAGTTTTTGAAATGGGGTTATTAGCTCCCTCATCCTCCATCTCCTCTCAACCGTTGTGTGGCAAAAATCGGGCCTAGCAAAAAATTCGACATCTTTATATCTTCATTTAGCCTGAGGTTTTGCCTTTGCCATAATTTCTTCCCTTAATAAATAATTTCCAACACAGATAAGTATTGCTCTGGGTTTAGCAGACATATTAACCTTGCTCTGCACAAACGGGAATCTGTGTGCACGCTGTATTTCCTTTTCCCAGTTCCAACCTGTTATATCTGGTATTGCACCTCTGAGCAGTTCAATTACATATGCCCTCACGTCTTGCCCCTCCTTTCCCTCTGCCACGCCCAGTAAGCGTATGTTATTTCTACGCTGCCTATTTTCGAAATCCTCGAGTTTCCATAAAACATCAGACGTAGTTTTTTCCTGATCTTGTTTGAAATCTTGCCACTTATTAACCTCATCTTCCAAAATACTGGTTCTCTCCTCAACTTGAGTAACCCTTCCCACAAGATCGGTATATAACTTATTAACTTTCCTGAGAGAGCCCTGTATCTTCTTACTCTCCTGTCTCGCTCTACGGCTTTCCACTCTAGCCTCCACTTGAATTTGTTTCAACATAGTATACATCGTTTCAAATCCAAGCGGGTCTTGACCTTGTCCTTGTCCTGTAGTCTGCCTCTGTGTCATATCTTGGGTTGGTGCAGAACCCACTGTCTCTTGATACATTTGCGATGTTGCAGAGTAGTCCCAATCCAGTCTTTTTACAACCTGTACTTGTAGAGGGCTTACACCACTTTTAGTTCTATTCCTTCTCTTTTTCACTAAAGTTTTGCGTCTAGGGGAGAGTTTGTGAGCTGTTTCTTCCTTCAATTCCAAACTGTCTGTAGTATCTGAGTCTAATCCTGTTGGGAGTACCTCCATTTTTCACTTCAATATCGGTATCAGAATCTTTTGCAGCATTAGTTGATTCTGAGCTTGAGCCAAGTTCGGTTCCTCCCACAGCCCCATCCTCCTCCTCGTCACCGCCCTCATTCAATGAGAAAAAACAATCATCGCTCGGTGAGCCTGGGTTTAAAGGAGAATGTGGCATAACACTCATAGTATTAGAGTCCAAAACCAGTACATTTTTATCAATCTGTGACCCTATTGATACGGGCATTGTCACTCCATCTTTATCTTGTTCCCCTATATCCATATTATCCATAGTATCCCCTGTAAAGTTCATGTCTTGTATTTTGGCTCCTAACTCATCCGTATACTCTGAGCGTAATTCAGTATTAGAGAATATCTCCCCTTCATCCCCTTCCTCCTGTGTTACCTGCATTGTCTGAGATTGCTGGGTCTCCGTATTAACCGGTGCCTGATTAGTAGCAGGGACCCTCTTTGAGTCCTGTATCCCATTCTGCTCCTCGACTTGTGTGACACTCGGCCGCTCTGACTCCTTCGCAGCCCTTCCCGATCTCTGCTCCGGTGACTCCGGGTGCTCAATCTGTGAGGCCCGCCCCGCCCGCTGCTCCGGCTGTTCCGTCTGCGGTCCCGCCCCCAACAGAGCCGATGCTCCCCCAGTCATCGTAGCAATCTGCTCCTGAGTGCTGCTGGTGCTGAGGCAAGATGGCCGCCGGCAGACCGTAGGGGAAAGACGTGTTCTCTCCTCACTCCCGAGCAGAGGTTTTGAAGAGAATACAGAGCAAGTCACTCTTCTAATTAGCGATGAGAAGAGCGCGGTAAAAATTCCCCCTTTGAGAAGACTCCTCAAAACTTCCCCGATGAAAGCTAAAAACTATTTTGAAATTAAATACCAAAGTAGCCAACCTACGGTGAGCCTCCAATTGAGTAAATCGGACTCCCCCACTGGGACATTAAGACCTGTCCTGACTTTAAAGGACAATATAAAAGGGAGCCTGACTCGAACACATGAACTCTTGGAGAGAAGTATCATCACGAGCCGTTACTGTTTGTTTCGATTGAGGAAGCATATTATGGCTCCAAAACAAAGAAACACAAAGGAGGATAAAGAGAAGGGAATTACTAACGATCCTGATGCCCCAGCAGCAAACCTTCGGACAAAAACAAATATACGGAGAATGGAGGACTCGGAAGCAATTAAGGTGACTGGTAACAATATAACAGCAAACACAGTAAATGCAGTGCCAAACCAAAAGGAAAAAGAGAAAAAAGAAAAATTAAAGGATAAAGCTACCATAATCAGAAGAAACAACAATGGGACAAAGGCAATTGAACAGGCAGGTTTGAGACAACCTACGGTTTTGGAGGCGTTCTCACCTGCTGCTGCTATAGTGCGATTGAATGCTAAGGTGACGACGAGCACTAAAACAAACGAAGCAACAGGTAAAGTGATTGCTCATACCCCGCTGTCAACGGTCCCTGAGAGACCCCGGGACGCGAACGGGACACTCAGTATTTCACTGTTGTAAGGCTATCTGTTCCAAAACGCTAGAATGGGGAGTTTGCTTATAAGATCTTATAAGCTTAACTGCCCCTGGGAACCAGATAGGAAAATAAAGTTTAGTATGCCTGAACTCAGAATGTTAAAATGCATCTTCTAGTGAGGGTGATTTTTACATTCTGTGTTTAAAAATGCCACTTTCAGAAAGTAGGTATTTTCTTGCTTAGCCACCCAGTGCGCCTCTGCTAGGCTATGTATTGACTATCTGACTTTGGAATGACAGGGGATGGGGATGTGCAGTGGCTGGACGGGTCAGTGCTAGGCTGAATAGGCCTGGTCTGCATTTGGAGTGGTCGGAGGAGTAGCTCCTGCACCTGAATAGGGCAGTACCTGCCTTCCACAACGATGGTTCCGCCCCCCAATGGTGTGTCTGGAGCCAGGGCTCACACTGTCAATGGAGGTTGTTGTGCACTTGCACAGTGCCCCCCAGAACTGGTTTGGACTGGGCTCTGAGCCCTGGGCCAGGAGAGAACAAAGCGATTTACTGTATAAAAACAGAGGGTCAGACCCCAGACTTTTCGATCAGCCGTGGAATTCAAGAGGACACTTTGCCAAGGAGAAGAGCTGGAGAGACTGAGAAGTACTGCCCCTTTGCTGTGTGCTGTGTGGGGTTGGTATGCATTTGCTTTTTCTGTCAAGGAAAGGAGAAGGACTTTGCTGTGTGTGTGTGTCCCCTGCTTGAAGATCTCCAAGGACCTGTGTGTGGTGGCCTCATGTTCTGAAGTCTCAGGGACACAAAGACTTCACCCCCAGACCCCCTGTACTCTGCTGCTGTGTGTTCTGACCTGCCAGGGGGTGCCTGTGCCAGTATTGGACCTCTGGAGATTGTTGCTGCTGTTTGGGAGTTGAAAGAGAGGAGGAACTACAAAAGCGACGCATCACCTCTGGTGTGTCATGCATCGTACCTGTGCACCAAGTTTTTCTGCACATCACCTGCAGACCAGAATCGTCTTGGATTTCGACACCTCACTTCGCCCTACAGTCCGGATTTGACGCATCACTTCTCCTGTGTGCAAGCAGTGCTGTCGCCTTGCCTCCCCAAGGACTCAGGAACCGACTCATCGCTGTGTTTTCCAAGGCTTCCTTTCTCTGCGGCTGTTTGGCCTTTATGAATCTTGACGCATCTACAGGTAATTTGGTGTAAAATCACGCATCCATAGTTTTCTATGGACCAAGGTGTTTGAAACCTCTTGAAAGTCATATTCTTATTACATGTATGTTGGATTTTTTGTCGTATTAGTATTGTTAAGTTTAGATAAAGATAGTTTATATTTCCTAAACTGGTGCAGTGTCTATTTGTGGTGTTATTGCTGTAGTACTGTGTGCTTTGAGCACAAATACTTTACACATTGTTTTTGGGATAAGCCTGTCTGCTCATGCCAAGCTACCAAGGGGTGAGCAGAAGTTATCTAAAGTTTGTATCACCCTTACCCTGACTAGAAGCAAGGGTCCCTATTTGGACAAAGGTTCCTACCTCTGCCAACTAGAGACCCCCATTTCGAACACTACTGAAAAAAGCATTCCCAGTGTGCGCACTCTACACCTTCATTGTGCCCAGTGGACCTCAATGCAAAATGTGATTAGCGTAAAATTTGAGTACAATACAATATGCAGGACTCAGGAATTTCTACACTATGAATAATCGGCTGCACAAACTCCAAGTAGGGTACCCGTTTATGAGAACAAGAGTGGGTCCTGATTAGATGGCTCTATGCAGCCTGTGATTGGCACTAAGCAAAAATATTTCACAGCAGGCAAAGCATCCAGTCTGCAATTTGCTGATGTTTCCGATGGATTCTTACCTGTGGGTCTGGTTGTGACCATTGCATTACATCTGGATCTTTACCGCAATATGATTGTTCATTATTTAAACTCACAGTGTTGATTATCGATTCAAGTAGCTTCATTCTGATAAAAAACATATCCATAAAAGAGACAAACAAATGCAATAAATAAATACCTACACAATCATAAAATTGTTAAAAACAAAACAAACACATGATTCTTCAATACAGTACAGACTATAAAGTACAATTGGACAGAGTTCATTGATATGCGGGCTCTAACTGCAATTTTCAGAAAGGTGCCTACGCGAATTATTAGCTCATCCTCGTCCAGTGCGAGGAGGGTTTTGTAGGCATCTCTAAAATCGAAATATAATCTTTTTTTTAAAAAAGGGAGCAGGAATGAGTTAGTATATTTTCCATAGAACTTACGGAAAAATATGAAATGTAATAGGGTTTGGCCCGGGTGGCAATTACATCGGCAAGCAATAAAATCAATATTTGCTTGAAAGCCCAGAGGAAAGCATAGTAGATACTTGACAGTGCCAGCTCTTAGGCGGAACAGGAGGCTGCGCTTCCATCGGCCCATAGGTTTAATCAGATAGCTGGGCAAGTGTCGATCATTCTCAATATTCAGGTATGCAACTATGCTAGATTTACTGGACTGTGTGGCCCGTCGTTTCTCGTTAAAGCACCTACACAGTGCCGCCTGCAACTCTTTTTTTATTTACAGTATGTAGATCATTGGGGTTGTCAAAAACATTTCCATAACTAATTTTGCGTAAACTGGATCTCACAAGCATGGAATTTCCATACCTTTCTCACATTTAAGACAGTCAACTATGATATCTCTAGTAAGGGACGCTGCCTTGTTTTTCCATATGGTTAACCAAAACAGAGCAATGCGTGCTCTAATATAATCTTTGATATAGTGTAGCTCACAAATTGAGCGGAAGATATTAAAGTGCCCAAAAGCTGACGACAGAACCTATTCTCCTCAAACTGAATAGTATGATGTTTGGCAATTCCCCAGACCTCAGCACCATACTTTGCTTTTTTTAAAATAGGTAAAATACCCCCCCCCCCCCCCTTTCCTCCTTGGATGGGGCAAGCTAAGTACTGTGTTAACAGACCTAGAAAACTTACTCCTGCAATAAGCAGTATGGTCTGTCCAAAGACCATTAGAAGCAAAAAACAAGCCCAGATAGGAAAAAGTGCTTTTGCTTAATAAACTCTGATTGCCGACATTTAGGACATTCAACGCATGCTTCCTTGGTCCACAGGCCATTATAAAATATGTTTTAAATGAGTGCACAAATATTATTATTGATTATAATTTTGCTGATACTGCATGGGCCCAACTCCCTAAAAGTTCAGTGCCATCTCCTGTGGTTCAGGAATTGCAGCCACATACTTCTTCTCACTGAGCTAAAAGGGACTAACATGCTGTCGGTATCACTGCATACCCTCTGCTTGATGACGTTATCATTGGAAAAGTGCTGTAGCAGATTTTGAGCCCTGCAGAAACGATTGAAATGGCTTTGTTTCGGGAATTTCATTGTATGACATTATCACTACAGGTCTGTTAGTATGTTCATTGGGCGATAATGGTGTTAAAAAACTGATGACTGACTTGTTTATGTTATTCTTTGGACAATAAAGATCTGTATCTCATTGCAGAGAACCATCAGTAGCTGTTCTGTTTCCATTATTATGGCACCGCTACATTCCCCGATAGAATATCTTGAAGTCATTATACAAACAAAAGATTTTTTTTTTCTTTCACAGATTATCTTATTCACTACAGTTTATTGATTCATTTTAAGGATAAGGTTACACATATTGGAAAGAAAATATTAATGAAAAATGTGTTTGGCTAATTAAATTTTGATATCACTGATATCTCTTTCAGCACATGTAGGAGTCCTAGGGAAATTGTATTTTTCAATAAGACTATTAAGCAAATAACCTGCATGAGTTTCACTTTTCTTTAAGATTTAAAACCCCATCACATGCAAAAATCTATTTAACTCATTGTGCAGAGTGAAAAGAGGGAGAAAGCATTACTGGTAATGAATTGAATGAGATGGTACATAATGGAACCTGCAATTTAACATTGTTTGCTTTAAATGGGTGAGACATATGACCACCATTTACTGATATATGTATTTACAGGTTTCTGTCTAAAACTATAGGTTCTCTAGCAAATAGACCAGACCACACTCTAGGAATAACCCATTCTCACTTAGGACTCTAACTAATTGTAGTATAGGGATGTGGTGCCAACGATGGCTGTCACAATCTAGTTTGAATGTTGTCAACAATACATGTCAAAAATAGTTCAAGGTATTGATCTGAGAGATTTTCTTTTAGGATCAGATCCTGTAAATAATAAAATATTTATAGCTACTATAATTTATGAAGCCACAAAGAAGAACAGGCATACTTGGAGATTGAAGCTGTGGAGAGAATTAGGGAAACTTACAGGGATATAACGCAAAACACTTTTAAAGTTGTTGACAGTGAGTTTCAAATTCTTGTTTAGCATATCTATACTATCACCTCTTCTGCTTAAAAGTTTGCGAAAAAGTAAGGGTGTTCGACCTGAGTTTTGCAGGGTCGCCCGCCGTTTTTTGACTTCTGAAAGGGTTTTTGTTTTCATTAGGACACTGCACTTTTTCAAAGCTAACCAGTTATAACGGGCTTGTGCTCTCTCCCTAAACATGTTACAATTGCATCTACCTTATTGGTACCTTTAATTTCCTTTTAAGTCCTTAGTAGATGGCACTACATGTACCCAGAGTCTGTAAATTAAATACTACTAATGGGCAGCAGCACTCGTGTGCAACCCACTAAAGTAGCTTTTTCAAACCGGTCTCAAGCCTGCCACTGCAGCCTGTAGTGCAGTTTTAAACTGACATTTTGACATGACAAAAAATAAACCTTTTGCTGCACCTAAACCTTACCTTTTTAATACTTATTAGTCACCCTTAAGGTAGACTCTACAGCTTCCTGGGACAGGATGCATTGTATTTAAAAGAACAGGACATGTGTTTATGAGTTTTACATATCCAGCACGTGTAAAACCTAGTCATTTTGCACTGTTCTGAGGCCTGTCTCTCACTTGATTAACACTGGGTTACCTTAGTACGTTAATGAAGTGATAACTTTAGATTGGGAGCAGATAGAGGTATGCAGTTTACGCTCAACTGCCTTGCATTTTAAATTGCTCTTTAGTGGTATATTTGGATTTTAAGTTACAACTTTGAAAATATCACTTTTAGAAAGTTGGAATTTTCTTGTCCCAACCAACTGGTTGTTCTGCCAGTGTCTTGGGGCACATGACTGTGAATGGCTGTGCTGTTGGGGCTTGTGATTACTTCCAGACAGTTACGCAAAGGTGGCTTAGGTGTGGCCAGGATGGGCCCTCCTGATGAGATGACTGGGGAGGTTTTGTGCCCAGCCACACTTGCACTGCAGAGGGCCTTTCCTACAGCACACACAAAGGAACCTGACACAAGGTCTGCCCTGCATTTTGCCACCCCAGACAGTTTGGCGTGTTGTCTAGTGGACGTATGCCCCCCCATACAAAGGCTGGCACAAGGTATAAATATTGGACCTCCAGAGCCACTTACCACAAAACGCCTGCTGGACCTGTAGAAGACTTAAAGAAGGGCTTCCCTACTGCTTAAGGAACTGCCTTCTTGACTTAGGAGGAAGATTGGACCTGCTTTAAATAACGGTGATGGATCAAGCCCTGATCTTTGGACTGGGTAAGAGTGGTCTGCTTAATTCAGACACTCTGTTCATCACCACCCCCTTTACCCCCTTTTCTGAATCGTTCCTTCATCCCAAGCCACGATGAGTGACTCCAAGGATCAGTTAGCTGGCTGACCTTTTATTTGACTACAGGGACACAACAAGCCGCAGGGACCTCACTGCAACAGCTCAACTGACCTGCTGCAACGGGCCCTCCCCCCCACCCCCCCCCCGGGTCCCAGACCCTTGGCGGGCATCAGTGGAAGCTCCTCCTACAACAAAACTCTATGTGTCTGCAAACCGGACCGATTGCACCAAGACTCCACTGTTCGTAATGACCATCAAATCGAAGCTCCAGTGAACCCTGCTCTTTGCACCATTAGCGACTGTCCGCGGCAACTGCAATGCAAGACCAGTGCTTCACACTACAGCAGCGACAGCCTACGACGACCACCAATGCCAAGCTACAGCAGTAACTGTCATGTAACGCTGAACTGGCGTGCCGTGCTACAGTGACAATCAACCGTGACGCTCAGCCTCTCCTCACGGCCTCCTCCAATATGGGAATGGAACTCTTTGTGTGCACTTGAGAAGGTAACTCTTGACCAAGACTTCCTGGTCCCTGAATCTGATCCATGCTCCACTGTGGTCAGCCTGAACTTGTGACTACCCCCCGGTCTAGCGCAAACAGATTACCGTGAGTGACACTTTGTGCTTTAGGGCTGTTTTCACGTAAACCTTAAAAATTAAATACCTCCGGTACTACTGATTGAATTTTTGTCTTTCATTTTATTTACTCAAATTTACTCTATTTATCTAACTTGGTTTGGGATTTTTCTTGTGTTGTGTTTTCACTTTATTCCTGTTTGTTGCTGCATAAGTACACATTGCCTCTAAGTAAGCTAGAGTTCTTTTTGCTAAGCTACCAGAGGGTTAATTACAGGTTAATTTAGTAACGGTTTGTGGTTCACCCTGATAAGGATTGTGGCTATTCCCTGACTGGAGCTTGCATCCCCTTCAACCAATAACCTAATTTCTTACAATGGGCAAGCTCAAATTTCTGCACTGATACAGTTATGTTTGGGACTACAAACATTTTTGGTGCCTACAGTTATTTAGTCATTGATAATTGATACGGCTGTCTTTCGTCATTATAATCTTACTGCAAAGTTGATAGCGATTCCCAACAAAAATGCTTCCTATAATCTTCTCTAGATTAAATATATAGCGGGCACTCCTTCTCCTGTCACTGAAGATCCATATTTTATGTGGCTGTTGCCTGGAGCAATTTCCTTGCCAGAAACATAATTCTCTTGGATGGCATGAATGAATGGATGATACATTCCTAAAACAAGCTTGTTTTTTTTCTCATGAATATCATTGCTTGGCGTATCCACTAAAGAACTAACTTCCTCTGATGTGTAGGGAAAGGCACAGTGAGAAAAAGGAAACTGTAAATAAGAGAACCTTCCTTGTTTAAGGACGAAAGCCGTCACCCATCCCTTGCTTCATCACCAGGCCCCTTCTGGCACCTCTCCAATGGAGTACAGGGCAAGCTACTACCCATTAGCTCATATGGGAACTTAGGGGGAATTAGAGATAGATTATTGGCTATGCCACTCATTCCGTCTATCAGGTTATGAGGGTGGCGTGAAGATAGAAAAGTATATTTGTGGGTTAAAACTAAATACTCAGTTGAATGTATAGGTTTTATTAAATCCCCCAGTGGCAGAATAAAAGAGAAGTGGGGGTAATTCTATCCACTAGCGCATATCGACATGCTTCTGCCTATTCAACGCTCTAAGGCGGTGTCAGTGGCATTCGTCAGAACTAAAGCCACTCTCTCTGCTGAAAAAACGCAACCAAAGTCATGAATGCATTAGGTACTACTTACATCTGATCTGTATGAAAAATGTCAGATGCCTACCTTAGTCATTAGAAATTTAGGTCAAAGTGGAAAAATGGTTTCACTACATCCCCAATATTGGAGCATATAGGTCATTGCTCTAGAGTATTCCTGTCCTAGGCTGCCTGTCTTCTCCTAACAATGAGAGAACCCTCAATTTTACCACTGTGACCTACATTTCAGACGATTGCGGCGGACACTAGACATTTTTCATTCCCATCAGATGTGGGTAGCACCTGAGATGATACGAGCTCAGCAACATTGGTGAATTATCCCTAGCACCACATATTTAAATACAATAATGTAGTTTTCATGTTAGCCCTTCTCTGTGACTCTCAGAAGTCTGTAAAGCAACATAGCCTATAAATAACAGCATTGCCAAAGCCAATAGGTTTCACCTCTGCGAAATCTATTGGTTTTGTAATATTTGTTCAACATGTTACACAGCAGCGCTAGTTGCTGTGCAGCATTTTTTGAAGTTTAAAACAAGCATTGGCAAGGCCTATAGGTCTTGCCTTTGTAAATTTTATTGGCTGTGCTAATGTTTTTTAGCATGTTGCACATGGCTGAAGGTAACGTAAAAAAGCTGTATGACACAGTCAGCTTAGTGCGCCATATGTTTTTTTATTATTTTATTTTCAGTTCTGCTGCATTGATGCTAACCCTGCAGTATATTATGGCAAAAATAAATTGACAAAGCCAATAGATCTTGCATATGCGAGACCAATTGTCTTTGCCAATGCTTGGCATAGAATGCCACATGGTAAGTGCATATATAGTGTTTACAGCAGCTTAAGTGCTGAATGTTATAGAATAGAGAATGCCCATGCCAAGGTATTAGTTTGTCCACATTCAGAGACATTTTAGGACCAAGCAAAAATCGTGAAATTGTACCATATAAATGCGCTGAATGTAACATAAGTTGTAGGTAGACAGAAAAGTCCAATAGGTTACAGCTTTTATTACAGTGATGCTTAAGGCTATGTGTTATTTTGGGTGCAATAGTTACAAAAGAAACAAAAAGCACTCCCGACTGCTTGTTTAGTATGAAAATATAGCAACAATCGGTGTTCAGTGGATTTCCTGGACCTTTTGACCCCTGTGCCACTCCATCTGCCTGCAAAGTAACTGCGCTAGTGACTGCTTGTTTGGTAGTAACATAAAGCAATAATTATGTTCAGTGGGTTTCCTAGACACTTTGGCCCCTGTGCCACTGCACCCTCTGCACCATTCCAGTAATGGCCCTAGTGCTGACAAGGTAACTGCACTTGTGACTGCTTATTTAGTAGTAACATAAAGCAATAAACAGTTTTCAGTGGGTTTCCTAGAGTTTTTTGCCGCCTTGCCACTGCACCTGCTGTACTGTTCAAGTCATGACCCTCATGCCTGCAAGGTAATTGGACTTGTGACTGCTTGTTTAGTTGTAAAATATAGCAATATTTGGTGTTCTGTGGGTTTTCTAGAGCTTTTGACCCTGTGCCACGGCACCTACAGCACCATTCTAATCATGTCCCTAGTGCCTGAACGGCAACTGCAGCTGTGATTGCTTATTTAGTAGCAAAATATAGCAAACACTGGTGTTCAGTGGGTTTTCTAGAAATCTTGGCCCTTTTACCCCTGCACCTGCTCCACCATTGAAATTATGACCTTAGTGCCTGCAAGGAAAAATGAGGAAATCTTTTATATCCAGTAATGTATGTATTCCGAAAAAGGCACAGTTCCAGACGGAATACATCATTATTTTGTAGCTAAACATAAACACAAAGCTTTCCTAAAAAGTGCATTTAAATGTATTCAACTCTCTAAAACGAGTTGCCACAGACGTCATAATTAAGGCACATGCTTTACACATTAAAGTGAAAAACATGCATTTTTAAATTGTGTTACAATGTGGCTGGCTCTTTCCTATGAAAAGATCTTATCCTGTGCTTGGCAATGAATGGCTTTTAAACAGTGTAAATTGCCCAAGATTACCATATGTTAGGCTGACACTGAGACTGAAATGCATTTTTCTACTTTGTTCCTAAAAAGGCAGTTACACAAATTAAATGGACTCACGAAAGAAGAGGAATTTACCCAAAAATGTTTTGTGCTGCCTAAGAACAAGATACCTTTTAAGATGGCTTTATGAAAAATAAAATAAAAAATGGGCAAAAGCAGGCACCATGGAGAAAGTATGTTGCATTCCTCTTTCTTATAAATGCTCTCACTTTGTGGGGCGCTAGAGGGCGCGCTTACGGAATGGCTGCCTAGACGCGCAGCTCCCGTTCCTTGGCACATAATCCTTCACCGATCCTGCGCCACGGGGTGCTAATTCGCCCCAAAAAGGTCAGATCCTGTGTCCAGCATCGTTCCCCACACTCGCTCCAAGTTTGGCGGCTCTGCGTGCTCCGGAACAGGAGATACGGCCGGTAGCAGTTTGATCGGCTCCGCCACTGGAGCTCGGGCAGGCGCCGGACCGGCTGCTATATTCACGCGACCCTGGGGATCGCCACGAGGCTGCAGGCCGCACCTCGCCACCACGGCCTGTGACCCTGCTGGGAAAAGCGTGCGGCGATCGCCGCGAAGATAGGAGACGTCTGGCCGCCCTGCCTCGGCTAAGTCCCTCCCCCCTCCCATCGCTGCTGGACCCTTGCTGTTGGTGCTCGGGGGGGGGCTGCTCCTCCCGTGCTGGACGGGGCTGCGGACTGCCCGGACTGTTTCCCGCCTCGCTACCACGACTGGCCGGCACAGTGAGGTTTGACGGACCTGCAGGGTCTGAGGCCTGACCCCGCCGTGCTGGGACTTACCTCTGCACCGTGCTCCCTGCTGGCGGGCCCCTGCACCGTGACCACACCAGAGGATTCTGTCGAGTCGGGGGCTTGCTGTGTCTCCGTCCTGCGTGGGGGCCCTGGATTACCCCCCTGTGTGGCGATCCCCGGGGAGGATCTCTTCCTCGCTGCTGGCCGACGCTGCCTGACCTGCTGGCCCTGATCCTACTGAACTGGAACTGCCACGGGCCCTGAAGCCTGGGCTTTGTCTCGATCACCCCACGCCACTGGTGTCCTCTGAGTACTCTGCACATCTCTGCTCACACATCCTCTGACGCTTCTCTGGAGCCTGGGGGGGTGCAAACCGACAGGGCTCACCGACATCTCTCCTGTTCTAAATCTACACAACTGCACTGCGGTGGGGCCATCCTGCCCCCTCCCGACTGGCCACTCCTTCCCAAGACCATTGAACTGCCCTGCTACTGCCCATCCGGGTTTGTGGACTGTCGCTGGGAGCTGCCATGGGGCGACCTGAACACCGCCAGCCTAAACTGAGCTTCGACAATGCTCGCCGAAGCGCTAAATCGACGCAGATGAACCCAGGACCTAGCACATCTCCTCCGCAACCCACCCCCCCCCCCCCCACCCCAGGCCCCTGAGGCGGATCTCACGAGTCTGATCCAGGAGATGCGACAGGGCTTTGCCACTGTCGTGGAGAAAGTGGATGGAGTAACGGCTCGATTGGATGCCCTTGTTCACAAGGTTGACCGCCATGAGGAGCGCATTACGGCTGCGGAGCAGCGGATTTCCGACAACACAGACGCCACCGCGACCCATACGTCGCAATTGGCCCGGATGGACAATTTGCTACGCGTCATAGCGGCGAAGAACGAAGATTTGGAGGCGCGCAGTCGCCGCAACAACATACGCATAACGAATGTGCCGGAATCCACAGCCACAGGCAGAATGGAGCTGTACGTGGAAAAGTTGCTTAGGGGTTCCATCGGAGAGGACGCTTTTTCTCCTCAGTTCATAGTGGAGAGGGCCCACCGATCACTGGCACCAATGCCCCAGCCTGGCTTACCTCCTAGGCCTATAATAGCACGGCTATTGAACTATCGGGATCGTGACACGGCCCTCCGGGCGGCCCGCACTCAGAAATCACTGCAGTACAATGGGGTCGCTTTTTCAATATATCCTGATTTTACACCAATGGTCCAGGAAGAGAGGCGCAAGTTTCTGCCCGTAAAGAAAAAGCTGCGGGAGGCCCAAATTGACTACGCCCTCCTATATCCGGCGAAACTGCGAGTTACCCATCAGGGTAAGCAACGTTTCTTTACTAACCCGCAGAAAGCAGAAGATTTCTTGAAATCTGTACGTGCAGCGCGCAGGGGCGGGAATGTGCCTGCAGAGGACCTGGAGAATGCTGATATACCCCCTGAACAACGAGATGACTAACTCTACTTGCAGGATATGTGCACCACGCCGGCCACGCCTGCTGTCTATCCGACAGTGTATGGAACTTTGGAGGCTGGAGCGACGAGAAAATGATGGACATGCATGGACACTGCACCCCAGTGGTAATGTATGCCAAGGACCACTCCCTTGGCCTTAGTCTCCACCGAGGGTAGTACAGTACTGGAGCTAAGGACCAGGTGGTGGCAGTACGCACTCTATGCTTTACCCCTACTGGGTGCTCCCCATTACATGGTTGAATTTTTTGTTGCTGCTGTTGCGGTTGAAAGGGAGGTTGGGGCGGGACTACGAGGGGGGGATCCATGGCTACTGGCATGTTTGGGATGCTGGGGTGGGTGGGGGGGGTTGGATTTCACGAGGCCTTTGTTGCTTAGACTGTATCTTTATCTGCTAATGTGGTGTTTCTTTGGGTTTGGGCGAGATGGATGTGGCTATATCACTAGAGCCCCTCAGGCGCTTTCACATATAGACTTGCTGTATCTATGGCGGTATCGAATGCGAATGCGAGATTGACATGCATATCGTGGAATGTCAGGGGTCTAAATAATGCTAAGAAATGCAGAAATATAATTGCCTATCTGAACAGGCATCATGTGCAAGTTGTTATGTTGCAGGAGACGCATCTGCCTGCTCGGGGCATGGCCACGTTTGCGGCAAAATGGGCTAGTACCCGTGTTTTTTCCTCATACTCGACATATGCAAGGGGGGTTGCGGTGCTCGTTGCCCGCGGAGTGCCTTTTCATCATCTCGGAGAGGCGGTGGACAAAGAAGGGCGTTATGCTTTACTGTGGGGAAGAATTGGCCGTGATGTATATGTATTTGTCTCTATGTACGCACCGAATGTTGATACACCTGCCTTTTATTCCACATTGTGGGGGAAGATTGTAGCTGTCGGGGCAAGACATGTTGTGTGGGGTGGGGATTTCAACCTCGCACTAGTGCCCCCCTTGGATAGGGCGGATGGTGTCAGCTCCTACAAGCCCAAGTCTAGGGAGACGTTGGAGGGAATCATGGAGGAGGGTGGACTCTTAGATGCCTGGAGACACCTGCATGCCCAGGGGCGGGAAGGGACACACTTTACCTCACACACTGGGACATGGGCGCGTCTTGACTATTTTCTGGTTGACAGAGAAGTTACTGCGGAGTTGGTGAAAGTAGAGCACCTGCCTAGGACCTTTTCTGATCACAGCCCTGTGTCTATGCAATTCAGCATTCCTGGGTGGGACGATCCACGACCTCAGTGGCGACTGCGTCCTGATGTGCTTTTGGACAATGTCTTCTGCACTGAGCTAGGTGAGGAGATAGCAGATTTTTTCCCACGAAATAAAGGCTCAGTAGAGTCAGTTGAACACATCTGGGAGGCTTTCAAGGTCACCATTAGGGGCTTCTGCATCTCCAAAAGTCACGGGGTGCTACGTGATATCCTACAGTCCATAGCTGCACTGGAGCGCGACCTGCGGGCTCTGGAACACCGCATGATCACAAATTCTGACCCACACCTTCATGCCACCTTTAGGGAGACACTATCAAAGTTTGAAGAGGAGGCAGCCAGGGAGGCGAAGTACCGGGGCAAACACTGGGTGGCCCGGAAATATTGTGAGGGTGACAGGCCTGGGAAAGTGCTCGCTGCAATCACACGACCATCACGGGTGCACAACACTATACTTGAGATTACTGACGACACCGGCACCGTGGTCAGGGAGCCGGCAGAGGTACTGTCCACCTTCACAGCACACTACTCTTCACTTTACACTTCTACGGCAGTGGAACACACCTCATACGCTGACTATCTTGACGAGGTGGCATTGTGCTGGCTCAGCGATGGAGACAGGGAGTTTCTCGCGGCTCCTTTCGAGCTGGACGAGGTTCGTGAGGCCATCATGTCCCTTCGTAATGGCAAGGCGCCGGGGCTCGATGGCTTACCGGCCGAATTTTATAAAACCTACGTCGACATCATGGCACCGGTGCTCCGCGAGGTCTTCACGGAATCCCTAGCCGATGGAATACTTCCCCGCTCTATGCGTGAGGTGGTCATCACCTCCCTTCTGAAACCGGATAAAAACCCCACCACCTGTGCTTCATACCGACCACTATCCCTCCTAAACTGTGATGTCAAGATTCTGGCCAAGGTCTTATCCACCCGACTGTCGCTGCTCATGACCAGGCTGGTCTTACCTGATCAGTCTGGCTTTGTGGCGGGAAGGTCTACGTCCCATAATCTTCGCACCCTCTTTGCCTTGCTTCGCACAGTTCACCCCGACATCCCTGTCGCAGCCGTGTTCCTGGATGCCACTAAGGCGTTCGACTCGATCGAATGGCCTTACCTGTTTTCGGTTCTAGCCAGCATGGGTTTTCCCAAATTATTTCTCTCTTGGGTCCGACTTTTGTATACGGACCCCACTGCGAGGGTGCTCATCAATGGCCGCCTGTCACTACCTATTGCACTTACTAGAGGCACCCGGCAGGGATGCCCTCTCTCTCCCCTACTTTTTGCCATTGCGGTCGAACCGCTCGCCTGTCGTTTACGGCAGCTACACCGAGAGGGAGCAGTGCAATGTCTGCAACGGCAAATAGATGTGTCCCTATATGCTGATGATATCACATTATACGTTAAACATCCCGAGACGCATCTCAATCCCCTGCTTCGAGAGTTCGTAATGTTCGGAGGGGTATCGGGTGTCCACATCAATTGGGCAAAGTCGCAGTTTTTTCCCCTCACGGATGCAGTGCATGTCTTCCCTCTCGATTACCCACTAGAGTGGTATAGCGATGATCTTAAATATTTGGGGATTCGTATATCTCGCGATAGAGATGAGACGTTGCGTGCCAACTATGGAGTAGCCATGACCAAGTTAACTGCTTCAGTGGACAGATGGATCACACTGCCGCTCTCCATGGCGGGTAAAGCCTCACTCATTAAAATGATGATCTTACCTCGCTTTCTGTATCTTTTCCTTAATATCCCCTATTACCCTGGCGCTTTTTTCTTCAGGACGCTCCGCACGGAGCTGCGCAGGCTTTTCTGGGGTGGCAAATCCCCCCGCTTAAAATGGTCGACGCTGACCCTCCCCTACGATAGAGGTGGCTTTGACGTCCCTGATTTTGAAACTTACTACCAATGTGCACAGGCGCACTTTGCCTACCATTGGATGGCTCCGACTCCTTTCATGCCGCACATAGCGGTAGAGGACTGGATCGTACACCCTATACCGCTCAACGGTCTGCTGCACTGTCCTGAGACGTCCATCACCACTGCGAACACCTCAGTTTCCTGCACATTAGACGCCTGGCGCCGCATTGCTAGTCACCTGTCATGCCCATTGCCCTACTCTCCTAAATTACCACTTTCTTACCACCCACAACTATCTCTCTTGGCGGAACGAGGTTTCCGTCAACTATGTGACAAATTACTCATCGCCTGTTGGGGCGACCTGTTCCATGAGAGTAGCTTCAAGACTCAGGAACTGTTCTTTAAAGCACAAGCGCACACATCCCTTGAACTCTTTTACTACATTCGGCTGCGTGAGGGGATGCGGGACATCCTACCTGATTATCCCAATGAACCTGAGACCCTAGCGCCACTGCACTTCCTGCTGGGATCACAAGATGGGACCCACCTGGTCTCTGGTCTTTACCGCCAAATCCGCAATGCTGCCCCGGAGCCGGTCTCTAGTGCTCGTCTGCGCTGGTCTACTGAACTCGCCATTGTCATTACCGATGAGCAGTGGAAATACTGTTGCACGCTCACCTCTCGCGTGTCTGCTAGCAGCAGATTGAAAATTATCCACTACAAATTCCTTCAGAGGATATACTATACTCCGACTCGGAAGTATAGGTTCGGTTTGGCTGACAGCGACCGCTGTGACCGCTGCCGTGCTGACCACGCTGATTTCCTGCACCTGGCATGGGATTGTCCTCAGGTTGCTCGTTACTGGCAGCAGGTTGTAGAGGCACTTTCGGAGATGGTGGATGAGGCGGTGCCCGCAGACCCCTTGGTCGCCATCCTCGGATACACGATGCAGATGCCTAAAGGGTGCCGGAAATTTGTTGACATCGCCTTGCTCTTAGCCAAGCGACGCGTTGCTTGCCGCTGGGGTAGAGGAAGAGCGCCTAAGTTTAAGGACTGGCTTACAGATTTGACATATTGCCAAGATCAACACACCACTTTTGCTGAATTGATACCCCTCTCCTGCAGGCCCAGAGATATTTGGGAACCACTGATGCATTATCTGCTTTCGCGCCCGGACGACGATGCACGTTCGAACGTCCTGCCTGCCCCTCCTCAGCGTGCTGGCACCCCTCCCGGATCACAGCCCCTTGATGCCTCCTGCGACATCTGACTCTCCTCGTCCTCACACGCTCACATGACCCTGCAACGTCCTGAATGAACTAGGCCGCCCTGTCTTGGCCTGCCCCACAACCCCCCCTCTCTGGGCATGAATGTTCTCTTTCTTTTTTCTGCATCCACAGCCCGTTGTACGCTCTTGCTAGATGACACCCCGTTCTATCTTCTGCATCTATAGGACACACCTTTGCAGACTTCTGCCACACTGGGATAGCAGTCCCGGACATCAGTTCCGCCATGGGCTGCGGCTTGCCCGACCCACCTTGCTGCACCACACTTCATTTGCACTTTAATACAGTCACATACGGCCTCGTAGTTATTACCTGGGAAGTTTTGGGTTCCTGTTCTGGAGAAAACAAAAAACTACAGGGGAGGGATTTCATCTCTCGCCTACAAAACCCTGTTCGACTGCTGCTCATCCTTGCTTGTCCTACTCCCCGGGCTACAGAACCAGCATCATGTATGTTTTTCTATACGCCGCCGGGCCCCCGGGATGCCGGCTTCTGGGCTGTGTACTGTTCATAACTTTTTGCTGCCAGCCTCCGGGTTGTAGGCGGACCAAGCTGTGTACCATACTGTTTACTCCAATTAAGCAGGTTGAACCCCAAAAAAAAAAAAAAAAAAAAAAAAATGGTCTCACTTTGTAGTCAGCCGAAAGCAAAACAAACACCAGGCTCCTTCAAAAACACAACTTGACATTTCACCTCGGTCTTTGATTGCCCAAACAAATTTGGCGAGATAAGAACAAAATTTAAAGGTGTGGTTATTACAGAAAACGAGTTAGTGGAAGAATACTATAATAATGGCTTTAGCCTGGAGATGTACGAACTGAAGCTGCACAGCCTTATGCAAATAAAGCCAGCAAATCAAAAGCCACTAAACGTGAGTTCTAAACCACAAAGCCAATTGCAAGCTATGGGTGGAATGCATTCCCAAGTCAACTTTGTAAAAGTCCCCAAGATATCTTTTGCATACCAGACAGCTGGCCACTTCGTTGGGGACCGTGTGGGGATCACCAATGCCCCCACGGTCCCTGCAGGCTCCCCGCCTCCTGCGGGAGCCGGCATTGCTTTTCCACACGGGGAGCTGCTAACATGCAGCTCCCCGTTCCAATTTGATTTTTGAAAGTGAGTACAGGTTTCCTGCTCTCACTTTTCAAAACTCAAACCACAATTTGCTATGACAGGGCGGGAGCCGCACGGCTCGCACCCTGCCATAGCAAACAGCAGTGTCCCGGGGGTGGGCACCCCGGGACACTGCAGGTGCCAGTCCTGGGGGTGGCGGTCCCTAGGGCCATCAAGGGCTTCCTGGAAGGAGGCCCCCCTCCCACCATTGGCAAAGCCCCAGGGAGGTGGTCCCCAGGGAGCGGGGGTCTGTAATGGCACCCCACATTTAAATATTAGTGCCCTAGGGAGGTGGTGGTCCCCGGGGCATGTGGGGGGGCTCAAGCCCCCGCCCCACACAGATATATATTTTTTTAAAAGCCTTGGGGTGGTGGTCCCCGGGGCAGCTGAGGGGGCTGTGTTCCCCTGCTAAATAACTAATGAAAGCCCCAGGGTGGCGGTCCCCGGGGTTGGGGGGGGGCCTTGGACGACCCCCACAGAATAAAAAAGATGCCCCGGGGGGTGGCTGTCCCCGGGGCTGCGGGGAGGCTGCATGCGCCCCCGCAACTCATTAATCTTGCCCAGGGTTGGTGGTCCCCTGGGCAGTGTGGGGGGATTGGGGCCCCCCACACTTTTTGTCACTGCCCCCGGGACTTGGCCAACCCGGGGGCTTTAATAAAAACGAATCGCGGGAGTCCGCGCTTTGTTTTTTTTTAATTTACTCGCCCGGCTTCGTGCACCCACCGCGAATTCGGACACATTTTTTTTTAATGCTTTTTTGGGATCCCCTCAGCAGGCCTAGGGGGTCAGGATGTTTCTACCCTGCCCCCTTTTCTTGTTTTTTGCATTTGTTTTTCTGTTTTCTTGTGCCTCAGTTACCGAGGCACAAGATGGCTGCCAACACTTTCTGGTTTGGAGTGTTGACAGCCAATTAGAATAAAGCTCGTGGTTGGGAGGGTGCGCGGATCCACCGCGCCTGTATTTATCGAAACTTTTATGTTTTGAGTTTCTCAGCAAATACTGAAGGATTTACACCATTTAAAAAAAGGGCGCTTTCTGAAGCAAGCACTACCTTTTTGCCAAATTTGGTGTAATTCCGTTCAGCAGTTCCAGCTGTAGCCGTGTCTAAAGTTTCCAATGGAAATTAATTTTTCGACCTCTTAAAAAAAAGAATTCTCAGGACCTACTGAATGGATTTACACCATTTAACTAAAAGAGTTCTTTCTGAAACAAGGGCTACTTTTTTGCCAAATTTGGTGTAATTCCGTTCGGCAGTTCGGGCTGTAGTCGTGTCTAAAGTTTCCTATGGAAAATAACATGTGAAAACACGTTTTGGGACCCCCCTTTTTTCTCAGCCCCCGCTTACCGAATCACCCTGAAACTTTTAGTATAGGAGCTGACAGGAGCGCCCCACTAGCACCCTGCAGAGCATGAGCTGTATTCTAATTGGCTGTCAACATTCCAAATCAGGAAATGTTTGCAGCCATCTTGTGCCATCTTGAGGCACAAGAAACCTAAGAAAAAAACGCAAAAAAAATGCGAAAAGTGGGCAGGGTAGAAACACCCTGGCCCCCTAGGCCTGCTCAGGGGTTCCCACAAGGACCCCCAGGGCCCAAATTTCAGGGCCCAAATCAGCAAAATCCGCGCAGGGTGTGCGGATCTTGCAGATAAAAAAAAATGAAGCGCGGACTCCCGCGCTTCGTTAATATTCAGCCCGGGGGGGCAAATCCTGGGGGCAATGTAAGAAATGGGTAGGGGGCCCAAAGAGGCCCCCCAACCCAGGGGACCTCCACCCCTGGGGCTTTATATCAAAATGTGTAGGGGGGCTCATAGCACCCCAGCCCTGGGGACCGCTACCCTCGGGCATTGTTAATAAGAGGGTGGGTGGCTCAAAGGCCCCCCATGCCCCTGGGACCGCCACCCCCGGAGCTTTATCAGAATACATGCGGGGGCTCACGGCCTCCCCGCAGCCCCGGGGACCGCCACACCCGGGGCTTTTTTAATACAAAAAAATACTCTGTGTGTGGGGGCTCAAGACCCCCCACACGCCCCGTGGGCCACCACCTCCCCGGGGCTCTAAAGATTCCAAGTGGGGGATCCCTGACAGCACTGGTGACCGCCACTCCCCAGGGCTTTGTAGAATATGGGAGGGGGGCCGTGCGGCTCCCCTCCTGGAGCCTTAAGGGCCAGGGTACCGCCACCCCCCAGGGCCAGCTCCTGCAGTGTCCCAGGGTGCCCACCCTCAGGACACTGTAGTTTGTAATGTAAGGGCTAGACCCTCGCGGCTCCCACCCTGTCATTGCAAACTGCTTTGCTTCATTGAAGCAAGATCAGGGAAACCTGCTCTCGCTTCAATGAAGCAAGCGGTCGCCAGTAGGTAGATATAGTTATGACCTAGTTACCATAGGAAATCCGCAACATTCTATTTAGAATAACTTTGGCGCCGGTCGACGAATCTTCGTAAAATTCTCCAAGAAGATGGGGTGCTCCGCTCCTATCCCGAAAATTTTGGGGTGATTTGTCAAGCGGGCCGAGAAAAAAGGGGTGTCCCAAAACGTGTTTTCCCCATGCAATTTTCCGTAGGGACCTTTAGACACGGCTACAGCCCGAACTGCTGAACAGAATAAAAACAAATTTGGCAAAAAGGTAGACTTTGGTTTGCAGATTACGCTTTTTGTTAAATGGTGTAAATCCGTTCAGTAGTTTTTGAGAAAATCAAAAGTAAAATCATAGATATGTCTATAGACGAAGTAGGGTACGCGTATCCTCCGAGGATTATGCGCGTACCCTTATGAGCACGAGCTGCATGTTAATTGACTGTCAACTGTCTGTCAATATTCCAAACAAGCAAGTGTTGGCAGCCATCTTGTGTCTCGGTAGAACCGAGGCACAAGAAAACTGAAAAACAAGTGCGCAATAGTCGCAAAGGGGACAGGGTAGAAACACCCTGCCCACCCAGGCCTGCTCAGCGGGTCCCACAAGGACCCTCAAGGCCCAAAAAAAAATATATATATCTTTTTTTAAATCGCTGGATGCACGTAGGATACGCGTGTCCCCCGAAAAAAAAAAACCCTGAAGTCTGCTTTTTTTCTAATTAGCCCCGGGGGGGCCAAGTCCTGGGGGCAATGTGCTTTTTTACAATGGGGGCCCAGAGGGGCCCACAGCCCCGGGGACCGCCACCCCCTGGGGCTTTAACCGTACACATGTGGGATCTCACAGCCCCCCGCAGCCCCGGGGACCCCTACCCCCGGGGCTTCTTTTATTTTATAATAATGGGGGGCCCTGAGGGGCCCCCCAGTTCTGGGGAACACCACTGCCTGGGGCTTTAACATTATGTATGGGGGGCTCGCGGCCCCCCAGCCCGGGGGAGCGCCACCTCCGGGGCTTCTAAAATAAAATTTAAAAAACCTGTGTGGGGGGGCTCAAGCCCCCCCACATGCCCCAGGGACCGCCACCTCCCCGGGGCACTACATTTTTAAATTGACGGACCCCCCAACTCAGGGGCCACCACCCCGGGGCTTTTAAATGTTGGGAGGGTGCCGCGTGGCCCCCCTCCTGGAGCCATGTAGTGGCCCTGGGGACCGCCACCCCCCAGGGACGGCTCCTGCAGTGCCCCGGGGTGCCCACCCCCGGGACACTGTAGTTGGCTATGGAAACCTGCTCTCTCTTCCAAAAACCAAAGCCGATTGCTTTTCTACATGGAGAGCAGCATGTTAGCTGTTCTCCATGTAGAAAAGCAATGCTGGCTCCCGGGCCCGGGAGGGGGGCCACACGGCCCCCTTTCCAAAATGTTTTTAAAAAAATTAAAAGTTTGGGGGCAGGCCCTGGGGGACGGGGTCCCCAGGGCCAAAAAGAGAAAAAAAAAAGAATGGGGGCTACACCCCCCCTTCTTACAAGTAAATTTAAAAAAACGTGATCGGGGAGGAGGCCACGCCCCCTCATTGCACCTCTCTGCAAACGCGCCCCCTGGCGCGTTTGCAGAGGGGGAACTAATTCCCCTTGAAAACTGGGGGTCCCTGGGGGCCAACTAGCCCACCAGGAACTTCCATTACAGTAAGAAGGTGAACCCGGTAGTCAAGGGACCTGGGTAGCTATGTGTTATATAGGAAGTGGTCTCAGACCTAGTAGAATTACTTTTAACACTAACAAATTTTCTTAAACCAAATCCTTTAAGAAACACTATTGTTTATTCAAAATAGTGTGTATACGTTTTCCACTGTATTTTTTCTTTTTTTAGTGCATATATACATATAAATAATCGATACGCATTATAACAGTGCCCACTGTACAAGGGAAAGGAGGAGGGGGTGCGGTGTTGGGAAAGTGTGGGTAGGTTCAAGTGACAAACAAATCAATTGTAAATTTTTTCTAACAATTGAAAAAGTGGCTTCACAGGGGAGCCAAAACAGAGTTAATCTAAAGACTCAAAACAAACATCATTGGAGCATCAAAAATGACAGGTGTACTTAATCACACTCCAATCATGTGCTGTGGCTGGTAGTCGACGTTTCGACCTTCATTGTAGGGATATTACCCCTTACATGGCGGATCTTCTTCAGGACAATGAGTGGATGGGAGGTGGGCGGTTCCTTAGGTTCAGCGTCTGGATTGTTCTGATAAAGAACAAAATAGGGTCCTTAGTAGGATAGTTCCTGATAACCGGTCCCTACTGTGGTCAATTTCATGGTGAGACAGAGCACTCGGAGTTCAGTCCGGTGGCCGGGATACCTCATGGGCTGACAATCTGTAGTAGGGCGTACTGGTCGGAGCACGGGATGAAAATCCGTTATCACCGGGTCGCTATGGGTATGGGTCCAACTCCTCCATGCGCCGGCTCCTTCAATTCCTGTGCCGAACGTACGGCGGAGCCTCGTGGCTCTCGCCCTACCATAGCAAACTGCTTTGGTTTTTGGAAGAGAGAGCAGGAAACCTGCTCTCTCTTCCAAAAACCAAAGCCGATTGCTTTTCTACATGGAGAGCAGCATGTTAGCTGCTCTCCATGTAGAAAAGCAATGCTGGCTCACGGGCCCGGGAGGGGGGCCACACGGCCCCCTTTCCAAAATGTTTTTTAAAAAATTAAAAGTTTGGGGGCAGGCCCTGGGGGACGGGGTCCCCAGGGCCAAAAAAAAAGAAGGGGGGCTACACCCCCCTTCTTATAAGTACATTTAAAAAAACGTGATCGGGGAGGAGGCCACGCCCCCTCATTGCACCTCTCTGCAAACGCGCCCCCTGGCGCGTTTGCAGAGAGGGAACTAATTCCCCTTGAATACTGGGGGTCCCTGGGGGCCAACTAGCCCACCAGGAACCTCCAGTATGCGCCAGGGGGCTGCGTTGCAGAGAAGTGTAATGAGGACTTGCCCCTTTTTACACCTCTCCGCATTGCAGCCCCCAGGGGGTTTAGTTCCCCCTCTGGATACACGCCAGCGGGCTGCTTTGCAGAGAGGTGTAATGAGGCCACGCCCCTTTTTACACCTATCTGCAACGCAGCCGCTGGCGCATACTGGACGTTCCTGGTGGGCTAGTTGGCCCCCAGGGACCTCCAGTATGCAAAGGGACTTAATCCCCCAACTTAGAACGATCTACGGGCGCGTTTGCACAGTGGTCAAGGTAGGGAGCGGGGCTTCAGGTGATATGTGTGCAGAATTAATTCCTCCTCAATCCAGAGGTCCCCTAGGGGCCAACTAGCCCGCCGGTACCTCCTTTAAGCGCCACAGAGCTGCATTGCAGAGTGTTGTAAAAAGGGGGCTTGCCCTCTGAACACCTCTCTGCAACGCAGCTCCCTGGTGCATACTGGAGGTACCTGGTGGGCTAGTTGGCCCACAGGGGACCTCAGGATTGGAGAGGAATTAATTCCCCAACTTAAAACGTGCCACAGGGCGTGTTTGCACACGTCACCTCGGGACCCCTCCCTTCCTTCACTATTGAGCAATATATTCCTCTAAAATCAGCCAAACTACGAATTCTGATTTACTCACCTGTTATCACAAGAGACCTCAGTACTGCATCTTTGAGCCCAGTACGGACCCTGAAAAGTAAATCTAAGCATACTTACCAGTAACTTGTATTTCCTTCCATAGGAATCTATTGTGTGGTTTTCACCAGAAAAGTTTCTTAGTGTCGATCTTTTAAACGTACAAATATTCCTCTAAAATCAGCCGAGCTACGAATTCCGATTTACTCACCTGTTATTAGGAGAGACCTCAGTGCTGCATCTTTCAGCCCACTACTGATCCTGAAAAGTAATTCTAACCGTACTTACAGTAACTTGAATTTCCTTCTATAGGCTAACATTGACTGGTTTCACTTGGAAATTCTTTTAAGTGTAGAGTTTTGGAACTTTAAAAAATTCCTCTAAAATCAGCCAAACTATGAATTCCTATTTATTCCTATTTATTCACCTGTTATCAGGAGACACCTCAGTGCTGCATCTTTCAGCCCACTACTGATCCTGAAAAGTAATTCTAACCGTACTTACAGTAACTTGAATTTCCTTTCATAGGATATCATTGCCAGCTATATAATATATATATAATATATATAAATTAAAAAATATATGAAATAAAAAACAAATATTAAAATTTCAATATTTTTTTAAAAAAAATGTCAATGTATTTTAAAAATATGTAATGTCATTAATAATAAAATATCTAAAATAAATAGTTAAAGACAATGTAGTAAATCAGTATAAAAAAACAACAATACATTTAAAAATTATCATTTACAAAACCTTAGAAATTCACTGAAAAAACCATAGGTTTCAGCCATGTTATAGTTAGGAATTAGCATTTAAAAAAACTTAGAAATTCACTGAAAAAAATATAGGTTTCAGCCACGTCATTTAGGAATTAGCATTTAAAAAACCTTAGAAATTCACTGTTAGCTGGACATTTCACTCATACAAAACCATTGAAATTCCCCAGTTATAGTTAGTTCAGCTAACTATAACTTGCGCGCCTGCAATGCACTTCTGATGACGTCACATATTACATCACTCATGACATCGGCAGTGACATCACTCAATGCATCACTGATGACATCTCAAATGACATCACGGATGACATCATCCTTGTGAAAGAGTGGCAGACCTCCTCTCACCGTAATATAACCTTTGATACACACATGAAAAAATAGAAACTAAAATTTTCAAAAAAATGGAGATACCAATACCAGTTACAACAACCTATTCAGTAATTCCAACATCTACTTACACATCCACTCATTCACCAACAGTTCTATATAGTCACTCATAAATGTACTCACTCATCATATGTACTCATACACCTATACATCCTGTTACACACCGACACTCATCCATAGAGTTACTCACACATGCAAATAAACTATCAAACATCCATTTACTTGCATATACAGCTATACAGACACCACTACACTTACTTCTACAGAAACGTACACATACTTACTCTCTTAAACAATCACTTATAGAAACACTTACTTATTTGTACAGGAGCTCTTCCAATCTCTCACTCTCACATATACTCACTTATATACACCAATACTCACATATGCTAGTTTAAAACATATGTAGTTACTCATAAACACACTATTGAGACAGTCATTCACTCACTAACACACCCATACACACACTCATCCACCCATACAGTCCTTCACACATGCTGTCTTCAAAACACATACAAACAGTGAGTCACTCATTCATGCATTTATGCGCTAAGTAATACCCCACCAAACCATATAGGCACTCGTACTAATACCCAAAAAACCAACTAATAACCTAGATAGACACTTGTGTAGCTACTCACTAACCCATGCAGCCACTTATACACAAAGTGCAACACTGATACAGATATTTACATCTTTAAACATTACTCGCTAATACATGTATTCACTAAGATACACTTAATAAGTCAGTTATACAATCAATTTTGCAAAAAAAATCCATTTAGACACTTATTTACCCATTTATCCTTCCATCGACCTCTAGATATACATATATAAAAAATATTTATTTTTCAGAAAGACACACATTCACTGGATGATGAAATCAGTGATGTCATCAGTGATGTCATTTGAGATGTCATCAATGATGTCATGAGTGATGTCACTGGCCATGTCATGTCCCGACGCGTTTCGAGGCTACTACGCCCCGTAGTCAAGTATGTTCGTTTGACTCGGTTGGCGAGGCATGTAAACCGGATGGTGAGAACAGCGTGTGTCGCCCTCTGTAAGCTCAAGGGCATTTGCTATTCACACATACTCGCGGCAGCTCTGGCCGTGGCAGGGGAGCACCATTTCCAGGAAAGCTGTTGTGGCGCAATTGGAAAGGCTGAGGAGGAAACTGCTTTTCTCCACTACAGTATGCTGTTCTGCAATTGAACTCTGTTTGCTTCACAAGAACCGTTCCTACTCAAGGACAATAACCGAGTCAAACGAACATACAAACATTGAAACCAATTGAAGGTGAGACGAATACTTGCTGCTTCAAGGACCACAAATACCATCATGCCTGTGTGCATTACCTGTGAGCCACGCCCACTGGGGGCGGTTTTCAATAAATGAAGGTATTGAAATGAACCAGCAAGCCTCAATGTTTGTGTACATCGGCCCATGACTACGGGGCGTAGTAGCCTCGAAACGCGTCGGGCGGGCATGCTGAAAATTAAGGTGAACTGTGAAGGCAAACAATGCGAGGCATGTAAACCGGATGGTGAGAACAGCGTGTGTCGCCCTCTGTAAGCTCAAGGGCATTTGCTATTCATATATATATATATATTTATATATATATATATATATATATATATATATATATATATATATATATATATATATTTTGAATTCCTTGGATTGCTTGGAGTTGTTTGAGCGCAATATATATATATATATATATATATATATATAAACACACACAAAAACTGCAGCCAATTTATGGCAATTGTGGACAACGCAAGCATCGTACAAAAACAAAAGGGCCATCACTGCTTTGGAACGCATAATAGGAACGCATTATAATTGTGCATTCCAAAGGAGTGCCATACATCTTATGTGCTGATCTCAAGGGGGAGGATATGGCGTAAGGGCTAGAACAGCCAACCTTGAAGCTGGGGAACTGGTTTCGAGTCTCGGTGGGAGGCTCAACATCCTGTGATTCTGGGCAAATCACTTAATCTCTTAGTGTAAAGCACTACAATAGCTTGAGGTTGGTTTCACACTAGTTACCATAGCAAAATAGCAAAAAAAGAAGAAAAAATGAATAGACAGTGGGAGTGGGTGGTAAACAAATACAAGTGAGTGTGTTAAACAATGGTTAGTGGAAAGGCGGAACATGTGCACTTGCATGGAATGTGGGTATGAAATTAAAAAAGAATGCAAAAAGCATTCCAAAAGAATGGATATATACCACAAAAAGCAGAGCTACACCAATAAACATGCAGTCGATAAACCTGCTTGATCACAAAGAAAAAATAGAAGGACCATAAATGCAGGGGAAAAGTTCATAGGAGTACTTGGTCCATGCCCCTCTGATAAGAAAACACACAATGAGAAAGACGAACACAACAGGAGATAGCATGCTGCAACCAACAGCAAGCAAGGAAAGCAGAGTGACGAGCCCAATAACAAATGGAAAGTGAGGGCGGGCTATAAGCCCTTTAAACAAAGTATTTTTTCATTACTAAAGATTCCACAAGCGCTGTGGAGGCGAAGTTTAAAAAAAGTACAGCTGTTACTGTGGGAAGTAAAGTTTGTTTATCGAAATATTCTCTTAGCAATTAGAACAGCGTATTGGATATGCACTGGGATTTAAATTTTAATTACTCCTTAATTTTACCTGTACAACTTGCTGTTCTGTATCTCACAGGGTGCAGATTGCACACTGCATGTAGGTTTGCTTACACGAGTACCCTGCTATTTTTTATTGCATGTTTTTAGGATACCACCCAGGGCCGGGGCCGCAGGGCAAAGCTATGCGGCTATATTTATGCAATTACACTTTCTAAACTGTGCTGAAACAGGCAACCATTGCTCACTGTTTCCGAGCTGTGCTGTCTGCAGCGCATGCGATAGCTCGACGAAATTCAGAATTAAATGCAGGCGCTTTAGAATCTGCAGTCACATAAAAACAAGCACAAATCCCTGGCCTGCATGAGTGCGCGCGTTCAAGATATGCACCAGGATGTAATAAAAACAATTTTGATCATCATATGTGAATTTAATGAGCACTGCGTAAATTGATGAAACGTGTTGACTGAGTCACAACGTAAAAGCAATATTTATTTTTTCTTACAGACAAGAGCTCTAGTTTTGATGCCAGTTTCCACGGCACCCGGAGAGCTGACTAATGGATAGGAGCTGCTCCAACGAAACGCATGGCACCGGGGATTTCGCAAAAAAGGATGAGATTTTTAGAAGTAGTAAAAGACATACATCGCCAGAATCATTTTCACCAGTGGATATTAGCAGAGCCATTGAAGAAGCAATTTCTACTTCCTCGAGCACGCTAGACCTGAGTAGAAAAAATATATATCATCTTAAAGAAGAAATATTTCAAGTTCCCAGCATTAAAGTAAGTTTCAGGAAAGCCTACGGCTGTCTAAAGCACTGTTGCACCCCAGATGCGTGTTGTTCAATTCTGCACCTTTTCTTTTGATGCAGCTGGGGGGCCTACGCCTAGCTCTGGCCACCTTTTGTTCAAAGGCCTGCTCCAAACGATGTAGTGGTTGCAAAGTCTGCCATTTCTGTCTCTAGTCAACGCTCACTGAGAAGAGAAACGCTATATTGTGTCAACCAGAAATGTTCTACGACTACAGCCCATGAGCACACTTCAGGCAACCAAATTGCAACCTTATACAATCATGAATGGCTTGGCATAAAGTCATTACCTTTTATTCAGTGTTGAGATTCGACTGTGCTGTTGAGGACCAATCATTTTTTTCAAGTATTATTAACCTTAAATAATGAAAAATGTAGATAATGGTAGGAAAAAAACAGAAGTTTTGGTGAGCCCAACACTTAAGGCTTCCTACCTTGTGGCTTGTATGTTGTAGCGGGAAAAGCACAGAAATATGTGAGTTGAGAAATGTCCCAGTGTCTGTGACCTCCCCGCCGACTCCGCCGCCTTCTGTGTATCGTCATAGCGGGGACAGTGGTTGATTCATTGGGTCCACCTCCATTTCTCATCTCTTCCTATTCTTGTTGAATTGTGGAGACCAGAGAAGTTCACATGACAATTATTCCCCTCTTGATGCTATCTTCCTGTACCATTCTTTCTCTCTAGTAATATTTCCTCTACGGTGGGTATGCCCCTACTGGCTTCAACACTTAGTTTCGTACAATTCCGGATGGCTGATTACCACCTTACATTGAATCCTAACAAAGTAGAGTTCCTACTAGTTCACCCCATTCCGTCTCATTTCTACTTCAACACTGAATCTATTCTTCAGATATCTTAAACTTCTCTCCCAACCAATAAAGGAAGCTTCAAATCATCTGGATTCATTTGTTTTGTTCATCTTCACCAGCACAATAACAACATGGCTAGATTTGCTAGTTTTCAAGTC
This sequence comes from Lissotriton vulgaris, assembly GCF_964263255.1. Taxonomy (NCBI): domain Eukaryota; kingdom Metazoa; phylum Chordata; class Amphibia; order Caudata; family Salamandridae; genus Lissotriton; species Lissotriton vulgaris. The sequence continues at coordinate 932,100,679 of NC_141693.1, read as the reverse complement.
TGTCTAATTTGGGACTCAACTAATTCTTACCTAAATGGTCCTAAAAGTAGTAATCCAAGCCGCAGTACTTTACAGTTTTGAATATGAGGATGCAATCCTGTCTGGTATTCCTATCATGCATCCCACTTCCCTCAGACCTTTCTTGAATGTAGCATCACATCGGATCTTAGTGAATGACCATTATAATCGTTTTACTCGTGTGTTTCACTCCTGGAGTATGCTTCTTAATGAGGACAGTTTACATGTCACCGTTGGTGCTTAGTGCTTTCATTCTTGCACTACAGTCACTGGTCGAGAAATTACAAATCTCAGACGATTCTCTCCAACTCCAGCTCCATCTTACTCGAAATTCCTGTTTTGAGGTAAAAAACATCCCTTGAAACAGTTTTTCTCTGCTTTACATCCACAATCTGAAATTCTATTCCTCATACTATCCACATCAGTGCCTCTCTTCCTGGATTAAAAGTGGAACTAAACAGTTCCTTCCAGATATTCACTTCCTTTCGTCCTTCTTACTAACTGCTGGACCTCTGTTTCTTAAAGCTCTAGGTTTCTCCTCAGATTGCATGTTTTCGTCCACCTTAGTTTTTGATAAATGTTATGTATTTGTAGAGGCAGAGCCTCCTGTCAAGTGAAGTACCCTGCGTTAATGTGTGCATAGCTTTGACTGATGTTACATTGTTGTCTGTATAATACTGTTGATGTTTGCTGTATTCTGCTACCTGTATTTCTCGCGCTACATTGTTTTATACTCTGTACAGTGCCCTATTCAAGCCACTCTGATGCTCTTATGCTTTCTACATGCAAGCTATAATAAAGCAAATAAATATATAACATGGATTGAAAGTCAAATAAATGATTATAGTAGTGAAAAAAAAAACATTTACCTGGTATTAGACCTTCTGGAAGAAAATTGACTTTTAGGCCTGAAGTGAGGAGCTGTGTTGAGTTTGAGAGAGAGGTATTGTTTCTGTCAAGAGGTATGTCATAACAGTTTATTTAAACATAGAGAGCATGTTGATTTTTTACGTCATCGGAAGCCTCAAGGCAGGCAGTACCTAAATATTGTTAACTCCAAGAATGAATTAGCCAAATTAATTGTATACTACAAACACAATTCTACGAGGCCCCTTCTTGGGTTGTATTAAAAATACAAATAAAGTCATCTTGTGAATTAAGTCCTAGAGTATTTTCTGGCCTCCCAATCTTGTCTTAAAAAATTACACATTGAGCAGATGTAGTCTGCACTTTGCTGAACCCAACAGTTCTTTAAATGTATGTATCTCGTTTTCATTGCTCATAAGGGCTTAACCATGTGTATTTTTTCAAAGCCGGAGAATGAGGGACGATATTTCTCGATTGTATTAGAAACTGGAATGCAGTTCAGTATCTGCCAGGCAATAGTGTAACTTTTAACGGTATACAAAGAAACACAAAGAATGTTCATAATGTTTCAAAAGTGTCAGCGTGCACTGTTATAAACAGCACTTAAAAGTAGCTGTTTTTGTATGTTATAATAAGGAAGACGCACAAATAACTTTTCCTAAAACATTTGATTTCATTTGGGCAAATTGTAAATCGTATTTTTAAAACTAAGAAATGCTAAATATTCTAGCCGCCAGATTGTGGGTTTCTCTATGTGGAATGCTCCATGAGGACATTAATTTGTTAGTACAGAGGTTTGCAAACGTCTGCGAGTGCGGATTGGTGCAACCATATGTGTAGTTCAACTGCACTTGTTATTGCAGAGGCCGCCGCACCCGCCCGAAGGGTGGGGGAGGCTCGAAGGCCGGCGCCATAACCCTCGTGGTGCCGCCAGCGGGGAAAAACTGGTTCTGGGCGCTTCGATGCGCACAGGAACCAGCGGAAACGGGGTGCGCACCAGCCACCCGACCGGAAGTGACCTGTTGACCTGGCGCCCCCAAAGGGCGCCCAATGGTCAACCTGGCTTTGTTTGAACCCCCCAATCAGGGGGACTCACCTGAGGCCTGCATTGAGGGCTCAGGAGGATTTAAGCGACGCCGCCCTCCCAGCAGGAGCACATCGCATTCGAGGAGCTGGGAGAACGGCGCGACAGCAACAACGACTGAAGGAAGAGAGGCGACGCGGCGAGGGACGAAGCGGACGACGGCGAGGCCCCGGTGGAAGATCCAGGTCATCATCGCCGAGGACGCCTTACGGAGCGCGGCGCGCCGTGCCAGCTCCCCCGAAGCAACAACAGGTAAAAACCGCGGCAAGCTCAGAGCCCGGGATAAGCACACGCAGTTAGCTGTGCCCCCAGCAGACGGCCTGACGCAGACGCGAGAAACCAAGAAGCCACACACAAGTGCGCAGCGACTCACGACATGTCGGAAGGCCAGCCGGACGAGATGGCAGAGGTACTGACGAAGATCCGCGAGTTATCGGCCATCCACGGCGACGACTGGCTTCACCCTCACCTGGGCAAAGGGAAAGAGAACAGACCAGTGGAACAGGCGGACGAAGAACCAGGGCCTTCCGCACCCAAGAAGCTGAAAAACACGCCGATGAAGAGAACATCGAAGAGGAACCCTCCGAGGAAAGTACGGCAGAAACCTCTTATGCCGAGACCAGAGGGCAGCGACCAGGGCGAGACGACCGGCAAAAAGAAAAAGGGTGAGCATATTAGCAACATTGTAAAGGAATGCCTAAAATCGCTGGCGCCGGGGCTACCTAATGGCACAGGGCAAGGGGTACCAGGGCCTAGGGAGCAGCGCGCGGAGGAAGCGGCGGGTCTCACGTGGCATATGGTCGACCCGGGGTGGGCCCGTCAAACAAGAGTGCAAGAGCAGGTAAGCTTGTCCGCCCAGGGGGAACAAATTTCCCCACTACCCGGTTGGGGTTACGGCCCCGTTTCAGGAAGGCCACCTCCGAGTGGGGTAGTCAACGACCATTACATCAGGCCATCCCCCGGTCCGGCGTCTCTGACTACGAAAGCCACCGGCTTGGCATGTCTCATCCCCCTAGCGGTAAAAGAGAGGATATGGCGCAAGGAATTCATAGACATATTTTCGCTGCTTGAGATACAGCTAGAGGGACTTGATCTAACCACGTGCGACAGGAAGGAGGAGGACAGGAGAGAAAGGCGTGGGGCCAGAAAAGAGCGCAGTTTCGACAATTGGTTAGACGCCTTCAGAATTATGGCATGCATTATAGTGGAGAGGTTCCCCCATTGCGCGGCTGACTTGTGGCTGTACGAGGCCAATATCCACCTAGCACAGAGGCAGTTCCCGGGGGATGCCTGGTTAGAATACGATATAGGGTTTAGATTAAAAATGCAGAGGCACCCCGAAATGGAGTGGAATGAGGAGGATGTCTCGGGGTTCATCCACAAGATGCTCGCAGCCAAAGATGTTAGGGCCTGGGCGGGAAAAGGCGACCAGCCCTTTCGGAGCTCATACCAAAAGGGGAAGAGTGGTTCTTATCAAAGACGGTCGAACGGGAGATCGTACTCCCCAACCGCAACTAAGGCGATCTGTTGGAGATACGAGGCGGGGGACTGCTCATGGGGCTCGTCTTGTAAGTTTCAACACGCATGCGCTAGCTGTGGGGGCAAGCACGCCACCGTTGCATGCAAAGGTTCCAAACGCGAAGCGAAAAGGGAGAAGAGAGAAAAGAGCAAGAAGCGTTAGCCCCAACGCAGGGGAAAGGAGGGGACTGGTGGACATTTGTAGGCGCCAGCTGGCCAGATCCCCCATTATTACACAACAGCTGCGCAGATTAGCAAACAAATACCCGAACAAAGCAGAGGCCAGGTCACTGGTAGAGGGCTTCGAGCAAGGCTTTGTTATTCCATTCGAGGGCCCGCTCCCCTCGGCGGGGGCGAGCAACCTGAAGTCGGCAAGCCAACACCCCGAAGTGGTTAGCGCCAAGATAGAGAAAGAATTGAAACTGGGTAGAGTTGAGGGCCCTCTCCCAAAGGAATTGCAAGGAGGCATAGTCATCTCCCCGCTAGGCGTGGTCCCCAAGAAAGAACAAGGTCAATTCAGGCTGATACACCACCTTTCGTTTCCGGAAGGTTCCTCCGTGAACGACGGTATCGACCCCGAAGCTTGCTCAGTGGGCTATGCGTCAGTCGACGACGCAATCGAGCTGGTGAAGGCGACAGGCAGAGGAGCCCTCATGGCGAAAGCCGATATTGAATCTGCGTTCCGACTATTGCCGGTCCACGCTTCCAGGTTCCACTTACTGGGTTTCCAATGGGGCGATGACGTGTTTATTGACAAAGCCATGCCCATGGGATGCGCGATATCATGCGCATATTTTGAGCAGTTTGCCACCTTCTTAGAATGGGCGCTGCATGACCGGCACCAGGAAGGTGGAAAACTGCACTACTTAGACGATTTCCTGTTCACAGGCCCGGCAGGTTCTTCAGTGTGCGCAAGCACATTGGCAGCCTTCGAGGATCTAGCCAGGTCCCTAGGGGTCCCCCTCGCAAAAGAAAAAACTACAAGCCCGACCACAAGTCTCACGTTCCTGGGCATAGAATTGGATTCTATAGCGGGAACGGCCAGGCTGCCTCCAGGCAAAGTAAAGGAATTTCGCGAGGAAGTATTGAAGCTACGGGGTCGGAACACGGCCATCCAGAGGGAGATCCAACGAGTGATAGGTAGACTCAACTTCGCGGCTCGGGTAATCCCGCCCGCCAGGGTATTTTCAAGGCGCCTAACTGGGCTAACGGCCGGCGTCACCCACAAGCACCACCACATCAGGCTGAGCGCAGGTGTGAAACAGGACCTGCAGGTGTGGGACGAGTTCCTACAAGATTTCAACGGAGTGCTGATTTGGAGAGCAGGGTGGGTAACGGCCGAACAGATAGCCCTTTACACAGACGCGGCCGGAAGCCTTGGCTTCGGCGCGGTCCTGGGAAACAGTTGGTGCGCCAGCCAGTGGCCGGACGAGTGGCACGCGCAGGGGCTCACCAGGAACATCACGTTTCTCGAGCTGTTCCCGATCATTGTGGCACTGACCATTTGGAGCGAGGAAATAAAAAACCTGAAACTCACGCTTTGGTCAGATAACATGGGAGTGGTGCAGGCCATTAACAGAGGCGCAGCGAGATGCCCGGACATGCTGAGGCTAATGCGACGGTTAATTAAATTACAGCTGGAAGGGAACCTGGAGCTGAAAGCACGCCACGTGCCAGGGGCAGAGAACTCAGCAGCAGACGCACTCTCACGGTTCCAAATGAAGCGTTTCAGAGAACTGGTGCCCGGGGTGGACAAGGAGATGACCCCCTTTCCATCGTCCCTTTGGGACCTGGGGGAGTAGACTTATCATGGCTAATAGGGCAATCACTTACTGCAGAAGCTAACAGGAGATACAGGACATACGCGGGCACAGTAATGAGAGTTGGGGGCCTAAAATCGCTGGAAGACAGGGCAAAAACTCGCACAGCAGTCGAGAAATTCGTGCAATGGGCATTCGAGTCGAGAAAAACGAGATCGTGGGCCCAGGCGCATTTGTCCGCCATTGCCCATTTTGCCAGGCTTTACACAGGCGAGGACCCCACTACCTCGGCCTATCTAAAGACGGCCGTGAAAGGCTGGAGGAGGGTAGAAGGTAGAAAGAAGGACAACAGGCGTCCCATCGATTTTGCCAAACTGGGGCAACTCCTTGGAGCCCTCACAGGCTTAATATCGGATAAATATGAGCTGCTGCTATCTAGGGCGGCTTTCACGACGGCGTTCTTCGGAGCATTCCGTATCAGCGAATTGGTAGCCCCCAGCAAGTCGGGCCCAGCGCAGCAATGCCTGCAGGCAAGAGACATTAAACCAATGGAGAGGGCAGTGGAGTTAATGCTGAGACAGTCCAAAACGGACAGGGCAAGGAGGGGGACGACGATACGTCTCCATTGCATCCCAGAGTCGGGGCTCTGCGCGGTATGCTGGTTGTTCAGGTACATGGGGGCTCGACCAGCTGGTGAGGGCCCTCTCTTCATACATAAGGACGGGAGGAACCTGAGTAAGTTCCAGTTTACAGCCATAATGCGCCAAGGCCTTGGTAAAGCCGGGTATTGCGCAGCTTCGTTTGCCTCTCACTCTTTCAGGATCGGCGCAGCGACCTCGGCAGCGCAGCATGGCATGCCAGAGGACAGGATACATGCAGTGGGCAGATGGCGCTCCAGGGCGTACAAGTCGTACATACGCCCTCACCTCGTATAAAAAAAAAATTTAAAAAAAGGGAAGAGAAAAGACACAAAAAAAAAAAAAAAAAAAGACAAAAGAGAGAGAAAGCCCCAAAGGGGGGGGGAAGGAGAGGGAGTCGCCTTGGGATGCCGCACGGCAGGGTGACAGCACACCCCCTCCCTCTCTTAAATACACACGGTACGCAGAAAGCCACCTAACAGAATGCTTTCTCTCGACAGGGGGACGCCCGCAGCTGGTCTGGGTGGTGGGGCACTCATTCGTGTCCCGGATGGAGTCTTGGTGGCGGCAGGGGGGCCGCAACATAAACAGGCCCAAAGCGACGTACATCCGGTGGATAGGGCAGCCAGGTATGAGATGGGAGCAGCTACTGCCGACGCTGACGGCCTCATGGCAGATTCGGCCTGGTTGCCCGACGTCCTGATCATCCACCTCGGGGGCAAAAAGGCGAAAGCAGTCGGGCAAGCCATCCAAAGGGATCTCACCAAGACAGCAGCGTGGCTGGGACCCACGACGGTAGTCTGGTCCGAAATGATCAGCAGGAAACATTGGAGAGGTGCCGATTCCAACAAGGCCGTCGACAACGCAAGAAGGAAGCTAAATGTGGCAATGCACAAGTTTTGCCTCTCCAATGGCCTGGAATCAGTTCGGCACGGCCTCATCCACCCGGGCCGCCCAGAACTCTATGGGCAAGACGGGGTACACCTGTCCGAAAAGGGGATGAAGGTGTTTTGGGATAACTTGTGGGGTGCAATGTCACTCGCAGGTTGCAACTAAAAAAAAAAAAAAAAGGAAATATGGAGAAAGGTGGGAGCCACGAACCAGGTGCAGGGGGGGAGCCGCAGCGAGACGTGGGCCTCCCTGCGGCGTGGCGGAAATCCTACACTGGTTGGCTAAGAAAACACACCGGCGGGCGGTGTGTAAGAGGATGGCCACTCACTTTTGAATGCCGCACGGCAGGGTGACGTGGCGGCATAAAGGAGGGGAGTAACAGGAGGAGACGGCACTCGCGGCCCAGACCCGGCCGGACGGCAGGGCGCAATTTGGTAGCGAGCTGGGGACCTAACTCCCGACTGGAAAGCTCCCCTCCGCAACACGCAGAAGGCGTGGGCAACCAACCACTGGAGCACCAATAGACTGGCAACAAACTGGTTTGTGTACAAGCCCCATTTTCGAACTAAGGAGGGCACAAAGAGACTGACACCTGCTATTAGAAGAAGGTGTCATAATGTGTAATATGCCAATTATGATTGATGAGTAATGTTCGCAAAATGGAAGATTGCTTGAAACCAGTTTGTGGTATTAATATGTCTGTGGTTATTAATAAACTGCGGCCAACAACGACCACTACTGATACCAGGCTTTGTTGGCTGACATTATTTCCCACCTTTGGCAGCAGCAGAATGCGGGGGCCGGTAAGTATGGAGGCCGGGGGTCTCCGCAGAATAGGCACATGCGAGGGTTACTGCAGAGGCCGCCGCACCCGCCCGAAGGGTGGGGGAGGCTCGAAGGCCGGCGCCATAACCCTCGTGGTGCCACCAGCGGGGAAAAACTGGTTCTGGGCGCTTCGATGCGCACAGGAACCAGCGGAAACGGGGTGCGCACCAGCCACCCGACCGGAAGTGACCTGTTGACCTGGCGCCCCCAAAGGGCGCCCAATGGTCAACCTGGCTTTGTTTGAACCCCCCAATCAGGGGGACTCACCTGAGGCCTACATTGAAGGCTCAGGAGGATTTAAGCGACGCCGCCCTCCCAGCAGGAGCACATCGCATTCGAGGAGCTGGGAGAACGGCGCGACAGCAACAATGACTGAAGCCCACCCACCCACACCTAAGGAACAGCAAAAGTCGCAGTGCTGGATAAGGGAAAGGGCGTTAGCGGAAATCCTACACTGGTTGGCTAAGAAAACACACCGGCGGGCGGTGTGTAAGAGGATGGCCACTCACTTTTGAATGCCGCACGGCAGGGTGACGTGGCGGCATAAAGGAGGGGAGTAACAGGAGGAGACGGCACTCGCGGCCCAGACCCGGCCGGACGGCAGGGCGCAATTTGGTAGCGAGCTGGGGACCTAACTCCCGACTGGAAAGCTCCCCTCCGCAACACGCAGAAGGCGTGGGCAACCAACCACTGGAGCACCAATAGACTGGCAACAAACTGGTTTGTGTACAAGCCCCATTTTCGAACTAAGGAGGGCACAAAGAGACTGACACCTGCTATTAGAAGAAGGTGTCATAATGTGTAATATGCCAATTATGATTGATGAGTAATGTTCGCAAAATGGAAGATTGCTTGAAACCAGTTTGTGTTATTAATATGTCTGTGGTTATTAATAAACTGCGGCCAACAACGACCACTACTGATACCAGGCTTTGTTGGCTGACATTATTTCCCACCTTTGGCAGCAGCAGAATGCGGGGGCCGGTAAGTATGGAGGCCTGGGGTCTCCGCAGAATAGGCACATGCGAGGGTTAGGGCTGTAAGCCAAAATAGTGAGATGTTTCCTAACATATTTGTTGGAGTCAAAGTCACAGGGGCTGAGATGAAATCCCTTTTTCAAGCTTGACTATTTTTATGGACATTGCATTTTCCAGATAGATAAATAACAGCATCTTCCAAGTAACTATAAAAATAATGGAGACATCAAAGACAAGTAGTAAAAAGTAAATGGTGAGAGAAATGTGTTTTTAAAAAAAAAAAATTATTTTCAAAGATTTCATTGTTCACTTATTAGTAATAGGTGTACCATAATAATCATCAACAACTAAGATACATGTTCAAAACTGAAATATAGCCTCTTAAGCAGTGGCAGCTCCTCGTACATGGTGGAGCGTCGACCGCCCGCCCCTTGCTGGCCAGCTGAGAGAATAGAAAAGTAAAATGATAATAAAACAGTATTATTATAATTTAATTTTTTCTCTGAACGGAGCCGAGTCTTTGGGGGCGTGCCATGCCATGACAGGCATGGAAGGGGAGTGATGGGCAGCACTACTGTCAGTGCGCATGACGGTTTGGCTGGCTGTTTTACCGCAGCCAAACCATCATGCGCATTGACATCACCCCAACCCAAGCTGCATTGCCGGGAGGAAAGAACAGCAGTCGTAGGCTCCCAGTCCCCTTTGGAGCAGAAAACAATTCCGCTCAGGCCAATTGAGCACTTCTCTCATGCTGGTACCAGCATGAGAGAGAGTAGCTCTGGGAATAGCCGTGGGGATTCTGGGAGCCTTTAGTATGTACACAGCAGGAAGGAGAAAAGTGTCAGAGCGGCAATGAGCAGGTAAGTTATTGAGATTTTTATGTTTATTTTTTTGTCTGTCCATCAACACCCAACCCCATACCCCTCCCCTGCCACCATACCATCCGCTACTGCCTTTGAGTGCTGAGACTCCACACCTCCTTCCCCTGTGTCCTTTCTGTGCTGAACACCTTTTTAGGTCTCGCGTGTGAATGCAGCGCAGCTGCTTCGCTAGCGTGACTTTATAGTTGTCGCTTTCCTTAGCGAAGGTGGACAGGAGTTGGCACGCGTGGACAGGAGATGTGCACTCCGTACACGTGCACATCTCCTGTTCCTAGAGGCTGGCGCGAGCATAGTGCACTTTCACTTTGGCGGTTTGCCTCCCCCCGTCGGCTCCACGGAGACAGCTTGTATTTACAGCTGCAGAAGCATCAATGGGCGAATCTCTGACTCATAACGGCTGCGAGTTGAGCTCAGCTTCGAAAACACAAGCTTCAGGTAGGATTTCAGTCACAGATAACTGCCACTAGATGGACTATGAACCTAAAGCTGTTCAAGTGTAATATCACCAAAAACTCGTATGGGATGGATTTCCTTCATAATGCATCTTGCCTGCACACATTAACGCTCAATGGCTCACATACTTGCTCATCCACTCTTAAATACGGCCCTTGCAGTCACTGCTCCCACCAGATTGAATTACTGGTGACTTGTTATTTGTACTGGGGCGCCGCGCTTCATGGTATAGCACAGCGCTGGTTTCATTGTTTTACATTCACTTATGACAAACGTGTGTGTTGTTGTGCGCAGCTTATTTAAAGAATGTCGCAGTTCCTGATGAAATCAATTATTTTACTACCCCGCCTCACAGTCTGGCCGGAAACTAACCCAGAGAAGTGGTGTTGATTTGAAGTGTATTTCTTTTCTGCCCTCATGTGCAGAGTATATTCTCTGTTGTCTTTTACATGATTTACCTGTTCGATGTACGTGCAAACTGCCCGATGTCATGCACTGTAACATCCCGCAAGCTCCCTGACATTATAAAAGCTTCATAGCTAAGAAGCCCACCCCCCTCTTTTAATGGTGTGAAGCCTTCTGAGCGAGTGCACGAGCAACGGTGCACTGAGTGCAGACTTCAGTGCACGGCCACAGTGGGCCGAATAACTTTTACAGGACGTGCCTGTTGCAATCATGCATCGCCCATGATAAACACTATTACTGGTGCACAAAGTGAAAGATGCAACATTTCAACTGCGTTAATAAAGCGCTATTTCCGGCCAAGTGGATCCTCTGCTCACTTTATGTGATCAGATGTGCTCTGGTCTCAACCGTCGAGGTACATAATTGAGCCCAACAAGAGGCTTGCACAAAAATTACACTGCAATAAAATAAACAACAAGTGGAATTTGAGGGTTAATTCGTGCAATGTTTCTGCAGCGGCGGGATTCCAGGCGCTTTGAGCGAATTGGCAAAGTTAGTTCCTACTAGTGTGGTTTAAAGAGCCCTCAAACTGGTGAGGCGTCATTAGCACCTCTGGGTGGCCCTTGGGCTATAGGTGACTCCCTCGGCAGAAGTATCTCAGTGAGGGCCAGTGCTCTGGAGAGCTGTGCGCAAACAGACCACAGATTCGAACACCCAGTAAAATATCCTCTTTTTAGTGCGGCCCTGTGCCAGTAGGCGCTATATCTGGTGAAGTGCTTGAATTTGATATTGTGTTAACAGTACCTTTATGCGTGAACAGACCAGCCGTGGAGGTCTGTGCGATCTTCAGGTCATGGTTTTCCACCCACCGGATTTGACTCAATCTTTCATAATTTTAGCGCAGCTGCAGCACCGTTGTGAAACCAATGCTATTATCTACAGCCTAAGAACCAAGTCAGCAAAGCTGCTCCAGAGCCATAGAACCAGGTCAGCCGAGCTACTCTAGAGCCAGAGAACCAGGTAAGCCGAGCTGCTGTAGAGCCTAAGAACCAGGTCAGCAGAGCTACTTTAGAGCCAGAGAACCAGGTCAGCAGAGCTGTTGTAGTGCCAGAGAACCGAGCCAGCAGAGCTGCTCTAGAACCAGAGAACCGGGCCAGCAGAGCTGCTCTGGAGCCAGAGAACCAGGTCAGCAGAGCTGCTTTAGAGCCAGAGAACCAGGTCAGCAGAGCTGCTTTAACGCCAGAGAACCAGGTCAGCAGAGCTGCTTTCGAGCCAGAGAACCAGGTCAGCTGAGCTTCTCTAGAGCCTAAGAACCAGGTCAGCAGAGCTGCTCTAGAGGCAGAGAACCAGGTCCGCAAAGCTGCTATAGAGCCAGAGAACCAGGTCAGCTGAGCTTCTCTAGAGCCTAAGAACCAGGTCAGCAGAGCTAATCTGGAGCCAGAGAACCAGGTCAGCGGAGCTGCTTTAGAGCTGAACAACCAGGTCAGCAGAGCTGCTTTAATGCCAGAGAACCAGGTCAGTAGAGCTGCTTTTCAAGCCAGAGAACCAGGTCAGCTGAGCTGCTCTAGAGCCTAAGAACCAGGTCAGCAGAGCTGCTCTAGAGGCAGAGAACCTAGTCAGCAGAGCTGATGTAGAGCCAGAGAACCAGGTCAGCAACGCTGCCTTCGAGCTAGAGAACCAGGTCAGCAGAGCTGCTTTAGAGGGAGAGAACTAGGTCAGCAGAGCTGCTTTAGATGGAGAGAACCAGGTCAGTAGAGCTGCTTTAGAACCAGAGAACCAGGTCAGCAGAACTGCTCTAGAGGCAGAGAACCAGTTCAGCAGAACTGCTGTAGAGCCAGAGAAACCAGGTCAGCAGAGATGCTATAGAGCTATAGAATCAGGTCAGCAGAGCTGCTTCAAAGCCAGAAAACCAGGTGAGCAGAGTTGCTCTAGAGCCAGAGAAACCAGGTCAGCAGAGCTGCTTTATAGCCAGGGAACCAGGTCAGCAGAGTTGTTGTAGAGCCATAGAACCAGGTATTGCTACTCTGTGGTGCTATTAATATTAATTGTGGTAGTTATGGTACTGGTGGAAAATTACTATTCAAAATTACAATACCTGTTAATTATTCAAAAGGCATTGCCATTTACAATACCAATAGCTCTAAAATTCGCAGTTGCGAGACCTATTGCATTGTAAATGCTTGTTTTATTTTAGGAGCATTTTTCCTTTAAGCTTAAATACATTTTTCTCCAGAAAAGTTATCCAGGAAAAATGCGTGCCCTTTTTTTCTTTTTTATTTTAAAGAAAGATTTTATTTTGGAAAAAATTTAACCAAGTACAAACAGTCATATAAAAATTCAAGAGACAAATATACATTGAATAAGTAAATCTTATGCAAAATGGAAGCAAAATGTAAGAAACAGAAGAAGTTGCATATAGAACAGTATTCTTATAATGACTTATGAAAGAAAGGAAGGAGGGTAAAAGGAAAACAGGTAGCAAAGGAGCTTAATGTTCTGTAAAAAGTATCGACAAACGCTATGAGGAATAATTGCTGTTATACTAAAATCTGATAATAGTCCAAAAAGGAATAGAGAAAAATATTATGGAATTATTTACATAAGTAAACATATATCATTATAAACGTATCATGGTGGTTTGGGGACTTCTTCCGATGACGGGTGGTGTTGGGTAAATGTTTGTGCAGAAGTGTCTAAGAAAATAGTACTAGGAGACCATAGGCGTTCTCTTTTCAGGAGTAAAGAGATAGGAGAAATATAGGCCTGGTCCAGTCGATGGTCAAAACATACACTGTACCACCAAGATTGAAATGGGAGTTGTATGGAAAGTTTCCAATTTTTTGTTATCTGTTGGAAAGCTATTGCACTTGATAAATCCACAATGCCCATGTTACGAGAGAGGGTTTGCCAATGATCAGATAGTATACCTAGAAATATAACTTCAGGAGAGAAGGGGAATTGAGTATGACAGATGATGTTAATTTGGGACCATACTTTCAACCAAAACTGATGTGTGAAAGGACAAGAATAAAGCTTGTGAAATAAGTCTGCATGAGGAGCGTTGCAAGACTAGCAAGCTGAAGTAAGGGAGGATTGAAATGTATGTAGGGACATTGGTGTAAACATAAGTTGAGTATATATAAAGAAAAGTGTTTGTGTGGTGCTGGCTGATCTTGAGGTCTGACGGAGTTTCAGCCATAATTTGTCCCAAAGGGTAATGGGCCAGGAAGATTGAAATTCAGATTCCCACTGGAGCTCTATCTAAGTCTTAGTTCTGTGTGCAATGGGTGTAATGAGGAATTTGTAAATAGATGAAGCACTAGCTTGGGCACTTAAAATGGGAAGGATATTGCAGTTAGGCAATGTGGAGGATGATGTAGAGGATATCAGAATTAAGGAATCAGTTAGAGATTGAATCAGCAACCTAAATTTGGTATTTTATAGAGTGATTGTGCATCAGAAAAAGTAAGAAAAGAATCATTTGAGTATAACTGATGGACCCAAAGAAGATCCCTGTTCCTCCAAGTTACCAAAAAATTAGTTTGTTTTTAATTTTCAGAAAGCCAAATAGATGAATTAGGAAACTGGTCTTTAGCTGAGAGATGTGACAACATAAAAGAATGAAATAATTTGTGAGTATTGTTATGTATAGGTGAAGTTAAGAAACGTGTCTTGTGATTGAAAGAGAGGGATTTATCAAGGGAAGAGGGAGATAGAAAAGATTGTTCTAAGTCTTTCCACAATGGGGAGGGATTAGAAGGAGAGTTGTTTAAGGATTTAGACAATTGCTTAAGAAGAAAAGCATTATGGTAAAGTTGAAAAACCTGGGAAGTTGACTCCACCCTGTGATTTAGGGCATTTGAGCTTAATTAGAGATTTATGTGGTTTTTAGGTCTCGCTATTCGATGCGCATGCGCATCGAGCTTGCGAGCATATAGGGCTTTAACCAGAGTTAAACTGACTGGCGATTTGGTCCTGTGCCCGTGGCTTTTAGGTCAATGCGCAAGCGCATTGACCTAAAATGCGCGTGCACAGCACCAAATCGCCAGCCATCTGTTCCCCAGCTTGGATCTCCTGGCTGCTCCTCCCTTAATTATCCGCACATCAAAGGCTGCTCCCGCCCCCTGCTTCACACTTTAAAACGAATGCTACCGAGAGCATTTCCCGCCCGGCCGCTTTTAATTTCATTTCGCAAGCAGTTCCCCCTCCTCCCTCTCCTGACTTTCTCCTGCCTGCCACACCAATCCAAACTGAGGCGCTGCTGCTCCAGTCCCTGTATTACTCCCACTCATCTATGATTAGGAATAAAAGACTGTCGGTTAAAAACAGTTTCAAGATAAAAATGGTTTCCCATTACTTTTGCAGAATGTTCTGCATTTCCTTAACCGCCTCCAACTCTCCGACTTTCACATGCACATACCACTTTGCTGATACTGACCGAGACATGCGCTTTATAAGCAGGAAATAGAATTCTACAGGAAACAATACTACCGAAGACCATTCGAGGGTGTGAGCTCAATGCCACCGAAGAGTATGTACAATTATTATACTTAAAGTTCAGTCAACTACCCTTGATGCACGGACAACCTTTGAAGAAAGTGAAAAGCATGTACCCTCACCCTCACCCTCACTCACCCTCACTCACCCTCAACCCCTCACCCTCACCCTCACTCACCCTCACCCTCACTCACCCTCAACCCCTCACTCTCAACCCCTCACCCTCACTCACCCTCACCCTCACTCACCCTCACTCACCCTCAACCCCTCACCCTCACTCACCCTCACTCACCCTCAACCCCTCACCCTCACTCACCCTCACCCACCCTCACCCTCACCCTCACTCACCCTCAACCCCTCACCCTCACTCACCCTCAACCCCTCACCCTCACCCTCACTCACCCTCAACCCCTCACCCTCAACCCCTCACTCACCCTCACTCTCACTCACCCTCAACCCCTCCCACTCACCCTCACTCACCCTCAACCCCTCACCCTCACTCACCCTCACCCTCACTCACCCTCAACCCCTCACCCTCACTCACCCTCAACCCCTCACCCTCACTCACCCTCACTCACCCTCAACCCCCCACCCTCAACCCCTCACCCCCTCACCCTCACTCACCCTCACCCTCACTCACCCTCAACCCCTCACCCTCACTCACCCTCACTCACCCTCACCCTCACTCACCCTCAACCCCTCACCCTCACTCACCCTCAACCCCTCACCCTCACTCACCCTCACCCACCCTCACCCTCAACCCCTCACCCTCACTCACCCTCAACCCCTCACCCTCACTCACCCTCAACCCCTCACCCTCAACCCCTCTCTCACCCTCACCCTCACTCACCCTCACTCACCCTCACTCACCCTCACCCTCACTCACCCTCAACCCCTCACCCTCACTCACCCTCACTCACCCTCACTCACCCTCACCCTCACTCACCCTCAACCCCTCACCCTCACTCACCCTCAACCCCTCACCCTCACTCACCCTCACCCTCCCTCACCCTCAACCCCTCACCCTCGACCCCTCCCCCTCAACCCCTCACCCTCACTCACCCTCTCTCACCCTCAACCCCTCACCCTCACTCACCCTCAACCCCTCACCCTCACTCACCCTCAACCCCTCACCCTCACCCTCACTCACCCTCACAACACATATTGTGTTACAATAGGTGTCACATTTGCGAAAGATAAAACTATTGGCATTGTAAATAACAAAGCTATTAATTCGCTATTTTCAAAACAAGCACATAAATAAAAAATGTGTCCTTTACAATACCAATAGCTCAAACTTTCCTAATGCGAGACCTATTGCATTGCTGTGCTTCTCTCCCCTGCTGCACTCTCCTGCTCTCTAGAGATGTGGCCTAACGACCAGAGCTGCCATCTAAGTCACGTAAATACAAAACATGTTGCATTCCAAATGCTATAGGTGTCACATTCGCGAAAGTTATCACTCACCCTCAACCCCTCACCCTCACTCACCCTCACTCACCCTCAACCCCTCACCCTCACTCATCCTCACCCTCACTCACCCTCAACCCCTCACTCACCCTCACCCTCACTCACCCTCAACCCCTCACCCTCACTCACCCTCACTCACCCTCACCCACCCTCACCCTCAACCCCTCACCCTCACTCACCCTCAACCCCTCACCCTCACCCTCACTCACCCTCAACCCCTCACCCTCAACCCCTCACTCACCCTCACTCTCACTCACCCTCACCCTCACTCACCCTCACTCACCCTCACCCTCACTCACCCTCAACCCCTCACCCTCACCCTCACTCACCCTCAACCCCTCACCCTCACTCACCCTCACCCTCACCCTCCCCCACCCTCAACCCCTCACCCTCGACCCCTCCCCCTCAACCCCTCACCCTCACTCACCCTCACTCACCCTCACTCACCCTCACTCGCCCTCAACCCCTCACCCTCACTCACCCTCAACCCCTCACCCTCACCCTCACTCACCCTCACAACACATATTGTGTTACAATAGGTGTCACATTTGCGAAAGATAAAACTATTGGCATTGTAAATAACAAAGCTATTAATTCGCTATTTTCAAAACAAGCACATAAATAAAAAATGTGTCCTTTACAATACCAATAGCTCAAACTTTCCTAATGCGAGACCTATTGCATTGCTGTGCTTCTCTCCCCTCCTGCACTCTCCTGCTCTCTAGAGATGTGGCCTAACGACCAGAGCTGCCATCTAAGTCACGTAAATACAAAACATGTTGCATTCCAAATGCTATAGGTGTCACATTCGCGAAAGTTATCACTCACCCTCAACCCCTCACCCTCAACCCCTCACCCTCAACCCCTCACCCTCACTCATCCTCACCCTCACTCACCCTCAACCCCTCACTCACCCTCACCCTCACTCACCCTCAACCCCTCACCCTCACTCACCCTCACTCACCCTCACTCACCCTCACCCACCCTCACCCTCAACCCCTCACCCTCACTCACCCTCAACCCCTCACCCTCACCCTCACTCACCCTCAACCCCTCACTCACCCTCACTCTCACTCACCCTCACCCTCACTCACCCTCACTCACCCTCACCCTCACTCACCCTCAACCCCTCACCCTCACCCTCACTCACCCTCAACCCCTCACCCTCACTCACCCTCACCCTCATCCTCCCCCACCCTCAACCCCTCACCCTCGACCCCTCCCCCTCAACCCCTCACCCTCACTCACCCTCACTCACCCTCACTCACCCTCACTCACCCTCAACCCCTCACCCTCACTCACCCTCAACCCCTCACCCTCACTCACCCTCAACCCCTCACCCTCACCCTCACTCACCCTCACAACACATATTGTGTTACAATAGGTGTCACATTTGCGAAAGATAAAACTATTGGCATTGTAAATAACAAAGCTATTAATTCGCTATTTTCAAAACAAGCACATAAATAAAAAATGTGTCCTTTACAATACCAATAACTCAAACTTTCCTAATGCGAGACCTATTGCATTGCTGTGCTTCTCTCCCCTCCTGCACTCTCCTGCTCTCTAGAGATGTGGCCTAACGACCAGAGCTGCCATCTAAGTCACGTAAATACAAAACATGTTGCATTCCAAATGCTATAGGTGTCACATTCGCGAAAGTTATAACTATTGGCATTGTAAATGACAAAGCCATTAATTTAGCAATTTTAAAAACCAACAAATAAATAAAATATGTCATTTACAAGACCAATAACTCCAACTTTTCTAATGCGAGACCTATTGCATTTCCAATGTTTGTTTCTTATTCCATACAAATATTGATAAGATAGAATACATTTTTTTGAAGTACACAGGAAGATTGAGAGGAATCGCTTTGATCATGTAAAAGATGAAGGGAGCAAGCATCATTTTAATGGTGTCAAGTGTGCCCCACCAGGATAGATATAAAGGCTGCCATTTGGAAGTAGAAGTAGATAGATAGGGGAAGAGATGGGTCATGTTTAGGGAAAGTGTTTGTTTAATAGAGGGAGCAAACCAGAGACCTAAATGTTTAATTTTTTGGGGGGGTTCCATGAAAAGTTAGCAGAGACAAAATCTTGTTTAAAGCAAACAATATTCAGAGGTAAAATTTCACATTTGTCACAATTCAGTTTATAGCCGCAAATTAAAGAGAAATCATTGACTTCTGTACTGAAAGCTGGCATAGAGTGTTCTGGTTTGGACAAAAATAAAAGAATGCCATCTGTATACACACTCATTTTACATGAAACTTATCATGTTTGAAACCATGTATGGTAGGATTTTGTTTAATTTTAACCAGAAAGGCTTCTAATGCTAGAATAAAAAAAAGAGGGTAAAGGGGGCTACCATGGCGGACTCCTCTCTGCAAAGAAAAGGAATTAGAAATAGAGCCAGTAGCAAAAATTGAGGCTTTGGGTGGTGCATAATAAAGAAATATAAGAGATAAATTTAGGACCAAAACCAAACCAAGATAGGGTATGAAAAATGAATGACCAATTCATACGGTCAAAAGCTTTCTCCGCATCTAAAGACATGGCTGCAAGTGAATGGGGGTATTTATTAGAGGTATGCAGTATATTAAAGAAAGTCCTGGTATTGTCCGAAATATTTCATCCTTCAATAAAACTACATTGTCTTTACAAATAATGGCTTGTATGAAAGGATCCAATCGAAGAGCAAGAATTTAAGGAATATTTTATAATCAGACTTAACTAATGATATTGGGGTGTAATTTTTGCAAAAATGAGTATCTCTCCCTTCTTTAGGAATTAAGCAAATGAGGGCATCTTGAAAGGTACCAGAGGATGCATTAGAGGAGATGAAATGTAAAAATAATGAAATAAGATAAGGGAGGAGAGATTTGGAAAAATGGGAATAGAATTCCACAGGGAATCCATCTCGACCAGGTGCTTTCCCTGTATTAGGAAGCTTTAGAGCATGAGAAATATCTTTTATGGTAAAATGTTGTTCTAGTGATGAAAAATCAATATCTGTGGGAAATTGCGTTTGTATGGAAGTAAGATAATTTTGTATGTCCATAGAGTCCGGTGAAAGTTCAGGGGTATAGAGGGAGGTATATTACTTTTTAAATTCCTCAAAAATCTCGAAATGTTTAGTTACTGGGGCAGAATCTGAATTTAATACATAATCAATGTTGGAGTGACCCTTTTTGATTTTAAGGTAAGAAGCAAGGAGTTTGCCCGCGTTGTTCTGGCCGCCATAGTAACAGGCATTACCTCGAAGAAGGTAGGCAGAAGCATTTTCTGTGGATAGTTTATTGTATTAAAAATGTTCTTTAATTAAATTATTAAGATCAGCTGTAGAGTTACTTTTTCTATACAGAGATTCTAGTAACTTAATAGATTTAAGAATTTCATTTGCCTTGTGGGAATGTTGACATTTCTTTTTAGCGACATAAGAAATAATAAAATCTCTGGCTGACACTTTAAAGGAGTCCCACACAACGGAGAAGGATGAAACAGAAGATAAATTGAGTTTAAAAAGGTCAGTATTGAAATCTTCATAAGAAGATTGGTCAGGTAATAAAGAGGTATTAAAGTGCCATTTTTTGTTAGAGTTAGTGACTGGGAGTAATTTGCTGTCTAATATTACAGGAGCATGATCAGAGATCAATATGGATCCAATGTATGTGTGTAAAATAGATTGTGTTAGTGCTTTTGATACAAATAAATATTCTATATGTGATTGTGAAAGATGAGTGGGGGAAAAAAAGTGTATTCCCGGAGTTGTGGATGGCAGAGTCTCCAGGAATCATCAAGGGATCTATGCGAAATGAGGTCAGGAAAGTGTTGGTGCATTGGTGAGGAAATAAAAGGTATTTTAGATGTACGATAATTGTAAGGGTCTACAATGAGATTACAGTCTCCACCGAAAATAACATAAGGTGTATCAATAGACATCAAAAGAGTAGAAATGTGAGGGAAAAAAGCATTTTCAGGTTTGTTAGGAGCATATACATTAAATAAAGTAATGGGTACATCATTGATTTTAAGGTAAATTAATAACAATCGACCTTTATCATCGGAGTCTTGAGAGAGAAGAGAAACTTTAAGCTTTTTGTGAATGAGAATCACAGTTCCATTTCTTTTAATAGTGCCTGGGGAGGAAAAGACATGCCCTAGTAAGCAAACAACATCTGACTTAAGGTTATATATGTGGGAAAGTATGCTTTGACTTTTAATAGGTGTACCCAAACCCTTAACATTCCAAGAAATAACATGTAACGTCATTAGTCAAATATATTACAGCAAAAACATGAATGTAACAAGCAATTCGAAACAAATAGAAAGAAAAATACAGTAATAAGTTTCTAACAGGAATATTAAAAATGTAAAGAAAATAGTAATGAAATAGAGATAAGTAAAGTGTACTAAGAAAAAGAGAGAAATATATAAATTGAGAGTAGAAAAAAGAGGAGAAAGAAAAGGAAGAAATAATAGAAGAAGAAAGAGAGGAGGAAATAGAGAGCAAACAGCAAAAACATAAAACATACCAAAGACTCAAACATGGGTGGAGGGTGTTGAGGCCACAAGTGGAAGATGAATAGCCGTCCACGAAACTCCAGGAGAGACCACGAGGAAGACGTTGATGAATAACGGATAGGCAACAAAGGGATGATCAGGGGAACGGCATCTGGTAAGAAAGAAACACAAGGACATTGAATATTCAGGAAAAATCTTAGGAACATTGTTAGAAGTACATTGATCTTTAGTAAAGAAGAAGAAAGAGTTTCAAATGGATGATGGTTCTGCTAAATCCATGGATTCTTCTCTACATTCAGCAAGAAATCGATGAAGCAAGTCTGGATCTTCGTATGTTGTCGTTTTATTTTTGTAATTTACTTTAAACAGACATGGGTGTACTAGACCATATCTAGCATTCAGATTACGTAATAGGTTGCATGGATAGGAAAGCCTTCCTTTTGTCTGCTGTAGCTTTTGCATAGTCTTGTGAAAAGAATAGTTGGGAGCAATGTTCACCGCAAGGTGCGTGCATGCGTGCCCGCGCACCTCTGTTCTCCTGAGCGCGTAGGGCTGTGTGTGAAGCGCGCGCACAGCACATCCAGGGAGAGCAATTGCGCCGCCGCTTTTAAAATGTGAGAGGCGCGAAATATGGTAATTTCCTGTTTGCAGGAAGCCTGTGCAAGCAGTGGTTCCTGCACTTGCTTCATTACTTTCATAATGGAGCACGGACGGGGGTTGGTTGTGGGCCTTTGTGAAAATATTTGGTAATTGCAGCACCGTCATGGCAGCACCGTCATGCGCTGCAATTAACACAAATATTTTCACAATGGCCCACAATCGGCTCCTTTAAGGTAAGAAATGCAGCCAGTCCAAAAGCACCACACGTCATTCTTTTGGACTTGATGCATATCTTTTCTTAATGGAGCACGACTGCAGGCTGATTGTGGGCCATTGTGAAAATATTTATGTTAATTGCAGCGCTTGACCGTGCTGCAATTAACAGGAATACTTTCACAAATGCCCACATTCAGCCGGCAGCCACGCTCTATTAAAAAAAGAAATGCATCAAGCCCAAAAGCAGGACGTGTTTTAAACGTTATGCTTTTGAGCTTGACGTATGCCTTTTTAGGGCTCGGCCTACGTCACCACTTCGTCAGAAGTGGGGCAGAGCTCCGAGCCGTATTGTTAAGGGGCTCAGAATAGTAAAGTAAAAAATCCTCAGTGCGCGAGAATTTTCGTGGTGTTCTGTGCCATCTGCATGGCAATTGGTCCTCTCACGGCTGTGTTTTTGTAAGGCTTCACGCAATAGGCCCTAGGAATTTTGCTCTCTGTACTTCATGCATATTCCGTGCCAGAACGCGCTTGAGAATGCCATAAATTCCTAATTACCAGATGTCAGGGTCCGTTCGCGCATTCACGACTCTGCAGTTTTCTTGAGCTGTAAGTGCCCGCATGCTGTCTCCCCGCCCAGGAGAATGCCATAAATTATCAATTACGAGCTGTCAGAGGTGCCGGTAATTGAAGGCAGATGCCAGGCTTTTCGCCATTTTGTGCCATTGGGAAAGCATCGTTTTTCATCTACACCATTCTGCATCGACCCTCGGCATTGCCTTCGCGAATCGTCCCCACCATGGAACTTTTCATGAGCACGCGCCGGCCTTTCCTCCACAGGCAGGCAATCCGTCCCCGAGTGCTGTCATAACCATTTTTATTTAAGGTAGGGGGCGGGGAAGAGGGTGCTAAGCACATTATGAATTACTCAAGATCCCACGAACCGCAAGATAGAGCAGTCATTAGCAAGACACATCCCTTGCCGCACCACATATACCCTGCCTGCCCCATGTATACCCCCTGCAGGCTAATCCATCTCAGACGGCAGGCCCCCTCCTGACCTCAACAGCCCCAGGGCTGTGCTTACAGACAACTGCGTGTCTTACCGCCCGCCTCTTATGCACTTGTAGCACTGGAGTCTGCCATAAATTATTCAGTGGGATAATACACAATGCATCCCTGAGACATCGGAGGAGCCCCTAATCTGACTTGTGGGTCTGGCCCGTCCTCCTGTGCATGGAGGATGCGGTCTTGGTTGCAGTTTTATATAGCACGAACTCGACCCGAAGGTATTAGCGCTTTACATGATCACCATTTTGTTGCACAAAGGCACATTCATTTATGTAGGCATGGGAAGATAAGTGATTTGCCCTGAATCACATGACGTCGAGCCCACGCTGAGACTCGAACCTGCAGGGTTCTTTTGCTCCAAAGTCGGCAACACTGGCCCTTACGCCACATCCTCTCCTCCAAGAGAGGGGAGTAACTCCCAGATCATTAAACAGTGGCCCCCTTGAATAACCCGACAGGGGTTCTCATTCAGTGTAAATTCTATAGAGAGCTGTGACGTACCGTCTGGAGGGAGTCTCTAATCACATACTTCAGAGGAACCCCGGTCATTTTGCGTTACGTCACTGATCAAGAGAAGTCCGTGCTCCAGAGGGTTGCTGTGCTGCTGAAAATGGTGCTGGGCTGCAAGTAACGGTACTGCTTGTAATGGGAAAAAGTTCATTTTCTTACAGGTAAGAAAGGGATGTAGTCCTACTTTTAACAGGACAGACCAGTGCTGCATGGTTGTTGGTGATAGGAAAAGCACAGGTTTCTTTGCCTGTTTTTGCGATGAAGCCCAGTGGTTTGAAATGTCACCATCAGAAAGTTTGACCAGACTAGATGCTCCGTGACAGTTCAGCTGAAAAATAATAACTTGTGTTTAAAGAGCGTTTAATGTTATAGTTTATTGCTTTTGTAGACACTGCAAATACCAGTTTTTCCAAAGACGAAGGTTGGTGTTGCCGGGCTTTTTGTCATGTAAAAAACCATAATACACTAAAACTGCTCTAATGTGCCGCCGAGTGTCGTTTTCCATGAAGCCTAAAGAGAACCAGTCCTGTTTAATGACTGCCCTCTGATGTCAGGCGCTCAAATCCTTAACCGCATCGCTGCTGCGGCGATTTTTGCGCTGTGCGGCGTTTTTCATTATCGCGCTTTACATGACAAGCTCAGCTCGTCATCAGCACACGCCACCCGTGGCTGATGACGAGCTGAGCTCGTCATCAGCACCGAAAGGGTTAAAAAAAAGTCTGATGAAAAACATGCGTAGTTTTCCGGATAGCTATACTCTTTCGAACTCAAGTGGCATTTTGTTTAGCACAGTGACTAAGATGTATTGAAACTATGTTTGCAGTCAAAGGTTGACCCCTTTTGGAACAAACAAAACCGTTTTTAAAAGATGAGTCTTTTTTCCCATTAATACATAAAAGGACATTGTGCTGTGTGCTGTAGAGTGCAGTGTGCTGTGTGCTGTAGAGTGCTCTGTGCTGAGAAGTGCTGTGTGCTGAGAAGTGCTGTAGAGTGCTGTGTGCTGTAGAGTGCTGTGTGCTGTAGAGTGTTGTGTGCTGTTAATTGCAGAGTGCTGTGTGCAGCTGTGTGCTGTAGAGTGCTGTGTGCTGTAGAGTGTTGTGTGCTGTAGAGTGCTGTGTGCTGTATAGTGCTGTGTCCTGAGAAGTGATGTGTGCTGTAGAGTGCTGTGTGCTGAGAAGTGCTGTAGAGTGCTGTGCGCTGTAGAGTGCTGTGTGCTGTTGATTCCAGAGTGCTGTGTGCAGTTGAGTGCAGAGTTATGTGCTGTAGAGTGCTGTGTGCTGTAGAGTGCTGTGTGCTGTAGAGTGCTGTGTGCTGAAGAGTGCTGTGTGCTGTAGAGTGCTGTGTGCTGTAGAGTGCTGTGTCCTGGGAAGTGCTGTGTGCTGTAGAGTGCAGAGTGCTGTGTGCTGTTGATTCCAGAGTGCTGTGTGCAGTTGAGTGCAGAGTGATGTGTGCTGTAGAGTGCTGTGTGCTGTAGAGTGCTGTGTGCTGAAGAGTGCTGTGTGCTGTAGAGTGCTGTGTGCTGAAGAGTGCTGTGTGCTGAAGAGTGCTGTGTGCTGAAGAGTGCTGTGTGCTGAAGAGTGCTGTGTGATGTAGAGTGCTGTGTGCTGTAGAGTGCTGTGTCCTGAGAAGTGCTGTGTGCTGTAGAGTGCTGTGTGCTGTAGAGTGCAGAGTGCTGTGTGCTGTTGATTCCAGAGTGCTGTGTGCAGTTGAGTGCAGAGTGATGTGTGCTGTAGGGTGCTGTGTCCTGAGAAGTGATGTGTGCTGTAGAGTGCTGTGTGCTGTAGAGTGCTGTGTGCTGTAGAGTGCAGAGTGCTGTGTGCTGTTGATTCCAGAGTGCTGTGTGCAGTTGAGTGCAGAGTGATGTGTGCTGTAGAGTGCTGTGTGCTGTAGAGTGCTGTGTGCTGTAGAGTGCTGTGTGCTGTAGAGTGCTGTGTGCTCTAGAGTGCTGTGTGCTGTAGTGCTGTGTGCTGAAGAGTGCTGTGTGCTGAAGAGTGCTGTGTGCTGAAGAGTGCTGTGTGCTGTAGAGTGCTGTGTGTTGTAGAGTGCTGTGTGCTGTAAAGTGCTGTGTGCAGTTGAGAGCAGAGTGATGTGTGCTGTAGAGTGCTGTGTGCTGAAGAGTGCTGTGTGCTGAAGAGTGCTGTGTGCTGTAGAGTGATGTGTGCTGAAGAGTGCTGTGTGCTGAAGAGTGCTGTGTGCTGAAGAGTGCTGTGTGCTGAAGAGTGCTGTGAGCTGTAGAGTTCTGTGTGCTGTAGAGTGCTGTGTGCTGTAGAGTGCTGTGTGCTGTGTGCAGTTGAGTGCAGAGTGATGTGTGCTGTAGAGTGCTTTGTGCTGAAGAGTGCTTTGTGCTGAAGAGTGCTGTGTGCTGTAGAGTGCTGTGTGCTGTAGAGTGCTGTGTGCTGTAGAGTGCTGTGTGTAGATAAGTACTAACAGTCAGTACAGAATGAGTGCAGAGTGGCACTGAGTGCAGAATGCTGAGTGCAGAGTGAGTGCACAGTGAGTGCAGGGGCAAAGTGAATGCAGTTGCAGAGTGAGTGAAGGGTGAGTGCAGGTGCACAGTGAGTGAGTGCAAAGTGAGAGCAGGTGCAGAGTGCAGAGAAAGTGAGTGCAGAAAGAGTGAGTGCAGAGTGAGTGCAAGTGCAGAATGACTGCAGAGTGAGTGTGACTGCAGAGTGACTGCAGTGAGTGTGACTGCATAGTGACTGCAGAGTGAGTGTGATTGGAGAGTGAGTGTAGAGTGAGTGTGATTGGAGAGTGAGTGTAGAGTGATTGCAGGTGCAAAGTGAGTGCAGAGTGAGATCAGGTACAGAGTGAGTGCGAGTGCAGAATGACTGCAGAGTAAGTGTGACTGCAGAGTAACAGTGACTGCAGAGTGACAGTGACTGCAGAGTGACAGTGACTGCAGCTGTGAGTGTGCAAGGTAAACAGGGTGTGAGTATGTGAGTATGCAGGGTGAACAGTGTGTAAGTGTGCAGGGTGCAAAGTGTGTGAGTGTCCAGGATGAACAGTGTGTGACTATGCGAATGAACAGTGTGGGTGTGCAGAGTGAGCAGTGTATGTGTGTAGGGACACTGTCTGAGTGTGTGGGAGACAAACACTAAAACTAAGTTCACCACACACATACATAGGACCACACACAAACCCACACACCACATACACATACATCACACACACATACCACACCCACACACACACTAAACACACACCAGCCTCTCACCAGCACACACTCATCACTACACACAAAAAAACACACAAAACAACACACCTCCAGCCGTCAGTGCATACTTTCACCAGGCACAAATACCAACAGCCATCAATGTACGCTTTCACCAAACACAAACGCGACAATGCATCATTGCCGCAAATCCACCACACACACAACACACAATGTCAGTACATGCTTTCACCAAACACACACACACCAGTAGCTGTCACTGCACACTTTCATCAGTCACACACAACACCACCAAAGTTCACTCTTTCAATAAGCACACTCATTAACAGCTGTCAGTGCACTCTTTTATAAAGCACACGCATTACCATCCATCTCTGTACGCTTCACAGCCACACAAGCACACACACCACCAGCCATCACTGCACAATTCCTACAGGCACACACATCCACCACCCATCAATGCACCTATCAATTGTTAATGCATCCACCATAAAATATTGTAGCAATCGCTCTATGCTACACTTTACCTTTTCACTATAATGCGTTAAAGCACAGCACACCAACATTGCTAATATTCAAAAGCAAAACACATTTTTCCAACACACACCACATGCTCACACTCCAAGACACATGCATAAAATGCATTGCCATTTACAAGGTCATTTTCTCTAACTAAAAAAAACCCGAGACCTATTGCATTTCTAATGCTTGTTTCAATAGAGCTCGGCTGAGGGCTGATTGTGGGCATTTACAATCAAGGGTCATCGTTCTCACATAAACCTTTCACTTCTTGCACGCAGCTTTGCTCAGCCTCTTCTAGGTAGAGTTTGAAATCCGACCCCTTCCATTTTCCATGCAATACTTGACGACAAGAATGCAAGCCTCCCTCCCCACCCACACAGTTTATTTCCCTCTCCAGGACCTGGATGGGCTGCACTGAGCTCGGTTTCTGCAAAATCAAAGAGTCCTCCGCACTGTCACCATTCATACTCTGTTGTCCTACTCACCGACGCTAGTCTTTCCCTTTTTTCTGATGGCAGTATTTAGGGTGCACAGGTCATTTAACCCATCTCACGAAGCAAGGTTAGGCAGTTTACTACTCCGGTGTCAAGAGACTGTGTCATGTTTGACTCATTAGCAACTTGTCAGCATAGTTTTTTACGCACCATTATTTTGCACATTTGAAATTTATACGTCAGCTCGAAAAGTGAAACTGCGGGTCCCAATATGCAACAGGATGTAGGTTAAACAGTCAGAACTAAAAGAGGTGTCCCACATGATCAAGAGCTGTACGGAAGCAAAACTTTAAGTAGCAGACACCCTTTCAAACTAAAAGAGGCAGGAACATTAAATAAGCACATGAGTCACCAGGATTTGAGAGAGTGGAGAAGAGGGATGTTATGTTATGTTAAAAAAAATTTGGTACCGCGCACATACACCAATTGGTTTCTTGGCGCTCAAAGACCAGTGGATAAGGGCACAGGGGGGTGGGTGCAGCTAGCCACGGGCAAGGCGGAACAGATGTGTTTTCAGGGATTTGCGAAAGGAAGAATAATCGGAGCTGAGCCGGATGGAGAGAGGGAGGGAATTCCAAGTGGACGGGGCAAGAAAGGAGAAACAGGCACCACCGTGCTTCTTGCGTTTAAACATAGGAGTGATCAGAAGATTGTAAGCAGAGGATCTGAGGTGTCGAGAAGGAACATAGGGGTGCAGGCAGAGGGAGATGAAGACAGGAGCAGAGGCAAAAAGAGATTTGAAAATAGTGCATCCCAGTTTAAAGATGCAGCGTTGCGCGACAGGGAGCCAGTGTAGGGTTTTTAGCAACGGGGTGACATGTTGGTGTCTGGGCTGCTGAAAAATTTATCTGGCTGCCTGGTTTTGCACCAGTTGGAGGCGTTGGAGATGGTATGCCGGGATCCCCACGTATAGACAGTTGGCATAGTCTAAACGTGAGGTGACCAGGGCCATGATAACAAGGGTGAGAGCCTCTGGTGATAGGAACCTTCGGATCTTCCCGATTCTGCGGAGATGGTAAAAGCAGGCCGAGGTAACAGCGTTGATGTGCGGCCGCATTGAAAGGTCGCTAGAGATGGTAACACCAAGGCTCTTCACAGAGTTAACTGGGCAGGGAGGGGGACCAAGGGCAGGGGGCCAGAAATTGGAAGTCCAAGGATGTGGGGGCCCGCCAATCAGGACCAGCTCTGTCTTGCTCGGATTGAGCTTCAGCTGGCTGAAGTTCATCCACTCATAGATGGTAAGCATTGTGGTTTGGAAATTAGAGCAGGAAAGAGGAGAGGGGTCGATAGGAAAGATAAGTTGCAGATCATCTGCATAGTTAAAAGTGGTAACAGAAGAATGACGAAGAGAGACAAGGAGGGGCTGCATATAAAGATTAAACAAGAGAGGGGACAAGGCAGAACCCTGGGGAACACCACAGGAAAGTGAAATACGAGGAGCAGAAAAGGACGACAGATGTACCGATTGGGAGCGTAGGTGGAGAAAGGATACAATCCAAGACAGGGCCAGGCCAGAGATGCCAGCATTTCTGACACGGTCGACCAAGATGTCATGGTCGACCGTGTCAAAAGCGGCAGAGAGATCAAGTAACACTAGGGCCTGGGCCATGTTCTTGTCAGCCCCCTGTCTCAGCGTATCCATAACCGCCACCACCACTGCCTCCGTAGAATGGAACGGTCTAAAACCTGCCTGTTGGTCATCGAGGAAATGAGTTTCCTCGATGAAAGTGCTCAGGCATCGGGTGACGTAGGTTTCCAAGACCTTCCCCAGATAAGGGAGGAGGGAAATAGGTTGGTAGTTGCCCAGGACCGCAGGGTCAGAACCGGGTTTTTTAAAAATAGGTACCACCACAGCGCTTTTAAAAGCGGAGGGGACAGAGCCTGTGGAGAGTGAGCGATTTAGAAGGTCAAGGGGAGGGCCGGGACAGGCCATAAAGGCATCTCTTAGGATTTGAGGCGGGCAACAGTCATTAGGGGAACCGGAGCCAACAGCCTGGAGTAGTGAACGAAAAGTATCCAGGGAGATAGGGGGGAATTCATGCAGGGAGTGAGGATTCGGAGAAGGGAGGGCGCTGGCCTGAGACATGGTAGTAGGGGGGATATTGTTTTTGATCATGGAGATTTTATCAGAAAAAAAAGCATTAAGGGAGTCACACAGAGCTTGCGAGGGTTGAGGCTGAGGTGTAACACGGTCAGGTAGGGAGAGTTCAGCTACAATAGAGAAAATTTCTTTTGTTCTGGATGCAGAGTTGATAACTTTCTGAGAATAGTGAGAAGATTTGGCCAAAATAATAGACTTTTTATAGGATTTTAGTAAATCAATATAAATAGATTTTAATGGAGGATCATAGTTACGCCTCCAGCGGCGCTCAGCCTGTCTAAGAAGGAGTTTGTCAGCCTTCAGTTGATCGGTAAACCAGCGCTGAGCGTCGTGAGGACGTTTAGATTTGATAATTTTAACGGGAGCGACCACATCACTGGCTAGAGACAGCCATTGGTCCAAGGTGGCTGCTTGAGAGTTCAAGTCAGGGAGGTCAAGAGGGAGTGTGGAAGTAAGGGTCGAATGAAAAAGGGAAATATCGGCATGCTTCCAATTGCGTGCCGAAAAGTTGGAGGCTAGTGGGGGGCGGGTAGGAACTAATATTTTTAGGGAGAAAGAAATAAAAAAGTGATCGGACCAGGTGCAGGGGTAGACCACAGGAGAGGAGATATCCAAATTGGTGGTCCAAACCTGGTCCAAAGTATGGCCCTTGTTGTGTGTAGCAACAGAGATATGTTGAGAAAAATTTAAGCCAAGTAGCAGATCGGTAAATTCAAGTGAAAGAGAGGATTCAAGGGGGTCTAGTGGCCAATAATTGAAATCGCCAATGATCAAGACCCTGGCAGAGTTGATGGTGAGCTGCGAGATTAGATCGCTGAACAAGGATGGGAAGGAGGGCATATTGACAGGGGGACGATACACTAAAACACAAATAAAAGAGTGTGTGGGAGAAGTGAATTTCAACGATAAGAATGTCAGAATTTAATATGGGGGTAGTTGTTAAGGTAGTGAATTGTAGATTAGAGCGGATGATGGCGGCAACTCCACCGCCAGGTCTACCAGATGTCCTATTAGAATGAAGAATATAGTAGCCCGAGGGTATGGCGGCCAAGATGTCAGGGTAGGAGCCAGCATGGAGCCAAGTTTCAACGAGGAGCAAGATGTCAATATTGCCACCGTCCAAGAGTTGGAATACATCAAGGTGATGAGAGAAGGAAGAAAGAGAAAATTGGTGTAAGAAGAAGGGGGGACAAAAAGGCAGAGGGTCAGATGAGAGAGGGTTTAGATGAGGAGGGAGGAAGAGGAGTGAGAGAAGAGACAAAGGGCTGTGGGAGAGCTGAGAGAATGGGATGAGATTGTGAAGAGTTAGCGGATAAGAGATAGACATCAGAGAAGAGTTAGAAGAGAGAAAGTAGATACAACTGGAGCAGTGATGCAAGAGACAGTGAGAGAGATATGAGGGAGGGAAGTCAGTGGAGAGAACAAATACAAATAAAGGATAGGATTAAACGAGGGAAATGGGTAGACAAACGAAGGAGGGGCAGTAGAAGAGACAGAAAGGGAAGAGCTGTTCAAATGGAGGCAAGAATAAGAAAGAGCGTGGACATCAGGATGAGAGAGATACAAAAAGATGCAGAAAAGGAATGAGGGGAAAGGCGGGGGAGACAATAAGAAGGAGAGACTGGTTAGCGATATGACAGACTCCCAGGTTCAACTTATGAATACTCTGTGGCTCACTGGATCTGTTCTGATATGCCATTATCCATATCAACTGCATTTAATGGCTTCGGGCTGTTGCAGACTATCGCCTTTTACAATAGGATATAATTCACTGACCTATAAAGTGGCACACATAAGCCTTGAAATGTCACACACAAAAACATTGCACACATGAGAGTGTCACACATACGGCAATTAAAAACTTTGCAGCTAAGCTGGTGTGAACTTAACGTGTCTGCATATGTGCACAGGACTTTAGTTAAATACTACCTCGGAAAGACTTGT
Organism: Lissotriton vulgaris; assembly: GCF_964263255.1. NCBI lineage: Eukaryota > Metazoa > Chordata > Amphibia > Caudata > Salamandridae > Lissotriton > Lissotriton vulgaris. The sequence continues at coordinate 932,069,242 of NC_141693.1, read as the reverse complement.
TTAATGTTTAATATCATGGTTACACATTTGTTTAACAGTACCATCAGGTTACAAGGGCACTAGGTTAGTGCCCTTCCATTTCTGGTGCTTTGCAGCAGTTTAAAGATCTTAAAGTTTGTTGTTACTCAAATGGGTGTAATTTCTGATATTTATGTTTCCCTCATCTTCATTCCTTGATACCTTGCGAGAAAGTGTCACTCATAGTAATTGAAATGTCACTCATAATTACACTGGCTGGAATAATTTCAGAAATGTTGGCCGCTAGACCACCCCCGGAGCTAGGTCATTGCCCGTGGCATTCCCCTTCTTTATTTGTGAGCAACAGCTGACCCTGTTTACTTCTCAAAAATTCCAATTATCAGCACATCCTGCTGAAATCAAATGAGCACAGGGCAGATATTTTGATGTTGCAGACAGTACAAAAATTAACAAATTCACTTAAAGCTGGAATTTGTACATTTTATCTGTACATGCTATAAAGAAAAAATATAAATAGAAAGCAGTTTTAAGAGTGACTAACACTTAAAGTAAACATATACAGAAACGGCACGTTACAAATAAATAAATTACATTTTGTTTTCAGTCTTGTTTAGTATCAGGTCCAGGCCCTTGCAGACTCCTTGAATAACAACTAATGGCCACTTTGTCTCTGGAAATGGTATCTACCCTAGGGTGAGATACCAGCCAGCTGATTTCCACCAGTGCCTGAGAACAGCCTTGTTTTAGTCTTGAGGTGTGATGTGTTTTGGTGCTTCAGCCAGGGAGGAAGGAAAAAGTCTATAACTGCAATTTAAAGATGTGTCAGAGCGCATGGAGAGCCACAGGTAGTTCTCCTACGGAGTTTCTCGCTCTGGCTCACAAGAGTTTTTGCTTCTTACGGGGCTCTTAGCATGCCCAGCCGCCCGCCCAAGCAGCAGCATTGTCTTCTAGGGTAAGGCTTGTAAAATGAAAAACATCCTGTATAGTGTCTGTCACCGACGCTGACAACACTGTGAAGTCTGGTAAGCATGCATACAGTACATTGCCACTGAGGCCTCAAGTGGACTATATGATACCAATCTCACACTCTCTCTGTGCCTGCAGCCAGCACCACAATAAGAAAAACAATGGTAAATTTGCCCACTACGTAGTTCATAGGTGTAGCTCAGTTCTTACTGTGGATCACGTTATTCAGTAATTCTGTCAAAGACGCATGTGTTCATCTAAACTTAAGCATTTGGTGCTAGAATAAACACCAGGTAATTCACCAACTCGTGTTCTTAAGTTATAGCGGCGATAGCAAGTCAGGCCTACTACCGTACCTTGTGTATGGCTTATGGCTTTGACGTTCCCCAATAGGCTGCCGGAAACTTCCAAAGAAACAATATCACGTGCTTTCCTTAAATTAAATCAGTTTGATTGTGACTATTATACTTTGACTGACAGTGGCTGGTGGTTATACCTACTGTGTTTGTTCTGTAGCTCTCCTTCTTCCCCTCGACAGTGAGACTCTCTACTAATGACAACTGGTTGTATCACCGCTGTCTTCTGACTTCACAATGCAGGAGTGCCGGGCTGCTTGGAAATAATTCGACGGCCTGGACAATGATTTAGCTCCTGTGCCCTCTGACTGAGCAGGCATCATGGACAGGTCTGAGCATCATCACGCTCTACACGTCGTGCTTATGGAGTTGCTGCATTTATTGTAGGTAACTCATAAGTTAGAAATCTCTACTTAGCCTAGTGTGCTGCCCGACTGGTATTTTGCTGCTTCTTTCTGTCTCTGCAGCCAGATGTATATTACAACAAGTAACATTACACCTACAGCAGTAAAATCTTATGACTGGGACCACCATGGAAGTCTTATGCTCTTCTAAACTGGAAGTGTACTTGCCTGTATAGCCAATTCATGTCATGGTGTGTGTATCCAAATTACAAACCTGCCTTAAGACCCTTAACGCGGAGCTGTATGTGTGGAAATGCACCATCTTTTCACTTTTTTGATCAAATGTTTGAAGTGATATTTGGTGCTGCACCACCCGCGCAGTCTGGTTCCTGGCACACAAAGCCGTGGCTGCAGTGCACAGAGACCCTACATTGCCACACACTGAGGAAAGAAAATAGAGGAAACATTGGTTCCGAGTCCTACCATGTAATGCAACATTTAGTTTTGGCTGCTTGTAAGACTTTTAGCAAATATATATATACTCTAAAAAAATATAGTATTACACCTCTAAGTTTACGTTGAGGCAATTGGTTCCGAGGAGAGCGACCAAGTCTATGAGTACGTTGTATGTTTAACCATGTCGAGTCTGGAAATTTAAGAACTTGCAGAAAAATAGATTGGACAAATGAGATAGGATTGGATCCTTCCAAGCCCCCAGCAAGACCATAAATATGCAGGTTATTACATCTTCCACTTGCTTCTGTAGTTGTAGAATTTCTGATTTCATGGCGTGAAGTTGGTGAGAGGAAATTTGTAAGGATTCTATTTGATGTTCCATTGTGTTAATTTTGTTGTCCAAAGCAGACAATTTATTTTCTAATGCTTACAAGCGGGTGTTGGTTTGTTCCATGTGAGGTTTGAGAGCTCTGATCTCATCCAATAGAAGTTCCATAGAAGTTGGGGGTGGAGACGTGGTTGGAGAGGGAGGATCCTATTTGAGTGTCTTAGTGTACGTTGATACAGAGGAAGTAGGAACATTAGGCGCATTTTTCCAATTTGCTGGAATGGGATGCGGCATAGAAGTAGTATATGACGGCGTAATGTGTGTCACATTAGAAGATTGGGAAGATGTGGTTTGATATAATTCTTCTGTTCCAGGGGATCCTCATCAATAGTCATAAACATTAGAATATTACCGCCCATGCGTGGGACCCCAGAAACAATATATTATATTTGCCACACATATATATACTCCTATATATACATACATATATATATATAAAAATAAGCAATTACAGCCAAATAAACAGTAGAGCTGAATTATGCTGTAAAGAATTTCCACCATACATGAACATCTGCATTAGAAACATGAGAAACAACACCAAAGATTGTTTAGAAACTGTTTTAATGCTTATAAAGCAGTAGAAATTCTTATAACTCACTGAAAGCATAGAAAGCTCCCAGGCTGCATTGCAAACACACAGTCTAATAAGACTGAAAAGCTATAATATGTAGCTGCATGTAATAAAAAACTGACACCATGCCTTTAAGGCACTCATGACCCCCAGTATCCCATCATACCTCAGGGGTGACAGTTGGGTCAGTTGTTCTTTCCGGCTCCTTCAGGAAGGACCCTGGTAACACAGCTCCACTCATTTCTGGCTTTTCTGACAGAAATTTGCTTCAATTTTCTAACTTTTGGACTTACTTTGACTTTTAACACCTTGTCAAGTAAGGTTTCTGTCTTTTTAGACAGTTTTTGTGTGGCATTTTATTTTACAATGCCTTCTCTTTTTGACAACTGTCCTTCTTGTGGCAACAAGAAGGCAAAATCAGACAGTCATGATGTCTGTATACTTTGCTTGCCTGATCAGCATGATCCTAAGGACTGTCCTCACTGCGAGCGCCTGTCTGAGAGAACTCTCAAGGACAGAGAAAGAAACCGCATTAATAGACTGGCTCAAAGGTCCACCAGAGGAAGATCTCCTGTGAAGAAGGGCAGCAAGAGAGCTAGAAGTCCTTCTAAAGGCAAGTCTTAACGTCCTTCAACTTCAACGTCGGGCTCGGCGCTGAAGAAACATCTACCGGTGATTTTTCAGCTGAAAAACGACCATCGACGGCCGGCTCACCGTCAAAAAGATGATCAGGTTCGTCACCGACGTCGAGGATGCTAGCTCCGTCGGCGAAATCCCCTCCGCCGTCGTCAACCAGGAGACGATCGGCGTCAAGGGACGTCACGCCTCCGCCGTCATCAACAGGGTGGCGATCGGCGTCGAGGTCAGTGAATCCTCCGCCGTCCTCAACCGGGCGGTGATCGGCGTTGAGGAACAAGACCCCTCCGCCGTCGTCAACTAAACAACGTTCGGCGTCGAGGACAAGGATCCCTCCGTCGCCGTCATCTCGACGACGTTCGGAGTCGAAGACCAGGACCCCTCCGCCATCGTCAACTCGGCGACGATCAGCGTCAAGGACCAAGACCCCTCCGCCATCGTCAACCCGGCAACGATCGGCGTCGAGGGGTGGTACACCTCCGCCGTCGCCATCTCAACGATGATCGGTGTCGAGAAGTGTGACTCCCCCGCCGACGTCAACAAGGCGACGTCCTGCGTCGAGGACCAAGACCCCTCCGCCGTCGACATCCAGGCGTCGAGGAGGCGATCTCCGTCGATGTCTCATCGACGTTCGGAGTCGAGGACATCCAGGGTTCCTCCACCGTCGTCACGTAAACACTCAACGTCAAGGGAGAAAGCTCCGTCGTCGGCAAGTCATCGCCGTTCGACGTCGAGAGACCATCGTTCTTCTCATCACTCATCGTCAAGACATCCGACGTCGGAAGTGATTGCTCTGTCGATGCCCCGGAGGCGGTCGGCGTCGAGAGGAAGAGTTTCATCATCGATGCATGGCGATTCGACGTTGAGGCACCATTTTTCACCGTCGAGAGCTGGATCGATGTCAAGGCACTCTGCGATTCTGGTTGCGGAATCAGCTTCGCGTCACTCATCTTCCCAGTCTTCTGGTTCCTCCAGATCAACTGCAAACACCAGAAGTCCTGTCCGGAAATCTCTTCCATGTCGGTCAGAGATTTCTGCTCCTGGGTGGAGGCTGTCACCTAGATGGAATGCGCCACTGCAAAATTGGCAGGACTCTGGGGCTACGGAACGCCTTCGGCAGTACGTCAGCCCGGAACATAGATCACCGCTACAAAGGCTGGTTGCTGAAGTAGACAGAGTCAGTCCTCCCAGACAACAGGCAGCACGTTCACCTGAAAGGAGGCCAGATAGATCTCGTTCTCCAAGAAGGGAGGAACGTCCCAGAAGGTCTCGTTCTCCAAGAAGGGAAGAGGGTTCCAGAAGATCGGGCGAGAGGCGACACAGTTCCCATCGCAGGAGTAGAAGAACTCCTTCAACCTCTTCTACTTCCTCTACCCAATCTTCCACTAGGGATTACTCCCCTACTCTCACAGACAGCCCTAGCTCCAGAGTCTCTCCATTGGACGACATCAATACCTATCTGAATGTCCTGCAGAGAGGGGCTAAGAAATTAAATATTGAGATGGCTGTCCCACAAGTGACACAGTAATTTTTGAGACATTGCACCAAAAATCTTCTTCCTGTCCGTTACTTCCTTTAGTCCCAGGAATTATGGAACCAGTCAAGAGCATTTTCCTCACCCCTGCAACCATCAGAGCAGTGCCGGCTCATACACAGAAGAAATACAAGCCTGCTGATTCAGCCCCAGTCTTTGTCAAATCTGATCCACCTGCAGATTCAGTGATTGTGGCAGCGGCTCGAAAGACACATGCAGTTGCTCCTTCATCTTCTGTCCCGCCAGATAAGGACAGTAAGACACAGGACTCATGAGGTCGCAAAGTATGCAATGTTGCCGCTTCTGCCCTGAAGGTATCCAGTGCGTCCGCGCTGCTGGGAAGGTATAACAGAGACTTGTGGGACTCGATGGAGCTCTTCAAAGCCAAGCTTCCGAAAGAAGACCAAAAGGACTTTGAAGAAACACTAACGGAAGGCAGTCTGGTGGCAAACCAAATGATAAGCACCACGGCGGATGGTGCAGTGTTGGCGGCACACTCTTATTCACATGGAGTATGCGCCAGAAGGTCTTCTTGGTTTCGCTTAACAGGCCTTAAACCGGATGCTCAACAACGCATCTTGAATCTCCCTTTCTCTGGGTCCTCTCTCTTCGGGGAACACGTGGATGAGGAAATTACCCGGATGAAGACTGAACTGGACACGGTAAAAGCGGTTGGTTTGGAGACAAAGAAAGAATTCAAACAACGCTTCAAATCCAACAAGGGCAGAGGGGCTCAACAGAGGGTTCAAACCCCTCTGTGGTCCCAGAACAAAAATCAGGGAAAATTTCACTTTCGAGGAGGCAAATCAACAGGGGTAGAGGAGGTCATCAGCAGTCCTCTTCCACAACGAGAGGAGGGAAAGCTTGAGCAGTGGCTTCCTCTGGCGCCGTTACCCACTCCAGTGGGAGGAAGTGCTTCGCAACATCTGGCAGAGTGGGTCAGCATCACAAAAGATCGTTGGGTGCTGAATATACTGCGCAATGGATATGCACTACGTTTCCATGCGATCCCAAAGGCCATACCTCCGAAAAAGTCTCGCCCTTACCAACTGAACCTTCTCTGAAGAGAGGTCAAGTCTCTTTTTCAAAAAAGAGCCATCGAGGAGGTGCCTCCCTATCAAAAGGGAAAAAGAGTCTACTCCAGATACTTTCTTGTCCCCAAAAAAGATCAGGAGGACAAGTTCAGACCCATCTTGGACCATCGCCTTCTGAACAAGGTGGTGGTCAAAGAAAAGTTCCGCATGTTGGCTCTTCACCAAATAGGTCCACATCTTCAATTAGGGGATTGGATGTGTTCGGTGGATTTGCAAGATGCGTACTTTCATATTCCAATCGCCCTTCGCCATCGGAAGTACTTGAGATTTGTGGTAGGAAGCAAGCACTACCATTACAAAGTGCTGCCCTTCGGGCTCAAGTCAGCACCACAAGTCTTCACCAAATTCATGGCAGTGGTTGCGGCTTATCTACACAAGAAGGGGCTCTTCGTCTATCCATACCTGGACGACTGGCTCCTAAAAGGCTCATCTCCCCGACAGGTACTCAGCGACTTTCAACTGTGCCTACAGCAATTACACAAGCTAGGCCTCCATGTGAACATGAAGAAGTCTGTCCAACAACCAACCAAGAGCATCCACTACCTGGGGGCAGTTCTGGACACAAGTTTGGGAAAAGCATTTCCTTCGGAGGAGAGACTATCATCTATGAAGCAGAAGTGCAGGACTCTCCTCCAATCTCGGAATCCATCAGTCAGACAGGTAGCTTCCCTGCTGGGCTCCATGGCGTCCTACATTTTTCTGATACCAAACGCCAGACTGAGAATGCGGCCTCTGCAGCAGGCTCTAGAGGACCAGTGGGACCAAGCGACAGGGAATTGGGAGGATTGGATGAGTCTGTCCCAGGCAGCGAGGACTTCCATCCTGCGGTGGACTCGCCTGCAGAATGTGTAGCTGGGTGTGCCATTTCACCAACCTCTTGCGACACTGTCCGTGGTCACAGACGCTTCTCTAGAGGGCTGGGGGGCACACATGGGATGCCTTCAAATAAATTCAAGGTCGTGGTCAACTCAGCACCAAACCTACCACATCAACATGCTGGAGCTTCAGGCAGTTCATCTGGCTCTCAAGGCTTTTCTTCCAGCTATAAACACCTACTTAGTCCTAGTTCAGACAGACAATACCACCACCATGTTCTATCTGAACAAACAAGGAGGCACACGATCTCGCCCTCTCTCCCTGGAGGCTCAGGTGATCTGGCACAGGCTTCTGGCTCGGGGCCTATCAGTAGTGGCAGTACACCTTCCAGGCGAATTAAACACCAAGGCAGACGCACTCAGCAGGCACTTCGAAGATCAGCCAGACTGGGTGCTAAACGACGAAGTGGTAGAAGAGCTTTTTCGTTGTTGGGGTCGTCCAACCATAGACTTGTTTGCAGACGACGAAAATGCAAAATGCCACGCCTTCGCGTCCAGATTCCACCGACCAGGGATGCAGGGGAATGCTCTCCTGATGGATTGGTCAGGAACATTTGCTTATGCGTTTCCCCCCTGGCTCTGATACCGAAGGTAGTGTCCAAGCTCCTCAGGTCGGACATGGAGATGATCTTGATAGCTCCGGATTGGCCGCGGCAGTGGTGCTACCCGGACCTTCTGCATCTGTCGGTGTGTCCACACAGACGACTTCCTTGCAGACCGGACCTGTTGAACAAGATGTACGGGAGGATACTGCATCCCAACCTCCCATCACTGAACCTGACAGCATGGCTCCTGAGGTCCTGCAATATGGGCACCTGAACCTGCCTCCCGAATGTATGCACATTTTAAGAGAGGCTAAGAGACCTTCCACGAGAGCGTCTTATGCGTTCAAGTGGAAAAGGTTTTACATATGGTGTAGGGATCGTCATCTAGATCCTACTAAAGGGCAGGAGGAGGTAATCCTTCCATACCTCCTTTTCTTGGCAATTTCTGGGTTGAAATATGCTTCCATTAGAGTGCATCTGTCAGCCATTGTAGCGTACAGAAAATCACCTAACCAGATTTCTTTCTTTCAGGTTCCGGTGGTCAAGGATTTCCTACAGGGGTTGAAAAAAGTCTATCCCCCTGTACGAAATCCTTCCCCTCCTTGGGAATTGAACCTGGTTCTATCCAGGTTAATGTCACCTCCTTTCGAACCCATCCACAAGGACTCTTTGCAACATCTTTCTTGGAAAGCAGCCTTTTTAGTGGCGATTACGTCAGCGCGCAGAGTAAGTGATATACAAAGGAGCCATATACTTTTTTCCACCACAATAGAGTAGTCCAGAGAGCTCATCCATCCTTCTTGCCTAAGGTGGTTTCTGATTTTCATATAAATCAGTCCATTTCCCTCCCTTTGTTTTTTCCAAATCCTACGACCCCAGCCGAGCGGTCACTGCACTCCTTGGATCCTAAGAGAGTGCTCAAGTTCTATTTCGAAAAAACCAAGGGGATCAGGAAGATGGATCAACTTTTTGTGAACTATGGTTCAATGAGAACGGGCTTTCCAGCGGATAAGAGATCCATCTCCAGATGGATTGTCTCCTGCATTAAATTGGCCTGTCAGCTTGCAGACAAACCTTTATTGATGTCACCCAAAGCGCATTCTACTAGAGGGAAAGCGGCCACAGTGGCTTTCTTACATGACATTCCTATGTCAGAGATATGCAATGCTGCAACCTGGAAATCAGTTCATACCTTTACGAGGCATTACTGTCTAGAATCTGATTCCAGGGCCGATACTCAAGTAGGGCAAGCCTCTTTGAGGAATCTGTTTGGGTAGCCTATGGCCTGCTCAGGCTTGTTGATGAGATTACTGTCTTGTTATTCCTTTGCCCGCAGGGATGAGGTGAGGCTCGCTATTCTATTCTAATGCTTATGACTATTGATGAGGATCCCCTGGAAGAGAAGGATTAGTTACTTACCTGTAATCCTAGTTCTCTTCCAAGGGTATCCTCATCAAAGTCATAAGCAACCCTCCCGCCTCCCCGGGCAAAGGACAATTGTTAATAAGGAGATATTGTTAACCTATTTGTTACTGGGTTTTTTCAGTCTCCGAAAAGAACAACTGACCCAACTGTCACCCCTGAGGCATGATGGGATACTGGGCGTCATGAGTGCCTTAAAGGCACAGTGTCAGTTTTTTATTACATGCAGCTACAGGTTAGCTTTTCAGTCTTTTTAGACTGTGTGTTTGCAATGCAGCCTGGGAGCTTCCTATGCTTTCAGTGAGTTATAAGAATTTCTACTGCTTTCTAAGCATTAAAACAGTTTCTAAACAATCTTCGGTGTTGTTTCTCATGTTTCTAATGCAGATGTTCATGTATGGTGGAAATTCTTTACAGCATAATTCAGCTCTACTGTTTATTTGGCTGCAATTGCTTATTTTTATATATATAATATATATATATATATATATATATATATATATATATATATATATATATATATATATATATATAATATATATAATATATATATATATTACCTACTGGCGGTCGCCAGTAGGTATATATATTTAGGATTTTTTTGAATAGGGATTTCTGAAAATTCTATGTTGAATAACTTTGGCGTTGATGGACGGAATTGGCTGAAATTTTCAGGAAAATGGCACATTTTGTTTCCGAGCGTCCCCTTAAAGTTTGGGGGGGTTTCGTCAAGTGGGGGCCGAGAAAAAAGGGGGGTCCCAAAACGTGTTTTTAACATTGAGTTTTCCATAGGGCGGTTGGACTCACTTTTAGCTCGAACGGCAGAATGGATTTCCACAAAACTTGGCAAAATTGTAGGGACTGGTAGCCCGATGTGCCTTTGCTATGTCTCAAGATATATGCTCCAGTGGTTTTTACGAAAATTAACTTTGAAAAATATATATTGGGCTACATTGGGCTATATATATGCTAGAGCCCAAATGTAGCCCAATGTAGCCCAATGTAGCCCAAAGATGGCCACCAGAGACAAAAAAAAAACAAATGTAGCCCAAATATCAGCCAGATGTAGCCCAACTATAGCCCAGTGACAGAATGTCCCAGAGTGTTCTAAAGAACAACTAGAGCGCTAACAGTCTTACTTATGACAAAAGTATGGCACACCTGAAGTCATCTTGATTGGAATAAAGTGTTAACACTTAAAACATTTAATTTGCAAAGGAACAAAATGAGGGGGTTCATTTTTGCCATAGAAATTATGATTAGTGCTGAAGAAAGAAAAATTAGGGCACATTTTGAGTGACTTCTCAAATCCTCTTATATTTGATTAAAAAAATTCTGATATGCAGTCTCCCAAGATGGCCACCAGAGACAAAAGAGCCCAAATGTAGCCCAAATGTCAGCCAGATGTAGCCAAACTATAGCCCAATGACAGAATGTCCCAGAGTGTTCTAAAGAACAACTAGAACGCTAACAGTCTTACTTATGACAAAAGTATGGCACACCTGAAGTCATCTTGATTGGAATAAAGTGGTAACACTTAATACATTTAATTTGAAAAGGAACAAAATGAGGGGTTTCATTTTGCCATAGAAATGTTATATATATATATATATATATATATATATATATATATATATATATATATATATATATATATATATATATATATATATATATATATAACCTACTGGCGGACGCCAGTAGGTATATATAGTTAGGATTTTTTTGAATTTCTGAAAATTCTACGTTGAATAACTTTGGCGTTGATGGACGGAATTGGCTGAAATTTTCAGGAAAATGGCACATTTTGTTTCTGAGCGTCCCCTGAAAGTTTGGGAGGGTTTCGTCAAGCGGGGGCCGAGAAAAAAGGGGGGTCCCAAAACGTGTTTTTAACATTGATTTTTCCATAGGGCGGTTGGACTTACTTTTAGCTCGAACGGCTGAATGGATTTCTATGAAACTTGGCAAAATTGTAGAGACTGTTTGCCCGATGTGCCTTTGCTAGGTCTCAAGATATGTGCTCCAGTGGATTTTGCGAAATTAACGTTCAAAAAAATACATATATCTGTGACAGCGTCCCGGTTAGCGCCCCGGTACGCGTACCAGACGCGTAACGGAACTTCGCGAGGAGAAGCGGATTGGCTCTCCGGTGACTCAACATTCTAAACAGTCCGGAGCGGCCGCCATCTTGTCTCTCGGTATGATCAAGAGACAAGAGGTGGAAATAAACAAAGGGGGAAATGAATGAAAGGGGGCAAGGTAGACCCCTCCTGACCCCCTAGGATTGATGTGGGGCGTATTAAAGGGCCCCGCAGGGGCAAAAAAATAAAAAAATTGTATTCGATTTTTCCCGGTGGAAGCGTTACCCGGGTAGCTCACCGGTAGCGTAACGGGAGTCCGCCATCTTGTGTTTCGGACGAATTTAGTCACAAGATGGAGGATAAACAATGTTGGGAATGGGTATAAGGGGGCACGGGAGACATATCCTGACCCCCTAGGTTTTCTGAGGGTGGCTGAGGAGGCCCATATATGTAAAAAAGAAATTTGCACGGTTAGCGCCCGGTCCGCGCACCGGGTAGCGTTCCAGAAAGCATAACAAGGGGAAAACCAAGGGAAATAGTAAAATAATATTTTAGAGTGCTTTGAGGTAGGGTAGCTCTGAATACAGCTGTTGTGTTGTGTGGGTGATGTAAGTACCAACATGTAGGTACCAATGAAGAGTCTAAAATTCAATGTACACCGTCTCCTCTGTAGATATTTTGTATGTTCTAATATGGGTTATTTAAATGTAAATGTGTGGAAAAGCACTTCATGCTTTAAAGCAATTGTATTTTTGAACTGATTGTTCTTTCCTCTTAGTCCTCCTCTTTGTTTTTTTTCCCCCACACTCTTCTTCAGCATGATAGTTGATCAATTTGTTCCCTCAAAAAATGTATATACATAAAAAAATTATATTAAATACATATAAAATATGTTTTTCGTTTAAAAGAAGAATACATTTTACAGCTTTTGATATTTGCTATTAAAAAACCATTGAAATTCACTGAAAAAAACATAGGTTATAGACCATATATAGTTAGGAATTAGCATTTACAAAACCTTGAAAATTCACTGAAAAAACCATAGGTTATAGACCATATATAGTTAGGAATTAGCATTTACAAAACCTTATTTTACTCACACAAAACCATTGAAATTCGCATATATAGTTAGTTGCACTAACTATATATCGCGCACCCGCAATCCACTGCTGATCATGTCACATATTACATCATTCATGACATGGTCAGTGACATCACTGATGACATCACTGATGACATAAATGGTTAAAGGCAAGTTCTGTGCGACTCGTGCTTCTCTTGAGGGAGATGTTTGATACAATAAATATCAGCGTGGTTCAGCTGAGGAGAAACGCACAGCAAAACGAAGCGCCTAGCAGCCCCGCACCTGAACCTTCTATGCCAGAGACCATCACACGGATCAGGGGTCTGCGGTGCTCCCGGGGACTGGACTCCGGTAATTTGCCCCCAGTTAATCCGAAAAGTGGACTGAAACTGGGGGAACCTTCAGCATAACATCGTCAGCAGAGGTCTTTTTAAAGTGGTTTGTACCAGAACAGGACAAATATGCACCACCCACTGGAGGGTTTTTAAAAAAAAGTCAAAATCGGACGCTGGCAACACTACAGGTACCATAATGCAGTCATCTAAAGGAAGTGATTCCGAAATGGGCGGAGCTATTCAGAGCCAATAAACATTGAAAAATCTTACCTGTGGCAAACCAACGGACTGACTTGGTGGCAGGCACAACCTTGAAAAAGTTTTTTGGTAAACGAAACATGTCGGAAAAGATGCCTTGTCCTGTTACCCTGCACGAAATAAATGGTTAAAGGCAAGTTCTGTGCGACTCGTGTTTCTCTTGAGGGAGATGTTTGATGCAATAAATATCAGCGTGGTTCAGCTGAGGAGAAACGCACAGCAAAACGAAGCGCCTAGCAGCCCCGCACCTGAACCTTTTATGCCAGAGACCGTCACACGGATCAGGGGTCTGCGGCGCTCCCGGGGACTGGACTCCGGTAATTTGCCCCCAGTTAATCCGAAGAGTGGACTGACACCGGGGGAACCTGCAGCATAACATCGTCAGCAGAGGTCTTTTTAAAGTGGTTTGTACCAGAACAGGACAAATATGCACCACCCACTGGAGGGTTTTTAAAAAAAATTCAAAATCGGACGCTGGCAACACTACAGGTACCATAATGCAGTCATCTAAAGGAAGTGATTCCGAAATGGGCGGAGCTATTCAGAGCCAATAAACATTGAAAAATCTTACCTGTGGCAAACCAACGGACTGACTTGGTGGCAGGCACAACCTTGAAAAAGTTTTTGGGAAAACGAAACATGTCGGAAAAGATGCCTTGTCCTGTTACCCTGCACGAAATAAATGGTTAAAGGCAAGTTCTGTGCGACTCGTGTTTCTCTTGAGGGAGATGTTTGATGCAATATATATATATATATATATAAATATATATATGAGTATATATATATGTGGGGCACAAATGATATATTGTTTCCGGGGTCCCGCGCATGGGTGGGTATATTCTAATGCTTATGACTTTGATGAAGATACCCCTGGAAGAGAACTAGGATTACAGGTAAGTAACTAATCCTTCCATGCCATTTTGTTGTACTGAAAAATGGTTTAAAGTGTGTAATATATTGGGTGTAGAGCGCAAAGATGGGCTGGACGTAGAAACCGCACCTCCTCCGGATTTAATTCTTGCCATAGACATGTATAAATTGTTAAAGGTTTGTCAAGTATATCAGTAACAGAGCTTGACTACAAATCCAGAATAGATGTATATCAAAGGAAAAGTAACAACAGCAACAATGGCAGCAAGCAGTAGTAGAAGTATCAAAGTCAGCAATATTATTGCAGCAAAAGCTCACTGAGGAATAAAAAGTAATATAAAAAGTCTCTATCAAGAGAGAAATATGCAGTAAAGTCAATAACTCTGTCAGTAATGTCGATTATAAACCCACAAAGCCAATCAATGTAGAGTTGGAGCAAAATGATCGCATTGGCATCAGGAGATAGTGAAGTCCGCATTAGAATCCTGTAAAAGTATAAATACCAAAGGTAGCACGAGTTTTGAAGCAAAAGACCATTGTAGAATAAGTGTAAGAGAATAAATGAAAACAAAAACAGTCTGTGGTACTAAAATTATGCAGCGGTACCTCAAAAAACGCTGTGAAACACGTAGATAAAATGGCGGACGTGAAACTGAACATGGTGACGCGCAGCACATTTGGCTGTGAAGAAACGTTATAAGGACTTACCACGTCTGCACAAAGTATTAAAGAACTTAAGAGACTGCAAGATATGTTTGGTGTCCAGGACAGTGTAATACGAAAAACATTGCAGCTTGTCAAAATTTTTCATCAAATTCGTGCTGGAGTGAGGAGAAACGAAATGAGTACTGCATCGTGTAGGATTTATAGAAAAACAAAATGGCGATCGCGAATTCAGTCAGGAAAACGCGCCACAACGCAATGTAAAAAATAACAATGCATAGGCTCACCCCGAGTGCCAAATATATCGCTGGAATCCTGAACCGTTCAGAGAGAGATTTATCGCATTTTTAAAGGTAGCGGGGCGATGACTTCGCCCGTCGCTTGAAAAATCCTTGTGTCCTCGGCAGAGCAACGCTAGGCAGCTGCATTCTTGCCTGGTGTCAGACCACGCCCCCTCGTGCCCTTTTTTTCTCACATACTAGGGATTCTAAATGTATCCAGATTTGGTGGATTCCACAGAAAGAAACCAAGAAAATAGCAAAAACTGTAGTAACATTTTGTATTTTTTGGTAAAATGGGAAAATATCCTGCGCAAGTACTTGTGTCATGTTTTGTTTTCTACAAGGGGCATAAAAAAAGGTTGGTTGGGTTAAAATTGCCATCTTCCAACCCTTCAGGAACAGGTAAAGATGTGAACAAAGCACCATCATTTTAGCAAATGTTTAAGTGGTAGTCAATATTTCCTAATTTTGTGGTTTTTAGCTATATGAAGTGTGTAGAGAATAATAGGTGTATAACCCCTGGGTGAACTCAAAAGCTGTACATTTCTGAAAAGTATTTACAAACTCTCTAGGTTTTAGATATACCCAGGGATGGGAGGGTTCCTGCTGACTCAGAGCTCAAATACTACAGCCACTTCCCAAGGCAAGTTAGAGGAAATTGGAATTGCAGTTTAGATATATGGGCTGGTGGGTTTGGAGGCTGGGGAGATTACTCTCACAGTCTGCTTGCATGCATAAAAGCTTCTGGGTACATGGGGGTGACAGCATTGGGCACATTGGGCTGAGATGTGCTCCTATACACTGATCATACTGAAAACTGTCAGGGCCTTTAGGCTCTGACTGTTTTCAGTTTCAATTTCAGTGACGTCAGCTTGGCTGGCACACTGCAAATCATTGACATTAAAAAATATATATCTTATGCTGCAAAGGAAGCTTTTTCCTTGCAGTCCAAGTTGACAGCATGAAAAGTCAATCCCTCTTAATGCTAGCACTATCCTGCCCATGGTGTAAGGATGTGACATGCACATTCTACATACTATGTAGATAGTGAGTAGGAAATGAACGCCATGTCAGCTACCCTTAAACAAATATAATCATAAGAGCATAACACAATAGTTGATATAGAAAAAGTGTGAGGAAACAGTCTTTTTGCAGGTTCCCCTCTACACTTTTTACCACCATGTGGACTGATGCTGTTGTTTTTTTTTTGGCTCAGGGTGCACTGCGGCCTGTTAATCAGACCTCAGTGGCAGTGTTCCAATCCATTACATAATGTGTGTTGAATTGGCTGCCCCCAATTGGTATAAGCGGACTTATGTATAAGTCCCTAGTATATGGACCCAAAGGATACCCGGGGCATGTAAGACAGCCCTCCCCCACCAAGAGCTTCAGCACTGGTTGTGCCACCCTGTGTGTGACAAGGTACAAACTGGCACCTACCCTGCCCTGCAGCCTGGAAAAGCAGTTTTAAAACTGCTAGTTCGGCTTTGCCATTTCCACCAATGGCCAAGCCTCCACTTCCCTTACCAATATATGTACATTTCTCCTAAGGAAGGCCTATGGAGACCTAAGGTAGGACATGCAGTTTTAATACATGACGACTCAACAGCAAAACTTCTGTGATTCTGGGCAAATCCCTTAATCTCCCCGTGCCTAACAAAAAATGAATGTGTCCTTCTGTAACGAAACTGGTGCTCATGTAAAGCGCTCTGATACCCGATGTCTCGGGTCTAGTTGGTGCCATATAAAACTCTAAAATTAAAATTACAAATAGTATCAAATGAATTGTGGCATTAAACCCGACTTGATGCCCAAGGTGAATTTAATATCACTTTTAAGGAAAGGCAACTTTTAGAAAGCTGCCCAGTTTGTCCAGTGGGCTCTCAAAGTTGCTGGTCACAAGATAGCTTTCTGCCCTTCTGGGCCCATATTATAGATAGAGCGCACTTTCCAAGTTTGTGCCATGGCCCACCTTAAAGCAGGTGTGCCAGGTACAAACATGGAAAGTATACTCTATCAGGAATAATGCGGTACCTTCGGTGCAGTCACAAACTAGTGCTGCCCCTGAAACGGCATTCAAGAAAAATAAGAAGCAGCGGTTTTAAAGCTGCCCTGTATTTCTCTGTGCAGGCGGCAACCTTCCTGCACTTTTAAAAGGGATTAGAGATCCTCGTGGAGATGAGTGCTGTGAGTGACTGCACCCAACTGCAAGGGGATGTCTGGGGGCTCCATGGGACCCCTTTTCATCACTTTACAGATCTGCATTTAGAAGGCACACTGAAAGTGTGCCACCTCTTTTTGGCGCACTTTCAATGTGCCTTCTAAACGTATTTTTGCCTCTGTGCCCATGTCAGTAATACACACGTATCGGACAGGAACTCCCCTCTCGTGCTGCCAAGCAAGGTGGGAAGTAGGCCGCTTCCACCCCCCTGGACTACCTAGTGCGCTACGAGGAAACACGTGGCAGTGAAAAAAAGAGAGCTGCTGAGAGGGGTGAGGTGCAGGCAGGCACTACCAATGGTGTATTATGCTAGGTCTGGAGCGTGAAATTTCTAGCGCATCTGCACCACAGAAGTCAGTGTGTAAGGGCCTCCCCTGAGAGCTACTTATGGCGCGGAGCAAGTTCTGACCCTGCTTTGCTTGGTTCCCTGATGTGGAAGGGGGACCAGAAAGACAGTTAACAGTTACGAGCAGCTGTAGCAGTTGAAGAGGAGGATTTCACCTGTTAGCCCCAGGCTACGCACTTCTCCTGCAGGACCTTACGTGTACGGAGCGAAGGAAGGCGATCCTCCCCCCCCCCCCCCCCCTACCCCCTTTGAGGACTCAGTATAACAGACAAAATGGGCATAGGAGATAAGACGCAGACGAAACTTACCTTTGACCAGAAGCGGTCAAAATCTCATGGCGCCACCACAAGTTAGAACGCTAGGATGCCACCCCCAGTGAGTGAAGACTCTGACTCGGACATTCGCAGTATCCTTAAATCGACTGAAAAATCCCTTCAGAGTGGCATCACCTCTCTGGGCACAAAAATGGACGCCCTCACATATAGAATGGACAGAAGGGCTGACCGCCTTGATAAGCATGCGGAAAGGCTGGATATGTCTGAAAGGTGCTTAACCGAGGTGGAGGAGGCACATACCACCTTGGACATATGTGCGCAACTAGGTCTTCCAAGTATCATGTCTGTAAAAATGGAGTCACCGGCCACCTTTGTTTTATATGCCGCATATTGCCTTTTCTTTACTATATGTAAAAAAAATAATAATGATTTAGTCCATTTTTAACTTTTTGACTTGTGGGCAGAGGAAAAAGCATAGGCAATTGATATGGCAGGAAAAAAATCAACAGAGGGAAAAGGATTGGCAATATGTCCACTCGATCGTGAGCAATCATAATCAGGCAGACCTATGGAGATACATCAAAAACAAAACAAGCCAAGACAAAGTAAGGAGCAACTCCATCACTGAAGCAATGTGGTCTTCGCACGTAAACAACCTCTATGTAGTTGATCAAACAGGAGCCTCTCAGCCTGAATACTCAGATCCTTCAGATGACTCAGAGGACAGTGCCTCCACATTTACGATTAATAGGATTCAAAAAGTACTAAGCAAAATAAGATCCTCAGGTGCACCTGGCCCGAATGGCCTCCCGGCCCAACTGTGTGAAGACTCGTCATTATGGTCTGCAATACTTCTCTCACTGTTTACAACCTGCACTAAACTCCAACAAGTACCCGACAGCTGGAGAGGTTCAATATTGCACCCAATTTTTGAAAGGGGCGACCGACTGAATCCCTGTAATTATCGGCTGATAGCCTTGTTGGATATTGAGGCTAAGATCTATGCAGCCATACTCTTAAAAGATCTAGAGGCTTGGGCAACAACAAACGCAATAATTCCTTTTTGCCAAACTGGCTTTAGACCCAATTCCTCCACACTGGACAACATAATCACCCTATCCTACCTTGCCTACCAGGCACCAAACCAGAAGACACCAGCACTCTACGCATCTTTCGTGGACTATTCATCTGCATTCGATCTGGTGGACAGAGGCATGCTACCAGCACTCTACGCATCTTTCGTGGACTATTCATCTGCATTCGATCTGGTGGACAGAGGCATGCTTTGGAGAAAACTGCAGGCGTGGGGCATTCCCGGCGGCCTTCTCAATTCCATCATATCGCTATGCGTAACTACCTGGGTGAGGGTCAAGTTGTCAGACACTGCGCTAACCAAGAAGATCAATACCACCCAAGGGTTGAAGCAAGGGTACGTCCTTGCTCCAATGTTGTTTAATTTATATACAGCGGACATGTCGCGGGCGCTTACCAATGCTAATCTAATCTCCCCAAAATTCGGCAACACAAAGATCACAATATTGCGATACGCGGACGACATCGTCCTCCTCGACAACTCAAAAATAGGTCTCCAGCGAGCACTAAACTCTCTCCATCTATACAATAGTGTAAATAAACTGAAAGTAAACGAAGGAAAAACAAAGGTTCTATCATTCGCAAAAAAAAAATAACACAATTGGTCCCTGGATCCCTTAAAAACCTCTGGAGCCATATCCTATAACTATTTGGGCACATGGTTTTCTGCAAACGGCGCATCAACAACACACAAGCGTCACATAAAGAACAAGGCAGTGTTAATAACCAACAGACTGTGTCAATTACACGCTGCCCTTGAAAGTCCATCCTCTGCGCCAATTAGAAAGGTACTCAGGGCAGTATTACCATCCGCAATTACCTACAGCAGTGAGGCCTTTCCAGGTCAACTCACCAACACCATCGAAAAATTACATCTAAAAATATACAAAAGAGTGTTTAAATTGATTGCCCTGTTAAACCAGGGGACCCTTGGTGAGACTTGAATTTGGCCTGGAGGGCATCACATGGTCAAGTATGGGGTCTTTTGTAAAGTACTATCACAGATGTATTACGGCAACACCGGGTACCCTGAAATGTATTTTGCAAGATATCTTCAAACATAAAATCAATCCATGGTCCACTTACTTAAAGACATCAGTAGAAACTTTACAAATCGACTTGACCACTTTAAATACTTCTTCATTTACGTTCGCTGCAATCAAAAGTATAATGAAAAAACAGACTAGATTACTTTCCAAGACCATGGACCTGCAAAAAATGAATACCACTCCACCATTAAGGGCCCTGGCAGTGTCATACAACAATGAAAGTCAAGTTGGACTTAGGGCAGAACCTTACCTCAATTGTACTATAGGGAAAGCATGCCTGACTAAAATCTTGGCAGTAAGGATGCTGGCATTACAAATCAAAGATTTTAATCCTAACTGGCCGCTGCTTTCTAAAGTAGACAAGTGCAGACTCTGTGGCTACAAATCAGAATCTCTTTTACATTTACTGTGCAGCTGTCCGATCTTGCTTGATTGCCGTTGAACTTTACTAAAGCCACTCTTTTTAATTCACAGCATAAGAACATGCAACCAAGCAATGAACTGGATTTTTAGCACAGTGGTCCCCCCTGAATTAGCAAGAATAAGTAAATTTTTTAAAGCTGCGCAGGACTTCCTAAAAAACTCGATACAAAGCACTGAGACAATTATGTATTAAACCTTAACCCATGGATAACGGGCATTGATGCCTAGTAAACTTAGCCTACGCCATAATTGAGTCTTTTTTGTTGTTGTAAATTTTTTATTTATTTTATGGAAGGTTTTTTATCTTACTTTTATACATTATTTTCATAACAGACATGGGAAAGGAAAGATGGCAGAGAGAAAGTCTATATACTAAGTGCTTCCTTTCCTCGGGCACAATAAGCCATCCATATTGCATGGTTTTGACACACAACTAGCATTTTATTTTACTTCTGTATAATTGTGTTTTTTCTTAAATGTTTTCTATTGTCATGGTTTTAAGTTATCTACACAATAAACTTTGTATTGACTGACTGACTTGTTATTCCTTCAGCATTTGCACCTGCAGGGAAATTCCTTGTCCAGAGTTCCTGAGGATTTCTTTCAACAATTCGCAAACCTTGTTTGGTTGGATTTACGATACAATAGACTTACAAGCTTACCCTCGGGAATTGGGGCACACAGGTAGGACAGTTTGAGATCTATAAATAAACACAAATATTTAACAGTTTTTTCTCGTACCTCTCTTTCTCGTGCCCCTGTGTTTCCTCTATAACATGTGACAATTGTTTAATAATTGGAATTATCTTTGTTTCAAAATTTCTTGAAGTTGGCAGAATGCATGCTAGTGACAAAATGTGCCATAGAGGGCAAGAGGGTGAATCCCCAGCAAGGCATACTCAATCTTGTATCATTTCATAGGTCAGTAAATTCAGTACCATATATTCAGTATTTACAGCACTTACAAGCAGCAGAATTCCAGACAAGTGGCATATATAACACCAATTATTATTGACTTAGGGCAAGATGTAGGTAACTTCAATTTAGCAAGTCCTTAATAGCGATTTTTACTGAATCGCTATAAGGACTCGCTAATTGGAATGTAGGTAGGAATCGCTAAAATATTAGCGATTCCTCAACATTCCTTAATAACAAATCAGTAATTGAGTTTCGTTATTAAGGAATACCTAGCCATTCATTCCTATGTGCTAGGAGGCCCATAGGAATGATTGGGAAGATATTCACTATTAGCGATTCGGTATTACCGAATCGCTAACAGCGGGAGGTATTTCAAGGGTGCCAGGGTGTCCAAAGGACACCCTGTTGCACCCCTGAAATGTGCGTGTGTGCACATGTGGTGCACATACATGCCCTAAGGGCATGAATGTCTGCCACATGGCACATTTAAACAAGCAAAAAAGTGTTTTTTAAAGGAAATCGCTACTGACCACCAACTTGAAGGCTCAAGTGCACTATTTTTAGTGCTACGTACATTGCATTTAAGGAATCAGTATTTCCGATTCCTTAAATGCAAGAGCAAAATAAGGAATCATTCCTTATTTTGCATCTAGGTATGAACTCACCTACATTGCACTGACGGTAACGCTGAAATTGTCCGAATTTCGGTGTTACCGACCGGTATTTAGCCACCTACATCTGTCCCTTAATGTGCAGGGTGGGAGGCAGATTAAAGGGTTAATGTGCTATAGTCGAGCCCCTGTGAAGCCTTTTTTCACACTAACTGGACTATCACAGTTGAGAGTTCTCTTTCCACCTTTTGGATGGTGTGCAGCTTTTTATGAGAGGATCCCTGGCATTGCGGATCCATGTCCACCCACTGCACACTATGTGCTCTAATGATGCTGGAAGGGGTGCCTGACACAGGGTTTCTTTCTTATTGTAGTGGTTTCTTTGCTGCAGAAGATACTGTGATGAATGCAGAATTCTAGTCTTGATATGCCTGACAGCACATAACCTATTACTCTTTTGTACGGAGGCTTGTGCAACCTCAGAACTTGGTGCGCAACACTGAGACCACTTCAAAGGACCTGCATTCAGCACTTCTCAAGCGTCATCCTGGGTGCATACAGTAGGAGCAGACCATTTGGTCTTCTCATAAAATAAGCCCTCAGAAAGTGGGCAGTATTTCTCAGCCTTATCTCTGGTGGGCATTTGGCTTCTTACAGTACCAGCTTTGGCCTCCAGTTTAATCTACTATGGAGTTTCTTAACATTATAATGATCTGGTAGTCAAGATCTACTGCAACCTGATCAGCAACCACAGCTGCCTTTGAGACATTCACCTTCATTGGTCCTATTGCTTTCTTGTTCTTTACTTTCCCTGACTAGTGAGTAAATCTCTTTTCAGTGAATGCTTGTGATTCTGTCATCATTCTTCATCATTACTCATCCTGTCTGTTTTTGCCTGTTATGCATAGCATGCTGTGTGTTGTTTCTCTGACATAAACAATGAATGCTTTTTCAAATTTGATAAGCAATCCTTTGATTTGGTACGTTTGAGGTGGGTTGTTATGCTCTTGTCTGTCTGTCCCTGCTGTTAAATGTGGTGGCCAGATCATGTTACCTGCTTCCAGCATCACAGTCAATAATAAAGCCAACTACATTTATACTAGGATATTTGCATGTAGATAGAATTTGCTAGTAATCTACTGTCCGGCTAGGGGAAGACCATCTACTGGCACTCCATGTGTCTGCCATGCACCTGAAAACCAACAAAACTCAGAAGTAAGCCAAGACTTTATAAAATATTCCAGTCTCCCCTATTAATAGCTCAGCCAAGCTCAAAGCTTAAACCTTTCCTGACCTGATCAAAGATGTATGATAGACCATTATACAATTATAATCTGATGAAATAAAGCATTGATATGTCAAGCAGGAAACAATGAAACAAACTGAGAAGAAAGTGGTCGATGCCTATTGATGAATGACCATCTGAATAAGGCATAATGAAGGTGTGTTGAAGACTGTGCTAAAATTACAATTCAATATATTGTCTCCAATTTTAATTGGGGGGCCTGGTCCCATCGGTTGAAGAGGGGTACATGCTTAAAGCTAAATAAATGTATGGAGTAAAAGATAAATGTGCCCCTCTATTTATGGAACATATGATTAATAGGTGTCAGAAATGGTCTTATTTATTTGGTAGAGGGGCACCCTTGTCCAACTCAATACATCCACTGTGGTTAAGTCAAAACACAGTTCTGATACAAACTCTGCTCAGCCCCTGGTAGCAATGGCACAAGCAGCAGGCAATCACTGGAGAAGTGAATGCATTGTCAAAGTAGTACCAACAATTTTAAAGTAAAGAACATGGCACAATAAAACTTCCAAACCAATTTAGAAAACTAGAGAAACATTTTATGTTCAAAAATGATACCAAGGTTACCCAAATAGGTTAATGGGAACAATTGATTTGAGTTTTCAGGTAAATAGGGTGTAATAAAATAAAAGAAATAAAGCACTATGGAAAGACAACAGTTCGCGGTGGACCTGGAACTAGGTGCAATGTAACGGTGATGCATGGGAGCCGAAGTCTTGACACACCAAGTCGATTGTCCTAGCCAACTATTTTACATAGTCTCCAACTGTTGGAAAAGCTTCTTCTGGTTGTTCTCCCAGCCTCCAGTGCCCCAGGACAGTCTTCTGGGATGCAGGTGTCTGTCCAGCTGGATCTCCTGCAGGATCCGGATCCTTCTTCTAACAAGGCCTTCTCTTCAGATGGAGTATTCCCTAGTACAGGAATGTTCTCAGGAGGTGGCAGCGGAGTTGGTAGATTTATCCTGTGTACTAACTGCTGGTGGATATATGTGTTCTCCCACCCAATCCTAACAGTTTTCTCACAGTCCACTCCTTTTTTAACAGCACTTCCTCTTTACCATACTGTCAAATTATCCAGTAACCCCACTTCAAGGTGCCGGGATCTAGCTGCCATCAGGCAGTCCTGTCTTCAGCTTCTTGCCTACTCCATTGCCTGACAGGGTCAAAACTGTGTTTCCCTCCTACTGTGACTGCCACTTAACTGTCTAGAAGGGTCCTGGGGATGCATAGAGGAAGCCCTCATTGGCATCCCCAAGTCAAACGATGTCGTGTTAAAGCTGCCCCTTGTTCTGTTCCTGTCTACTCCTAGATAGCTAATCCCTGCTAAGCATGGGCGAATTTTGCGAATCTCGCGTTCGCGAATTTTGCGGATTTGCGAACTCGCAATCCGCAAAATCCGCGAATTCTCGCGAATTTGCGGATTTTTTTTTTGTGTTTGCGCGGGTTTCTGCCAGTTTGCGAGGGTTTTGTACACTTTCGCAAATTGCGAACTTACCTGTCGGGTCGCAAGTTTCGCGAACTTGTTGTTTCTACGTGTCCAGCCTGTTTGGGACACTCTTCTTCATCACTGCCACTCTCTGTCACCACTGCCACTCTCTGACTACTCATGCCACCCTCTGGCCCACCCATGCCACCCTCTGTTTCATCACAGCACCCCCTGGTTGTCC
Organism: Lissotriton vulgaris; assembly: GCF_964263255.1. Lineage (NCBI taxonomy): Eukaryota > Metazoa > Chordata > Amphibia > Caudata > Salamandridae > Lissotriton > Lissotriton vulgaris. The sequence continues at coordinate 932,044,594 of NC_141693.1, read as the reverse complement.
AGTCAGTGTACATTATTGTGGCAACGCAAGCACACCTTCCCTGCCTCAAGTGACCTGAATTAATTTGGGGCTGATTAATGTGTCACAGAATATTTTTTTAGCTGGCACCTGCTTCCTTAGTGCTTCCTGATTAGTGATCTTTTGCACTTGCTAAGTGCTTTCGTTGTTGCAAAATTAGTTACAACACCTGCCCTGCCCCAACTGACAATAATGAATTAGGGGCTGATTAATGGATTTGAACTTCCAGCCTGGCTCCTGCTTGTCTCCCTTAGCTGTAATTCAGGACCTTTGTGGCATATGTGTAACTATTCTGAGGTTCAGAGCAGGGTCACATAATAGTTGCAACTGGCAACTGAACTCTGGAGGGGCCCCTCAGGAAGCACTACAGGAAATGGCTACTAATGATGAGCCTGAACTTTTGAACCTGGTAAGTAGTTTTAGTTTTGCTAAGATCGTATTTCTGCAATTTTGCACTTATTCGCGGGCGCGAATTTGTACTGGGAAGCCGCGAACTCACGCGAACAGTGCGAGCAAAATCCGCTGCTCGCGGATTTTGCGGGAGATTCGCGAATCTCGCGGATTGCGAATTTACCGAAAATCCGCAAAATCCGCGAGCGAAACGGATTTTCCGCCCATGCTTAATCCCTGCTAAGTGGTTAGCAGTTAACCTCCATTGGTCTTTACGGATTTCAAACGCAAGCCATTGTCCTCTGAGTCAGTTATGAACTCGTCCATTCAAGGATGTGTATCTCTGTTCAGGCGGACTAAAGTGCATTTTTACAGAGGTTATTTTCTGCCTAAATTATAAACAACATCCTGACTTTACCATTAAGTTAGATTTTGTTTTAAACAGGAAGTATCTGTGTATGAGTTTTTCCAGCCCTTTCCAAATCAAAGATGTCAAATAAAGATTTAAATCTAATCTAGACCTAAAATCATAGCCTGGCCTACATGGCAAAATAGCTTTTGGGGTTAAGTTCACGGTTGTGTAAACTGCGAATGTGACTTCGTTCTACAATGTTAATTTTTCCAAACATTGGTGATCCCAGTTCAATGCACCAACGATGAATGTGAAAGACAGACTATTTTAGCCCCGCAGAACACTACTCAACTGCACCCTAGTAACAAATATACTTAGTTATTCACAATTTCTCCCTCTCTCTCTCTCTCTCTCTCTCTCTCTCTCTCACACACACACACACTTTAAAATTAAAGTATTTATATCTTGAAGAGCAATATGTTTCTCAGTACATCTAAAACAACTACACAGTATATTATAAAAAGAGCAAGAAGACACATTGTAAATAATGAGAGTAAAATTAAAATTTCTAACATGTTTAAAATGTTCGTATGTCGGAACCACGCATGCATTTACAATACATGTCTTTACCATGCATCCATTACCACACAATGCCTTTACCACACATGCCTTTACTAGGTAATTATATATATATATATATATATATATATATATATATGTGTGTGTGTGTATATATATATATATATATACACACACACATACACACACACACTGATGTGTGTGTGTGTACATATAATAAATATATGTATATATATAATCACTGAAAAAAACATAGATTTCAGGTACGTAATAGTTAGAAATTAGCATTTAAAAAATCCTTACAAATTAACTGAAAAACCATAGGTTTCAGGGAGGTTATAGGTAGCTGGACATTTCAATCTTAAAAAATCATAGAAATGTCACCGTTATAGTTAGTTTAGCTAACTATAATTCACGTCCCGCAATGCACTGCTGATGACGTCACATATTACATCATTCATGACATGGTCAGTGACATCACTGATGACATCTCAAATTACATCACTGATGGCATCATCCACTTGATAATCTGAAGCACCTCCTCACACCATAATATAACCTTTCATACATGTACTCTACAATACAGACTACCATTTTCGAAACCATAGACACACCAATACAAGTTACTACATACCCACTCGCTGATTCCTAGGTCTTCACACTCATCCACTCAGTCACCCATACAGTCACTCATACATGCAGTCACTCATTATTACAGCACTATCACATGTACTCATATACCTATACAGACACTCACACACTGCCACTCATCCATAGCGTTACTCACAAACCTAGTCACTCATGCAAAAGATCAATCACACTTCCATTTACACACCTATACAGTTATTCAAAAACAAGCTCACTTACAAACACATACTTACTCTCTTATACATTCACTGATACAACCACACAACCACTCTTACAATCACTCATTCTCACATACAGTTCGTTTATTTAATCCATCACTCACATATACAGCTTTTCAGATATGTAGTTACTTACACATATACCACTGAGACATTCGTTCACTAATAAACACATCTATACACACACTCACCCATCTATACCGCTCTTCACAGATGTACTATTCAACACATACACCCACTGAATCACGCACTTATATATCCATGCACTGAGTCACTCCCCCACCCACCCACAGATACTCAGTAAACCAATCAATAACCGATATGGACACTCATTTAGTTACTCACCAACCCATGCAACTGCTTGCACACCAACAGACAGATTGATACAGACATTTACATAGCTTAGTGACTAACTCATTCATTCACTAAGACTCGTTTAATTACTCACTTATACAGACAGTCATGCACTTCCTAAATCATCCATTCAAAGACTTATACACCCACTCATTCTCATTCTTCAATACACCTTGGTGTGTGTATATATATATATATATATATATATATATATATATATATATATATATATATATATATTCACTGAAAAACCATAGGTTTCACACCAGTTATAGTTAGCTGGAAATTTTACTGACATAAAACCATTGAAATTTCCACGTTATAGTTAGTTGGTCTCACTATAACTTGCGTGCCTGCAATGCACTGCTGATGACGTCACATATTACATCACTCATGACATGGTCAGTGACATCACTCATGACATCACTGATGACACCATCCAGTGAATGTGTGTCTTTCTAAAAAACATATTTATTTTATATATGTATTTGTAAAGGACGATAGAAGAATAAATGGTTAAATAAGTGTGTAAATGGATGTTTTTTAAAAAAAAAATTGATTGGTTAACTGGCTTATTAAGTGTATCTTAGTGAATACATATATTAGCAAGTAACTTTTAAATATTGAAATGTATGTATCAGTGTTTCACTTTGTGTATAAGTGGCTGTATGGGTTGGTGACTGACTCACTGTATGTGTTTTGAAGACAGCATATGTACAGGACTGTATGGATGGATGAGTGTGTATATGTGTATGTTAGTGAGTAAACGACTGTCTCACTATTGTCTTTTTTAGTAACGACATATGTTTTAATCTAGTATATGTGAGTATTGATATATATAAGTGAGTATATGTGAGAGTGAGAGATTGTAAGAGTTCCTGTTTAAATACGTATGTGTTTCTATAAGTGATTGTTTAAGAGAGTAAGTATGTGTAAGTTTCCTTAGAAGTAAAGTGGTAGTGTGTGTATAGCTGTATATGCAAATAAATGGATGTTCAATAGTTTTTTTGCATGTGTGAATATGTGTGTGAGTAACTTTTGGATGACTGTCGGTGTGTAACAGGATGTATAGGTGTATCACTACATATAATGAGTGAGTATATGTATGAGTGACTATATAGAACTTTTGATGAATGAGTGGATGTGTGTATAGATGGTGGAATTACTGAATTGTTTGTTGTAACTGGTATGGGTATCTCCATTTTTTTGAAAATGTTAATTTCTATTTTTGAATATGTGTTTCAAGGCTTACATTACACTGAAAGGAGGTCTGTCACTCTGTCACAAGGATGGTGTCATCAGTGATGTCATGAGTGATGTCACTGACCATGTCATGAGTGATGTAATATGTGACGTCATCAGCAGTGCATTGCAGGCGCGCAAGTTATAGTGAGTCCAACTAACTATAACGTGGGAATTTCAATGGTTTTATGTCAGTAAAATTTCCAGCTAACTATAACTGGTGTGAAACCTATGGTTTTTTTCAGTGAATTTAATAGGTTTTTTAAATGCTAATTCCTAACTATAACTGGTGTGAAAATATGGTTTTTTCAGTGAATTTCATAGGTTTTTTAAATGCTAATTCCTTTCTATATCGAGTTTCTAACCTATGATTTTTTTTTACATTTTGCTGTTTTGTTTAAGTATTAATTATTATTATTTATTTATTTTTTTATAATTTTTTCCTGGGGCGCTCTGGGTGCGCGCTCCGGTAAGCTCTCCGGAAAGCGCACCCAGAGCACTACTTTCGTTCGTGAAAAAAAATATGGATGAAAACGAAATATTAACGCAAGACATTTAGTACCATACATATAAAAGCAGTTTTTTTTAAATAAGGAAATGAAAATGATTTTGCATTTCCGTGAAACTATCAAAACGTCACTTCAGCACGCCGCGTAAGCGCCCCCGGAAGCGCCTACGTTCGCGCCGCGTATGCGCCCCGGAAGCGCCTACGTTTGCGCCGCGTATGCGCCCCGGAAGTGCTCCGGTGCGCGCAGCGTCAGCGCGTCAAGTCATGTGACCTTAAAATAACACTTTTCATTGGTTGCTAACAGTTTTTTTTTACAAAGAATGAAATCCTCACCCATTTCCTTCACTTCTTTCACTTTTGTGACTGAAAGACCTGTTTTTTGCTCTTGGATCTTTCTTGGTCTACCATGGCTGCCAGAGAATCCAGCAGTGATGATGATCCTGAATTCATCGATGAAGAGCCTCCTCAGCCAAAGGTGAAGGAGCATTTCATTTGGAATTTTTTTTCAATACCACCTAACCAGAAAAAGGTGAATGCTCCAAAAGTGGAGTGCAGGATCTGCAAACAAGTCCTGTCACGGGGTGACCCCAAAAAGAAATATTCGTTTGGGAACTTTACAATGATACGGCATGTGGAGAGGAGGCACCCCCAGAATTTTGCCCGGGAAAGTGTCAGGGCTCTGGCACAAAAGGTTCCCAGTGATGGGGCCTCTACATCCACCGGAGGAGCAACTACTTCTGGGAGGGGGCGATCGCAGGAGCTTGTTCCAAATATTCAACCTGCTTTCAACAATGCTGTCCTGAAATGCAGATACTGCGATCAACTCCTTACCTATGGGGAGCAAAGTGTCCTGCTCATGGTTCGAGCATTGGAGAACCATCACTGCCGTTCCCAGCCCTAATTTTTTTTGTTTTTTTTGCTCCTGTTGAGCAGTTTCCATTCCCTGTTTTTGTTTCTGTTCTTAAAAAAAAGAAGAAAAAAAAGTTCTTTTCAGAACTACCTCCAATTCTCAACAAAGAGCTATATTCTTAAAAAAATGAAAAAGAGTAAGTGAAATGGAGTGCATTGATAATGGAAAGGAAAATGAGTAAGAAAGAACAGAAAGGTATGAGAGGAGAAAGGAAGTGAAGTAGGGGGGCTGAAAGAAGGTGAGTGTTGGGAAGGAAAGTAAGGAGAAGAAGAGTGAATATGGGGAATGTGGACATTCAAAGAAAATGTTGAAAAGGAACGGTGGTGTGGAAGGGTAAGAAAAGATGCATTGTTGGAGTTGAAGACTGAAGGCCTTATTTATGAAGCCATGCGTCACTTTAACGCCACCAGAGCGTCACTTTTTGTGACGCATCAGTACAGTAAAAAATGCACCTTATTCAGTCATATTTACAAAGTGGCGCATCTAGGTAGATGCGTCACTTTGTAAGCCCCTGCGCCACATTATTCCTACGTCAGGTGTAATGTATGCAAAAGGGACGTATTGACTCAAGAAAGGGTCGTAGAGGTGACGCAGTAAAATCTATGAGATATCACTGCGTCACTTTTATGACGCTGTTGCGTCCAAATATTACGCCTGTTTCACAGCAGACATGCAGGCCCTTTCACATGGGGCCTGGCCCCATGTGAAAGAATGCATTGCTGGATTTGCATCATTTTTGAGACACACTCCAGCAATACATCACTTTTGCGCTTACAGATACGTCTGAAATACTGACGTATCTGTAAGAACTTCCAACATAATACGTCATAAATTTAATATGACGCATGAGTATAAGACTGAAGGACTCATTTATGAGGCCATGCGTCACTTTAACGCCACCGGTGCGTCACTTTTTGTGACGCACCAGTGCTGTAAAAAATGCACCTTATTCAGTCATATTTACAAAGTGACGCATCTAGGTAGTTGCGTCACTTTGTAAGCCCCTGCGCCACATTATTCCTACGGCAGGTGTAATGTATGCAAAAGGGACGTATTGACGCAAGAAAGGGTCGTAGAGGTGACACCGTGAATAAACTGGGGACCTCATTTATGAAAAGTGACGCATCGCTGCGTAAAAACAGAGATGCGTCACTTTTCAGTGCGCACTCCTTACGACATTCCTGATGCGTCATATTTAATGTATGACGCATCATGTCGCAAGGAGTTACAGATACGTCAGTATTTCTGACGTATCTGGAAGCGCAAAAGTGACGCATTGCTGGAGTGTGTCACAAAAGTGACGCAACTCCAGTAATGCGTCCTTTCACATGGGGAAAGCCCCATGTGAAAGGGCTTGCGTAAGTCTTACGCCTGCTGTGAGGCAGGCGCAAGATTTTGACGCAACAGCGTCCTAAAAGTGACGTAGTGAAATCTCATAGATATCACTGCGTCACTATTACGAGGCTTTTTGCGGGGGAAAGCCCCCTCTGCATATATTATACCTGACACAGGTATAATGTGGCGCAGGGGTTTAAAAAGTGACACATCTACCTAGATGCGTCACTTTTTAAATATGGCGCAACGAGGCGCATTTTTTACACCGCTGGTGCATCACAAAAAGTGACGCACCAGCGGCGCAAAACTGTTGCAAGGCCTTCATAAATAAGGCCCTGGATTTTCCCCATGCTTCGCTCCCCGGTGCGCGTACCGGGCACTCTCCCCGCGCAAATCGACCCTATTATAGCCCCCACATCAAACCTAGGGGGTCAGGGGGGGGTCTACCCTGCCCCCTTATAGTCATTTCCCCCTTTTTTTTATACCACCTCTTGTGTCTCGATCCTACCAAGACACAAGATGGCGGCCGCTCCGGACTGTTTCGAATGTTTACAGACACCCATGAGCCAATCAGCTTTCCATGCATAAGTCGCGTTGCACGCCCGGTGCGCTTCCCGGTGCACGTACCGGGGCGCGCCTATAGATATATATATTTTTTGGAACCTAAATTACTCAAAATCCACTGGAGCACATATCTTGAGACATAGCAAAGGCACATCGGGCTACCAGTCCCTACAATTTTGCCAAGTTTGGTGTAAATCCATTCAGCCGTTCGGGCTAAAAGTGAGTTCGACCGCCCTATGGAAATTAACATGGGAAAAACGCGTTTTGGGACCCCCTTTTTATCTCGGCCCCCGCTTGACGCATCCCCTCCTTTCAGTGAAGGACCGGAGCTCGACGAGGCCATTTTGAGGAAATTTTCAGGCAGATTCGTCAACCGGCGCCAAAGTTATTCAAATAGAATTTTGAGATTTTGCATTCAAAAAAATCCTAACTATAACTACCTACTGGCGACCGCCAGTAGGTAATATATATATATATATATATATATATATATATATATATATATATATATATATATATATATATATATATATATATATATATATATATATATTTATATTCACTGAAAAAACCATTGGTTATAGACCATATATAGTTAGGGATTAGCCTTTTCAAAACCTTATTTTACTCACACAAAACCATTGAAATTTCATATATAGTTAGTTGCACTAACTATATATCGCGCACCCGCAATCCACTGCTGATGATGTCACATATTACATCATTCATGACATGGTTAGTGACATCACTGATGACATCACTGATGACAACATCCAGTGACTGTATGTTTCTGTAAAGTTAAAATATGTCTTACATATTGAAGAATGAGTGGATGTATAAGTGTCTGGAAGAAGGATTTAGTAGGTGCATGACTGACTGTATGAGAGAGTGTTTAAATGTGTCTTACTGAGTGCATGGGTTAGTGGCTAAACTGTCTTAATTTGTGCATCATTATGTCTGTTGTTCTACAAACTGCTGCATGTGTTGATCAGTAGCTATATGAGTAACTGTATGGGTTATTGATTGGTTGTCCAAGTATTTGTATGGGAGACTGAGTGTGTGTGTATGGGTGGCTGGGAGGTGTGTGACTCTGTACATAGATGTGTGAGTAGTTGATTCACTATATGTATGGGTTCAAAAGTGCATGTGGAAACAGCTGTATGGGCGATTGACTGTGCATGAGTGTATTGGTGAGTGAATAGATATCTCAGTGCTACATGTCAAAGTAAGTACATATGTAAAACACAGTACATGTGAGAGTTGACATATATTAATAACTGTGCATAAGAGCCAGTGAATGTGTGAGTGGCTGTATGGATCATTGTGAACATGTATCAGGGATTGTATAAGAGAGTAAATATGTGTTAGTATATGTTTAAATAAGTAAGGTGTGTATAAGTGTATAGTTGAGAAAATGGAGGTGTGATTGATTCTTTGCATGACTGACTAGGTGTGTGAGTAACTCCATGGATGAGTGACAGTCTGTGACTGTCTGTTTACACTGATTGTATCTAAGGTTATATTAGAGTCTGAAGAGGTTCATGGTATTATCATATGAATGATATCATCAGTGATGTGATCAGTAATGTCAAATGAGATGTTATCAGTGATTTTATCAGTGATGTCATTTGAGATGTCATCAGTGATGTCATCAGTGATGTCATTTGAGATGTCATCAGTGATGTCATTTGAGATGTCATCAGTGATGTCATCAGTGATGTCACTAACCATGTCATGAATGATGTAATATGTGACATCATCAGCAGTGGATTGCGGGTGCGCGATATATAGTTAGTGCAACTAACTATATATGAAATTTCAATGGTTTTGTGTGAGTAAAATAAGGTTTTGAAAAGGCTAATCCCTAACTATATATGGTCTATAACCAATGGTTTTTTCAGTGAATTTTCAAGGTTTTGTAAATGCAAATTCCTAACTATATATGGCCTAAAACCTATGGTTTTTTCTGTGAATTTCAATGGTTTTTTAATAGCAAATATCAAAAGCTGTCAAATGTCAAGTACGTGATAGGTAAAAACTTTTTCGTGTTTATGCACGCTGATGTGCTTTGAACGCTGCCCCCCCCCCTCCCCTCTTTTCTCTTAGTAGTACTCTCTCTTTGCAGATAGTGAAGGGTAGTTAACGCAGGCCTTTACCCCCGTTGTAATCCGTCGTGCCTGCTTGTCTCTCCATTTGATTGATTGTTATCCAAGCATTTACTGTTTTACAATTGATTCTCTTTGGTTCATTCTCTATTTACAAACAAGCACAAAGTCGCAATACTCTGTTTAGTCTTTGCAGATAGTGAAAAATCGTGAAAAATCGTGTAAAAAATAAAAGTAATCGAGCAAAATCAGTAGGCCACTAATTGGATCTCTTTTTGACCTCGCTAAAATAGAAACATTAGGAACAACCCTTCATGAGAAATACGAAAATAGTGAGATGAACTGAGCTCCACACCATGAGGGCTGCAAGACAGCTCGGCTCCGTCACCCACCCCGCCCAAAATAACGACAAACCCTATGCAAATATTAAAAATATATACAACACACCAGCAAAGTAACAGGGTAAAACATTTTATTAAATAACTATTTACATAACTATTTTATACTTTTTTTTGCCCGATCCGGCTAGCTCAATCGATCGAGCATGAAACTCATGCACTCTGATAGCAAGCGTTGCTGCTGATGCTATGCAGACCAAAACTGGTTTTCAGTTTGTACTTTCTTCTAGATTTTTCCATCCAAGGTTGGTTGAGTTTGTAGAACGATGGCTTCAGATTTTCAACATACGGTGTGGTGCCGCGGACTGGGAGGGGGCGCTTGGCTCCTGCCCCCTCCCCAAGTAAGATTTTCATACAGGAAAGTACGTTCATGGTTTTGGTCCCTGAGTTGCTTCGATGTCACTGCCATTCTCAAATGGCATAAGTTCTGGATGTTGGGTGCCATAGTTCAGAGTTCTGAGCAGCGCTTGTAACACTGTCTGAAGCTTATTTGCACCTACTGCAGCTTCACTATTCTCAAAGTAAGTGAGGGCCGTTTGTGGACCTGACTACATTTGAAAACAATGTGATATGGTACCTCCCTAAACCGCTTGACGGAGGGCCCCGAGGGGCGGTGTGATGGCACGGACTCGGAGAAGACGCTTGGCTCCGACCCCCTCCCCAAGTCTTATAGCACTGGTGTAGCCTGAGATCGCCCCCGACATAGGTGGCCGGCTCCCGGGGTCCGGCGGAACTTTTTGCCTTTTGATGACTCTTCTATTCTGGACCTTGTCCCACAATCCGTTTGACCTGAAGACACGCTGTAGTGGGGCGCCCCTTTACCGTTTCAGTTGCCATTCCGCCCGCTTTTGCTACACTGTGCCTCTTTCGCCATTCACCTGTTTACCGCCCGCTCTTGCGACTACAGCGTCTCGCTCACCATGTAGTTGAGTTGCTCCCGCTCTTGCGATGCAGCGATAGGCGGATGCCACAGGACTCTCAAAATGGCGGCCGGCTCTTCAGATTTGGGCGTGGTCCACTAAAATGGCCCTGGGACACCTTGGAACTCGGACGCTTGCCTGACAGGGCTTGGGTCCCATTCTCGAAAGCGTCCCCTCAGCCGTGAAGATTCTACAAAAGTCTTGGGGGCCCCCGACTCCCGCAGGCTTCTGGTGGGGAGCGGCTGCCATGATTGCTCGTGGAATGGCCACGACGGAGCTACGAGATGGTGGTGCTCTCATGCTGACGCCAGCTTCAGTCTGAAACATCCAGAAACACTGTAGACTACCAATTCGATCAGTTCCGGTAGCGGCCCAACATGACCCGGTAGAGAAGAACTTGCCCTCCCCTCTTTGACTGATGGTTCTTGTTGCCTGTCCCCTCTGTTGTCATTTAACAGAACTTTTTGGACTGCTGAAAGGGGTTGTGTTCCGAACGCTGGTTGGTGGAGACATTTTGACTATATTCTTGACCTACGTTGTCGTGTAATGCGTTATATGACACGCCGCGTTAGCGCACCCGGAAGTGATCCGGGGCGCGGCGCGCAGCGCGTAACGTAAGCATAACAGGTCATGTGACTTGTTAATAAAACTTTTCATTGGTTCATTTTACTTTTGTTATTTTAATGATGAAAAGCTTGGTCATATGACCTAAAAATTACGCTTTTTATTGGTTTCGAACATTATTTTTTTTTAAACATATATGTTATAATGTTCCAGGCTAATGTACTTTCCCGGAAAATTTACAACTGTCCTGCAAGTAAAATATATTCCTTTTTCGAGAAAAAGGGCGTTTCTTCGTCCCATGACGGAGCCGTTGAGTAAAAGAGGCTCGGCCTGCTGTCTTAGTCGCCGATACGCCTGATTATCAGATTCTTATCGATCACTTTATGTTGCAGGAGTGGAAAACACAACTGCCCTTGACCATTTATCTTTACTGCGTTCCTACGTATTATACCTTTTATCCGTCATGTAATTGGACTGCTTTATTTCACTTGCCTTTTACTGATTCGAAAACAGTGACTAAAAGTAAAAACTTTACCAATGTAAATACTACTACCATGTTTTGTTTTAAAAACCTTTATTGTGAAAATGTCAGTATACAAATACGGGCCTATAACCACGTGGGCCGGCCACGGAGCAAACTGAAATCGTATATGATGAGGAGACATTTACACTGTAGAGGAACGTAACGAGCGGGCCATTAGGTTGCAAGAACTAAGGTGTCTAACAGTTGCGGAATCGGTGGACGTACATTTTGTAATTAAAATACGACAGGGCCACTTACAAAAAAATTATCTAGATATACATTTGCGGGCAAGTACCATGGGTGACGTTAATTCGAACTTTCAATAGTACAGTAATCAATAACACATCAGAACTTAATATCAATAGGGATGTCGAAATATTCAATCAATTCTCGTCCCCGCCCACCATGAGCATCAAAACTGCATTCATATCTCGTGATATCAAGGTTGTTCAACCAGTACACAACAAGGAGTTACGAGTCCCATTTATACCGGCGCCATTTTTGGGCCAGGCCGGGCAGGTCCAAGATATAGTCAAAATGTCTCCACCAACCATCGGCCAGACCAGAACCCCTTTCGGCCCTTTATGCTACAAGATGGTGTCTTCCATTCAGAAAACATTGTTGGCAGCATTTTGAAAGGAAAGATAAACAGCCGTTCTCCTAGTGAGTCTCACATTCTTACATTTAGGAAGAATGTTGAAGAGTAGTATGTTGAAAATCTGAAGCCACTGTTCTACAAACTCTCAATCAGCCTTGGATGGAAAAAAAAATCCTGAAGAATGTACAAACTGAAAACCAATTTTTGTCTGTATAGCATCAACAGCAACGCTTGACTCAGCTTTGTGTGAAGCCGCCATTTTGATTCAATCAATAGCGTCCCCCTGCACACATTCAGGGACCTGGTCGTGTCTTCAGGTCAAACGGATTGTGGGCCAAGATGCAGAAAGGAAAAGGAAAAAAGTTCTGCCGGACCCCGGGAGCCGGCCGCCTATGTCATGGGCGATCTTTGGCCACACCAGGGCAATAGTGAAGCTGCAGCAGGTGCAAATAAGCTTCAGACAGTGTTACAAACACTGCTCAGAACTCTCAACTATGGCACTCAACATCCAGGACTTGCCATCTGGATCTTGGCGCCTTGTGCTGGTTCCGACCTATTCACACATCGGTCCACTACTGACATCACCTCATAAGCCAACGGGGCACCCCACGCCGACTTTCGGCGCAGCATTGTAGGATGGCCACACCAGTGCGGCAACTTGCTGGACACCACCTCGGTGCCATCCGGATCTCGGCGCGTTCGAGTCACTGTACCGCAAGAGTGACCGGAACTCAGCTGGACACGCCGTCTTTCGGCGCAGCATTGTAGGATGGCCACACCAGTGCGGCAATTTGCTGGACACCACCTCGGTGCCATCCGGATCTCGGCGCGTTCGAGTCACTGTACCGCAAGAGTGACCGGAACTCAGCTGGACACGCCGTCTTTCGGCGCAGCATTGTCGGATGGCAACACCAGTGCGGCAACTTGCTGGACACCACCTCGGTGCCATACAGATCTCGGCGCGCTGTGCTGCCTTCGGCCTACTGTAGCCGCAAGTGCGGACGCAACTCAGTTGGACGGCGAGTGAAACGCTAAGGGGCGCCCCACTGCAGCCGAGGAGCCTCCATCTTGGGGGAGACGCACAGCCCCCACTGACTGACGCGACCTCACAGGCCAACGGGGGGCCCACGCCGACTTTCGGCGCAGCATTGTAGGATAGCCACACCAGTGCAGCAACTTGCTGGACACCAACTCGGTGCCATCCGGATCTCGGCGCGTTGTGCTGCCTTCGGCCTATTCGCACATCGGTCCGCTACTGACGCCGCCTCACGTGCCAACGGATTTTCTACGCTTTTTGTAGCCCTATGCCGCATAACAGGTCATGTGACTTGTTTATAAAACTTTTCATTGGTTCATTTTACTTTTGGTTTCCTAATGATGGAAGGCTTGGTCATATGACCTAAAAATAACACTTTTCATTGGTTTAGAACATTTTTTTTTCCCAAACGATGAAAGCCCCACCTTGTTTCTGGATGATTCAGACTGAAGCTGGCGTCCGCATGAGAGCACCACCATCTCGTGGCTCCGTCGTGGTCATTCCGCGAGCAATCATGGCAGCCGCTCCCCACCGAAGCCTGCAGGAGTCGAGGGCCCCCAAGACTTTTGTAGAATCTTCACGGCTGAGGGGACGCTTTCGAGAATGGAGCCCAAGCCCTAGCAGGCAAGCGTCCGAGTTCCAAGGTGTCCCAGGGCCATTTTAGTGGACCAGGCCCAAATCCGAAGAGCCGTCCGCCATTTTAAGAGTCCTATGGCAGCCGCCTATCGCTGCACCGCAAGAGTGGGCGCAACTCAACTACATGGTGAGCGAGACACTGTAGCCGCAAGAGCGGGCGATAAACAGCTGAATGGAGGATGAGGCACAGTGTAGCAAAAGCGGGCGGAATGGCAACTGAAACGGTAAAGGGGCGCCCCAGTACAGCAGACGAGCCTCCACCTGGGGAGGCCCGTTCACGCCGCCTCCCCCACGCCCCCCCGGGGCGCCCCACGCCGTTTTTCGGAGCAGCATTGTAGGATACCAAAACCAGTGCGGCAAGTTACTGGACATCACCTGGGTGCCATCCACATCTCAGCGCGTTCTGCTGCCTTGGGACTATTCGCACAACAGACCGCTACTGACGAGGCCTCCCCGCGCACCCCCCGGGGCGCCCCACGCTGTTTTTCTGAGCTGCATTGTAGGATACCAAAAACTAGTGCGGCACCCAGGTGACATCACCTGGGTGCCGTCCAGAACTCAGCACGTTGTGCTGCCTTGGGACTATTCGCACAAAAGACAGCTACTGACCATTGTTGCTTCTTTTTGCCAAAATTTTTTTAAATGTATTTACAGTTTTTGTTGCGTTCGATATATTTTTAAGTTAATAAAGTTTTATAATCCTACTTTGTTGGAGTGCTATATATTTTTTAAAAATCGGGTGAATGGGGCCTTGAATCGGGTTATTGTCATGTGTGGGCTTTGGAAGTGTGCTGCTACAGGATCGGACATTTCAAACTCAAATGCACGTTCTTTTTCTTACCTTTCCGAAGCATGGAGCGCAATAGCAGGCAGAGAAAGGGTGATGCAAGTGTTGAACACTGCCTGGCCTGGCAAGTTGCTGGCAGTGCCCCCCCCCCCCCGCCCGCTCCTGAAAGAGGGCACACACACACCGCCGCCCCGAGTACTTCACAAATCTTTAAAAGACCATGCGCTTGTTAATGAGGCTTAAATGGTTTATCACCCCTTCTAGAGCCCCTGCATCGGCCCTCTGACGTTTCCTGGAAGAATTAGCACGTAACACAATACCAAGCCCTGTCAGCTGAAACCCCCGAGGAATCGGGTTTTTGCTTGCAGGAATCGGGAGGCGGGAGACTAGCACTGAAATCGGTAGTCTCACGCCTGAATCCGGAGGGTTGGCATGAAAGGATTCTCTACAGCTGGGGCCATAAACTACATCCGCAAGGCTAGGTGATAGCCTGGGACCGGCCTGGACAATCGGACACAGAGGAAGAGGAGTGTCAGAGGGTGCGGTAGTGAATAGGGTGAAAGGGAGGTGTCGGGCGGGCACAGGGTGTGATTCTCTGGGAAGAGCAGCGCAGATGGGGGGAAGTTTATGGCCCATGCATGAGAGAGAGAGCGGGGGTGACCAGTGCGTGGGGGAGATGCTTGCGAGGGTGGGGAGCTGTGCTGAGAATCGACGGCGTGCAGAGAGTGGGTCTGGTCAAGGCATCTAAAATGGCTGCCGTGCACGACAAAATTGTGGCATTGGAAAAAAGGCAAGATGGCGCAGACAATGTTCATCAATAAGGATTCATTTATAACAAAATATTATATCGCAGTGACAAATTGGCGGTCAACACTTCCTGATTTCCATCGAATCGAACGTTAACAGACGTCACGCAGAAAAAAAAAAAAAAAAAACGCTCACGCACAGCCGCTGGAAGACATGTATCAACATATATGAGCCTCCTCAGCCACCCTCAGAAAACATAAAGGGTCAGGATACGTCTCCCGCATCCCCTTATACCTAGTAATTTAATTAAAACGAAACACAAAATGGCGAATTCCCGTTTCGCTACCAGTTTGCGGCCCAGTTCGCGGCCCGGGAAGCGTTTCTACCGTGAAAAATCAATTTTTTTTTATTTTCCCCACGGGACCCTTTAATAACCCCAACATCATTCCTAGGGGGTCAAGAGGGGTCTACCTTGCCCCCTTTCATTAAATTCCCCCTTCGTTTTTCACCTCTTCTTCTCTCTCGATCCTACCGAGAGATAAGATGGCGCACGCACAGCCGCTGGAAGACATATATCAACATATATAAGCCTCCTCAGCCACCCTCAGAAAACATAAAGGGTCAGGATACG
Organism: Lissotriton vulgaris; assembly: GCF_964263255.1. Taxonomy (NCBI): domain Eukaryota; kingdom Metazoa; phylum Chordata; class Amphibia; order Caudata; family Salamandridae; genus Lissotriton; species Lissotriton vulgaris. Next base: position 932,028,531 of record NC_141693.1, on the reverse strand, counting down.
TCTCCCGCACCCCCTTATACCTAGTAATTTAATTAAAACGAAACACAAAATGGCGAATTCCCGTTTCGCTACCAGTTTGCGGCCCAGTTCGCGGCCCGGGAAGCGCTTCTACCGTGAAAAATCAATTTTTGTTAATTTTCCCCACGGGACCCTTTAATAACCCCAACATCATTCCTAGGGGGTCAAGAGGGGTCTACCTTGCCCCCTTTTATTAAATTCCCCCTTCGTTTTTCACCTCTTCTTCTCTCTCGATCCTACCGAGAGACAAGATGGCGGCCGCACCGGACTGTTTAGAATGTTGACAGACACCGGAGAGCCAATCAGCTTCGCATCGCAAAGTTCCGTTTCGCGAAAAGTAAGCGGACCGGAGCGCAGCCCGGAGCGCTGTTACAGATATATATCTTGTTTTGAACGTTAATTTCTCAAAATCCACTGGAGCACATATATTGAGACCTAGCAAAGGCACATCGGGCTAACAGTCCCTACAATTTTGCCAAGTTTCGTGCAAATCCATTCAGCCGTTCGAGCTAAAAGTGAGGCCAAAGGCCCTATGGAAATTAACATGGGAAAAACGCGTTTTGGGACCCCCCTTTTTTCTCGCCCCCCCCTTGACGAAACCCCCCCAAATTTTCAAGGGCTGCTCAGAAACAAAATGTGCCATTTTCCTGAAAATTTCAGCCGATTCCGTCCACAAACGCCAAAGTTATTAGACATAGAATCTTCAAAAATCCCATAGGGAAAAAATCCTAACTATATATACCTACTGCCAGCCGACAGCCAGTAGGTAATATATATATTTATATATATACATATATATAAAATCACTTTTTAAAAAATTGGTGTAAGCCCCAAACTCCTATATTTTAAGTTACCTTTACCACCCCATACCCCTGCCCACCTCTAAATTGTAAAAATACACTTACCACCCAATACCCTTACCCACCTCTAAACCCTAAAAACATCCTCACCACCCTCTCCCTGTTACTGTAATGCATTTAAACTGCAGCCCAGCAAGAGCACAGAGTTGCTTCTTGCAGAAACATATTATTGTCATACATGTGGGTGATGTAAATACAATACAGCCCATATGACATTTGACTTTCGATGCCTAAGGTGCAATTACAGCACCATTCACTAGTGGCTTGTAGAAAAGTTAAATAGGCCCTATAAGGAGTTCCAATGTACACATCCTTTTTAGAGGGGACACGCTAGCCCTTCACCCCTGTTTAGCAGTGGTAAATTTCACAGAGTTCAAAATCCAGCCAAAGTAGGGCCCAGAAAAAGGTGGAAAATCTGGGTGACCATGTAGAAAGGTGGATTCACTTCAGTAGCCAAATTATGAATTTGTTAAAATTGATATTTTAATATTTGTACCCTAAGTCCCTAGTTTGTGATCTAGGATTTTCTCACTTAGAGTATAATTTTTTCCCATAATTTCCTAGAGAAGTTGCATGGAATTATAAACTCCAACCTAGGCCCTCATTACGAGTATACTTGAGTTTGGTGCAGAAATATCAAGGGACAGCTGGTATCCCGCACCAAACTCTAGCGAGTATTACTTTTCTCCCTGGAATAGGGAATAATTAATACCAAATCCTTTTCTGCACAGTTTTGCACGATTTTGCAAAGAAAAATGCTTACATGTTAATCGTTGCTCTCAGTGTGGGATTACTGGATCAGTTCTTAGTCAGAGAGCCTGAAGTCACACTCTGTTGCCAAAAGAATAAAGTTGAAAGGCTGAGTTGGCCCTCTGTAACAACAACTCACCACCAAGGATAGCCTTCATTATGAAAACCATCAACTTCACTGAAAGAGAGAGACATGGTAAAACCCTGCACTGAAAAAAAAATACTACAGCTCAATAATTTCCCTTCCCGCTCAACATTCATCACCCACACTTTCCCATCTCCTTTGTCTCTAACACTCACACGACATGCTCTTGTTATGATCCTGTGCTTTCACAACATACCACCTGTCCACTTCACACGCTTTGACTTACCTCCACACCACACCACACATACTCCATAAACCATGCCTTCCATACTTCACACATTTCTATTCCCCATTCCCTCTCCACATCTATTGCGCTCCCTGCTCCCACACCGCTCCCTCTCCAGTCACAATCCCTTGCTGTCACTTAGGGGCTTGTGCTTTCATCACATGTACTCTCTTTACATCATACCCATTGTTTTAAATTCAAAATCATTATCTTCATAATTCATGCTTTCGTCATACCCTGTCTGCTCTTGGGACACCCCACATTCTCCAATCACAGGCTATGCACTCCTGTTACACTTCGACTCTCCAAACACGCCCAACAGTCTCCCATCACATTGCACAGTCTCCTTTTAAACCTATGTACACAACTTTCATGCTTCCTTCACTTTTCAAGTCAGACTCTATGTTCTACACACACCTTCCGCTCTATCTGCACATCCACTCTCTCCCATGACACTGGTGCTCTCCAACCACACCCTACACTCTCTCCACAGATGACTCGCTCCTTCCAAACCTCACAAAATAGCAATATACTCCAAGGCACCCACAACCACTCATTAGACACCATATCAAGAATTGCAAACTCCGACAACTCTGATTTATTGTAATGAACATTGTTTGAGTACGCCAGTGAGAAGACCTCCTGACAGAGCCTTTTTAGAATATATAGGAAGAGATATGTGCTAGTCTGAAGCCAGGCATTCAGTGGCTTGGCTAATGTTGCAGGTTTGATGGCATATTGATATTGTATTGGATTGTACAGCGACTTTCATGGCCTTGCCTTGCTGGGTTGAAGTCAGAAGCCTAACATAGAATACGCAAAACATCTTTTCTCTGCAACTTCAGTGTTGCAGATAAATAAATGCATGGAATCAAGCTAAAATGAACACTCCGAAGACCATAGCCATAAAGAGTCTGCAGTTCTGTGTGTTGTTAGCACTAGTAGTGAGTTTAATCAGCCTTCTTGATAGCAACAGCCCCAGCTAGCAGATCATTAACAATTTCATCAAAGGTTACCCTATCAACCTGGAAAGCCCAACCTCCAATTATAGGCCTACTGTAGTCCACCAACACTGGCAACCTGGTAGACCACTTGGAAAACTCTACGATCAGTATTTGGTGCAGAACATCTCTCCCCCTCTTCGCGGTGGAACACCCACATCGCTCTCTAGGAGCGCTACTCTCACTAGGTGCTCCACCGCAACCCATAATAGTGAGACTCCTCAATTTCAAGGATCGTGACACTATCCTACAACATGTGAGGGAGAAAAAAGACCTCATCCATCTCCAGCTTCTTAGACTTCCCTTTGACCACCCAAGCAGCGAGAAAAGAGCACCTGCCACTGAAACATAAACTGCAGTGTGCAGGCATCCCATATGGCATGCTTTATCCTATGCAATTGAAGATCATGAATCGCAGCAAGTCGCACATCTTTCAGGATCCACACAGTGAGGCCCTGTGTGTCAGGCATGTCTTCTCCGAGACCCGCTCAGCATCTCGTGCATACACAACTGGATCAGATGGTAACTTGAGCAAAGTGGAATGAGACTCTCGATAGAGAGAGGAGCTGACACGATGTGGGCTATCAAAATAGTTTAAACTGGTAAGACGTGCAGACCAATATAGGACAAGTTAAAACACCCCACCCCCCCATTCCATGGATTTCTTAAACTCTTCACTATGCTATACTGTACGATGCTAATGAGCTCCTGTTGAACTTTCATGTTGGACACAGACTAGCAGGTAGACTGCAGAGCACATTTTGTTTTCCCCTGCAAATGCCCTGCGTACGAGGCATTTGTTCACCAGAGTTCTGTTTTTCCCAATGGTAAGCCACCATTATATTGTGCTAACTATCACTAAAGTGTTTGCCTGAGGTTGCACCATGTTAGCGCAGGATAGGGGGAGGGGTGGATAGGGGCTCATTGGCATGTGTGGATGCCTAGTGTGGGAGGATAGTGGTGGGGTTATTAACTACATAACAGCTGCATGCAGGAACTACCACATTTCAGACGGCACAGACCGCACAACCAAATGGATGTCTGGAAGGACATAAGATCAGGTCATGCACCCACAATTCGCGGCCCAGCTAACTCCACTTGTTAACAAATAAGGGCAAAGTGACACATTTGCACCTCTTGATATGGACCGTCTGGGACTTAACCTCCGGAAGATGAGACCGGTATTTGCATATCTAGATAGGCAGCCCTCCTTCAAGAGACACATATAACGGCTGTGTGGCAACTGCTGCTTTCCTACTAAATGCTGCAGGCACATACAGTTTGCGACATACTCCTGCGTACGAGGCATGAGTGAACTTTTGACCAAACATGGCATTTCCTTAACGATATTCCCTAAATTCAATAACCCGCAGGGACAATACAATGTGCTTCAAGTCATGATACATGAAAGACACATCAAGCTCGTTAACCCATATGGTCCAAACACGATGACTCTGACCTCCTTGAACAGGTCTGGCAAACATATGCTTCACTGTTCCCCCACACTAAATTATAAGGGAGAGTCTTTAACCTGATACTGGACAAACAGGTGGATTTCTCATCGCAAAACCCGTTCATACAATAAGGCTGCAATGATGCTGACCACTATTATCAACACTGGGATCTTAACAGATATATGGCTCTTGAGGCACACTGACTTTAGAGAGGGGGTCCACATATACACAGCATAGATATCCTGCGTATGGCTGGATTACTGGCTGGGAACAAGTGAGGTGTGCATTTGGGTGACAAAGATGGAGTGCCTACTTCGTACATTGTCAGACCTTTGCCCAGTCAAACCTGTTTTGGAATTACTAACCTTGACACATTGAGCGTTCACATGGCACCTCTCCCCAATGTCCCTCCTAGACAATGCATTTAAAAAAGTAAGTGCAGACAGAAATTCTGAACTTATTTAAATCAACCGAGGGCTCAGTAGACTCCATGGGTACCATCTGGTAGGCCTGAAAGCCAAACAACATGAGGTCCATAAAGCCCTGTGCATCACACTCAACAAAATAGAGATGGATCTAAAGGCCCTAGATGATCACCTTTTTCGGTGCCCTGATGCCCAGAGCTGGTGGGTCTAGGTACTAAACTAGATGAATTTCTGACACTAGCCGATGAACAGCAGAAGCACACACACAAGTATTCATGTTCCAGAGTATATGGGGAAGCAGAATGCCCAATTAGAAAGCTAGTGGCATTACTAAGCAGCCACTGAAATGGGTATGGAGAGAACTCCATACTCAATAGGAACGCACAGCCAATAACCCCTAGGGTTTCATCATGATGATCAAAATAAACACAGATTCAATTCACGATTTATAACAAGAAGCAAAAAAAGTAATTGAGTTTGCCACTTGTATTTTCAATGATTCTTAATTGGAATTGAACAAAATGTTACAACATATATTACAATGTATGATTGACAAATCAAATCAGATTCACTTTTTGTCAATTCTCAGTAGCACATTAGTAGCGATCCCAATGCATTTCGGGTAACACCCTTCCTCAGGGGCATAATGTAGGATGAAAGTCAAAAACAAATCTTCAATGACCTCCTGTCGGAACACAAACAAAACAACCTAAGTGCCTTATATAACAATCAACACTCCATATTATACTTATTCAATGTCACTGTCTGCAAGCACGTTAGACTAGCCCAACACCGATGTGTGAAACAGTAATATGCTAACCATAATAGAGGTGAGTGTCTGATAGAACGTGCAATGTACGGGTGAACAGGGAATCAGTATAGTATCCATATCCCTATGAGCATGCATCATATTTATTTATTTATTGATATGCATTCTATAGCTCTAGCTAGACCCGAAGGTATCCTAGCACTTTACATATAACGCAAGATCATTAGATTGAAATACATGCACGGTGTGAGCTTTGGGAACATAGTTCAGTTAGGGTGCGTGCTAAAGTATTTGTTGAGCAGTAGGTGTTTAAGGTCCTGTTTGAATACGGAAAATAAGGTGTTGCAGTACAGGTCACTAGGGAATGAGATCCATATCGTGGGAGCATTTCCAGAGAAAGAACGTGTCTGGGAGGATTTCTTTTACAGTTTGGGAGGTATGAGAAGAAGTGCGTTGGAGCTCCTTAGAGATCTGGCTCTATCAGCTTTCGAAAGTTTGTTCTCCAGATAGTTGGGGTTATGTGTTTGAAGGGCTTTGTGGGTGATACAAACGGTCTTGTAGAAACATCTTTCTTCAATTGGGGGATTGGGAGCTAATTGACGCTCATTAGGGCCGGTGTGATGTGCTCAAACCGATTCCAACTTGTTATTAGCTGGCCTGCCATTTTCAGAACTGAACTTAAAGGTTGCCAGGGGAGTTTCGAAGTTACTGTGAAGATGGCGTTACCATAATCCAGTTTTGAGAGGACAAGTGGTTGCGCTACCGTCTTAAAATCTTCAGGGGGAATGAAAGGTTGGATTGATTTTCTTCAGGTGTTTTAGTATGAGGAGTGCTCCTTTGGCTGAGTTGTTGATGCGGGCTTTCAATGACATGTTTCTGTCCAGGGTGATACCTAAGGACTTAACGGTGTTGGACAGTGTTAGAGAACAGTTTAAAGCAACCAAATTCTTGAGCAATACTTGGAGTGGTAGCAGGTTCTTTTTCAGGGAGGATAGTAGTAGTTCAATTTTGCTGGGGTTCAGCTTTAAGTGGTTGATATTAAGCCAAGTTTGTATCTTGATTAGTGTGGTATTCAGATGGAGGGTGTTACTGGGTGATTTAATCTTGTATTAGAGTTGGGTATAATCAGCATATAGGTGATATTTGACCCCTGCTTGGTGTGAAACTACATAGTGATTTGAAAGTTCATAGTGCGCTGAAATTTGGGCATGCTACTACCCAAGCATGCACTGGAGTATAACCAGTCTTCAGAGTAACTGATGCCACGTACCTCCTAATTACTGTAGCCGTTAAGAGACAGACCAGTCTCCAGAGTTTCGAAAGTAACCCTGTCGATGAAAAAATCATGGTCATCATCCACTCTGCCTTGAATGCGTACCTAGTGTTAAATTACATGGGCGGAATGACTTGCCTCCAGAGCGTATTTACGATGGGTCAATAGAAATTTAGATTGCCAGGTATTGCGTCTAAAAACAAGACTAAATGCGAGGTTACTATGCATCATAAACCAACCTCGGTCTCGATAAACTTTCTGCTGTCTCTCTCGATAAGATGTTAGGCAACCGGTTGCCTCAAGATAATATACGATTATGGCGAAGGTTGAATTTATAGAAAAAGTGCCCCAAAAAACATATGTAGTGTGCAATGTTTCCACCAATGTAGACAAAAACTGTATAAGAATATTGAGAGCAATGTTTGCTGCGTTAGCATACTGTCCCAGATTCAGTATGTCTTCTCAAAAATGCATAACCTGATGTGTAAATAAGTGATCCAATGTGAAAATATGTATCCTGGTACTGAAAATCCAGATTTGATATGACCAGAAGGTCATGTCAGTAAGTGTGCAAATGTATAATGTCCATGTATACATACCGATGCGAACACTTGCAATCTGTGAACAGTTGTGATATGATCATGTATAATAGAATGTAAGTGTCAGGTGCCACGTATGCAATCTGAAAACCTATATCCCATGTAATCAGGCTATCGAGTGGGTAATCACTGTGTATACAGACAGTGATTCACAATCAGATGCAGGAATAGTGTCAAGAAAAGACTGATAGGTAGTAGCGTTTCCAATGAAGGAAAGAACCGCACCTCAAAATGAGCAACGTATGTGTGACTGACAACAATATGTGTGAATAATTTTGTTGCTATAGTTACAGTGGGGTGCTAGAGTAGCTTGAAACAACTACTAGCTGGAGGTGCTATTAGCACGTTACAAATTAACATGCATATCAATACACTGGGAAAAAGCTGTTACAGTACACCCATTAATATGTATAACAATCCAAATACAGTGTTGGACAAATACTAAACACAGTCTAAATTCCAATGTATTCCTAAGCAAATGAGGACAACCCAATGAGACAAATAGTATGCACTAGTCCAAAGATGTCATCAGGCGGTAATTCTTTCACTAATTATTCATTTTTCAAAGATTCCCAGCACACGATTTTGCCGACACGTGTTTCGTCTGTACTCAGACTTTTTCAAGGCAATATGGAAATAATGATACAGTACAGTCCAATGTGGATGATTCCGAGTTGCACGTCCGTTTGCATGTTCCACAGCCAAAAATGTCATGTATTGTACCAGGCGGTCTAGCCAAAATGAGCTGCTGTGGTGTGACACACGAAACAATAATAAGTCACGAGTTCCAAATTCTAATCCGTCCACTGCTATAGTTAGGACCCTTGAGTAATGTCACCATGTATAACTTAGAAAAGTCTAATTCAGTTATGTGGACCATACGTAGCATCAATTAAAGTGCACCACATCCTCGTGGTCAGTGACAAGCGCAGGAGGCAAAACCCTGGTAAGTTTGCGACCCTATAGATGACTGTATCCACACATCAAAAACGTGTGTGACCGCTCGCAGTATACGCGAAACCAAACAAAGGTTTATTAGTGCAAACCGTTTTGAAATCTGTTTCTTCTTCCAAAACTTCCCATCTCTTAGAATTTTTTATTTTTTATTTTAGCGACCTGGTGCGAAAATTTTAGCACAAACACTTCTCTCATGCTTAAAGATCGTGACGTTGGTGTTAATAAATCTTAGCGGGCTTTCTGCTCCATGAGTTCTTTAGCTGAATTTAATAGTTCCGAAGGATATCCATGCGTCCTGTATCTTTCGTACTGTTCATGAATCAAGCGATCAGTTTGTTGTTGGGTAGATGAAATTCTGTTTGTGTGAAAGAACTGGGATACCAGTAGATGTTTTTTCAGAGATGGTGGGTGGAAGCTCAAAGTGTAGCACGTTGTTTCTGTCTGTAGGTTTTTAGTAAACAGACATATGTGTTGCTGATGAGAATGTCCAGAAAGTTGATGGTATTTGGATGAATTTGATGAGTAGATTGTATGCGTGGGTTCTGTTGATTTAATGTGTGAATATTGTCCTCTAGTGACTGGCAGTCTCCGCTCCAGATCACAAGAATGCCATCTATGTCTCTCATAGAGATAATTAGATGTTTCGTCCAGTTCTCCTTGTTGATGATGTGTGTGTTCAAAATGAGCCATGAACATATTAGCGTATGAGGGTGCCCCCAGAAAACCCATTGATGTTCCTGTTCTTTGTAAAAAGAAGTTTTCTTTCCACGTGCAATAACTATGATACAAACAAAATTGTAAAAGTTCCAATAGGAAAACCTTGTCTGTGTCTGCTTGTATACCGCACCCCTACGTCTATGGTACATAGCAACGTGTCTTTAGTGATGTTTTTGTTGACATTTTCCAGTTTCACTAAACAATCCATTGTGTCTTTCACATATGTGCTGTATAATAAGGTGTGCAGGTTGACACCATTCATTATAGTACATTACCAGCCAGCCACCATGCAACCCCAGTAGTCACCCAACTACAAAGAGACTATGGGCAAATCCTCTATGAGGTGGAGGATATACTGGAGGAATTCATTAAATACTTCTTGTAAGGAATTGGGTGACTGGTTGAGGGGGTGAAGCCCTACTCAAGCAGCAGCCCCAATCCTTGTCAGGGTGAAATCACAGCAAACCCCAAATTAACCTGTCCTCAACCCTCTGGTAGCATGGCACAGAGTAGGCAGGCTTAATTTAGAGGCAAATTAAAGTATTTATGCAGTACTTCAAACAGTAATAAAGTGAAAACACAACACAAGAAAAATCCCACAGCAAATTATAAATAGAGTACATTTCAATAAATAAAACATGAGTAAAATGACATTAACCCAATGAGTAGAATCAAAGATATGCAAGTTTAAAGATTTCAGTGACTACAGTGCCAAAAAGCACTAAGCGCCAACTGTGGGGGTCTGGTCACACCAGACCCAGTCAAAAATAAAAGTTGAGACTGACTGCGATGGGGAGCAAGCCTGCTACAGAAACCCAGTTAGGAGAGCTGAGCAAGAGTGCCTTAAATCTTGGAAGTGGAGGGTTGTGAGGTCCCAGGCCAAGGATGTGACGCACAGCTGAGGCCATGTGACAGCCTAGTTGGAGATGCATTGCTCAGTGTCTGTTCCGCGGAGCTGCAAGACTGTGATGCCAGGTCCTGCATCATCGTTGAGGCGGCCGTCAACGAGTGGGGCTTGCGATTCACGGGCCTTTGTTGAGGATGCATCGCGTATTGGCTGGTTTCCAAAAAGTTGCGGAGCTTGTGATGTGGAGTCCTGCATTGTCATTGAGGTTGCAGTCTACGAAAGGCTTGCAATGCAATGGCCTGCATCGAGGATATTTTGTACAGCGGCAGTTCTGATGAAGCTGTGACAGTAATGCAAAGTCCTCAAGATGGCAAAATCCATGCAGCAGAGGTGATGCACCGGTTCTGCTCGTGGTTGTGCTGCACAGCAGGGGAGATGCATAGGTTCTGCTGGATCCACAGATGGGCTGGCAGAGTACCCTCAAGCCTTCCTCCAAAGGTCCAATACTGGGGTTGCACAACCTGGTAGGGTAGGTCTCACAGTTGCAGAGTTCAGGTGTTGATTTCAAGATACTAGCCCTTGGATTCATTCTGGTGTTTACAGGTCCAGTCCTACTTACCCAGGTAAGGGGGCAGTAGGTCAGCACAGTAGAGCAGCAGTCCTTCAGGGCAGCAGTCCAGCAGAGTGACAGTCCGTTTAGAAGCACAGAAGTCTTCCTACCTGGCAGTCTTCCACAGGTCCAGAAGTGTTGGTATCTAAGGTCCAATATTTATGCCTGGTGCCTTCTTTGTAATCGGAAAAGTTTCTAGAAAATTGCCTTTGAAGTGCTCAGGGTCCTCCCTCCCCTGCCCTGGCTCCAGACTAAATATAGGGGGTATGCAATCCTTTGCGTGAAGGCACGACACAGCCTATTTAGGTGTAAGTGAGGCTGTGCAAATCTCTGTTGCCTCATCCTGCCAGTGATTGCCCATCCAGGCACACCTTAGCTCCAAATGTGTGTACCCAAGTGCCAAATACACCTAGTCATGTGACCCAAACACATACTGCAGGCACTAAATGACAGGAAAATGCCAAATTTCTAAAAGTGGCATTTTCAAGATTGTAATTCAAAATCGGACTTTACCATGAAAGCTGATTTTTTAATAACAATTCCAAAGACACCTACCATGAACATTTGGAAGTTATTGTTATTATATGTAATAAGGTAACCCCGATATTATCCTATGGGTGGGGTAGGCTTTGAAATAGTGAAAAAATTTTCACTACCTGGGCATGTAAAAGTTAAAAGTACATGCCCTACTTTTTAAATACAGTGTACCCTGATCTGTGTGCTGTTTAGGGCATACGCTGGAGGTGGCATATGCTCTAAAAGGGAAGGTTTAGGCCTGGTAAAAGATGGAATTTGCCAGGTCTAAATGACAGTTTATAACTGCACACACGGCCTACGATTGCATGCCTGAGACAGGTATGCAAGACTACTTAAATGGCTGGCACAACAAGTACTTCAGTGAGCACACATACTTTAGCAGTGGTCCGCAGTGATAAGGTGCACAGAGTCTTAAGGCCAATAAAAACAAGATCATAAAAATATGGAGGAATAAGGCAAAATGTTTGGGGAAAGACCACCCTAAGTTATAGCACTTCTTTGTATTGTATACTTTGTGAATGCAAAATATCCCCAATGATTATTTTCCACATTTCATCTTCATTACCTTAGCATGGCTAGAAGGCCCAAGAAGACAATTCTTGGATGCACCTCTCACTTTGGACTAGATCATTGCTGGTATCTCCAGCCTCACAACCTGCAAGGATGCTGGAAGTGATGGGTTCCCAGCAGAATTCTTTAATGCCCACTCAAGCCAACCCGCTTCCAAGCTACTAAAGGTATATATTAAGGCGCTAGAGAAGGACTTTCCCTTCTTCTGGGAAGCCACACTTATCACCATATTAAATCCTGGCAAATCTAATGAATACTGTGACTTCTACCAGCCCCTGTCCTTAATAAATGTGGACGCTAAAACGTGGCCAAGGTCTTTTCCTGGTAGGCGTGGCTTGCCTGACTCCAAGATGGGCGCAGACTGACCGGGCTCTAGCAGCCGCCCATACTATCCTGCAATCATCTGCACCATCTAGAAAGCTAATGCCATAAAAAGTAGCGGAATCTGTGCAGGAGACGTAAAATTGTGTTACCAAAAGTTTGGTGTTCCAGAACGACTCCTTGTTTTGAGCAGTGCCTAGTGACGCGGGCGTTGCCTTGCTGAGACCTGCGGAGCACTTTGGGTAGCAGAAGACGCGGGGCGTAGACTCTCAGCCGGACCCCGAGACTGTTGTCCCGAAAATGAAGGGAGAAAGGTGATGAATTGCGGCTGCCGGCTGCTGCGGACTGCGGCGTAGAAGTATCTGCAGACGGCGAGAATCAGCATTAAGCCTGTGTGGGGACGGTGGAGCATTCGGAGTGGCCTGGAGAGGGGCGTTGCAACCACTGCGCCGTATACACAGGGCACACTTCCTCAGACGGGGGATAGACCCGAACCCCTGCATAGACATTGTTTGTGCCACCCTTGTGTGGGGGTATATAGAGACTTGCGAAGGGCTAGGGGCCCATGTAGATTGCACCTGGCGGGTGCCATGCCTTCTTGACCGCAGTACAGTTACCATAGGTCCTGGCGAGGCCTCATTGAAGGGAATGCGGCGAAGAATCAATAATGCATAACGTGGGGCAGCAGAGGACCCACCATGTGCATTGTGGGGTGTAGTGGATAAGGTGGCACTCGTAAAGCACACAGAAGCACTACGACTTGAATAAGGCCTGACTGAAGTGGCATACTGGTGCTCCATGGAACCCGTTGTAGTGGTGGTTTTCTGCCCCTCTGTCTCTCGGTGGAGGCGAGCGGCTGCTCGGGGGCCGCATGATGGTACCATTCTCCTTCTGGGCTGCTCCCTCTTGCCCTCTAGCTCTACTCTGCATGGCCCAGGAATAATAAAAGCGCATCCTGATTGTAAAATATTGATCATGGCGTTCGCATGGAAGGAAATTGTTTGTACCTGGGCCTGGCCCCATAGAGTTGCTCCTGCTGGGTATCTGGTTAGGCCTGGTTGTTGAACAGGCGAACCCCGGAAGGCCTGCCATTTTGTTCCACTCATCAAGTCTTCAGCCGACTACGGCCAGGATATCTACAACCAACTTGGTGCGCCATAGGTGTTGGCTGGGCTACAAAGAAGTGTTTTACACCTACTCGCTGCCCTAAGGAAGAGAAAATCATGGGGAAAGCAGACAAAACACAGACAAAGATCCAGTTCGATCTGCATAAGTCGATCAGGAATAGAGATGAGGACCCCATTCCCCCAACTTTGGAGCAAAGTGAGGACCTAATTGCCTCTGGTGATAATATACAACAAATACTAGCGGCTATGCAACAGAGTTTGGCATCCATCGATGGCAAGATAGACTCATTAGCTTTTGGTATGGATCGGATGTCCGAGCGTGCAGACAAACACGCTGAAAGGCTTGATATGGCGGAGCGCAGGATATCAGAAGCCGAAGACGCACAAGCCAAAATAGGGATGGCACAGAAACAAATGGCAAAGTTATTAACAGCAATGCACGATAAAGCTGAAGATCTTGAAGCACGCTAAAAAGTGCAATAATGTGCGCATACTGGGTCTGCCTGAGACCATTGCCACTGAAAATATGGAAATATTTGTAGAGCACCCGTTGGTGATGCTGTTTGGCCGTGAAACTTTCTCTCAGGTGTTTGTTGTCGAACGTGCCCATCGCACTTTGAGCCCAAGACCCCCACCAAGTGCTGCACCTCGCCCTTTCATTGCAAGAATTCTGAACTATAGAGACCGAGACGCCGCCTTGAGATGTGCCAGAGATCTGAAAGTACTTAAATACGAGGGATCAAACTTAGCCCTCTTCCCGGACTTCACTCCACAGGTACAAGAGGCACACAAGAAATTTGGGCCTGTTAAGCATAAACTAAGGGAACTTTGCAATGCTATAACCGGCTAGACTCCATGTGAACTTTGCAGGGAAATCCAAAATATTTGGCTAGCCTAATCTGTAGCAGCAGGACCTCAAAAAGTATAACGTAGAAAAATCGAGAACACCAACTCGATCACCGACAGAGGAGAGAGACAACACTCCAGAGGACATCTGAAGAGCATAATCTGCCTGAGCCAGGCACGCCAGCTTAGTAAGTGAAACTGGGACACTAGTTATGGCATAGTTATGGCAGACAATATTTACACTGAACTGCCTGGGTCATAGTGGATTTGCTGTAATCACACTGTAAAGATTTATATCACATAAAGCCACTACATAGATATATGGTACGATTATCTAGACGCCTAGATAGCAACATAGTGGGTGTGCAACTGTAAGGCTATCTAGTAACACATCAGGTCTGGCTGCCACCGCCTCCGAGTGTATTATACCTGGGTAGTATTTGTGGGGAAACCGTCTATGGGGGGATGGTCTGTTTCAGGGTGAGAGGCAGGTTAGTTGGTGTGTTATAAAATTGCCATGTCTAAATGTTTTGATATGGAGTGGGTTGGGGACGGGGAGTTATTTTCACTCAGCAGTCTATTTACTATATTTATTGTACCAGCAGGAAATATACACCCTGAAATACTTCGCTGCATATATATTGTATGATAAGTCAGATTGGATATGTAAGTTAGCACGTGACTCAGCCCCTTAAAGGTAAAACCAATATCAGATTTATGTTCTGGAATGTCAGGGCCCTGAATGATTAGAGAACAATACAAAAAGTGGTGGTCTATTTGTATAGACATAACATCGATTTTGCTATCTTGCAAGAAACGCACCTTACCCCAAAATCAGGGCAACTCAATAAATCAGGGTGCTACTCACCTGTGAGGGTCTCAAGACTCTGGGTGGGGAAGCGCACAGATCTGTTCAGCCGAAGAGCTAGGTCCTGAGGATCTTCTTGAAGGTGTTTAGGGAGGGGAAGAGTCTGATGTCTACCGGTAGTTTGTTCCAGGTCTTGGCTGCAATGTGAGAGGATGATCTTCCGCCTGCTCTGGCTCTTTGGGTGTGCGGGGTTTTGGCCAGTGCGAGGTTGGAAGATCGGAAGTTCCATTTCGGTACGTGGAAGTTAACTCTGTCGTTGAGGTATTGGGGTCCGGTGTTGAGCAGGGATTTGTAGGCATGGGTGATGACATGGGTGATGACTTTAAGGGTGGCACTCTTCTCCACGGGGAGCCAGTGGACTCTCCGTAGGTGTTGGCTGATGTGTTCGTGGCCGGGGATGCCAAGGACGAGTCTGGCCCTCGTGTTCTGAATCCTGTGGAGTTTCCGGTCCAGTCTGCTGGTGATGAGTGCTTGGGTTACTGTCTTTCTTGATTCGGGGGGGATCCATTTGAAAGTCTTGCGGAGGAGGCAGAAGGTGTTAAAGCAGCTGGAGGAGACGGAGTTGAACTGTCGGCTTATGGTGATCCATGAGTCGAGTACGATGCCAAGGTTTTTGCCGTGATCTGTGGATTTGGGTGGGCTTCCGAGGGTGGTGGGTCACCAGGTGTTGTCCTAGGCTGCTAGGGTGGTTCCAAGGATGAGGACTTCTGTCTTCTCAGCGTTGAGTTGAGGCAGCTGTTGGGCATCCAGATTGCAATGTCTTGCATACCTTTCTGGAAGTAGAGTTTGCGGTGGTGGGATCTCTGGTGGGGAATGAGCTTGGTATCGTTGGCATTGGGTACGATGTTGAGGCCCTGTTGTCGTACAAGAGCTTTGAGGGGGGCCATGTAGATGTTGAAGAGGGTTGGGCTCAGAGATTAACCCTGTGGGACTCCGCAGGTGATGTTCGTGGGGGTGGAGTGAAAGATTGGTAGTCAGATCCTTTGGGTTCCGTTGGTGAAGAACGATCGGATCCAGTCCAGGGCTGTGCTTTGAATGCCGGCATCATGTAGTCTAGTTACTAGCGTGCTGTGAGAGACGGTGTCGAAGACTGATGACAGGTCGAGTAGGATGAGGGCTGCGGATTGGCCTTGGTCCTGGAGGGCGCAGATTTTGTCTGTGGCGGCGAGTAGGGCGGTCTCGGTGCTGCGGTTGCTTCGGAATCCGGATTTGGATGGGTTGGTGACGGTGTTCTCTTCGATAAAACGTGTTAACTCCCTGATGACTGTTTTCACTGCCACTTTGGCCGCAAAGGTGTGACGCGAGGTGGCCGGTAGTCTTTGAGGTCAGTGGGGTCAGCCATGGACTTCTTAAGCAGGGGCCTGACTTCTGCTTGCTTCCAGTCATCTGGGAAGGTGCCTGTTTCAAGGGTGGTGTTAATGGAGCGTTGTAGTTCGGGTGCGATGGCATCCGTGGCTCTGTGGTAGATGTGCCGGGGCAGGGGTCGGTGGGGCCCCAGAGTGGATACTCTTCATGGTTGCGTTTGTGATCTGTGTCCATTTGGAGATGGTGGACTGGCTGGTGCATCTGGGAGGTGGGGGGCTGGATGTGGCGCCTTGTGGGTTGTTGGTGGAGTTGTTGCAGATTGCTTTGATCTTGAGGTGGAAGTAGGTTCTAAGCTTGTCGCAGAGGTCTTGGGACGGTGTGATGTCTGCGGCATCACTGCGTGGGTTTGTGAATTCCTGAATGACACTGAAGAGTTCCTTGGAGTTGGTGGAGGTGCGCATGATTTTGTTGTAGATGAAGTTCCTCTTGGTGGTTCTGATTAGGGTGAGGTAGTCCATCA
This sequence comes from Lissotriton vulgaris, assembly GCF_964263255.1. Classification (NCBI taxonomy): domain Eukaryota; kingdom Metazoa; phylum Chordata; class Amphibia; order Caudata; family Salamandridae; genus Lissotriton; species Lissotriton vulgaris. The sequence continues at coordinate 932,011,786 of NC_141693.1, read as the reverse complement.
TGGCGTCCTTGAAGGTGGAGTAGGATTCTGTTGTCTTGGTGATCCTCCAGACGTCTGCAGGTACTGCGCATTTGGAGATCCATGTGTGAAGTACTCTGGCTGCGGTATATGCGTCAGGTGTCCAGGTGTGCTTGTCTCGTGTGAGGGTGGAGTATAGCTGCTCCGTCGGGTTACTGACCCCCAGAAGAATGAAAGGACCAGGTATATCCTCCGGGTTCACTTCTCATGCTATATCTGGGTACGCAGAATTACAGACTTACATGTACTGGTAATAGAGGTGGTTGCGGGGGAAGGTATGTGTTGGCAAGGTGCCGTAAAGTGAACTTTAATGTCTTGCTTGTGGGGTCTATGGCCCAAATTACGGCGATCCTCAATTTTATCATGCACTGCAAGACAAAATGATGAAACACTCCCATATGCCTATACTTTGGGGGTGACTTCAATTGCGTACAGAACCCTGACTTGGATGGCCTCCCCAGTCAGCGCAGAAGGACGCTGGGAGACACCGACGGATAGAGCGGTGCTCCTCTAAACCTGAGCTGCAGCCAGGTGGGGTGAAGCGCCATCCCTACAAATCTTTGATTGTGGTGGAATATCTAAACCTGGAATTTCAGGTGACATAATTTTTTATTTCCTTTTCACTTTTAGTACCATACAGCAGGAGCAATCATCTAGGTCCTGACGAAAGCAGTGGCGTAGCAGCCACATATGCAGAAACATGTTGACCTCCATTGCTGTGCAGATATTAGATTAAATCTGTCTTTCGCTCTTTTTTCACATATTTTTAGATTCGGAGGAGCTGAAAGATAATATTAAAAACCAGACTTCTATTCAGCTTCATCCAATTTTATCTTGTCACCATTCACACCTTTTTGCACTGCTTTTTCAGTTGCTTAACTACTCAATATCTGTACTACCCATTTGTTGACACACAATTCACTGGGTCTCCACAGCCTCTATTACACCTTTAGACTGTGGATACTTTTTCTCCTGGGTAAGGAGATCCCAGATGATGTAAAAGGGCGGTACAGTTGCTGAACATTTGATCTGCCCACGTGTATCCAGTCTTGCACACATGAGCACTTTGGGTTTTTCCACACTTTTGTAATTTACTTTTGGTTATGTCGAAGGTACCTCGTAAGTTGAGTTCTTTTTATCTTGACCCCTAGATACTTTTTGTTTGTTGATAGGTCAAAAGGAACCCTTAAGCGGCCATTGCATGCTGCTAGTGCAATAGCCAGTATCGCTGTGGCGGAGGTTCTATGTGATGTCTGGTGACATTGTACTCCCATGGGCAGAAAGTACACACACTACTGCTCTGTCCATGACACACACAGTAGAATAGATTATTGGGACGCCTCAGGCACACTACTTCCTTTCATACAGGACTGCACACATATGGCGCCTACATTATCAGACCATTCCCCGGTAATTCTACAGGTTATGCTAAATAACCTAAGCAACATCCAAGCATGGCGGTTCCCTCAAAACTCATTATTAGATACTGTCTTTCATGCAGAACTGGGCACTGCGATTGACAAATTCTTTACTACAAACCTGGGCAGCGTCTCTACCATGGACTCCATCTGAGAGGCTTTTCAAATTTACATAAGGGGCATGACGATTTCTAAACATGCAGAGGTTCTCCAATCTATTCGCGCCCAATTACAAAAAGTAGAAAACACGCTTAAAACAGTGGAATGTACTGTAGGCTTCAGGTAGAATGGTATCCCCAGGTACTCGCACACATTAGAGCACAGATTGACGAGTACAATGAGCTGGCAGAAGCTGAAGTCAAGCATTTGGGGAAATATGCCATAGCTAGGGTTTATGCAGAGGGTGACAGACCAAGAGCCACCCAAGCAGCTACAGTTAGACCCACAAAATTTACAACGAAAATCGTGAGCTGGTGGATGACACACCGGGAATATTGGAGGCTTTCGCCAGTTATTAAACAGGTTGTATACCTCTAAAGGGTCCTCCTCCTCAGAATCTGATGAGGAATACCTTGCACATATACCTATGACATGGTTGGAGAATAGCGATAGAGAGAGACTTGTAGCCCCCCTAAGGCCTACAGAAATACTGGCAGCGTTAAAAGTAATGCCTAAAGAAAAAGCCCCTGGGGCAAATGGACTAACAGTTGCTTTCTGTGGACTGGGGGTTGCTGCGGACCGGAATAACAGGCGTGGAGGCCGTATATATTTGGCTATGGTAGCTGTTTTTATTGTTCTGTCTGACAAACAAAACTGGAGTATGTACAGAGTTCAGGGGTGAAGCTGTAGTCGGCTCCCAGGCGTATACCGGCTGATGGATCTTCCGGAGGTCTTCACGTCTTCCGGGCGTTGGGATGACCTCAGAGGGAAATAGAGAAGCAGGGGTTAGTCCTTCAAGCATGGACTTCTCAAGTACCGGTACCAACACCAAGGCCGTGAGGGAATAGAGATGACCGTGAGGAGGGGAACGGACAGGGCTGTAGACGGGAGGGGGTCAAAGAGGTGTGGGGAGGGTAGAAGAGAGGTGCTCTCGTGACGGGTTGGGGTATAGGGAGTATGATACAAGTTATAAGTGCAGTGTCTCTAAGATCTATTATATACAGTGCAAAGGTGCTCTATCAGTGCGTTCTAACTCTATACAAATATTTACAGTTATTCACAAAGGGGACACGGAGATGGTAACTAGGTACTCACGTGCCCCGCCGTAACTCTCCCGCGAGTTACGGCCGCTCTCCAGCCACCTCCTGAGGACTCCACCACTCCTCGGTCCAGACGTCCTCCAACTCTCCGTCTTCGATCCTCACACTCCTTCCGCTCTCCTTCAATGGTTCGCTGCGCGCTGTCTCCTGCCACGAGTCGGCTATTGGGAACGCTCTCCTCTCTTCGTCGTCGGCTTTTGTAGTTCCAGGTCCTGGGAAGGGGGTGGGACTTCCGGTTTCCCGGTAGGCGGCTTCCGGTTCGGCACTTCCGGGTTCTAGGTGTTCGTGATTCTCCGTTCCCGGGTAGGGTCTTTGTCCGGTCCTCTGGTCACGTTCCTGTAGGGGGAACAAAAGAAAAGGACTCCTGGTCGTCAGGGACGCAGGAGGGTTAGAGGTCGTGGCACCCCCACTCGGGTGTCGCCCGGTTGAGGTAGGTGGTGTCCCCCTTCCACATCCCCTTTCCCTAGCTGTCTTTCTTGTGGGGGAGGACGGTGGGGGATATCTTGACAGGTAATCTGCATTGCCCTGCTCAGCCCCCTTCCTATGTAAAGTCTGGAATCTGTAGGGCTGTAAGGATAGAAACCAGCGTAGCACTCTGTCGTTATGTCCCCTATTGCATGCCATCCACTCTAGGGGGGCATGGTCCGTATACAGAAGGAATTCCCGCCCCTCTAGATAGTAACGCAGGCTCTCTACGGCCCATTTAATGGCTAGGGCTTCCTTCTCGACTACCGCGTAATTCATCTCACGAGGGAAGAGTTTCCTGCTAAGGTAGAGGATAGGCCTCTCTAAGCCTGCCTGGTCTTTTTGGGAGAGGACTGCTCCCAGTCCCTGTTCTGAGGCGTCAGTTTGGAGAATAAAGGGTTGCGTATAATCAGGACTGATGAGAACTGGCTCAGACACTAGTGCTTGTTTAAGGTCCTAAAAAGCTTTCAGCATCGGAGGGGAGGGATGTCGTAACAAGGATTCTGTTCCAGTGTTTTTCTTTAGGAGATCTGTCAGGGGTACTGCAATCTGAGAAAAATTAGGGATGAACCTCCGATAATATCCTAAGAGCCCAAGGAAGGCCCAGAGGTCCTTTTTGGTTTGGGGAAGGGAATTGACTGGATGGCCTTTATTTTATTGTCTTGAGGTTGTATGACTCTCTTCCCAAGGAGGTAACCAAGGTACTTTACTGTTTGTGCAGCAAGAGTGGTTTTAGCGGGGTTAATAGTGAACCCGTATTCACCCAGAGAGGTGATCACTCATTTCAGGTGGGACAGGTGCTCTGGCCAGTCATTGCTATAAATGACTATATCGTCAAGGTATGCTCCTGCGTATTGGGCATGAGGTTTCAGGACAATGTTCATAGCCCGTTGAAAGGTCGCTGGGGCCCCGTGAAGCCCGAAGGGCATAACTCTGAACTGGAATAGTCCGTCAGGCGTGGAAAACGCTGTTTTCTTTTTATCCTCACTCTTCAGGGGGATTTGCCAGTATCCCTTGCAGAGATCCAGCGTGCTGATGTAGCGAGCTCGTCCAATGCGTTCTATCATCTCGTCTACTCTGGGTAGCGGATACGTGTCAAAACTCGAGACTTTATTGACTTCCCGGAAGTCGATACAAAATCTTGCGGAGCCATCGGGTTTGGGAACAAGAACGATGGGTGAGTTCCAGCAACTAATTGATGGCTCGATAATGCCCATTTTCATCATTTCTTGGGTTTCCTCTTGGATGACTCTACGGCGGGCTTCTGGGACGCGATAGGGGCGTTGTCTCACGACCTTTCCGGGTTCTGTATGGATTGCATGTTCGATGACCGTGGTGTGTCCCGGAGAAGTGGAAAACACCATTTGTAAGGGTGACAAGACAGTCCTGAGGTCTTTCCATTTATTCGGAGGTAGTTCTGGATCTACACAACTTTCGAAGAGTGGGTTCCCTGGGTCGGTCATGCTGGATAGCACTGGTTGGGGACCCTCCCATTTCTTGAGCAAATTTATGTGATAGATTTGTCTCTGGTTACGGGTATGGTCTAATTCGATTTCGTAAGTAACAGGGGTTATCTGTCTCGTTACTGGATAAGGCCCTTGCCATTGTCCCAGAAGTTTGTGATCGGATGAGGGTAGGAGAAGTAGTACTAGGTCTCCAGGAGCGAAGGTTCTGGGTTTGGCTCCTCTGTCGTATTGCCGTTTTTGTGTAGCCTGGGCGGTCAATAGGTTTTGCCTCACTATTTCCCTAATCTGGCCCAGGTGAGTCTTGAGGTTGGCAACATATTCAGGCAGAGGTCGGGTACGGTCAGGCTCGGCTTCCCAAGCCTCCCGGGCCATATCCAGGAGGGTTCTAGGGGGCCTTCCGTAGAGGAGTTCATAGGGAGAATACCCTGTGCTGCTCTGGACCTTGCAGCGGATAGCAAAGAGGGCCAAAGGAAGCATTTCCTCCCAGCGACGGCTTTCCAGACCCAACAATTTCTTGAGAGTGGTCTTCAGGGTCGCGTTATACCGCTCTACAAGTCCGTCGGTGGTAGGCAGAGGTCCTGATTTGTTTAATGCCCAGTTGTGAACATACCTGACGCATGAGAGAAGAAACAAACGGGGTGCCCTGGTCCGTCAATATCTCTCGGGGGAAACCCACTCTGGTGAAGATGGTTACAAGGGCTCTCGCTATGTTCTGGGTGGTGGGATGTTTTAGTGGGACAGCCTCCGGAAACCGAGTGGCGTAGTCTACGAGAACGAGAGCATACCGACATCCACTCTTTGAGGGTAACATGGGGCCTATCAGGTCCATCCCTACCCTGGTGAAAGGGACATCAATGAGGGGGAGCGGCTGAAGGGGTACTCTTGGGGGCTGGTATCGACTGTTCTTTTGACATACCGGACACTCTTTGCAGTATTGGCTCACTTGTTTGTGTACGCCAGGCCAATAGAATTTTTCCAGTATCGTTTGTCCAGTTTTGTCGTCCCCGAAATGCCCTCCTAACAAATGACTATGTGCCAAGAACAGTACTTTCTCGCGAAAGGGACCGGGAACGAGCAACTGTGGTTCTTGTTGGGGTCCGCCTTTCCTATACAACAGACCGTTCCGTTTAAAGAAATAGGGACATACGTGCAAGGGATCCTCATTTTCCAGGGCCCGTCCCCAGGCGTCTTGTAACACTGGGTCCTCTTGTTGGGCTGCACGGAACTCCCGATCAGTTTCCCAAGGATGTGGGTCCACCTGAACAGGATAGGCAGTGGCGTGTGACCTTTTTTCTTTCTTCTTTTGCCCTCTGGTCTTCTGGACTTTGGTTGTGGGCTCTACGGGAGGAGGGTTTCGGGAAAAGGGAGCCTCGGACCACCATTTCTCCAAGGAGTTTGTAGCATCATGTAACAGACTGGGTAGTCCGTTGTAATCACTACCCAGGATAACCTGTTCCGGCAGGTTGGGTACTAGGCCAACATTAAGGGGACTTCTTTCTCTGGAGGACTGTTGTACCTGTACCCGGGTGGTGGGATATCTCTTGGTATCACCGTGTACGCATTGGATATCTACGGTGCCAGTCATAGGCCCCATCGGATTGGGCATTTCTTGCGGTCGTAACACGCTCTGCCGGCAACCAGAATCGGCTAAAGCCATCATAGGATGTCCATCGATCTTCACCGGACACCGGAAGGGAGGAGGACTGGCCTCCATGGTGAGACACACATAGTTCCGAGTTAGTCCGACCTCCATCGGTTCCTCCTTCTGCGGACAGAACCGTGCTATATGTCCATATCCCCCACAGTGGTAGCATTGAGGGCCGGGAAGACTTGGTCTTGGGGTCACCGGAAAGGGAACAAAAGGGATAGGTTCCGGTTTTCGAGGAACTAACGGCCTCGGGGGTCGTGGATGACTTCCATGGATCGTTCGTGCAGGATGTTCGTCCTTCTTCTGGAAGTCTTGTGCACGGCTGAAGGCACTTGCAATCTCGACAGCAGTGTCTAATGTGAGTCTAGAGTGCTGACGGACCCACTTCTGTGTAGCGGGGTGTAGGGAGGCCAAGAATTGCTCCAGGTATATCTTAGCCAAGATTTCCTCTTTGGTGGACGTGGCAGGCTTCAGCCAGCGGTTGGTTAGGTCTTGAATGCGGAACGACAAGGCCCTGGGAGTTTCCTGTGGTCCTTCACGAGCCTGTCGCAGTCGTGCCCTGTAGGTCTCATCGTCAATCCCAAGCCGCTCAAGGATGCATGTCTTGATATCCTGGTACGGGGTCTGCCCCTGGATGTTGGCCTGTTGGAACGCCGCCTGGAGTTCACCCGTCAGCAGAGGCCCAAGATAGTGGCTCCAGCGATCAACCGGCCAAGCAGCCGCCTGAGCCAAGCGCTCAAAGTTCGTAAAAAAGAAGTCCGGGTCCTCTCCTGGAACGTATTTCTGTAATACCACTGAGGGTAATGCAGTCGCGGGTCTCGATTGCCCCATGACGTCGACTAGCTTCCCAAGGGCTCGGTCTTGAGCGGTGCCCGGGTCTTTTAGGACATCGTGCAGCTGGCCTCGATCGTCCTCGGCCGTTTTGAGAAACCGCTCCATCATCTTCCCAAGGAGTTCCTGGCTTTCTGCGAGTTGCTTCACGGCGGCCTCCATGCTTCCGGATCCCACTTCTGACACCAGGTGTGGACTGGGGGTTGCTGCGGACCGGAATAAGAGGCGTGGAGGCCGTATATATTTGGCTATGGTAGCTGTTTTTATTGTTCTGTCTGACAAACAAAACTGGAGTATGTACAGAGTTCAGGGGTGAAGCTGTAGTCGGCTCCCAGGCGTATACCAGCTGATGGATCTTCCGGAGGTCTTCACGTCTTCCGGGCGTTGGGATGACCTCGGAGGGAAATAGAGAAGCAGGGGTTAGTCCTTTCAGCATGGACTTCTCAAGTACCAGTACCAACACCAAGGCCGTGAGGGAATAGAGATGACCGTGAGGAGGGGAACGGACAGGGCTGTAGACGGGAGGGGGTCAAAGAGGTGTGGGGAGGGTAGAAGAGAGGTGCTCTCGTGACGGGTTGGGGTGTAGGGAGTATGATACAAGTTATAAGTGCAGTGTCTCTAAGATCTATTATATACAGTGCAAAGGTGCTCTATCAGTGCGTTCTAACTCTATACAAATATTTACAGTTATTCACAAAGGGAACACGGAGATGGTAACTAGGTACTCACGTGCCCCGCCGTAACTCTCCCGCGAGTTACGGCCACTCTCCAGCCACCTCCTGAGGACTCCACCACTCCTCGGTCCAGACGTCCTCCAACTCTCCGTCTTCGATCCTCACACTCCTTCCGCTCTCCTTCAATGGTTCGCTGCGCGCTGTCTCCTGCCACGAGTCGGCTATCGGGAACGCTCTCCTCTCTTCGTCATCGGCTTTTGTAGTTCCAGGTCCTGGGAAGGGGGTGGGACTTCCGGTTTCCCGGTAGGCGGCTTCCGGTTCGGCACTTCCGGGTTCTAGGTGTTCGTGATTCTCCGTTCCCGGGTAGGGTCTTTGTCCGGTCCTCTGGTCACGTTCCTGTAGGGGGAACAAAAGAAAAGGACTCTTGGTCGTCAGGGACGCAGGAGGGTTAGAGGTCGTGGCACCCCCACTCGGGTGTCGCCCGGTTGAGGTAGGTGGTGTCCCCCTTCCACACTTTCTATAAGGCATACCAAGATAAATTGATCCCCCACATGGTAAATCTATTTGAAGAGATGGCTAAACTGGGCGTGATGCCGCCATCTATGAGAGAGGCAACCCTACATAAACCTGGGAAGCCTCTCGAACACTGTTCCTTCTACAGACCCCTGTCATTGCTTAACACAGATACAAAACTGTTCGCCAAGGTGTTGGCAAACATACTAGCACCCCTTTTGCCAAAATTAATGGGGCCTGAACAGACAGGATTTGTCCCTGTGCGTTCGCTAACTAGTAATTTACGTACTCTACTTGGAACTATAGCAAGAATCAACCCGCAGGTAAAAGCAGCAGCATTATTTATAGACATCGAGAAAGCATTCGACTCGGTAGAATGGAGGTTTCTATATGAGTTCTTAGAAGGGTGGGCGTGGGAGACATTTGTTTTTGACTAGTGGAGATTCTATATGCATAGCCAGTACCACATGTAAGTTAATGGTGCACTGTCACGTCCAATAGATATTGCCTGGGGCAAGATGCAGGATTTCTCCCCTGTTGTATGCTTTGATGGCGGAACCACTGGCGTGTGCAATGCGTGAATATCATGCATACAGAGGTATTAGATCATCCCAATATAACCCAACTATCGCAGCATATGCAGACAATACCTTACTATATGTTCGTAACCCGGAGCAAAACTTTGCACCTATGTTGCAGGAGGTGGTGAGATTTGGACACCACTAAAGGCTGTACATCAATTGGCATAAGTCACTAATTTTCCCGCTAACATCTTTCACCACTCCCATTCAGACTATCTATCCTATAGAGTGGACTACAGGCCCAGTAAGATACCTGGGCATAAAGATTCATACAGATCCAGAGGTCGCACTTTTCGAGAACTACGGATGTGCGATACAAAAATTAACAGAGGTTATTGAAAAATGGATTAAGCTCCTGTTGTCCCTTGTGGGCCATATCGCCCTAATGAAGATGGTGGTGCTCCCTCGGTTTTTATTTCTCTCCGCAAACATTCCCATCAGATTGTCTAAGTCCTTTTTACATACCTTGCGTACACTGTTGACACACCCCGCCTGGGCGGGTAAACAGCCTCGAGTGAAATGGGAGAAGCTAATCAGGCCATATTCGGAAGGTGGACTGAACGCCCCAGATATGGAAAGATATTATATAGCCACACAGACACTACATGCGTATGGTTGGATACATGGCCCTTCTAACTTGCCGCATCTTCATATAGAATATATTATGGGCTGCCCCCACCCACTACCAAAATTGTTGACTGGTGGCTCACAGAGTAAACCTCGCACAATCGATCCAGTAGGTTGCACAGGATCTCAATTACCCAAAATGGCATACAAGCAACAGCGAAGCACAATATACTCTCCCAAATAACCCATAATCTGGTGTGACTGGATCCCACTCAGAAATGACAGTGCCACAATACAAACTCTTCAGAAACTGAAAATAACACACATGGGAGACCTGTTCCAAGACGGTATTGTGAGAACGTGGGAACAGGTTTCCTCTCTGGCCCGAGGGGTGACTGCACTGGACACTTACCATTACTACAGAGTGCGACAGGCGTTGCGTGCGACTTTAGGCCCAGACATGTCCGAACTGCAAGAAATTAAACCACTGACGTATTTGTTACAATCGGAATCCCCACAATATGGCATCACAATACTTTACATACTTCTCAAAGGGCAGGCTACCCAAGTAAAGCAAACATTTCAACTAGAATGGGAGGAAGAGTTCGAAATTGAAATTAGAACTGTGCAGTGGCCCCACTGCTTTAGTAACACTAAAGCTATTTCACAGAACGATCTGTACAGATTGATTCATTTTAAATATCTTCATAGAACTCATTATATCCCAGCGCGGCTATATGGCTATGGGCTGAGGGAGGACGACAGATGCATGAGATGTTCATCAATAAATGCTAATTTTACACACTTCCTGGGAGTGCCCTGGGATCCACACATTTTGGGGTGCGGTATTCTGCGCACGGGCCGAAATGTTGAATCTAGCAATACCAGAATCGCCGTTGGTTGCTCTACTGGGGTTTGATAAGAACATTCCAAAAGCCGTGCATAGGCCGGCCTCCTTCAGCTTAATGCTGGCTAAACGTAGGATCGCAATGAGGTGGATGTGTGGCTCCTTACCTAAATTATCTGAATGGCACACTGACCTTGCATATTGTTCCACGCAATCTGAGAATTATAATGCGTTGATGCCTGTTAAATGTCAACCTAAAAATATTTGGGGACCATATTGCGCAAACTTACTGACAAAAGCTGCAGAGGATTCTACCCAAACAGAACAGGATCAGACCGGAGTAGGTTACACAATGCTATTGATAATGGGTCGAATGAGGAGATGGGTAAAGGTGGGTGGAGCTGGATCATACTAAGTATAGTGCCAGAATAGTTTTGATTTGTGAACTATAAGGATATCTAAATGCATTACATGCCCTCCTGGGACGTATAGTCTTTTCTGGACCGAACAAGTGGGTTGAGGACTATGTGGTGAAAATGTTGCCTATACTACATCATATTGGTATACCAATTATTGTATATGACTAGGGGCCCGATGTAGGTAAAAGGGATTTTCCGAATTCAAAATACCGAGGCGGGCCGAATCGGTATTCTGAAATCGGAAAACGAGATGTAGCAAAAAAACAGCGAAATAATACCGAATCGGTCGGCATCGGTAATGTGAATCGCTACGTACCGATTTGGCACGGACCGAATCGGAAAGTACCGAATCGGCTACCACCGAATCGGAAATAGCCGAATCGGCTACCACCGAATCGGAAATAGCCGAATCGGTAAAATCCGATTCGGCAATTACCGAATCGGAGGTCTGAAAACACACCCATGGGCAAAAAGCCCATAGGAATGCATTGAACAAACCGAATCGGTAAAATCCGAATCGGATTTTACCGATTCGTTAAAATCCGAATCGGTAAAATCCGATTCGGTAAAATCCGATTCGGCAAAAGCCGATTCAGCCAATGAGGTGGATCCCCCCTCCCCCACCCAAACAGGGAGTGGCAACCCTGGCAGGTGCAGCTAATTAAGAACTTTCTGGAGAGCCAGCCTGAGCTGAACACTCACAGTGAGCAGCAGTGGGAGCAGGAGGCAGAAAACTGTTCAGAGCAAGATGGCAAACCCCAGTGAGAGCCAGAAGTCCAGCCAGAAGAGGAAGCCAAAGTTCAGCAGCATCGAGCTGCAGGTGTTGGTTGAGGAGGTGGTGAGGGTGCACAGGCAGCTATTCGGGAAGCTGTCCCTCACTGTGCCGGACAGCACCAAGAGGAGGCTCTGGAGTGAAATCGCCCAAAAGGTCAATGCTGTAGGTGTCACCCCCAGGTCCCTTGATGAGCTGAAGAAGCGCTTCTATGATATCCGCAGCCTGACCAAACGTAAGATGGCTGAGATCCAGAGGCAAGCTGGAGTGACAGGTGGAGGCAGGAACCCGGCGCCACCCCTCACAGACCTCGAGCAAATGGTGTCCACCACCATTGAGAGGGAGAGCGTGACCGGAATTGGGACCCTGGACAGCTCAGCCAGAGCTACAGCTACAGGTAAGAAGCATGCGCATCATGACACACCCTACCAGACACCTCCCCAGTAGACACAATGCACAGCCAAACCCCAGCCCAGTACTGTAACCAACATACAAGAGACAAGCATCATGGTATATGTAGTCAGCAGAAGTTAGCAAAATATGGCAGTGCAGAATCACAAGATAGGAAACAGTGGAACACATTCTAAGGAGATGCAAGGACATGTGCAATGCTTTAATTGTACTGACTGTAATACATCGGCACTCAATTTACAAATGCTTCTTTATACCTAGGGCCACCATCAGGCGGAGGACCACAGGCAACAGAGGAAGCTTCACCAACTACCAGTGCAGTCGCAGGGCCTAGCACGAGTCAGGCTGCCGAGGAGGAGGAGGACAACACCATTGGGCTGGGTATTGAGGGAGACCTGGCAATAGACTATGATTTACTTCAGTCCCCATAAATGCCGAGCACACCCCCCTTGCTGTTCTCCCCAGAGAACTCCCCGACAAGGGACCACCATGCACCTACACCAGCTCCTGCCACGATTATGGCTGTGGCTCCAGTACACCCCATCCTGGAAGCAGGGGCTCAGGCCCCGGCCAGCACCACACCCACACCAGTGGCACCCCAGCTCACTCAGCAGGCCGGCAGCAGCAGTACCCGGCGCCGTGCCATTCCCAGCACTGCAGCGCCAGCACCGGAGGGCAGTGTCTTCCTGGGCCTTGAAGGGAATATGGTGAAAATCCAAAGGCAGCAGGCGAAGTCCATCATGGCCTGCCAACGCCAGCTCCGGCAGCACAACCTGCAGATGGGGGAGATGGTAAATGGTTTCAAAGCCTTTGTAGATACCAACAAGGAGGTAGCAGCAGGTCTAGGCAGGCTAACCACTGCCATTACCCAGTTATGCGGCAGGCTAGAGGAGCATGAGCTCTCGCGCAGGCGGGATGCCCGCGTGCAAAACCGCTCCATAAGCCGCCTTACTGCTGCAACGGCGCAACTCTGTCAGCGCGGTGCCAACATGGAGTCAAGTCTCACCCAAAATACCGCCGAGATAACAAGGGGAATGGCCCGCATCACTACAGCAATGGAGGCCATGATTATCTCAAACACTGCCGCAAATCCTGCCCTGGACCTGGGGGATGCTGGGGACAGCAGCAGCCGCAGCAGCCCGGCCAGCGCTGCGTCAGAGCCACGCAGGAGCACCAGGCGCTCCGCAGAAGCCGCTGGACATTCTGATGGGGGTGAGGGACACCCCAGTGGGGCTGCCAAGCGCTCAAAGAAGTAGGCTTGCAAGGGCGGGTGACGCATCCTGGACCTTAGACTTTTGTTTTCCGAGCTATTACACTTTTTTTTTGTTGCACATCAGTGCAGTAACTGTGTTGCAACAGTATTAAAATTTGCTTTTCACCACAACCATTTACCTGTCTGTGCATCTGTACTCACTCAGAAATAGTTTTCTGTACTCTCCTCACGTCTGTATCTGCCATCACTTGGCGTAGACACCCCAGCTGGCTGTGTTAGTGGCACAGCTTCGTCGTCGTCATGGTCCTCGTAGTCAGACAACTCCACCTCAGTGCCCTTCTTCACCGCAAGGTTGTGTAACATTGCACATACAGCTATGATCTTGCAGCAGGTGATGGGGGTATACTGCCTTGCACCTCCACTCTTGTGCAGGCATCTGAATCTACTTTTCCAGATGCCAAAGGTCCGTTCGACGACATTCCTTGTGCTTTTGTGGGCCCGGTTATACCTCCTTTGGCTGGGTGTGGAGGGGTTGAGGTAGGGGGTGAGTATGAATGAGCGGAGGGCATATGCACTGTCGCCTGGAAGGGAAAGGGGTAACATTACACACATGCATACATGTATTACACCTAGCTACTTTGTGTTATGGGGGTCTGATGATGTGTCTCACCTAGGAGGTATCCTTCACCAAATTCGCCAGCCATCAGCCGTGCATAGATGCCGCTCTGTTGGAAAATATAGGAGTCGTGGGTACTCCCTGGGAATTTTGCTACCAGGTCTGTGATGGTGCACTTCGCATTGCAGATCACCTGCACGTTGATGGTGTGCGTAGACTTCCGATTGCGGTATATGTATTCTGTGTCTGCTGGTGGGCATATCGGAATGTGCGTGCCATCTATGCAGCCAATGATTTGGGGAAATTGTGCCATCTGGTAGAAGTCAGCTTTAGTTTGTAGCAGTTCTGCGTGGGTTGCAGGGAACGAGATGTATTGGTCCATCCTGTGTATCATGGCGTCAAGGAATGTGTGGAAGAACCTTGACAGGCTGCTCTGGGTCACCCCTCCTGCCGCTGCAACTCCACTTTGATAGCTGCCAGACGCAAGCAGGTGTAGGCTGCATAGCACCTGGACGTGTGCTGGGATGGCGTGTGCCCTTGGGGTGGGGTGGTCCAACAATGGTTTGAGGTCCCTGGTGAGCTCAAGAATGGTGTCAGAGTCCAGCCTGTATCCCTGTAGGATCTCTGCCTCTGTAAGCATGAACAGGGTTATCCTCTGTCTGTAGACCTGTTCATTTCTTTGCCATTCCCTCTGTCCTTCCTGCTGTAGCCGTAGCCGCCTCGCAATGACATAAAAAGCTGCCATCCTGCAAGTTGCAATGCATTTTGGGGCTGTTTTTATGGGTTGCAGTTGGTTGCCACCTGATTGTAATCCATGGTAAATACCGAGTGAATTCTACCGATTTTGAGCCGAAATCGGTGTTTCTGTGCCTCCCTACTTCTCCCCATCTGTCCGATTCGGGGAATTTCCCGATCGGTGATTCAACCGAATCGGTAGGTTCTCCGATTCGGCTTATGTCCGAATCGGTGTATCTACCGAATCGGTACATGGACCGATTCGGATAATTTCCGATTCGGTGTCACTACCGATTCGGTACATGGACCGAATCGGATAATTTCCGATTCGGTGTCACTACCGATTCGGTACATGGACCGAATCGGAAATTATCCGATTCGGTGTCACTACCGATTCGGTACATGGACCGAACCGGAAATTATCCGATTCGGTGTCACTACCGATTCGGTACATGGACCGAATCGGTGTTTGCATCCGATTCGGTGTGTTACCGATTCGTTACATATCCGATTTTCGGTATGTACGTATCGGATTCTTTTCCATTCGGTACTCATTCCGAATCGGTTTTCGCTCCGATTTTGACTTTTTTCTTTGCCCTACATCTCGATGGCTGTATACCGATCGGTAAGGGCCCAAAATCGGTATTTTCGGCCGTTACCGATCGGTAACGGCCTACCTACATCTAGCCCATAGTGATTGTATTGTGTGCTTTCCGCAAGCACTGCTGTAATGTTTCTTCTACTTCTTATTTCTGAAAAATGTAAATAAAGTAAAAAAATAAATTAAGGGTTTGCTCCTGGATCTCGTTCTCCCAGACCAGGATGCATTCATCCCTGACCTATCCACCTCACACAACCTCCGTACTTTACTTGCCCTCATGGATGAGTTAAACCTGCAACTAAATGCTGTAATGGTCTTCCTTGAAGCCACAATGGTGTTTGACTTCTTGGATTTGCCCTTCCTCTTTGCTGTCCTTCCTAGGATGGGCTTTCCTACTAGATCTGTCTGCTAGTTAAAACTACTATACACAGGTCCGACTTTCCAGTGAGCTGGTGCACTTGATAGAGCTGACCCCTCTCCACACACCTTGTACGATTTCGATTCTGAACCCCTGTTGTGGGTGGTAAGACAACTGCATGCACGACGTGGCTTAAATTTTAGCCCTTGTAATCCCCTCATATCATTATACGCTGATGTTATCACCCTGTACCTGCATGATCTGGACCATAACCTAGGGCCAGTAATCAAAGTTCTCATTGTTTAAGACACTATCAGGTCTCACCATGAATTGGAATATGTTAATGATCTTCCCATTCACCCCTAACACACATGTGGTGGCACTGACATTTCCAATTTCCTGGTCCACAACATCTGTGAAATACCTGAGCATCTGGGCCAACCTAGACAAAAAAGCCATATTAATTGAGAACCATGGAATGGCAAATCCAAAGTAGTGTACCAAATTATTAAATGGCAGCGCTTACCTCTTTCTTTAATGTAGCAACTGGCATTGATGAAAATAGTCATACTGCCTCATTAATGTCCACAATCGAGTAAAAAAACAACTCTTTAAAACATTATGATCACATATGATATCTTGGGCTGGGCTGGCCTCACAAGGCTCTAACTTCATCCGGACTCTTCCTGCCTGAGGAGTGGGGCCCTAGACACAGATTTGATGCTTCTTGCCCAGGGTTGTCCACCCATAAGCTACTGGGCTGGCATTTTTGATAACCACTCTATAATGACCAAACTCTTCCTGGAGCCCTTCCCAAAATTAGCGCTCTTGGACTACACAAGTAACATCCACAGGAAAGTATGGTTCGTTGTC